>NC_091474.1:239194121-239878252 GCF_036971445.1 Narcine bancroftii | reverse complement strand
GCTCTCTCACTCGAACCTTCTCTCTCCCTTTCCTCAAATGCAGTGGAAAGAAACAAAAATAAAGAAACAAATCAACTTACCAGCCTTATCTTAATGCAAACAAGCTCGACCTCAGCTGCTGCTCGCCAACGCCTCGTGAACCAAAACTTCCAAGTCCCACTCCTTCTCTGTGCCACTCACTCGCTGAGCCACTCCTCACAGGCCACTCCTTTACCTTACCCTTCTTTTATTGGCCCTCTTCCAATGAACCCCATCATTCTCTCCCTTCCTCCACTGGATGCCTCCAAAGTCCGACGCTGCTGACTCCACACCCAAACTACTAGGCCCGAGCCCCAGTAATTACTCTAAGTCCTTACCTTGCCGTCATTCTCTCCTCAACCCTCCTCCTCTGACTTCTCTCCAAATATTACAACTCACCAACTTACTCCTCCCTAATCTGCCCTTGATCCCACTCCCATTGGTACAATCCAACCTCCCCTCCATCAATACCCCCTACCTTCCACTGCCTCGGAAAAGCTGCCAATGGGCTAAAGGACCCATCCCACCCTGGTCATACTCTCTTCTACCCCTCTTTGAAGATGCACACACCTCCAGATGTAAGGACAGTTTCTTTCTTGCTGTTATCAAACTCTTAAATTGACCCTATCACTGGTAAAAAGATTATGCATGTGCACTGGTCAACTGCACTTTTCTCTAATGTGCAGCTCTTTGTCAAAGTAACATCAAATCCTGCACTTGTTGACTTAATGTGGCCCTATTCTCTACACGTTTGTGTTATTACTGTATTTAAGTATGGGTTAAGTTGCCTGGAAAGCACGCAAGACAAAGCTTTTCACTAACCTTCATTAATCGGGGATTGAATTCAATGTTGCCACTTTATAAAACTTGGGAGTATTGCATTCAGTTCTGGTCGCCTCATGTTAAGAAGGATGAGGAACCTTCAGTAAGAGCATAGAGGAGAGTTACCAGGACGTGGCCTGGTTTGGAGAATGTGTCTTATTAGGCAAGGTTGACAGAACTTGAACTTTTTTTTTTCTTCGAGGTGAAGAAGGGTGTGAGGTGACTTAATGGAGGTCTACAAGATTCACAGAAGCTTCCTAGTGTAGACAGCCAGCACCTTTTTCCCGGGACAAGAGTAGCAAATACAAGAGGGGAGGAAAGTTTAGGGGAGATATCAGGGGTAAGGCTTTTCCCTTTTAATTTTTACCCAAAGAGAAGTGGATGCCTGGAATGCATTGCGAGGGTGGTGGTGGAGGCTGGCGCAATAGGGACATTGACAAGCACGTGGATGCAATAAAAATGGGGGGTTATGGGTGTAAGGTAGGGAAGTTTTGGATAATTGAGTAGATTTATATAGGCTGGCTCAACATCATGGGTCCAAAGCCTTGTATTGTGCTGTAATGTTCCATAGCTTTGAACACAAAACCATAAATAATTCAATTCATATACCCTTTAATCTACCTGACACATTACACCAAATTTCTTTCCCATTCTCTCTCGGTTCTGTCACTGATCTCTCTCAAAATCTTCTCCAATTTGTCCTGCAAACTGCCCTCTGCAGCAAGTCATCCTTGACGTTTCTAGGTGGCATCTCCTGCTCTGAGAGCTTCCACTCTCGTGTTAGGACCTAACATGATTCCTTGGCCACTCCAGGAACAAAAGAGGTCAGGCAAAATTTTACCTTTGAAGTCCGGCAAATGTGCAAATGAATTTCCCAAACAAATCACGGCATCAAACCCGTCACCGGGCTTCTGGATGTCCAAGGGCAATGTCAACCAGTTGGCTTCTTCGATTACTGTGAAGCAAAGCATGATGCAAAACAGGTTGAAGGCATGCGAACCGTCAGAGATGGGGCACACTTGTAAAGACAAAATGGGGACTAAAGTGGCTGTCTCACCCAATGAAATAAGCAGGGCGAAAGAAGAATGGTAAACACAGATCCATCAACTTTCAAGATGGTTTTACAAAGGTAAATATTGCAAGGATAGGAGGCAAGTGCAAAGAGGAACTGGACTAGGCAAATGTGCTGGAGAAACTCAGCAGGTCACGCAGCATCCATACAAAACTATGGGTGAGAAAGGTTTCGAGCCTGAGGCCTTCATCAAGGTATTAGCACAAAGAACAGCCAGACAAAAAGGTGGGGTGGGGGGAAGGGGGAAACAGGAAAGGAGGAAGGAAGGGGAAAGTGGGTGGAGCACAGGTTAACAGCTAAGAGGTCGCAGGTGGATATTGCACTTAATTCCAAGTGTTTGTGGACCTTCCTGTTTAAATTTAAGTTTTTGCAATCAACACGGTAACAGGCCCTTCCGGCCCACGAGCCCAAGCTGCCCAAATACCCCGATTAACCTACAACCGTGTACATTTTTGCAGGGTGGGAGGAAACCGGAGCACCCGGAGGAAACCCACACAGATACGGGGAAGGCACTCAAACTCCTTCCGGATTGCACTGAATTTGAAACCGGGTCACTGGCGCCGAAATAGGATCACGCTATTTACCCCATTTATCAAAAGCCTCTTCTTTTCGCCGGTCCCATCTCGCTTTCAAAGCATATTTCAGCATCTTGTCGCTGGCATCTGTGCTCACCAGGGTGAAGCCTTCCTCCAGTAACATAATGGAATCCACTCTGTCAAGGTAAGCGAAAGGGAAATTAGTGATGGGACTACTCACTACAGCAATAGGATGAATCTCCAGCAACGTTACCTCCGATGAATTGGAACCGGTCTCTAAAGGTTGAGAACGTCAATCTTTAGACCTTGACATCAAAGGACAAAGATAGATGAGTGACACAAAGGTCGGTGGAGGATGTGGACAGTGTGCAGGGCTATCAAAAAGCACATCACTTACAGGTATGGGCAACAAAATGGCTGATGAAGTTTAATAAGGTGCTGCACTTTAATATTTAAATTTTAAATGTAGACATACAGTGCGGTAACAGTCCGCGAGTCCGTGCCACCAAATTTGCGCCCCTGGTACATTTTGAACGGTGGCAGGAAATCGGAGCCCCCGGGGAAAACCCACGTAGACACGGGGAGAACCTACCAACCCCTCACAGTCAGCGCGGGATTCAAACCCCGGCCCCGATCGCTGGCGCTGTAAAGGCGTTGCACAAACCGCTGCACCAACCGGTCTGCCCCAGAGGGAGGGCAAATGTAGGGGACACTCAAATGGCAGGACCCTGGAAAGCAGAGATGCGCAGAGGGACTGGCTGGACCAGGTCTACATCTCCTTGAAAGTGGCTAAGGGTGATATAGAAGCCACAAGCAAGAAAGTAAAGGGTAAAGGTCATGTAAATACTACATTTAGAATGTAACAGTCATGAAATTCTTTAACTTTTGTCCACCAGAAGGAAGACAGAGTGTGGCCACTTTGTCCAGCGCTCCTCCCAGAACCGACAGCACCTGGTGTTCCTGGGCTGTCTCCCTCCAAGTACTGGCCAGGCCCGAGCCTGCTGAGCTTCCGAGAGCAGACAATCTCAGGTGTATTCAGACTAACAGGCTTCTATTTCTCGTCATGTTGCAGGGAGATATAGTTTAGTTTGGATACTCTGTTCAACACAGACATCGTGGACTAATGGGATTGATTTGGCTCAAGTACAACACGATGATACAGCTCTCTCAGGTCCTCAGTGCAAAAATATGCAAGTACACACCAAGACACAACACATGTACAAATGATACATATGCAGTCCGCATATACATGTAAATAAATAATGTTTAATAAATCGTGCATCTTGGAGGGATTGTTTGCGCCGTTCAGCAGTCTCACTGCCCACAGGAAGAAGCTGTTTCTTTGCCTGGTGGTTCTGGCTTTGATACTCCTGTATCTCTCCACCCCCCCCCCCCCACCGTGACGGGTGCGGCTGAAAGATGCTGCACGCAAGGTGGAAGGGGTCCTCACTGATTTTGCGAGCCCGCTTGAAACAACGGGCCCGCTAGCTCACGTGGATGGGGTTGGGAAGGGATCCTCTTTGCCGCTACTCTTATGGTCCTGCGGATTGACCTCCGATCCGAGTCTCCGCAGCAACTGTACCACACTGTGATGCAACCGGCCAGGACGCGCTCGATAGATGGTGGCTGGTAGCTTTTCAGCCTCAGTCTTGTCAGAAAGTACAGTCGCTGTTGCAGCTTCCTGAAGGGTGAGATGTTATGTGTCTAGGATAGATCAGTGGATCCCAAGAAACTTGGTGCACTCTACTACTGAACTCTTAATATGTAGTGGCGGGTTGTCATCCCTGGTCCTGAGAAAGTCCACCATCGCTTCCTTTGCCCTTCCATGTGAGACTCAGGTCATTACTCTCGCACCACGTCATGAGATTTTCCCCCTCTTCTCTGCAGTGCAATTCATCACTGTGGCTGACAAGGCTGACGACTGTCGTGCCATCTGCAAACCCAATCACTCTGTTGGCGCTGGATCTGGTAATGCAGTGGGAGAAAGAACGGGTTAAGCACACAGTCCAGAGGTGCGCCAGTGCTCAGCGCGACGGTGCTCAATGTTCTGCTGCTGGCCTGGACAGGCTGTGGGGTTTTTTTTAAACTTCCATTAGAAAGTCCAGAATCCAGGGAGGGGTGCTGAGTCCCAGCGAGGTCAGCTTCCCCGTCAGCCTTTGAGGAACGATCATGCAACGTGTTGCATTCTTCTGTGTGAGGAACCTTCCCTTCGCCCCGATGAGATTCCAGTGTCTGCAGACTCCTGTGTGCCTCTGGTTTTATAAGCATATACAACCATATAACAATCACAGTACGGAAACAGGCTATTATTGGCCCCTCCAGTCGACACCAATTTAAGCGAACTCCACTAGGCCCACCAACCAGCTCCCCGTCCATAACCCTCCAACCCCTTCACATCCATGCAGACATCCAACCTTCTCTTAAATGACAAAATTGACCCTGTTGCAACTACCTCTTCCAGAAGAATCAGAAAATCAGAGCGGAAAACTGTGTGTGGAGCCTAGAGAAATGGGGGAAGATATTGAACAGTTTCTTTTCTTTGGTATTCACTAAGGAGAAGGATATTGGGAGATGTGAGATAAAAAAAAAAGCAAATTGGGTAAATATGGGGAATATAGAAATTACAAAAGATGTAGTTTTAGGGCTTTTGAAGAATATAAAGGTGGATAAGTCTCCGGGACCAGACGGGATCTTCCCCAGGACATTGAGAGAAGTGAAGGAGGAAATAGCAGAGGCTCTGACGGTAATTTTCCAAATGTCATTAGATATGGGGATAGTGCCGGAGGATTGGTGCATTGCGCGTGTGGTTCCGTTATTTAAAAAGGGTTCAAGGAGGAAGCCTGGCAACTATCGGCCTGTAAGTTTGACATCTGTGGTAGGTAAATTAATGGAGAAAATTCTTAGAGATAGTACTTATAAACATCTGGATAGACAGGGTCTGATCAGGAGCACTCAACATGGATTTGTGGGAGGAAGGTCATGTTTGACCAATCTGATTGAATTTTTTGAAGAGGTGACTAGGAATGTGGATGAGGGTAGCGCAGTGGATGTTGTCTATATGGACTTCAGTAAGGCCTTCGATAAGGTACCACATGGAAGGTTAGTTAAGAAGGTGCAGTCTTTAGGTATAAATTTTGAGATAGTCAAATGGATTGAACATTGGCTGAAAGGGAGAGGCAGAGAGTGGTAGTGGATAATTGTCTGTCAGGTTGGAGGCCGGTGACCAGTGGTGTGCCTCAAGGATCTGTATTGGGCCCATTGTTGTTCGTTATATAAATTGGATTAGTAAATATGCAGACAATACTAAGATAGGTGGAATAGTGGATAATGAAGAAGGTTTTCAAGGATTGCAGAGGGATTTGGGCTGCTTAGAAAAGTGGGCTGAAAAATGGCAGATGGAATTTAATGCTGATAAGTGTGAGGTGCTTCAATTTGGTAAGAAGAATCAGAACAGGACATACGTGGTAAATGGGAGAGCATTGATGAATACAGAAGAGCAGAAAGATTTAGGAGTGACGGTACATCGTTCCCTGAAGGTAGAAACTCACGTGAATAGGGTGGTGAAGAAGGCTTTTAGTATGCTGGCCTTTATCAATCATTGCATGGAATATAGGAGTTGGGAGGTGATGTTGAGATTGTATAAGACGTTGGTGCGGCCTAATTTGGAGTTCTGTGTTCAGTTCTGGTCGCCTAATTATAGGAAGGATATAAACAGAGTGGAGAGAGTGCAGAGAAGGTTTACCAGAATGTTACCTGGGTTTAAGCATCTAGAGTATAGGGAGAGATTGGACAGATTAGGTCTTTATTCTTTGGAGCGTAGAAGGTTGAGAGGGGATTTGATAGAAGTATTTAAGATTATGAAAGGGATAGACAGAGTGGATGTGGATAGACTATTTCCGTTAAGAGGAGGAAAGATTAAAACAAGAGGACATGAGTTAAGAATTAAGGGGCAGAGGTTTGGAGGTAACATGAGGGGGAACTTCTTCACTCAGAGAGTGGTAGCCATGTGGAATGAGCTTCTGGGAGAAATAGTGGCGGCGGAGTCAATTGTATTATTTAAGAAAAGGTTGGACAGGTATATGGATGAGAAGAAGATGGAGGGTTATGGGCATTGTGCAGGGAGGTGGGACTAGAGAGGGGTGTTTGGTTCAGTGCGGACTAGAAGGGCCTAATGGCCTGTTTCCATGCTGTAAATTGTTATGTTATGTTATGTTATGTTAAGGTCATTCCACTCAGCCACCACTCTCTGAGTGAAGAAGCTTCCTCTTAGGTTACTTCTAAACTTTTGCCCCCTAACCTTTAACTTATGCCTCCTCATTCCAATCTCTCCTACCCTCAAGGTGAAGAGCCTATTCACATTTACTCTATCTATCCCCCTCATAATTTTAAATACCTCTATCAAATCCCCCCTCAAAACTTCTTCGCTCCAATGAATAAAGACCCAGTCTACTCAATCTTTCTTTCTATTCTAGATACTGCAATCCAGGCAACATTTTAGTAAATCTTCTCCGCACCTTCTCAACCTTATTGATATCTTTCCTATAATTCGCTGACCAGAACTGCACACAGTATTCCAAATTTGGCCTCACTAATGCCTTGAACAGTCTCAGCTCCTATATTCTATGCTTTGATTTATATAGGCCAGCATACCAAAAGCCTTCTTCGCCACTCTATCCACATGAGATTCCATTTTCAAAGAACGATGAACCATTATTCCAAGAACTCTTCGTTCCTCTGCATTCCTCAATGCCCTCCCCTTCACCGTATATGTCCTGTTTTGATTATTCTTCCCAAACCAAAGCACTTCACACATTAAATATTAAACTCCATCTGCCATCTTTCAGCCCACTCTTCGAAGCAGTCCAAATCCTACTGCATTCCTCGAAAACCACCTTCACTATCCACAACTCCCCCTATTTTTGTATCATCCACATATTTACTAACTCACTTTACCCCTCCATCATCCAAATCATTAATGTAAATGACAAATAACAAGGGACCCAACACCGATCCCTGAGGCACACCGCTCATCACCGGCCTCCATGCTGACAGATAGTTATCCACCATGACTCTCTGGTTGTCTCAACATTCTTCTATGCTCCAGGAAATAAAATCCTAACCTGTTTAACCTTTCCCTGTAAGTCAAGTCCCTGAAGTCTGGGCAACATTCTCGTAACTTTTCTATACTCTTTCTATCTTAATGATACATTTCCTGTAGCTGGATGACCAAAACTGCACACAATACTCCAGTTTTGCCCTCACCAAGGTCTTAGACAACTTTATCATAAGATTTCAGCTCCTATACTCAATAGGAGGCCCAATATGCCCCAAAACCCCTATCCACCTGCAACAAAGATAGCATCTGTCACAGTGTATTGGGCTCCACAACAAGGTCTTTTAATAGTCTTCCTGCTATGGGCCCTGAATCTCACTCCGCCATCCCCACGTCACCTTCTCAACATTCAACAGATGTTTTTACATTTCGCTTAGCAGCCTGGATGGGCTCCAGAGGGCCTCCAACAGCAAAGTTCACATGAACTCTCTTGGAATAACAGTCCCAGGCAGGTCACAAAGCTTACATGAAACAAAGGATCCCGTTCTGCTTTTGGCTATTATTCTTCTCCTATTTCAAACAAGGTGACTCAAACTCCCAACACAGTACTGTACAGGAACAGGCCCTTGTGGCCCACAAGCCCATGTTGTCCAAATACATCCATCTGAACTACAATCCCCTGTAGGTTTTGAACAGTGGGAAGAAACTGGAGCCCCCCCCCCCCACCCCCGAGGAAACCCGTGCAGAGATGGGGAGAACGTACAAACTCCTTACAAACCTGGGTCGCTGGCACTGAAACAGTGCTGTGCTCATGGCGACACTAATGGAGCCACCCTTAATATAATGCTTCTGACTGTATTTCAAATCCACGTATTACCACGGCCACAAAATAAACTGTCCTTGAATCTGGGGCTGTGTGATCTCAACCTCGTGAATCTACTTCATGATGGAAGAAGGGTGAAGGGAGTGTGGCTGGTGTGGGGAACGTCTTTTGTTAGGTTGCCTCTTTTCCTGAGGCAGTGGGAGGTGCAAATGGAGTCGTGGAAGTGGTAGGGGGTGGATGTTTGAGGACAGGAAATATGCTCACTTGTTCAACCAAGAGGGGCTTCATTTTCCAGTTGAGGACTGGTACTGCGCAGACAACCTGGAATGATGGGTGGGGACGCCTGACTGCATGGAACCTCTTCATTCCGTCAGCCACACTCACCCCCGTGTCACGTGAAGCTTGCGGCCCTGCCTCAGAATCATAATGAAGATATCAAATGGGGTTTTATTGGCATTACAGGTCTCTCCTTTGCAATTACCACAGAGGAGGTTTTGTTTATTTTTGTAGCTTACATTGTGCAGTCATTAACCCCTTTCACACTTGCCAGTGGGACCCAGGAATTAATCAGCAATTGGCCTTTAAAATGTCTAGTGTGAAAGCAAAATCAGCTCAATGCCGGCGTCAGATGACATCATCTCACGCCGGGGATTGACGGCCTTGACCCCTAGTACAATCCCCTGGCATCTGCAGGCACCGACGTTGCAATAAGGCAAGTGTGAAACGGGTAATTGCTTTGTGGAATTGAAGTGACCCACATTTTTGCATGAGTGCAGGCATGTGAAGGAAGAAAAGATTAAAATGAAGGTATAAGCTTTGCCGTGGGAAAGTTACAGCGGGAGAGAGAGGAAATAAATACCAATAGAGACAATTATTAAACAGTATGCAAAATTTGGTCGTGCTCTAGCGCACAATTTATAAAGACCGTGGGAAAAAGCAATGGAGGACCTTACTTCCCAGAATGCCGTGAGGCAGAAAAACCCCTCTATGAATGCTCCATGCATGCAGCCGGGCATACAACCCTTTCTCTGTCGTACGGAGTTCTGGGAGGGCAGGTCCGCCATCCACCACGGTATTTATAAATTGTACGCAATAGCGCTACCAACATTCCCACGCTGTATAAATTATACACGATCGTGCTCCTACATTATATAAATTGTGCGCTATAGTGCTACCAACTTTCCCACCCTGTTTAAAAATTGTCTGTTATTGCTATTTATTGCCACTTTCCCGCGGTCCATTATAAAGTTTATCTAGGTCGACATAACAACAACAGAGACTGAAGTCCATAAAGCTTAATTATGTTATAATTAGACATGATTAATTTTGTTCAAATATAAAATCATGATACATTGATCAGGATTTAGGGCAAGTCCACCATCGCTCGATGTGTCATGACGTCACCGGTGGAAGGTAGAACAGTCCTAACCTGGGGATGGCTCCTTGCAAGTGTGGAAGCGTTCAGTGTCCCAGTTGGGAGTGGTCATGTGAAAAGGCAAATCCCCTTTCCTATCCCAGGACACTGAATGGCCAATTTAAGAGGATGCAAGTGTGAAAGGGGCTATACCCTTCCAATGAGAACACAAGAAGTAGTCCAAATGACCTGGCCATGGGCTCAGCTCCACTTACCTGCCTATTCCCCATTGCCTTATTTGTCCAAAATCTGCCTCTAATGAGGCAGCCTCGACTGGCAGAGAATTCCACAGTTCACTGCTCCCCAGAACATATAATTCATCCTCTTCTCCATCAAACCTGTATCTTGAGACTAGTGTCACATGCCAATCAAAGCAACCTCCTGCTTCATCTTATCTACTCCTTTTCACAACTTTGTAATATCTAAAATGAAGTACGGAGACTACGTCTTAAAAAAGCAGCCTCAATCCTCAGACGCCCACCGCCCACGCTATTCCCTCTTCACTCTGCTACCATCGGGGGAAAGGTCTCGGAGCCGAAAGATGAGCACTCAGTGGCACAAGGAGAACTTCTTCCCCGCTGCCATCAGGTTCCTAAATGATCCACGACCTGCCTTACTTTTCGTGCACTACCATTTTGTTTTTATTTATAGTAATGGTTATAATATGAATGCTTGGACTGCGACACTGAATTTCATGTTTACGAAAATCAGTTGTGATCCTGATAAATTCTGGTTCTAAGTTGCAGAAGATCTTCCCTGCTCCTGCAATGAAGGACAACGCCCATTAATAGGTGGTTAAGCAAGAATATGGGGTGCAGGCCTTCATGAGGCAGGGAAATGAGCTCAAAGGCCACGTGGGAATGTTGCAGCTCTCGCTCCATAAAAGTCCGCTTAGACCACATGTTGAGGATTGCGTGCAGTCTGGTCGCCTCGTTCATAAAAAAGGCGCATGAGCTTTAGAGCGGGTGAAGAGGAGATTGACCAGGACATTTACTGGATTAGAAAACCTTCTGAAGGAAGGTTGTCAGAGCTTGGGATTTTTCCTTAGGAGTGATGACTTAATAGAGGCGTATAAGATTATGAAGGGCTTCGAGAGGGTGGACGGCCAACACCTCCCTTCTCTCCCCCCGCCCCACCACCCCCCACCCCACCACCCCCCCCCCCCCGGGGACATAATTAGCAAAAAGCAGAGGACATCGGTTTGAGGTGAGTGGGGGAAAGTTTAGGGGAGATATCAGAGGTAAGTAATGTGTGCCTGGAATGCATTCTCGGGGGTGGGGGTGGAGGGTGGTACAATCAGGACATTCAAAAGGCTCTTGGGTAGACACACGGATGAAAGAAAAATAATGAGTCATGGGGGCAAAGTTGGGAAGAATTAGATTGTTGTGGGGCGAAGGGGTTCTGAGCTGATTGCTATCCTAAGGACACGGACCAAAGGCAGGCAAATAGGACTAGTCCAGAATACCAACACATGGAGGAATGGATGGGTTGGGCAGGACATGCTCTTTGCTGTATGACACTATTCATAACCCAGAATTTGCAAACTAATGGCAAACCTATTGAACCACACAAGCAAAACAGGATTGGGGGGGGGGGGGGGGGGGGAAAGGCCATTTCAGTTAGCTGGACCCTAGGGACTTTGAGAACAGAACAAGTAGGAGCAGAAATTGACTTTTTTTTTCTTTCCCTTGCGTCAGTTCATCTCTTCCCAGGACACTGAAAATACATAATTCTTGGCCTTACTGTATTCAATCATCCTAGACCTTCTGGGGTAGACAATGGTGAGGGAGAGCCAAAGAAGATGGGTGTAATCCCTCATCAATTTTATTACCTCCATCTATATGTATCCAGTGTCAGAGGTTCTCAGCGATTTTTTCATTTGTCCAGATGTACTACTTTTGACATATGCAATTAAGTTCATTTTTTCTGTCAAAACTATTAAGACCAGACTTGGATGTCGTGCTAACATTTTGCAATTAATTTTGGATTAAGTGTTTTTTTATTAAATATAGAACCCCCTAGCTTGTGAAACTATTTGTATATGTTAATTAAAGACCAGATATCAGGCAGGCAGAGAACAGATGTCGATATGGCTTTTCAGACTGCATCCACGGCACAATCAACGAAATTCCCCGTTATGTGGGCAGTTTAAAAAGGAAAGTGCAGGAATTTTTAGTCAATCCCTGCCCTGCGGTTTACCCTGCAGGACCTGCCTCTATTTGGGGTGGGGGAGAGGTGGAGGGGGGAGCCTGAGGTCTAAATCACGCCGCAAAGCACACCTCGTGAATTCAATGTCCAGCTCATGATACAGGACAAGTTGCTCCACGTAAAAGCACCGGGACTAATGCCCACAGGAACTTAAGGGGTGCAGTGTAAACGACCACATTATCTGCCAACAGCTTAATTTAGGCAATAAATTAGTAACTCTGTTTGCCAACATTTTATCGTCTGCATTCAATAATGCCTATAAAAAGGCTTTAAAGGTGAGTAATTAGGTTGGATTTTTCCAACATTGCTGTCTAAAAAAACACATGTATATTGAGAGCAACTCTTCCAGACTGCTGTTTATTTTGTATGTAAGAAGGATATCTTTTAATTATTACTTGTACATATGAATAAGTGATTAACGTCAACCCATGTTCTTGTCTTTAGAGGGCAATGATACTGTATGTAAAATTTAAGCTTGAAACAAAGAGATACCGATCAAATTTGGAGGCAAGAATATGCCTTATTGTCCTGTTTTCACTTGAACCCTTATATTAACCTACTCATTCCAATAAAATCTGTGTCTTGCATTTTGCGGTTCCGCTGTTTAGTTTGGTACCTTCACCGGTATTACATTGGCGTAGTCAGCAAAGTCTTGCTGGGAAGATCGCCACCAGGACATTGGGACATTGAACGGATTTGGGGTGCACCCTCGGGTCCCTTGAGCCCGAACACCTTCAGTGGTGCTGGCGGGCGGTGTGGCCCCTGCCGAGAACCACGCGAAGAACCCAAGATACTGAAGGAATCGTGAAGAGTCCGATATGGAATGATGTGAGGATATACATAAGGATATGGGGTGAGCTTCATTGCAGTAGAGTTTGTGAAGGTTCTGTTAAGGTTAATAGTGAAGTGTTGGAAATGCCCACGTCGTCAGTCCGGGAATTTTTAGCTCATATTTTGGAAACGACCACAATATGAAAAGTCCACAAAATTAATGCATCTTTTGGAAAAGAATGCTTGCCAGTCCGGGAAGTTTAGCTCGGATTTGGAAACGACTGCGCCCAGTCTGGGAAATTTCCTATTCTAAATTAGAGGCTGGTGACTAGAGTATACCCAATTTGGAAATGACTGCACCTGGTCTGGGAAATTTCCTACTCTAACTCAGAGGCTGGTGACTAGAGTATACCCAATTTGGAAACGACTGCACCTAGTCTGGGAAATTTCCTACTCTAACCCAGAGGCTGGTGACTAGAGTATACCCAATTTGGAAACGACTGCACCTAGTCTGGGAAATTTCCTACTCTAACCCAGAGGCTGGTGACTAGAGTATACCCAATTTGGAAACGACTGCACCTGGTCTGGGAAATTTCCTACTCTAACCCAGAGGCTGGTGACTAGAGTATACCCAATTTGGAAACGACTGCACCTAGTCTGGGAAATTTCCTACTCTAACCCAGAGGCTGGTGACTAGAGTATACCCAATTTGGAAACGACTGCACCTAGTCTGGGAAATTTCCTACTCTAACCCAGAGGCTGGTGATTAGAGTATACCCAATTTGGAAACGACTGCGCCTGGTCTGGGAAATGTCCTACTCTAAATTAGAGGCTGGTGACTAGAGTATACCCAATTTGGAAACGACTGCACCTAGTCTGGGAAATTTCCTACTCTAACCCAGAGACTGGTGACTAGAGTATACCCAATTTGGAAACGACTGCGCCTGGTCTGGGAAATGTCCTACTCTAAATTAGAGGCTGGTGACTAGAGTATACCCAATTTGGAAACGACTGCTTGTCAGACAAGGAAATTTAACTCCAATTTGGAAACAATTACCTGCTAGTCAGGGAAATTGTGCTCTTATTAGAAAAAAAAATCTAAGTAACGTTTAAACAATCAGGATGGCCCATTTTCCCCAAACTATAGACAAGAGTTCTTGGAGGAACCACAGCGCAGCAGATGTGTTTTTTTACCGTCTCCTCACCACACGTTTGGCTGAAAGACTGGGAGATAAGGCACGGCCTGCCGGGGAGAAGCGGCGAGCATATGCACTCTCACCGAGCCAGAACAATTAATCCGGGAACAAGTGAAAGCTAAGAAATGGGAGGAGGGTGGGTGGGGGGGAAGGAGGATCAGGGAATGGACTGAGGAAGCCCACAAGACGTGGGGTGATGCAGAAAGAGAAGGCGACCACTTGTCAGGCAGAACCACCCTATTTATGAGTCCTGACCTCCACCACTCTCAAGCCCCTTTCGCATTGCCAGTGACCCCAGGGATCCAACGCCAAATGACCTTTAAAGTGGCCGAGAGTGGGAGCAAAATCTGCTCGACGTAGGAGTCGGATGACACCGTCTCTCGCCGGGGATTGGCGGCCTCGACCCCTCGCACAATCACCGGCTTGGAGAAGCAGCGAGTGTGAAACGGGCAATTGGATGGCGGGGGCACGTCCGATCAAAGGGAGAACAGACCAGGCGCCGGGGATAAACCCTTGCAGGCGCGAAAGTGTTCAGTGCCCCGGTTGGGACCAGGCGGCCAGATGCCCATTCCAAGCCCGGGACACTGAACAGCTGGTTTACCAGGATGCCAGTGTGAAAGGCACTCTAGGAGAGCGGGGTGAGGGAGAACGAACGGCACGGGGTGGCAGCCAAAACGACGAGAATCCCGCCTAAGCGAGAAGGTAAAAAGGCTGACACTCTATTCCCAAATAGACTTGTCTCAAACTCAGGGGCAGGATGTGTAAACCAGGTCGACACCATACTCTCCCTGGAAACCCCAAGAGACGATGCCCATGTCCCCAAACACTCCTAACAGAGATGAACCTGTATGGTGCTTGTGGCTATCCTTGTCAATTACTCTTTCTATGCTGTACAATAGGCCTTTTGGTGGTAGAAGGGGGAGAGTGTTAAAAAATTGTATTTCTGTGCTAATCCAGAAGTGAGTTATGGAAAGAGCACCATCGATTTTGTTGATTAAATACAGAATTCCCCAGCTTTGGACCCTGTTGTTTGGAGGGAGAACCCAGTGTGGGTGTGTACTGAGCAGCCTTGCTTCTTCCAGACAGGCTGAATCGCCAAATCCAAGGTTTCACAATGTGCCACAAACCCCCCACCCCACCATCAGGCTCAACTGGCTTTTGGCTGACAATTCAAAAGCCCATTAAAATGGACATCGTTCTGAGAGCAGCTTGCAAAGGTGGTTAGCGGCCCAGAGATTCTTCCCCTAACAGCATTCAAGTATTCACGAATGGCCACTCTCTCAGTTATCAATTGTGAATGCACAGAGAGCGCTTTCCAATTCAAAAGCCTTCTCTTCGCACCACTCACGGCACCAGCCCAGTCATTGGGGTTTTCAATGTGGAGGTGAGATGCCAATCAAAGCCTGCCAAAATGTTGAGACTAATTTTACGCCAGGAGATCTTACTCTATTCCAGGTGGCGTCCGTTGTAACCTCATTTTAAAGGTGGCTTCCACTGCCCTCAGGCATTCAGTCGAATGACAGAACAACTGATGTATGAAGAAATGCCGCTGGTTCTGTCATTCTGATGGATGGTGCAATTTACCCTGTGTGTGTTAACTTCAATGGCACCTGAACAACTAGGAACAGCCCATTCTATCCACCACAGCACTGAAACAGGTTATTTAGCTCATCTGAACTTTTTTTTTTGCAGAGTTCCATCAACATGCAGAAGGCACGTAACCCTCCAAACCTTCTCCCCTCCACTTACTGATCTAATTTTCTCTTAAAGGTTGAAACCAAACCCGCATTCACCACTTCTGTTGCCAGCTTGTGCCATGCTCTCGCCA
The DNA here is from genome assembly GCF_036971445.1 of Narcine bancroftii. Lineage (NCBI taxonomy): Eukaryota > Metazoa > Chordata > Chondrichthyes > Torpediniformes > Narcinidae > Narcine > Narcine bancroftii. The sequence continues at coordinate 239,862,511 of NC_091474.1, read as the reverse complement.
CCCATGGAGTGAAGGCGTCAACCCCCAATTTTCAGTGGAGACATTTCCCCTTTGACGCTTCAGCAATATCCTCTCACTCTTAGCTAACAGTGGAACAAGCTTGCATGTCCGACAACCCTTTCCTTTCCCTCACTCCATTTTCCTTCAGATGTAAAAGGCGGGTTCCAACAGATGATTCTGACACATTTTGTTGGGGACTTGGGGTGAAAAGTGAACCCATTGTGTGTAAGTTAACACAAGCTGCTTCCCACCCCCGTGCGTGAGCTTGTTCCATTTCTCTATTGCATCAGTATCAGTAATACAGGCAAATTCTCCCCCCCCTCCACCACCACCCCGCTCCAGTTTTCCCATTTTCCACAAGATCCAAAGGACACATCCCATCCAGATCACACCCTCCTCTTTCCACTCACCTCACACAGGAGACATTTGTGTCTCTGGAACCTCTAGGTTCCAGAAAACTTTCTATCCTTGAAGAGAACTCCCGTTTTCATCAGATGGTGCCTTGCACTCTAAACTGATCTTTCCTCTTTGAAACTTCCCCAGATTCATTCATCTAAAATTCAAAAGTCAATGCTTGGGCCACACCACACATCACAGCAACTCCGCCAGAGGAAGACTGATTTATTCTCACTCCATTCTCTGTTAACCAGGTAATAAGAAAATCCATGTTGATGAGTTCTTCAGCTGTCGTGGACCCAAAGGACACAACCCTTCCATTACACCTGCCACCTCTTCCTCCGACTTACAGTTCAGGAAGAGACAAGATGAAAAACAATTTCCATTTAGATGGCGCCTCTCATGCACCAAAGCAGCAACATATGACCATGGCATTAGTCATGATCTTTCAGGAATCAATAGATTCTGTTACGATCCAAGAGGATTGGAAAATTGCAAATGTCCTCCCACTATTTAAGAAGGGGCACCATGGTTAGTGCAGTGGTTAGCACGAAGCGGTGACAGTGTCATTGATCGGGTGCAGGGGTTTGAATCTCACGTTGCCTATAAGGAGTTTGTATGTTCTCCCCATGTCCATGTGGGTTTTCCCTGGGGGCTCTGGTTTCCTCTCACCCTTCAAAAATGTATCAGGGCTGCAGTTCAATTGGGTGGCATGGGCTCATGGACCGAAAGGACCTGTTGCTGTGCTGCGTGTCTAAATTTTTTTGATTAAAAATTAATAAAAATGGGTGAGGCACCAGAACAGAAATTAGAGACCAGTTAGCAGGATGTCAGTGGTTGGGAAGATGTTGGAGTTGATTGTAAAGGAGGAGGTTACAGAATACTTGGAGATCTCCTAAAGGAGATATCTTGCCTGACTGGGACCTATTTGTTGAGGAGGTGAAAGGCAGGCTGGATAAAGGAGATGCAGTGTATTTGGATTTTTCAGAAGGCATTTGACAAGGTGCTGCACATGAGGCGACTGAACGAGAGCCCACGGTATAACAGGAAACATTCGAGTGTGGTTAGAGCATTGGTTGATTGGCAGGAAGCAGTGAGTTGGAATACAAGGACCATATTCTGATTGGCTGCCACTTGCTGGTGGTGTTCCACAGTGATCGGGCTTGGGGCCACTTCTATTTATGTGGTATATTAATGATTTGAATTATGGAATGAATGAGTGTGTGGCCAAGTTTGCAAATGATAGGGTTACGTGGAGGAGCAGGTTGTGTAGAAGGACATAGACAGATTCGAAAAACGGGCAGAGAAGTGGCAAATGCAATATAATGTCGGAAAGTAAACGGTCATGTACTTTGGTAGAGAAAATAAACAACAGGTTATTTTCTAAATGGGGAGAAAATTGAAAACACCCAGATATAAAGGGTGTTGAGTCGGTGGTGAAGAAGGCAAATTTAACAATGGCATTCGTTTCAAGAGGGATTGAATACAAGAGCAAGGATGTGATATTGAGGATTTTAAAGGTATTGGTGAGACCTCATTTGGAGGATTGCGAGCAGTTTTGAGCTCCTCATTTAAGAAAAGATGTGCTCATGATGGAGTGGGTTCAAAAAGAGATTCACTGGAATGCTTCCAACAATCAAAGAGTTATCACCCATGACACATCCTGCGATGTCTGCAGTTGCGACCTAGCACGGAGTTTGGACTGTGAGACAGAAAGAATGTGCTGTGCATACAGTTATAATTTGTGCTTCCAGCCAAAAATGACCCCAGGTGTTTTAAATTAGCCAACGGCAAGGTGTGCAAGGAGTTCAACCTTGATTGACAAGTGAGGTGATTTCTGAATAAGACATATTGCAGACGAGCAGGGAGGCCACGTTTCCTCCATATACAACATGGTTGATAGGGATTCAACACGATTCCGAAGATTAGAGCTTTTCCCCAAAAATTCATCGTCTCTGACATCATGCAGTGCCCATCTCTCTCCCCCTCCCTCCCACTACCTGTCCAATCATCGAAACTCACAAACGCAAATTACCATACCAGCCTCCCACCTTTCTGTCTCTATTTCTTTCCCTCTTTTGGTGTCACGTAGTCCCCAGCTCCTCCACATCACCAGACACAACACAAATGTCATTTGGCTCCCTCAGTCAAATTGTGGATGTGGACGGTGAATATCTGGGCCCAAGCAGTGATCCCTGCAGAGCCCCATGGATCACAGCTGACAACCTGAGAGGGATCCAGTTATTCCCACTCTGTACTTTCCGTCCGAAAGACACTTCTCAATCCAGGTCAATATGGTGACTTCATGGGCACCAACATTAATGACCAACCTCTTCCCTGGGCCTTTATGGAAGGCCTTTAGAAAATCCAAATGCACCACATCCACTGTTCCCTCCCAATCTTTTCAGACGTGAGATGTGTCTTCACTCAGAGGGTGGTGAAGCTTTGGAATTCTCTGCACCTTTGGCCTGTGGAGATTCTGTAAAGGGGTGAGATTGAAAAAGGAAAGGGTTAACAGCTAGTGATAGTGTAGCTAGGTTTTACAGCATTCTAGTCAGGCAACCATGGCAATGCAAAAGGACCAATTAGCACAATGACTAACTCTAGGAATTTAGTCTGAACCAATCAATGAGCAAGTCTGATGAGAGGATGTCAATCTTGTGCAGCAATGGAATTTGTACTTAGTAGCAATTGCATAGGATAAGAATGTATTATGTGAACTTTTGATTGGGCCAAATGTAACTCCGCCCACATATGAACAAGAAAAAGGAATAGCTTTGAAACACATGGTCAATCTCTGCCAGCTTTCATAGAGAGCATCTTTGTGAGGTCTTGTGCAGATAACTCTCAATTCTGCAGAATAAAATGTCTGACCCGACGAAAGTTTGGATATAGTCATTTCGTGTGATCCACCGAAAGAACCAGAACCCACAAGATGAAGGGAAAGGAGTTACACGGGGTTAAGTGGGAGATAAGACCAAGTCTGCCAGTGCTGGAAGGTGGTGTGCGGAAGGTGACCATGATGATATGAAAAGAGAGCAGATGGAACCGAGGGGGAGTGGAGAGAGAAGGGAGCAGGATCCTCTGGGGAGATGGGGTTTCTGAGGGTTGAATCCGAGGCGAGAGATGAGAATGGATGGAGCGGGGCAATTTCTATTCTTTAGCTAAAAGTTCGGGAATTTGTGGAATTCATTTCCACGTACAGCTGTGGAGGCCCGATCATTGGGGGAGTTTAAGGAGGAGATTATAGGTATCTTGTGATTGTCTGCCCCCTTTTAGCATCAATTTTTTTTCTTGCATTATAGTTACTGAATATTTGTTGGCTTGTAGCGGCTCGGGCCGACATACGAAATGGCCATCGAACATGGCGACCATCAAAGCATCGTGTGGGCTGAAACACATGTTTCGCTTGAGCAGGGGACAGCACCCAGCCAGGAAGACCACCAACTGACTGCCCAAATGCCACGCCCCACCAGTGAGCAGTACTGTTTCTATCACCGACAGAGAGGTTGCGAGGTCTGAATATGCTGCTTATCCCTGCGCGTTCCAGGGAAATGCACGGGCCAGCCGTCGTTAATGGCTGCGATGACTGGCCAACTGCGTAGCCTGCTACATATTCAAGGCTCCTTGTCGGGCCAATGTTTCTCGGTGGACACTGGGACACAGTAGAGTGTAATTCCCCCGGCCTGGGGGCCCACTGCGCCAAAGTGGGCTGGGAGCTCCGAGTGGCAAACAGCTCCAACATCCGAACATTCAACACCCACACCATTCCCCTACACTTCGAGGACAGGCAATTCACTTGGAGGTTTACGGTGACGGATGGGCAACACCCATTACTGGGTGCAGATTTCTTGCGGGCCAACTCCCTCCTGGTGGATATCAAGTGGCACCAGCTGTTGCTCGCCTGGACATTTCAGTCACTCTCACTCAAGGGCACTGAACTTACCAGCCCCCACCTGCACAGGAGGTAGTGTAGCTAGGTTTTACAGCATTCTAGTCAGGCAAGCATGGCAACAACAAAGAACTGCCAACAACAAATTTGCTCAGGACCTAGCAGAATTCCCCTCCATCACCACGTCTCACTTCCACTCAGCTGAACCCAAACATGGGGTGAGGCACCAAACCATTACAGAGGGCCCTCCCCTCCAAGGCATTGAGTTCCCTCCCCCCGCCGAGCAACTCAACCTAGCCAGGGGCGAGTTCAAAAAGTTGGAGGAACTCGGCATAGTGGGGTGCTCCGATAGTCCTTAGGCCTCCCCTCTCCATGTGGTCCCCAAGGCAGTAAGTAATTGGAGGCCGCACAGAGACTACCATCACCTCAACGAGGCCACCATACCGGACAGATATCCAAGACTTCACTGCGAATCTGCAAAGGGCACAGATATTCTCAAAGGTGGACCTCATCAGGAGCTATCACCAGATCATGGTACACCCCGAAGACATCCCCAAAGCTGCCATCATAACCTCCTTTGAATTGTTTGAATTTCTCCGCATTCCATTCGGGTTAAAAAAAAAAGGCGGCTCAGACTTTCCAGAGGCTGATGGATGCAGAGGGCCGGGATCTGCATTTTGCCTTCGTCTATCTCGATGACATTTTAATCGCTAGCCACACCTGCACCGAGCATGCTGCCCACTTAAAATAATTATTCTCCAGGCTGAGTGATTCTGGCCTAACCATCCACTATCCGCCCGGCCAAGTGCCAGTTTGGCCAAGAGACTACTGACTTCCTGGGCCATCGTACCAACTAACATGGAGCCAGACCGTTACCCACGAAGGTGGATGCTATTTTCTCTTTCCCCATGCCATCGATGGTGAAGGGACTACAAGGTATGGTCAACTTTTATCACCACTTCATACCTGCAGCAGCCCGCATCATGGGCCCATTCTTTCCCCTCATGGCAGGACCCAGTAAAAGCATACAAAGAACCCCAAAGGTGACCAAGGTCTTCCAGACCACAAAACATGCCCTAACCAATGCCACCCTCCTCGTGCACCCACAGAGACACCCCAACCACCCTCACGACAGACACCTCCAGCACAGCGGTCGGGGATGTACTTGAGCAACTAGTTAATGGACAATGGCAACCACTGGCCTTTTTCAGTAAACACCTCAGGCCACCAGAATTAAAGTATAGTGCCTTTGATAGAGAACTGTTAGCCTTACACCTGGCAATTTGACACTTTTGTTACTTCCTGGAGGGCAGGAAGTTCAAAATTTATACGGACCACAAACCCCTTACCTTCACTTCAGGAAGGTATCAGATCCGCAGTCAGCCAGGCAACAGCGGCACCTGTCCTACATTTCCGAATTTTCAACAGACATTGAACACATAGCCGGAAAATCCAACGTGGTGATTGACGCCCTATCCTGTCCGGCTATCTTGGTGGTGCACAACCCTACCCCTGGCATTGACTACGCAGCTCTGGCTGATCCGTAGCAAGCAGATCCTGACAACCTGGCGTACTGGACAGCGCTCACCAACTTACAACTGGAGGACATCCAGATCACCCCCGAGAATTGCACGCTGCTCTGCGACACCTTGATGGGTAAACATCGCCCCGTCATTCCAACTGCATGGAAGAGGCACGTTTTTGACTCGGTCTACAACTTGGCTCACCCTGCTATCAGTCAAGATGGTGGCAAACAGGTATGTCTGGCACAGCCTCCTCAAAAAGATCGACATGTGGACCAGGACATACTCAGGGCCAGTCATCCAAAATCCAGACTCATATCAAAGTTCCACCATGTGCACATTGACATTGTGGGGCCCCTACCCATATCCAGAGGCACCCATTACCTCCTCACATTGGTCAACCAGGTGATCAGATGGCCAGAAGCGGTGCCCTTATCAGAGGCTTCCAGAGAAGCATTCGGACGGGCTTTACTCAACACTTGAGTAGCACATTTTGGAGTCCCCGAACACCTTACGTCAGGCAGGGGGTCCCAATTCATTTCCAGTCTGTGGACCGCCTTAGCCCATGCCTTGGGGACCCAGCTCAACCACATCACAGGGTATCACCCACAGGCCAAGGTGTTGGTGGAGAGGTTCCACAGGCACCTTAAGGCAGCCTTAATGGCATGCCTTATTGGACCTAACTGGCCCAACAAACTCCCTTGGGTCCTGTTAGGCATCTACACCGCACCCAAGGAGGACCACGAGGCATCCTGTGCCAAGTTAGTCAATGGCGCACCCCTCGTTATACTGGCCAAATTTGTGATGGCCCAAGAGACCACAGTGCCCAGGCTACGTGAGTGCCTAGGCACCCTGGCTCCCACTAAACCTAGATCCCATGGCCAACCATGCACTTACAACCCAAAGAACTTTACTTATGGTAAATACATGTTTGGCATGGGGCTCACCAGCCACCTCTACAGCGGCCTTACGAGGGGCCGCACCCGTGCCCTCAGACACAATGGCTCCACCTGTGTTTTGGACATTGGCGGCAGGGAAGACACTTTCACACTTGACCAGTTGAAACCGCCCTATTTGGACTTTGACCAGCCCAACCGGCCCCATGGCGCAGGGTCAGCCTCCTAAAAACAGTGCTCCGATCGCTGGATCGGGGGTGGGGGTAGGGGATCCTCTTGGCATGTAAATACCACCTCCTGTACTTGGTTGGGTTGAGTCTCGAGGCTAGGTAGCAGAGCTGTGTCCGCACTGGTCAAGGGGTGGGGGGCACATAATATCACCTTGATCTGATTGTTGAATGTGTATGCTTCTGTAATTTCCCCAGTTTCTGTCAGTTTCCCCTCAACATCCGAAAGTATATATTTACCCCCTGCGAATTGTGTAAGTGTAGAACTTTGCTTGATATATCGACCCTGTTGTCTCAATTCCATCCCTGAAATAAATGTGTGCTTTGTACCTGCACTTTGGTATGGTTCTTAGCCTGTGAGACCCACACGAACCCGAACAACATCCATTTACATGAACTACTAGGATCGTTGTCTGAAGAGAGCGTGCAAAATCATTGAGGACTCCTTCCACCCTGCACACAGCATCTTTCAGCTGCTCCCATCAGGGAAGAGATCCAGGAGGATCAGAGCCAGCCCCACCAGGCCGAGGAACAGTTTCTTTCTTCAGGCAGTGAGAACGCTGAACGACCAAAGGAACTGCTCATACTAACCGTCCGAGACTCTACTATTTACTAATCAATACATATATATTTTATAATGGTATTATTTGTCTGTATGTGTGTTATGTCTGGTTGTGTGTTTGCATGTTTCTGCACCAAGGACTGGAGAATGTTATTTTCTCAGGTTGAACTTGTACAATTGACCAGTAGGTTGCAAAATATCCTTCCCTCTGTTGTATCTCAAGATCAGACTGGATCTAGGTCGCTATTCACATTTTAAAATCCATAGATTATTGAACATTATTTATTCCTTCAGACACAATTCCAAAATGAGTACTTTCTCTAGATGCTGAAAAGGCTTTTGATAGAGTGGAGTGGAACTAATTATTTGAAACATTAAGGAGATTTAATTTTGGTATGGCCTTTATATAATGAACTAATTTGATTTATAGTTCCCCTTTAGTGGTTACTAATATTAACAAATCCTCCTTATTTAGGCTGTTTAGGGATACAAGACAAGGTTGTCCCCTTAGCCCCTTGCTATTTGATTTAGAGTTAGCACTGCTGGTAATAGCCTTTAGAGACACTCGTGAGGTTCAAGGACAGAGAGAGAGTAACTCATGAGGTTTCCTTGTATGCAGATGTCCTATTAGTTTATATTTAAGATCCTGAAAGATCTATCCCAGTAATGTTATCTGTGTTTTCTCAATTCACCTCTTTCTCTGGATACAAATTATACCTTCATAAAAGTTACTTTTTCCACTTAGTAAGCAGGTCCCTATCTGCACTCAAGATTGTCAGAGACTATTTCACGTACTTTGGGGTTACAATTTCTAAACAATTTAAAGATTTATACAAATCAATTTTTTCGAGTAAGTGAGGAAATGATGTCCTTGTTGCATGTGGGTGGGGTTGGTGGAGAGGGCCAGGGCAGATGTATGGTAATGGAGGACATCTGGTGAGGGCTGAGTTGATCATGGTAGGTGGGAAGCCACGTTTTTCAAAGGAAGGGGACATGGCAAGGAAGACCTCATCCTGGGAGCAGATGTGATGGAGAAATTGAGAGGAAGAAACTGAATCCTTACAGAGGACAATAGTGTGGAAAAGTTTAGTTGAGGTAGATGTGGGAGTTCATAGGTTTGTAGAAGATATCTGCCCCCATCCAAGATGGAAATAGAGAAATTGAGACACCTGCCAACATTTTTCCATTCCCGATGAAGGGGTCAAGCCCTAAACGTCGGTTCTATATTTTTACCTTTGCTGGATAAAGGACCCCGTTTGCTTCTCCAGAATTTTGTGTTTTTACTTCAACCACGGTGTCTACAGATTTTTGCAATTTACTTTTGATCTGTTTCTCTTCACAGGGTGAAACTGCAGGATGCTTCCTGGGTTAATCTGGGGTCAAACACAGAACACTACAGAAAAGATGCCAGAGGGTATTGAACGTGCCCTTGATCGCTCCTTCCGCAATCAGAATCGTACATCTTAACAGCCCACCTTGCCCATACCCGGTCATAAATATCCACCCCTTCTCTATGCCTCCCACTCCTTGCCTTCTCTCCTCCACTTCTTGATCTCTCACCCCTTTTTCAATGTTTTAAATTGATTTTTATAATAAATACTGTACAATGAAGAAAAGGAACAAAAGAGGTTCAGTATCACAAATATATATATCAAGATAAAACTTCAAACAGTATAAACAGTCCCCCCCCCACCTCCTCTGCACTGAATGAAGACAGAAAAAATATCAAAAATATTTAATGTTTATCTCTTTCTCTTATATATATATATCTATATATACACACCTCCCCTATTAAATAGTTCAGCACTTTTAACCCCCAATAATATGAAATCATCTCTGACAATCTTTAATGGACCTAGAACGGAGATAGGGACTTGCATATTAATTGGAAAAAGTTCACTTTCACAAAGATTTAATTTATATCCAGAGAAAGAGGTGAATTGAGATAAGCTGAGACAGAACTTTCGAGATCTGAACTATAAACTAATAGGTTATCTGCATGCAAGGAAACCTTATGAGCTACTCCATCTCTGACAATCCCTTGAACCTCAGGAGGGTTACTAAGGACTATTGCCAGAGGTTCTAAAGCCAGATAGTTCTAAATAGCAAGAGGCTAAAGGGACAAACTTGTCTAGTTCACCTGAACAGCCTAAATAAGGAGGAGTTGTTATTATTAGTAACTAAAGGGGGAAGGTTACTATAAATCAATTTAATCCACAGTATAAAGCCCTTACCAGAAGATATCTGCCAAGAGTTGGCAACCAAGATGGAATCAGGGAAACTGGGACACCCACCGATATTCTTCCATTCCGTGATGAAGGGCTCAAGCCTGACACTACAGAAAAAATGCCAGCTGGTACAGCAATCATTCAATGAAGATCAGAGGGCATTGAATGTGCCCTTGATCGCTCCTTCCGTTATCAGAACTGGACATCATGGAAACAGGTAACAGCCTACCTTGCCCATACCCCCGTCATTAATATCCACCCCTTCTCGATGCCTATGCCCCACCTTCCCCTCCCTCCACCCCACTTCCTCTCTCCTCCCCTCCACCCCACTTCCTCTCTCCTCCCCTCCACCCCACTTCCTCTCTCCTCCCCTCCACCCCACCCCACCCCCTCCACCCCACCCCCTCTCCTCCCCTCCACCCCACCCCCTCTCCTCCCCTCCACCCCACCCCCTCTCCTCCCCTCCACCCCACCCCCTCTCCTCCCCTCCACCCCACCCCCTCTCCTCCCCTCCACCCCACCCCCTCTCCTCCCCTCCACCCCACCCCCTCTCCTCCCCTCCACCCCACCCCCTCTCCTCCCCTCCACTTCCTCTCCTCCCCCACTTCCTCTCTCCTCCCCTCCACCCTCTTGCCTGCACCTCTCCCCTCCAACCGTCTCTCCCCTCCCTCCACTTCCTCTCCTCCCCTCCCCCTACTTCCTCTCTCCTCCCCCTACTTCCTCTCTCCTCCCCCCACTTCCTCTTTCCTCCCTTCCACCCTCTTGCCTGCACCTCTCCTCTTGCCTGCACCTCTCCTCTTGCCTGCACCTCTCCTCTCTCCTCCCCCCACTTCCTCTTTCCTCCCTTCCACCCTCTTGCCTGCACCTCTCCTCTTGCCTGCACCTCTCCTCTTGCCTGCACCTCTCCTCTTGCCTGCACCTCTCCCCCTCCCCTCCCCTCCCCCCACTTCCTCTCTCCTCCCCTCCACCCTCTTCTCCTCCCTCCCTCTTTCTCTCTCTCCAACGATTGCATCACGAAGTGGAATGACTTGCTAACAACCGAGCACCAGGCGCAGAACCAAACACCTTGTGAACCACGTCCCCTTTAAAAGGAGCCATGATTTGGGTTTGAAAAACAGCCTGGTTACAGACTCCTGGGCTTTCACTCCTGACATTTCTCTGTTTGATCTGCATCACGACCCACCAGTTAACGGCCCAAGAATTGACTGGGGTGAGACACGAAAGTTTGCAGAGTTTCTGATTCTGCAGGAACTCAGCGGAGTCCGCGGGCGAGGTCAAAAGCTCTCAACCCACCCCCCCCCCCCACCACTCCCCCCCCCACCACTCCCCCCCCCCCACCACTCCCCCCCCCCCACCACTCCCCCCCCCCCACCACTCCCCCCCCCCCACCACTCCCCCCCCCCCACCACTCCCCCCCCCCCACCACTCCCCCCCCCCCACCACTCCCCCCCCCCCACCACTCCCCCCCCCCCACCACTCCCCCCCCCCCACCACTCCCCCCCCCCCACCACTCCCCCCCCCCCACCACTCCCCCCCCCCCACCACTCCCACCCCCCCACTCCCCCCCAACCCCAACCCCCCAACCCCAAACCCCCCCCCCCGCTCCGAGTTGCGTGTCTCGGGCCAGCACTTCGAAGTGCTTCCCCTGCGGTCGTTGCCCGTCCTTTTTGACGGGGGGGGGGGGGGGGGGGGCTGACAGGACCGGGTCCACCTTCGCAGCAGGTGTAAACGCACTCTCCGATAGAGCCCGCGGTGGGAGGGGAGAGGAGGGAACGCGGCTCTTTAAAAGGAAAGGGAAAACGTGCGCCTTTGGGGGGGGGGGTGTTTAAAGTTTTTTTTTGGGGGGGGGGGTTAATTTCCCTACCCGGTGCCGCAAGCAACGTCCAGAATCCGCTGACACTTGTGTTGCCGCAGCAGCTGAACGATCGCGTTCCTATACTCTTCAGTCCGGCTCAGGGTGTCTCCGATGTACAGCTGCCAGACTTTGGCTGCCTTGCCATCGGCGTACTGGTCGGGCAAGCCGACAGCAGCCACGCCGAGCGAGCGGGTCCGGAACACGTTGTCCACCATCCCAGCCAGACAGCGGGGAGGGGAGCAGAGGGATGGGGGGGGGGGGGGGGGGGGGTCAGAGGACCTTAATCCGAAGCCCCGAGCAGAGAGAAGATGGAGCCAACGGTCCCGGGGATGATCACTTCGGCCAAACTTTTCGTCCCGACCCGCACACCCAGGGAAAAAGTTTCGGGCAACGTCCGCGGGACCAGTCGGGCGGCCAATCGCCGGCCTGGGATCTGGCCGCACCTGCGTGACGTCACAATGCCGCTGGCCGCCAGCCTTCTGGTGGGGTCGGAGGCAGGGCTTCGCTTCGCCACCGTCCGCCCGGGGGAGTTGACCAGCGCCGGGCGTCGCTCGGGTTCCCGCCCCCCACTCCCACCCCCACCATAGACCTCCTCCAATACGAGACCTGACAGAATCTTTAGTAATTCCCGTATTTCACTGAAGGCAATGGCAGTAGTAAAGCTATTGTCACATTTAGAATGAATGAAATTCATTAACTTTTGCCACCTTGAGCCACTTTGTCCAGAAATGAGATAATGTATGAATCCTAACAAGAAAATTGTGCTGTAAAGTCTTTCTACATTGGCGGACAACATTATTAGTGTGACAGACCATGCGATACTTTGTATATAGATCCAACTGCGCTGGGTAGGTCACGTCTCCAGAATGGAGGACCATCGCCTACCCAAGATCGTGCTCTATGGCGAGCTCTCCACTGGCCACCGAGACAGAGGTGCACCAAAGAAGAGGGACAAGGACTGCCTAAAGAAAGCTCTTGGTGCCTGCCACGTTGACCCCCGCCGGTGGGCTGATCTCGCCTCAAACCGTGCATCTTGGCGCCTCACAGTTCGGCGGGCAGCAACCTCCTTTGAAGAAGACCGCAGAGCCCACCTCACTGTCAAAAGACAAAGGAGGAAAAACCCAACACCCAACCCTAACCCACCAATTTTCCCCTGCAACCGCTGCAACCGTGTCTGCCTGTCCAGCATCGGACTTGTCAGTCACCAACAAGCCTGCAGCAGACATGGACATACCCCTCCTTAAATCTTCGTCCGCGAAGCCAAGCCAAAGAAAAATATATGTTTTAAAGGAGATAAATTGTGGCAGGTTTTTTTTTAACCATAGGTCGCACATACAAACACTTCAAGACAGATCTCATTTAAAATCCCAGAGCTCTGCTCAAGCCAGACAGTCCAGGCTCCTGGTGCCAATGCAAAAACTTTGGGAGTTCACAAGTAGGCGTTCATTGGATATGCTGTGGAGTCATGGTTTATTGTTTTGGAAGGCAACAGACGAATAAACTCGGAAGATTAGGTCTGGAGCCGCAGTCTGTCTTGAGTGCAGTTGGCTGTTCTGAAAGGTTCATGTGGTTTTCTGTGAGTGAGGGAGAGAGAGAATTCAGTTCTACAGTTTAAGAGCAGCAGGTGGGACTAGGACATGACAAGCTTGTGTAAAAAAAAAAAAAAAAAACATTTGAAGATGCGTTGTGAGTTCTTAGTTCACCTTGGTCAAAGCCCTTGTGGTCCATACAAGAGGAGACAGGCTCTATAATGATTCACTTAAAATAAGGGAAACAAAAAAGCAACTCTGATGACCTGAAAGAAAGAGGTTATCATCTGGAAAACCCTGTCTTTGGCAAGACACTTAAGTGGCTGATCAGTTGTAGGTGTCCAAAGAGCAACAAATCTATCTTTGAAAACTGACCAGAACCTTCCTGAGCGGTAACCATTTACCTTTCAAGCACCAATTCACAAATGTTAAATTCTGTGCACAATCTACGAATTGCCTGATACCGGTGAACTTGGAGGAGTGAGAAGTGAGATTGGACTGTGAATCAAAGAACTTTTCTGAACTTACACACACGTGCGCTTAGAATTAGAAGGGGTTAAGTTAAATTAATAGTGATAAGTTAAAGATTGATGCTGTTTTCAGGTTTAAAGATAATTAAAAGTAACTTTTGTTGAAGTGACCATTTGTCTTGGGAAATTTCTATTGCTGCTGGGTTTTGGGGTCCTCTGGGCCTGTCATATTAGTAACTGAGCCCTTTGTGATATTTTTATCTCTCCTTTTCCTTTAATTGCTACTTCATTCTCAAAGAGAGGTTATGGATCTAGCTTCACAAATACAATTTACCACAATATTGTAGCTAAAACACCAGAAAATGTGGCATAAGCTGCGACTTTAAAAACACCCAGCACCAATGAAAACAACAGCGCGTGATTGTAGCGCGTGCAGTCGAAGCCACGTGATTCAAAGTGTTGTTGTCGTTGGGTAATAGCGACAGCTCTGACCGGACGGAGCGCATTAGAAGGTTCAAAAAGTAAATGAGCATTGAGTTTCAGCCTGATAGGTGTATTGATACATGTAAGATGGGCTTACAAAAAATGATTTTGTTGTTATAACAAACTACAGGGATGGTTTTATAAAAATAATAAATTTCTGCTGAAACACTGCACAAACATTTTATAGACAGTCATTTTGGCATCACCCCCCACCGATGGTGTCACCGATGAGGTCCACACCCCCTTCCCAGTCCTGCCTGTCACTATGATCAGGGACTAGATGAGAATTTACCAATGTCTGCAGATTTACTTCTGACTACTGGACAATGCAGTGAAAGCTCTTCGAGGGATGCCTACCCTGAAGAAGTTCTCCTTTGCTCTCCTTTGTTCTCTCACTGCTCCCCGCCTGCAATCTCTGTGGCTCTCAAGCTTCCAGCATTTTGTATTTTTACTGTGCAAAAGGAGACAGGGAAGGGAGAGATGATGGAGGTGGGCGGGGTTTGACGAAAGCCAGAGAAGACGATGTTAATGCCATCCGGTTGAAGGGTGGGAAGAAGAGGTGATGTTCTGTGAAAGTTTGCATTTTTATGCTACCCGGAAATGTCAGTTATAAGAGAAGCAGCTTCCAAGCTGGGAGCAGAGAGAGCCATATGTTTACTAGGCAGAAGCACATCCTAGACAGACAATTAAAAGCAGTCGTCTCATCTGTATTAATGTCTTCGGCCATTTCCTGGGTTCCTGGGTAAACAGCACTATGGTAGACTTACAGAATCCGTAATGCCTTTTACCACAGAAACGCTAACTGACAATGAACAACCCATTCACAAATGGCTTCCCGCGCTTAGGCAGCTGACTGAGCCTTACAACCTGTCAGCCGCGATCTGAGTTGACGATGGCCATAGGGCGCACACAGCAACACTGATGGCACCAGTTAAATTTCGATCTAGCATTGTTCCAGCCTAGGAACATTGTTAGCATTGGTGGCTTAATATTATTGTGAGACCGACCATTTATTTATATGTGAGACTAAAAAATCAGGCATACAGCATGACGCTACTGCGATTTTTATTTTTGACTGTTTTATTCATGATTTTTCCAAACTTTTAAACTTGATTATCAACATTATTAGTGTCAATGTTAACAGTATCAGCATTGACTACAGTTTACAGTTGTCAGTTCTATACAAGGGTTACTGCAGAGTTCAAGCTCTTTCCGTCCCCCACCCCAACACTTGACCAACCACAGTTCCACACGACATTGAAGACACTCCCAACAAAGGTGGGATTTTGTGGGGTTGTCTCGGCCCAGTAGCCAGAGCTCAGGCTGCTTTTTTTTCTTGACTTTACCTGGTTGGGATAGGATGGACCCCCTACCCCCACCGATTGAGGAAGGTAGGGTGGTGAGGCACTATGGTCGTGCTCCTATGGAATTTAAGTATGGTTGCTTTTTTTTTTAAAGTGTCATACTTTTTTTTCTTAAGTTATAGGTAATTTTCTCCAGGAGAACACAGCTTTGCATTCTCATGTTCCAGCGCACAATACTCAGGCAGGAGTCGGATTTCCAGGTAACCGCTGTGCACTTCCTGGCCGCTGCCGATGTAATTGTTAAGAAGTGAAATTTGGACAGGTATGTTGGAAGTCTTTTGACCATTATGTTTCCCAACAGGAACAACTCTGGATCCTGTGGGAATTCTTTGCCTTTGAGTTTCCCTAGGACTTGACCTAGTTCCACCCAAAAGATCCTCACCTTGCTCCATTGTCCAGATTATGTGCACAAAGATCCTTGTCTCAATACCGCATCTGAAGCATTGATCTGATAGATCTGGTTTAGATCTGTTCAATTTTTGCGGCATCAGGTACAGCTGGTACAGAAAATTGTATTGCGCCAGCCTGTACCGCGCATTAATGATTGCAGTCATGCTGGTCCGACACCGCTCATCCATCGTTATTCCCAAGTCGATCTCTGACTCCCACCTCTGCCTTGATTTGTGAAGGCCTGCCTTGGAGCAAGAAATACATTGCTGAGATGAACTTCCATGTGTTTCCCCCTTTGAATCATGACCTCACTATCACTGCACTTTGGTAGGGCCATAGTTGGACCTAATGTGTCCTGCAGAAAATATCTTAACTGAAGGTAGCAGAGAAAAGTCTTATTTGATAAATCATTCTTATGTCTGAGTTGTTTGAATGACATTAGCTGCCCCCGCTCAAAGCAGTCCTCTACGCACCTGACGCCATTATTACGGCAGATGTCCAGGATCTTGTTGCCTACTGTCCATGGTATTGATCTATTTGGAGTCAAGGGTGTTTTGGGGGACTGATTCCTAGATATTGGTTAATTTTATTCCAAATGAGGATAATTAGTTTTCGGATAGGGCTACCTATTTTCCCAGATAACTATTTGGCATCCAATTTATAAATAAAGTCCTCTACTATCTTCTCCCCTACCTCATGCAGGTCAATTTGTGCCCAGGATGGTACACCTCTCCCTTCAAAGAGTGAGGCGATGTATCTCGACTGGGCTGCCCAATAGTACTTCTTGAAGTCTGGCGTTCGTAATCCGGCCAGACTGTAATCCCAGGTCAATTTTTCCATGGAGATCCTGGCTACCTTTCCATTCCATAGAAATGTTTGTATTCGTGAGTGCAACTTTTGGAAGAGGTACTGAAGTCTCAGCAACACATTCATTTGTATTGGAAGGAACTTTTCCAGACTTTTGCCAATTTCCTCTGCAAGAAATGCTATCTTTTAATTTTGACTTGTACATACAAATAATTGCTTGACATCAACCATTTCCCTGTCTTTAGAAAAGAGCAATCAATGCCTTGTATAAAACCTGAACTGGTAATAATAAATTCAAAGAGATCCCTATCAGATTTGTATGCAAGAAAATGCCTTAAATACTGTTTCACTTGAATCTTTGAATGAGATTCTGGTATTAGCGAAGGTGACTCTGTCGACCTGACACTAATACTGCTCATTCCCGCTGACATGACTCCATAAATCTGCGTCTTGTACTTTGTGGTTCTGCCATGTACTTTTGTAGCCTGACAGGTGACACAATTATTACAGTTCCTCCAATTTGTGGGTGATCTCAGTCTGGCAGTGGACAGACGTGTCAGCACGGGAATGGGATGGAGAATTGAAATGGGGGGGCACTGGGAGATCCCCGCAATTATGGTGGACCAAGCCGAGGTGCTCAACAAAGTGATCTCCCCAAACGGGCCAGGTAGAGGAAGGTGGTTTACATAGGGTGGAGGGGGTGATTCGTAGATCAAAGCATGCTGAATTCAGCAAGTGAAGTTGAAAGATTGGCGTTAACAGGAGACACTGGGATTGTAGTGCAATGGACAGTGGTGGTGGAGTATGTATGGAGTATTCACAGGAAGGGTAACCAGCATTTCAGGTCTCAGAAACTGATCAGCATGAACAAAAAGTAGGTAGGTGTCTGAATAAAAGGTGGGGGATGGGGGAGGGGAGAGGGAGTGAGGAGAGAAGGAGGGGGAGTGAGGACAGGGCAGGGAGTGAGAGAAGAGAGGGGAATGGAGTGAGGGGGGAGGGGAAGGGAGTAAGGAAATGGGGAGTGGAGAGTGAGGACAAGGGAGAGGGAATGGTGACAGAGTTGGGGGAGGGAGTGAGAGGAGGGGAAAAGAGGGTGAGGGAGGGAGAGGAGTGGAGAGAGGGGGAAGGAGTGAGGAAGGGGAAGGGAGTGATAGGAGGGGAGAGAGTGAGGGGAGGGGAGAGGAGGTGGAGGGAGAGACAGGGAGTGAGTGAGGGGAGAGGGGAAAAGAGGGAGGGATTAAGGGGAGGGGGAATAGAGGAGAGGGGACAGATTGAGGAGAGGGGAGAGGTTGGAACAGAGTGAGGGGGAAAGGGGAAGGAAGGGGAGAAGAGGGAGGGAGAGGGGGAGGGAAGGGAGTGAGTGGAGGGAGTGAAAGGAAGGAGGGAGGGAGTGGGAAGGAGTGAGGGGAGGTGAATGGAGAGGAGAGGGGAGGGAGTCAGGGAAGAGGAGTGGGGAGGTGAGGGGAGAGTGGAGGTGGAGGATGTGGGAAGGGGAGGGGAGAGAAGAGGAGGGCGGGAGGAAGGCTGATTATCAGATGAAGTCAGGTGGATATGGGTGGGAAGGTGGAAGAGAAAAAAAGCTGAGGTGATGGGGAAAGGGTATCTTTCTGAATGGAGAGGGAGGTGAAGGAAAGGGCTGGGGAACTGAAGGAATGGAAACAGGGATAAGGAAAGGGAGAAACTTTGTGGGGGGGGGGGTTTAACGGAAGCTGGAGAAGTCGCTGTTAATACCATCTGTTGGGGAGTGCCCGCATACGGGATATGAGATGTTTCTCCAGTTTGTGGGTGGCCTAAGTTTGACTGTTCTGCAGGCCATGGATACACATGGTGCATGGGATTAAAATGGGTGGCCACTGGGAGGACAGAAGAATGGTGGTCAAAGAAATGGTCTCCCAGTCCACGTGAGGAGCATTGAGGAAAGGTCCGAAGTGGGAGGAGAAGCAGAGCTTTTTGTTGACTGATGAGGATGTATTCATTGAATTAGGCCCTATGCAGAAAGAGCAACAGTTAACCACACAGAAACAGGCCCATTGGTCAACTGTCTCCACACCAATGCATTCAACTTTATTGCCAAATATTGGCCTGATGGAGTTTTTTTTTAATTTTGAGAGGCATTTAAAGAAATGTGTGGCTTTGTGGCCACAGGACAGAATCAAAAATTGCTATGAATTAATTTTTTAAATAAATTAATTTGAGGAAAAAGTTTGCCAGGGTCTATGGTTCATTGACTGTTCAGAAATCTGATGGCGGAGGGGAAGCAGCTGTTTTTATACCATTGAGTGTTCATCTTCAGGGTTCTATACCTCCTTCCTGATGGTGGCAGTGACAAGAGGAGGGTATGGCCTGGGTAGTGAGGATCCTTGATGATCAAAGCTGCTTTCTTGAGACACCGCCTCTTGTGGATGTCCTTAATGAAGACTTAATGCCCATGATGGCGCTGTCCGAGTTCACAACTCTCTGTAGTCTCTTCCTGTTCTGTGCCTTGGCACCTCTCTCTTCCTATCCTGTGCCTTGGCACCTCCCTACCAGAGAGTGACGCAACCAGGCAGAATACTCTCCACGGTACAACTGTAGAAATTTGCAAGAGTTTTTTTTCCAGAGCCAAAAATGTCACCCACCAGAAAATTTGCTATTGAGGTGAGTGGGCGGGCATTAAAGGGAGATGTGCAGGGGAAGTAATTTACACAGAGAGTGGTGGATGCCAGGAGTCATAGTGGAAACCAAAACAATAGTAACTTATAAGAGATTTCGAGATAGACTCATGGATATCTATGAGGTGCTCACAGTAGAGTTTTTGTTTGGACATCATATTTAGCCCAGATGTGGGTTGAAGGGCCTGTTCGTGTAAAGGGCCTGTTCATGCACTGAGCTGCTGGATGTTCCTTGTACCGAGATGCAGTGACAGATATTGTTTTGCGAGCAGACCAGTTGGGTCTTCAAAGGACCACAAGGGAGAGGCAATAGAACTACAGAGAGAGGTCAGGTGGTACAGAGTGAACACAAATTATCATACTGCTGCAACGGCCATCAGGGGTCTAATTACACAGCAGGAAAGAAACTGTCCTTGAATGTGTAAACATTACAAATAAAGCATATGCCCAAAGAGTGAAAAATTATGTGGCAAATTTTGCAGTGCTAACAGATGTAAACTGTCCTTGGACAGTATGGGACTAGTTCAGCCAATGAACCAAAATCAATAATTTTGCCAGGAAAATATTTACCATGTTAATTGTTTGTTCCATTTTCTTGCCTGTCAGTACCTTGACCCTCGTTTCATACCTCACTGAAACTTTGCATATTCTTCCTGTGAGATATTTTGTGGCTTTCTGTTAGAGATCATCAATTAATATTCAAATTGTGAGTATGTTGCTTTCTGGATCCATGGTTGGAGGTTCCTTCTCAGTCATATACAAGGCTGCATGTTATACTGGGCAATTAAAGTTTGTATCCATTGATTGTCACTTTGGTGGGCAGAGATTTTGCCATCCCTCCACCCATGTATTATCTTATATCATTGAGACTTGCCCATCAGAAAATTGTATTGTAAATGTTAACGCAGAGCCTGGATGGAATTGACTTCAGTTTTGTTTAGATTATTAATTTGTTTATGCCCCACATTCCTCTTAACCCCCTCTTTTAATCAAATTGACTGTACTTAATTAATGCGTGGTTTCATCCCTTCTGAATGTCATTTAGAAGCTCCTTTTCTGCAGCTTTTATTTGTTTTGTATCTTTTCCATTCACCCGATGCCTGCTGTTTTCCCTTGAACTCTCTTTCAAATTAAAAATAATGTTCACTGTTATCATTTCCCTCTTCACTTCACCCCACCCCCCCCCCCACCCGAGTTTTATTTTGAGCTCAATTCTGAGAGTATTTCAGATAATGATAATGCTCCGCTTTCCTACGGAACCTTTCGTGAGCCGAAATGGCGTAAAGCAAAGAAGGGATTTCCATCGAACTTTAAGGGAAAAAATTATGACCCAAAAAAAGAACCCACCAAATCAAACCAAATAACAGGAATGATGTAATAAATACACAGCCAAAATACAGTTTCTCTTACCAGAATTGGGAGGACAGCGAGTTTTGACTGTCCTGCCGGCCGTGCCACATGACAGCCCCTCTGGGAGCCCCCTGACCACCTCGCTGGCCACTCTCTGACCACCTCACTGGCCACTCTCTGACCACCTCGCTGGCTGTGCCCTATGACCACCCTGCCGGCCGCCCTCTGACCAGCCCGCCAGCCATGCCCTGTGACAACCCCGCCATATTTTCTTCATCTTTCAGCATCCTCCTTCGATTGTTCGGCTACCCCTTACTTATAATTTCCTCCATTTTTCATCCACCTCTCTGTTTTTCAGCTTCTTTGTTTTTTAATCTTCTCTTTGTTTTTCAGCTTGGCCTGCCTCATGTTGTTATCTCTGCAACTCAAAGTTCCGTTTCTCCCTTTCTTCCAACACCCACTGTTACTCTCTTTCTTCTTCACCAGATCTATCCTCTGGACAATTTTCAGTCTTTCTCAACCGATTTTCCCTCACCTATATAATATTTCACTATAATCTTCTGTTTTTGTATTTTCCTCATCCAATGCTTGACTTCAGTCAGTTTTAATGTCTTAGAAATAACCATCAGTTCCTCTTTTCTCTTGCTCTGCAGATCTGCAGGGGATGGTTGTGATAAAAATTGGACTAACATTTGTTGCTGCTATTTTCCAAACACGCGCGAGTCCTTTTAACCATATAACTGTTTACGGCGCAGAAACAGACCGTGTCGGCCTTTCAAGTCCGCATCAGTTCACTTGAAAGCCTCCACTAGCTCAACCCTCCCGCTCTCCGCCTATAACTCTCCAACCCCCTCACCTCCATGTACACATCCAACCTTCTCTTAAATTACAGAAGGGACCCTGCCACAACTATCTCTTTTGGAAGATCATTCCATTCTGCCACCGCTCGCTGAATGAAAAAGTCACCTCTAATATTTCTCCTAAAGTTCTGCCCCTTACCCTTAACTCATGCCCTCTTGTTCCAACCTCCCCTACGCTCAGGGGAAAGAGTCTGTTTATGTCTAGTCTATCTATTCCTTTCATAATTTTAAATACCCTATCAAGTTCCCTCTCGGTCGTCTACGTTCCAATGAATAAAGTCCCAGTCTTCTTAATCTCTCCCTGTAATCCAGATGCTGTAAGCCAGGCAACATCCTTGTAAACCTTCTCTGCACCCTCTCCACCTTATCTATATCCTTTCTATAATTTGGAGACCAGAACTGAGCACAGTACTCCAAACCTGGCCTCACCAATGCCTTAAACAGCTGCAGCATCACCTCCCAGCTCCTATACTCTATAGTATGATTTATGAAGGCCAGCAGACCATATGCCTTCTTAATTTATATAACAGATCTGTAGAATTCTTTAGTTTCATTATATAAAAAAAATATAAGATTATGGAGGAATATCGGGTTATAAAATTAATTGGGATATAAGTAAAGTCATGCCATTAGCAGAAGGAAATTATGATGATTGTAAGGGTGTAGCCCAATTTAGATGGACAAATAAAAACAAAAAAAAGGTATAAAAGTTTGGGTAAAATATTATTTTTATGGAGTTAATATGACCAAGTAATGATTCCCAAAGTGGGCGGTGCCACCCCACCTGGGGGTGGTGGAAAGATCCAACACGGTGAGGAAAAATGAAGCAGCCGGTGCAGTATTTTTCTGGTGCCGCAGTCTCCGGAATGACCGTTGGTTGCCGCGGCCGGACTCTGGATGATCATAGCGAGGAAAATGAATGGAGGTCTCACGAGAAGCAGCCTCAATGGCCACCCTGTTGCATTTGGCTTCGGCCTTTTGATGAGAGTGAGCGGGAGGCAGAGGAGGAAAGGCGGACGGAGTGAGGGAGGCAGCGAGCGCAGGGGGGCTTGAGAGAGAAAGGCCTTTGCTGAAAGGAGTGGGCCCCAGGAGATAGGCCCTCAGGCAGCTCCGGCTGAGGAATGAGAGGTGGCGAGTGGGCGAGGCAAAAGGAAGAGGTGCGTGCTCATTGTCTGTGGGTTGGGGCACTAGGGATGTGGCCTTGGAACCAAGGGGGCGACAGCCCTAAAAGGATTGGTAATCTCTGAAATAGAGGAAGGTGACCATCTGGTTTGCATAAATTTTAAAAATAAATTAAGAAAACTTTCCTGAAATAAATGTTGTGGTTTTTGGTTACTAGAATTCATAGGTAAGTAAACTGATTCCTAACTACCTTAAAATGGTATTGGCATAGATGGGCACCATAGCATTCAGGGGGAGAAAAAGTTTTCTCTTATGTAATTTGTACCTTTTAATGTGTCTGAATTGTTTTAGGACAAAATAAAAGGAATATGAGACAAATAACAGAAGGACGTTCGCATATAAGGAGACCTTGTGAACAATCACCCCTCTAGAAAACCCGGAGATGTCTGGGATGTAGAAGACTGAGGTGAGGCCTAATGGAGATGGGCATTGGAGAATAGAAGCAAGCAGGTCTTTTTTTCCACTGAGGTTAGGGGAGATTAAAAACTAGAGGACGTGGGTTAAGGGTGAAAGGAGAAAGCATTTAAAGTGAAGATTGGAGGGAACTTCTTGCAGAGAGTGGTGGAAGTACGGAACAAGCTAAGAACATAAGAAATAGGAGCAGGAGTTGGCCATTCACACCATCGAATCTGCTCCCCCATTCAATGAGATTATGGCTGATATGATCATTGACTTAAATCCACCTTCCTGCCTTTTCCCCCATATCCCTTAATTCTTTTTTTTTATGTAAAAATCTCACCGAACCTTAAATATGTTTAATGAAGTCGCCTCAACTGCTTCCAAACAGTTAGATACATGTATGGGAGGGGTTCTATATCCTCAGAATCACAAATAGTGAACTGTTCTAATGCTAATTCAAACAAAAATGGACAGAGAGGGTATCCCTGCCTAGTTCCCCGGGGTGTTAAATAAAGTAGATTGTTGATTATTCATAACAACAGACGCAGAAGATGAATTGTATGGTAGCCGCGCTCTATGTGAAAGAAAGACACACTCATGAGGTGTAGTCAGGTTAAGCTCTGTGTTTTATTGGGGCTCAAGCCCGACTTTTACCTCTCGTTTGCCCTAATTTCTGACGTAACGACCCGCATGACAAAGATAGGTTTCCCACGCGCGGGTATCTCCTTGCCTGACAATGCCATCTTCCCTGCGCACTCTCCCTATCTATTGGCTGTGCAGTGGGGCCAGTGCATTTTGTCATTGCCATTCGTCCCACGGACATTACAAGGCCACAAGCTCCGGAACCCATCTAGCGCTCGGTCACCTTCATGTTCAATAATGTCAAGAGGGTAAAAATCAAAAATGACAAAATTGCTCGGTGGAGGATCGAGCTCTCCACCTACAAATATGACATTGCCTATCAGCCAGCAACCCTTAATGACCCTCCAGATGCCTTATCCAGAAGAAGCTATGTCTCTGCACACACTGGATAACTATTCATAATGAGCTCTGCCATCCAGGGGTCACCCACGTGGCTCATTTTGTCAAGGCCCGCAATCTGCCTTACTCCATGGAAGATGTCAGGGAAATGACCAGGTCTGCACGAAGTGCAAGCCGCACTTCTACCACCCCGCAAAAGTGCACTCAATTAAGCCTTCTAGGCCCTTTGAAGGGCTCTTGTCGATTTTAAGGGACCTCTCCTCTCCACGAACGGGAACACTTTCTTCCTCTCTAACATCAACGAGTATTCCTGCTTCCCGTTCGTCATTCCATGTCCTGACACATCCCCTTCATCAGTCGTAAAGGCCCTAGACTCCATTTTCGCCATGTTTGGGTATCCCAGTTATATTCATAGTGACCTGGGCTCATCCTTAATGAGTGTCGAGCTACGTCAGTACTTGCTGGTGAGGGGCAATGCATCCAGCAGGACTACTAGCTACAACCCCCAGAGGAATGGGCAAGTTGAAAAGGAGAATGCCATAGTCTGGAAGGCTGTCAAACTGGCCCTGGTCAAAAAGCCTTCCAGACTCACACTGGCAGGAAGTCCTCCCTCTTGCACTCCATTCCATCTGGTCGCTACTATGTACCAGGACCAACTCTACTCCTCATGAGCTCCTATTCACTTTTGAAAGAAGGTTGGCATCGGGAACTACACTCCCAACCAGTCCTTCTCAGGAAGCACGTGAGGAGAAGCAAGACTGACCCCCTGGTGGAAAGGATGAAACTGCTCCACGCCAATCCCATGTACACCTACATGGAGTACCTGGATGGCAGGGAGGACACCAACTCTATCAGGCCCCTGGCACCCACCGGAACAGAGGGTCCATTGCCTCAAGTGTCCTGCAAGCCAAGGAGCTCATTTTTGCCACCCCCAGTCAAGACCTCGAGGGATCTGGTTCAGGAGGAAAGTGCCTCCCCCTTCACCATCGAGCCGGAGACTCAGCCCGGCTCTCCTCCCTTACAAGGGGATCAGGAGACCCAAGGTGCTAAAGTGCTCCACCAGGATTTCCAGACCACCAGATCACTTAAATCTGTAAATTTGTAAATAACTGTATATTTTTCAACATTTTTTCTGAACCCATGTTCTCTATCTTCATCCACATACCCTAAATTCCACAGGAAGGGGTGAATGCAGTGAACTGGGATTGACTGGTGGTATGTTGTACTGAAGGCTGGCTCTGCCCCCATCTGGTCACATATAACCCTGGTTTCCCACCTAAACCCAGAACCCTTCTGAAGATGACTGTGAGACCCTACCCTTAGTTATAACCAAATAAAAGCGTTTGTTCTCCCTCCAGTTGTGAGAGATTTTATTTGCGCTACCCTGAGTTTTCCCATTAATTCACCTCTCTTCCTCCATCTATAAATTTGCACTCATGAAATGTGTTCATGTTTGTTCCTCTGCCATTTTTCTGCTCTGACTGAGGATGAAGGGTTTTGAATGTTCTACCTCCCCGTTGCACCCTCCTGTACCATCGCCTTGCCCCCCCCCCTTAATCCAAAGGATTTCAAGGTTGGGTTTGACGTGGTTCCTCTATTTAAAAGAGCTCCAGGTGTAGGTGCAGCAATTATCGGCCAGTAAATTTGATGACAGTGGTCGGTAAACTAATGGAAAGTATTCTTAGAGATAATATGTATAGGTATCTAGAGAGGCAAGGACTGATCAGGAACACCCAGCATGGGTTTGTGAGGGAAAGGTGACTTTTGACAAATCTTGTTGAATTTTCTGAGGAGGTGACTAGGAAGGTTGATGAGGGTAGAGCAGTAGATGTAATCTATGTGGATTTCAGTAAGGCCTCCGATAAGGTTCCACATAGAAGGTTAGAAAGGAAGGTTCAGGCACTAAGTATTAATGTTGAGATAGACAGATGGGTTCAATAGTGGCTAGAAGATAGGCACCAGGGAGTCATGGTGGACAACTGTCTGTCAGGATGGAGGCCGGTGACGAACGGTGTGCCTCAGGGATCGGTGTTGGGTCCCTTGTTGTTTGTCATTTACATTAATGATTTGGGTGATGGAGTGGTAAATTTGGTTAGTAAATATGCGGGCAATACAAAAATAGGGGGAGTTATGGATAGTGAAGATGGTTTTCAGGGACTGCAGAAGGATTTGGACTGCTTAGAAGAGTGGGTTGAAAGGTGGCAGATGGAGTTTAATACCGATGTGTGAGGTACTTCATTTTGGGAAGAATAATCAAAACAGGATGTATACGGTGAAGGGGAGGGTGTTGAGGAATGCAGAGGAACAGAGAGATCTTGGAATAATGGTTCATTGTTCTTTGAAAGTGGATTATCATGTAATGAAGAAGGTTTTTCGTATGTTGGCCTTTATAAATCATAGCATAGAATATAGGAGCTGGGAGATGATGTTGAGAGGAAGTGGTCCTGCAGAATTAATATAGGGAGTTAGGCAGGGAGCTTAGAAGAAGGGGTAATCTCTGGATAGCTTCCTGTGCCACGTGACAATGAGAGAAGGAATAGAATCAGGAGGAGGTTAAATACATGGCTAAAGGGGTGGAGTAAGAGATAAGGATTCAAGTTCTTGGACCACTGGGACCTGTTTTGGGGGAGATGGTAATGATGAGTTACATCTAAATCCCAGAGGGACCAATCTCCTGGCGGAGGCATTTGCTAGGGCTGCCAGGGGAGCTTTAAACTGGTATGGTTGGGGACAGGGGTTCAAGTAAAGGAGAACAACAGAGAGAGGGTTTTTAGGCAAAGGAAAAATAATTTGGGGGTGGAATGGCAGGAAGTAGTAAATAGATGGTATAATGATAATTGTGAGAATGGTAGAGAGGGTGATAGGAAGAAGGTAGGATGCGGGAGATCCCTGAGATGTATTTATTTCAAAGTGAGGAGTGTTGTAAGGCAGTGGGATGAGCTAAAGCTGTGGATTGACATGTGGCGTTATGATGTTGTGGCCATTAGTGAGATGTGGTTGAAGGAAGGTTGTGACTGGCAGTTAAATATTCTATGATTTTGCTGCTTTAGATGTGACAGAGTTAGTGGATTAAGAGGGGGAGGTGTGGCATTACTTGTCAGGGAGGATATTACAGCAGTGCTGAAGCTAGGTAGACCAGAGGGCTCGTCGAGGGAGGCAGTGTGGTAGAACTGAAAAATAAGAAGGGTGAGGTTACTATTATAGGGGTATATTATAGGCCTCCAAATGGGGAGAAGGAACTAGAAGAGCAGATGTGCAAGGAAATAGCTGAGATGTGCAGTAGGAATAGGGTGGCGTTGGTTGGAGATTTCAATTTTCCTAAATTTGATTGGGAAACACAGTCAGTGTGTGGGCAGGATGGTTTAGAATTTATACAATTTATTCAGGACTGGTTTTTGCAGCAGTATGTGGAGGTGCCCACTAGAAGGGGAGCAGTGTTAGATCTGTTGATAGGGAATGAAATAGGGCAGGTGACAGAGGTGAGCATTGGGGAGAACTTCGGATCCAGTGATCATGGGTCCATTAGCTTTAGCTTAATTATGGAAAGGGATAGATCGGGTCTGAAGTCGTAGGTCTTCGAGTGGGGGAAGGCCAGATTTGAAGATATGAGAAGGGATTTGCAGAGAGTTGTGTGGGTTGATCTTTTTTCCCAGAAAGGATATAAGGGAAAATTGGAGGGTACTTAAAGGTGAGATTTTGAGAGTACAGGATCTTTATGTTCCAGTCCAGTTGAAAGGCAAGACCTTGAAAGGGAGCTGTGGTTTTCTTGGAAAATTCAGAAGATGGTTCAGGATAAGAGGGAGGCCTATGCTAAATATAAGAAACAAAAGATTGATGAGATGTATGATCGTTACTTAGATTGCAGAAAGAACCTGAAGAGGGAAATTAGAAAGGCAAAAAGAAGGTATGAGGTGTCCATAGCTAATAAGGTGAAAGTGAATCCTAAGCGTTTTTACAGATACATGAATAGTAAAAGGAGGGTTAAGGATAGAGTGGGTCCGCTGGGAAATGGGAATGGCGGACTGTGAGGAACAGTATGAGATGGGGGAGATATTGAATGATTTTTTTCTCGTCTGTATTCATGAGGAAAAGGGATATTGGACTATGTGAGATAAGTGAGGCAAATGGCTTAGTTATGGAAAGGATAGGATTAGTAAAGAGAGGGTTTTGGAGCTTAGGGTCAATAAAGGTGGATAAGTCTCCTGGACCTGATGGGATTTTTCCCAGGATGTCAAGGGAGGTCAGGGAACAAATAGCGGGGGCACTGACAGTGATTTTTCAACTATCACTGAAGGAGGGTGTGGTGCCATGGATTGGATGGTTGCAATGTAGTTCTGTAATTTAGAAAAGGCACAAGGTACCGGCCAAGTAATTATCAGCCAGTAAGTTTGACTTTGGTGGTAGGGAAAGTTATGGAGGGTATTCTTAGAGATGGTGTGTATAAATATCTGGATAGGCAGGGTTGATCAGGAGCACCCAGCATGGTCTTGTGAAGGGGAAGTCATGTTTGATGAATCTAGTTGAGCTTTTTGAAGAGGTGACAAGAAAAGTGGATGAAAGTAGGGCGGTTGATGTGATCTATTTGAATTTTAGTTAGGATTTTGATAAGGTTGCACATGTAAGATTAGTAAAGAAGGTTCAGTCACTAGGGATTAATAGAGAGATAGTGAGATGGCTTCATAGGTGGCTAGAAGATAGGTAGCAGAGGGTCATGGTGGACAACCGTCTGTCAGGATGGAAGCCTGGGATGAGCGGTGTGCCTCAGGGATCAGTGCTGGGTCCCCTGTTGTTTATCATTTATATTAATGATTTGGAGGATGGGGTGGTTAACTGTGTAAGCAAATATGCAGATGATACAAAAATAGGGGGAGTGGTGGATAATGAGGAAGGTTTTCTTGGATTACAGGATTTGGTTTGTTTGGAAAAGTGGACTGAAAGATGGCAGATGGAATTTAATGTTGACAAGTGCGAGGTGCTGCATTTTGGAAAAAAATAACCAAAATAGGACATATGCAGTTAAGGGGAGGGTGTCGAGGAATGCAGAGGAACAGAGGGATCTTGGAGTTTTGGAACAGAGTTCCTTGAAGGTGGATTCCCATGCAGACAGGATGGTTAAGAAGGCATATGGTCTGCTGGCCTTCATAAATCATAGTATAGAGTATAAGAGCTGGGAGGTGATGCTGAAACTGTTTAAGGCATTGGTGAGGCCAAGTTTGGAGTATTGTGTTCAGTTCTGGTCTCCAAATTATAGGAAGGATATAGATAAGGTGGGGAGGGTGCAGAGAAGATTTACAAGGATGTTGCCTGGCTTACATTATCTGGATTACAGGTAGAAATTAAGGAGACTGGGACTTTATTCATTGGAATGTAGATGAGTGAGAGGGGACTTGATAGATGTATTTAAAATTTAAAGGGAATAGATAGACTAGACTTGAGTAGACTCTTTCCCTGAGGACAGGGGAGGTTGGAACAAGAGGGCATAAGTTAAGGGTAAGGTGGCAAAACTTTAGGAGAAATGTTAGGGGATGCTTCTTCGCTCAGAGAGTGGTGCAGAATGGAATGATCTTCCAGAGGAGATAGCTGCAGCAGGTTCTGTCATTTAAGAGAAGGTTGGATGTGTACATGGATATGCGGGGGTTGGAGGGTTATGGGCGGAGAGTATGATTGTGGAACTAGCCGAGTTGTTCAAGTGAAATGACGCGGACTCGAAGGGCCGATATGGCCTGTTTCTGCGCTGTAAGCTGTTATATGGTTATGTGGAATAGGCCCTTCCCCTTGAGGGTAGGTGAGATTGGAACAAGGGGTCATAAGTTAAGGGTTAGGGGGGAAAAGTTTAGGAGTAACATGAAAGAGAGCTTCCTCACTCAGAGAGTGGTGGCTGAGTGGAATGACCTTCCGGAAGAGGTGGTTGCAGCAGGGTCAATTCCGTCATTTAAGAGGAGGTTGGATGAGTGCATGGATGTGAGGGGGTTGGAGGGTTATTGAGAAGGAGCAGGTAGGTTGCACTCGAGGTGCCGAGATGGCCTGTTTCTGCATCATAATTATTATAGGCCTTCTCAGAACAAGTCTGATGAGCTGGAAACTGGATCCTGCTCTAAGTCTCCTGAATAGTGGCTGGAATTAAAGTGCCCCATTGTTGAAAAGGGAACACAAAAGAGAAGAAAAGCCTGCTGACTTTGCAGGATTCCTTTGACTCGATCATGCAGAACCTCCAAGGTCAAACGGAAGAGTGAAAACACAATATTTGATGATAGGCTCTAACAATAACTCCAGAGCTGTAGAGGGAGGAACAATCGGCTTTATTACACTCTAGACTTGTAGCAGCAAGTGCTCGACTAAGGACTAAGGAGGGCAACCTTTATTCCAGGGTCACAAGGGGAGGAGTTACAAAGGAACGAGTCAACAGTGGGGGAACAGGCCACCTATCCATTGGCAGTCACATATTCATATCACTACATTCACCCTCTTTTAAAACAAAAACACGGCTGGGTTAAAAATCTTGAAGGGTCAGCCGGTCGGGTTGTCTCCTCGGCCTCTGTGACCTGTGCTGTTCCGCCGATGGTGTACTGGTCAGCTCCTTTGCCGTTCGTGTGACCTGAGGCTAGGGAAGGAGGGCTGGCTCCATCAGAGGTGGGGCTTGCTTGTATGTGGGGGCAGTCGTGGCGGTCAGAGCAGCTGGAGCAGGGTCCGGGCGGGGTATATGGTGTGGCGGGTGTGGGTGGGTCCCTGATAGGAGCAGTATGGGTATAGGTAGGACCTGGGCTGAAGGGGGTAGGGAGTGGGTTGGGGTCTACCTCTTCGACCAATGGGTCAGAATTATGACCCCTCGCATGTTTCCGCAGCAGGACGGGTCTCGGGGATGAGAGTCATTGAGGCAGTGGGGTTCCAGTCGCCAACTTCCTGGGGAAGGAAAACATGCGTTCATGTGGCGTTGCGTTAGTAGCAGTGCATAGGAAGGATCGGCTGGCATGGACTGCTTCCAGCAGGGCTTCCTGCCAATGGGACACAGCCAGGCCATTTGATTTAAGAGCCAGGAGGACAGCATTCCAAACTATGGTGTTTTCTCTCCTGTCCTGGCCATTCCCCCGGGGGTTGTAACTGGTTGTCCTACTAGTGACAACGCCTCTAGCCAATAGGTACTGCCGCAGTTCTTCACTCATAAAAAAGGACCCCTGATCACCGTTAATGTAATTCGGGTACCCAAAGAGGGTAAATATGCTGCGGTGTGCCTTTATGACCGTGGCTGAGGTAATATTGAAGCAGGAGATGGCAAATAGGAACCTGGAGTACTCGTCAATGATGTTAAGGAAGTATATGTTCCTGTTGGATGAGGCCAGGGGCCCCTTGAAATCAATGTGAGTTGTTCAAAGGGACGTGTGGCCTTTACGAGGTGCGACTTGTCGGGCCGGAAGAACTGTGGTTTGCATTTTGCACAGATCCAACAGTGCCTGGTCAACGACCTGACATCCTCAATGGAGGATGAAGTGGAGCAATCTCGTGACTCCAGGGTGACAAAGGTAATCATGGAGGAACTGGAGGCAGCCGAGATGCGCATTGGCACCCGTTCCCCAGGATAGGGCATCTGGGGGGGGTGGGTGGGTGTTGAGCTTGCCTGGCCAGTAAAGGACTTTGTAGTTGTAGATGGAGAGCTCGATTCTCCACCTCAGGATTTTGCCATTTTTGATCTTACCCTGCATTTTGGTATTGATCATGAACACAGTGTCTTGTTGGTCCATTAGCAGGATAAATCTTTCTTTGCCAGGTAATGACACCAGTGCCATAAACCCTCAACGATGCCCTGTGCCTCCTTTTCAACAGAGGAGTGCCGTGAAGGGTACAGGGGAAAAAAGTCTACTGGCCTGCCTTCCTGGTTGAGAGTGGTGGGAGACCCAAGTCAGAGGCATCGCTTTCCATCTAAAATGGGATTGATTCGTCCACGGCATGCAATGTGGCTTTGGCGATGTCTCCCTTTATCTAGGTGTGTGGTGCAATGAGGTAACAGCAAGCAAGCACAAAACTCGAAAGACTGTCCAAAAGGCTTTATTCAGGTAAAAGTCTGAACACCATTTCATGCCTTGGTGGCTCCCCATGTGACTGGCTCAGGAGGGGCCGACTCAGGTCTATATTCAGGTTGGCTGAATGACAGCTCCTTAGGTGGTTTTCCTGCAGGTACAGAGATTGCCCCCTGCAGGAGGCTGGTGGTCATATCACCACATTCACCTACTTCTTAAAATTGTCCTGGGGGGGAGTGAGTAACTGGAGCCGGGTGATATTTACAAATTTATCTACAGGTTTAGACGGAGTCTCTGTGACCATCGCTGGGTTGGCTTCTGGTCAAAGGTTGGTGAAGGTGTGCTTACTACCCTAGGACTGGCTGGGTCCGTCATGATTGGAACAGGAGCTGATGTGGGCAGCGTGGTGTACGTTTGCCTGCTTTTCTGCGGGGGCATGGCCGGGTCAATGTGGATTGGCAGAAGTGGGGTTTGTTTGAGGGGCGGAGGTATTGGTTTGGCCCCCAGATCCTGGTTGGGACATGGGTATTGTAAGGTAAAACATCATGAGATGGGAATGTGTAGGGAGTTACCCTGTACAAGGCTGTAACAAGAAGGGGAGGTGTCCTTGTACTCCTGTTAGGTAAAACATCATGAGATGGGAATGTACGGGGCAGTAACAAGATGTGAATGCATCCTTGTACTTACAAGATAAGAGAGACATTGATGGATTGAGAGGCAGGAAGCTAGCAGGGAAAGGATAGCAACAGTTTTAGTCATTGGACAAGTAATGATATGATGATGTTCTAAGCACATATCCAAGGGTATAAAAAAATCACCATTTTGCTGATAACGGCAGAATGCATTCTCCGACTAACCTGGTTGGTCGCAAGTGTTACAATCCGGTAATAAAGAACAAAGAACCCTGATTTCGACTCAGCCTGGTGTTTGTCTCACTCATTCATGAACAAAGCAGACCTAACAGTACCCATTGTGGGAGAGCTGGGTCAGGTAGCTGTGATGCTGGGGTGGGGAGTCTCCCTGCTGGTGCCATGGTTGAGACGGTGTCCTCACAGCCACTGGGGTACCTGATGTAGGCATAATTGTGGTTGGCGTGGAGGAGGAGCACCTGCTTGACCAGTGGATTGGCCTTGTGGGCCCGCACGTGTTTGCGTAGGAGCACCAGTCCCAGAGATGTAAGCCACGATCAGAGTAAGATTCCAGTCGCCGATTTCCTGGGGAATGAGAAAAGGTGTTCATGAGGGGTTTGATTCGTAGCCATGCACTAGAGCGACCTAATGGCATGGAGTGCCTCGGGGAGGGCATCTTGCCAGTCATCGATGGACCAGCCTTTGGACCTCAGGGCCAGGGGGGCTGCCTTCCAGATCATCCTGTTTTTGCATTCCACCTGTCCGTTGCCCCTCAGGTTGTAACTAGTTGTGCGTCTAGTCACAATGCCTCACGCTACCGTGTGCTGGCACAGCTCTACACTCTTGTGAGGTCACGGTGGATGAACGCCGGGTATCCGAACATGGTGAAAATCTGCATTGGAACCCTGATAACGGTGGCTGTGGAGGTGTCAGGGCAAGGGATGGCAAAGGGAAAATGGGAGTACTTGTCTATGACCGTGAGGAAGTAGACGTTCTTGTTCATGGAAGGCAGGGGACCCTCGAAGTCAATGCTAAGCCTTTTGAGTGGCCTTTACGACATGGGCCTGTGGTGGGCGGAAAAAAAGCGGTTTTCACTCCGCGCAGACCCTGCATGTCTCGGTCATGGTCCGGACTTCTTGGACGGTGAAAGGGAGATTCCAGGACTTGATTAAATGGTACAGACGCGTGACGCCCGGGTGGCAGAGAGAGTCGTGCTGCACCTGTAGTTGGTCGGCCGGCACCACAGAGTAGGTCCAGGTCAGGTTGCCATTCTGTACTGGATGTCGTAGCTGAATGTGGCCAGCTCGACTCTCAAGTGCAAGATCTTATCGTTTTTGATCGTTCCTTTATGGGTGGTACTGAACTTGAACACAACAGCACGTTGATCGATGAGAAAGGTGAACCTCCTGCCTGCCAGGTAGTGACATCAGTGGCAGACCGCTTCTACGATCACCCGGACCTCCTTTTCAATGGCGGAGTGCCCTAGCTCGGAACCGTGGAGGGTCCTGGAGAAAAATGCAATGGGTCGACCCTTCTGGTTCAGGATGGCTACAAGGGCAACATCAGAGGAATCGCATTCCACCTGGAATGGCATGTCTTCATCCACGGCCTAAATTTGCTAGTGTTGGAATATTCACATTAAAATTATAATCAAAACATATTGATATCTATTAATTCTGTATTAATTATCACTAATTATGATAAATCTTTTATTGGATATCATTCTTATACCCCAGTGCACTTTTAATTTACTTCTGTGAAAGGTTAAATAGATTGGGACTTTATTGGGAATGAGTGGAGATTTGATAGAAGTGGCTGGAAGATAGGCACCAGAGAGTCATGTCTGTCAGGATGGAGGCCAATGACGAGCGGTGTGCCTCAGGGATCGGTGTTGGGTCTTTTCTTGTTCATCGTTTATATTAATGATTTGGATGACGGGGTGGTAAGGTGGGTGAGTAAATATGCGGACGATACAAAAATAGGGGGAGTTGTGGATAGTGAAGAGGGTTTTCGTGGACTACAGAAGGATTTGAACTGTTTGGAAAGGTGGGCTGAAAGGTGGAGTTTAATGTAGATAAGTGTGAGGTGCTTCATTTTTGGGAAGAATAACCAAAATAGGACATTTGGAGTGAAGGGGAGGGCATTGAGGAATGCAGAGGAACAGATAGATCTTGGAATAATGGTTCAGCGTTCCTTGAAGGTGGATTCCCATGTAGGTATAAAGAAGGTTTTTGGTATGCTGGTCTTTATAAATCATAGCATAGAATATAGGTGCTGGGAGGTGATGTTGAGACTGTTTATGGCTTTGGTGAGGCCAAGGTTGGAGTATTGTGTGCAGTTCTTGTTCCCAAATTATAGGAAGGATATAAGATAAGGTATAGAAGATGCAAAGAAGGTTTACATAAATGTTGCCTTCATTGCAGTATCTTGAATACGGAGAAAGATTGAGTAGGCTGGGGCTTTACTCTTTGGAGCGTAGAGGTTGAGCGGGGATTTGATAGAGGTATTTAAAATTATGAAGGGGATAGATAGAGTAGGTGTGAATAGGTTCTTTCCCCTGACGGTAGGGAAGTTTGGAACGAGGGGTCATAAGTTAAGTTTATAAGAGGAAGCCTCTTCACTCAGAGAGTGGTGGCTGAATGGAATGATCTACCAGAAAAAGTAGTTGCGGCAGGGTCAATTCTGTCATTGAAGAGGAGGCTAGATGAGTACATGGATGAGAGGGGGTTGGAGGGTCATGGGCATTGGAGTGGGTAGGTGGAACTAGTGGAGTTTCACGTAAATCGGTGCGGACGATCTGGCCTGTTTCTGTACTGTAAATTGTTGTATGGTTATATGGTATTTAAAATTATGAGGGGTATAGACAGCGTAAATGTTAATGGGCTTTTTTCACTGAGGGTGGGTGAGATACAAACCAGAAGATATGGGTTAAGGGTGAAAGTGGAAAAGTTAAAGGGCAACACAAGGGGAACTTCTTCAAACAGAGAGTGGTGGGAGTGTGGAACGAGCTGCCAGCTGAATTGGCGAATGTGGGCTCAATGTTAATATTTAAGGAGAATTTGGACAGGTAAATGGATGGAGGGATCTGGACTGGGCGTAGGTCAGTGGGACTAGGCAGAAAAATAGTTCATCACAGACTAAAAGGGCCAAAGGGCCTTTTTTCTGTACTGCAACGTTCTTTGGTTACACAGTTGTAGCATTTAGCACAGCGGTTAGTGCAACACTATTGCAGCACCAGCGACCATGGTTTGAATCTGGCCCTCTCTGCAAAGAGTTTCTGCATTCTCCCCTTGCCCACGTAGGTTTCCTCTGGGTGCTCCAGGTTCCTTCCATCCTTCAAAACGCAGAGAATCAGTAGATAATTGTTTATAATTGTGATGCCTGGGTTCCATGGGCCAGAATGGACTTCCACCATTTGCTATGCTTATAAATAAAACAAAAGTGAACCCAGCAATTTGAAAAAGAATATAAGCTATTACATATCTTAAAATATATATTATAATGTTTCTGAATATCAGTGACAATTAGAGAGACTCAACGTCATTGACACCTTTGACAATCGGCTAAACCAGGGATGGCAGGGTTCCCTATAGATGTTCTCAATAGTTAGGAGGGTTTTGCCTGTGATGTCCTGGGCTGTGTCCATTACCTTTAGGAGGGCTTTAAACTCCGGCGTGTTGGTGTTCCCATACCACACAGTGATGCAGCTGGACAGCACATTTTCCTTATTCACTGTGACAATCCATTGAAAACATTCCGTGGCAATGATCTGAATCTTATGCACTTACAGTATGTAAAATAACGCATACTAGAGGACATCTGTATAAGGGGTATGTTCTTTGACACAGAGAGTGGTGAATGCCTGCAATGCATTGCCAGGGGTGGTGGTGGATGGTACAAAAGGAACATTTAAAAGACATTTAGGGTGGCTTAGCGGTTAGTGCCGTAGTTCTCCACCTTTTTCTTTCCACTCACATCCCACTTTAAGTAACCCATATGCCATCGGTGCTCTGTGACCAGTAAGGGATTGCTTAAAGTGGTATGACAGAGAAGGGAAGGTGGAAAATCAATGCTCTACTCCCAATTATTGTTGAAATATTTTGCTTGAGAAAAATTGTCATTGGCTCATTTCCTTTGGAGTTCTGAAACCGTGCACATAACGAGTCAATGAGGGACGATTAAAACAGTGTTTGTCAAACCTTTTCTTTCCACCCGCATGGCACGTTAAGCAATCGATGGCATAGGGGATTACTTAAAGTGGTGTGTGAGTGGAAAGAAAAAGGTTGAGGACCACTGGTCTACACTCAACTCCAGGTTCATGATGTCCCGCAACAATCAGACTCCTGAACAACAGATTCATTCAGTCACTTACTTTGCTCATCATTTATTACTGAATATTTATTTTCTATATTTACACAGTCAGTTTGTTTATATTTCTTTCTTTAGCATACATTCCTTTCTATAGAATACAGTCTACTGTGTGACATTCTCCCATTTTTCAGTTCATTTTTTTTTGAGTGAGACTGACCCTTTAAGAGAACAGATTTAATGAACTGACTGCAGGATTTGAAGTGACTGAAATTAGCAGCAAGCTTTGAACATCATGTTCCTTTTACTGGATACATTTGCAGAGTCAACACAGAAGCCCTGGAGAAGCCAGGTTCAGAAACCATGTGACCAACTTTTAAAAAAGATAGTGCATTGTTTGTTCAGGAGGCCATTTTAAGGAAGCACAAGAGTAATGAGTTCTTCGACCTCCTTTGTTGGATTGAAAAATCCTCTTGGCCTCATTGCGTGAATATAGACAAGTTGTAAGAGTTCCTCCTGTTAGAATACAGGGATGATAGACCACTTTGATTAACCCACAAAAAGGGTTTTTAAAGTTGCAGAAGGAATACTGCATTCTATTTCGACTGACCCATGAAAATGGTTCTCTGTTGGCAGAATAAATACTGCATTGTACTCGACTAACCCACGAAAAGGGTTCTAATTTCAAAAGAAGACACTCCTCTAAAAAGGACATTTCTCTGAAGCACCTCAACAAGGGTCTTGTGAGTATCCACATCTGGTCACTCCCTGGCCTCTGTCACCCACTTCAGAAACTGCTAACTTCATCCTAAAGCCTGCATGTCTCACCATTGTAAGGCCTGTGTGTCTCATCTTTTGAAGGCCTGCATGTCACACCATTTTAAGCATGTCTCACCCATTTTAAAGTCTGCCATGTCTCACCATTGTAAGGTCTGGGTGTCTCGACCATCTTAAAGCCCGCGTGTCGCATCAATTTCAACCCACGTGTCCTCACTGAATTTCTGAAACTGAACTTTGAGCTGCCGACCAAGAATTGAACCTTGGGGTAATCTACACACGCACCAATATATTCGCACATAGTTAGAGTTTAAGTAATATAATTGTATATAAATGTAATTGTTTAGATAAGTTAGTTACATTAGAGTAGGTGTTATATAATTGTTGATTAATAAATAAAAATACTATTTTAAATATAACACCATCTGGGCTCATTTTTATCGCTGCTGCTTGGAACGTAACAACAGCTTCTGGTAATTTGAAATTCTGCCTGTCCTCAGGAAAAAGAATCCTAGTTTTGTGATCTTGTGATGTTCTACTTGAGCTTTGAAAACTGTCTATTCACCTGTTAGTATCAGAGTTAACATTGAGATCAGTATCGACCAGGATATATGAAACATCACTGCGCACTTCTTATTTGCCGTGTTTATTTTCTGTATCCTGCAGTTTGTTTGCCGTTCCTTCTTCTTTACATTTATCGCTTTTGTCTCGGCATCTTTTCTTGATTACAGCTTTAGTTTTGCATGAACGATAAGTAGAAATACTGCCTGGTTCGCAGGGAGAGAAAAAAAAGAATCTCAGGGTTGTATATGATGCTCTGTATGTTTTCTTTCTTCTTCTTTTCTTTGGCTTGGCTTCGCAGATGAAGATTTATGGAGGGGTATGTCCACG
Source organism: Narcine bancroftii (assembly GCF_036971445.1). Classification (NCBI taxonomy): domain Eukaryota; kingdom Metazoa; phylum Chordata; class Chondrichthyes; order Torpediniformes; family Narcinidae; genus Narcine; species Narcine bancroftii. Next base: position 239,823,849 of record NC_091474.1, on the reverse strand, counting down.
TCTGCTGCAGGCTCGTTGGTGACTGACAAGTCCGATGCGGGACAGGCAGACACGGTTGCAGCGGTTGCAAGGGAAAATTGGTTGGTTGGGGTTGGGTGTTGGGTTTTTCCTCCTTTGTCTTTTGTCAGTGAGGTGGGCTCTGTATGTACTCCGACAATAAATCTGAACTTTGATTCCAGGCCCTTCAGCCCGCAATGTTGTGCCAACTAATGTAAACCGACTCCGCAGCCACCCAATCTTTTCCTACCTCACACCTAAAACCTTCTATTTTCCATGTGTCGAAGAGTCTTTTAAATGTCTCTATTGAACCAGCACCCCAGCTTTGGAGAGGAGATCTGACTATAGATTGGGAAATGCCAAATTAAAAATAATAGTACAAAAAGGAATTTATAGTTTGTGGAAGGGATGGTTTTCTTGATCAGCGTCCTTTTGTTTGAGGCTTCACAGGTTGAGTCACGATTTCATTGTTCATCCCTAATCCTCCTTGAGAAGGAGGTGGGGAGCCACTTTCTTGAACTGCTACAGGTCCTGAGATGTGACTACACTCACAATGCAGGTCAGGAGGAAGTGCAAGGACTTGCGCTCAGTGACGGTGAAGGAACAGTGATAGTCTGAACAATGGAGGGGATGAAACAGCCAGCGAAGGGGCAGGTTGTCTTAGACCAAGTCAAGTTGAGTTTATTGGCATATGATTGTACAAACACAGGCAAGACTCCACACTGTGACGCAGCTGGCCACGACGCTCTCGATAGAGCTCCTATAGAAGGTTGACATAATGGTGGCCGGTAGCCTTACCCTCTTCTGTCTTCTCAGTTACTGTTGCACCTTCTTAACAAGTGAGGAGATGTTGAGTGTTCACGATCATTCACTCGTTAAGTGAACTCCAAGGAACCTGGTGCTCTCCACTCTCTCCACTACAGAGTTGATGATGTGTAGTGGAGGGTGGTTGTTACTGGTCTGTAATAAGATCCATGGTAAGAAGCAGAAAGTACCAGGAGCAGTGAGAAGCTGGAGGGGCCATGGAGAGAGGTGGCCAGTTCTCTTTGTGGATGGTGCCCGACCCATTGTATTCAAACCCCCACCCACCCCCCATCCCAGCTTCTTTTTGATTGCAAAAGGTTCCAGTATCCAGCGCCAGCAAACTGGGTTTGAAGCCAGCACTGTAAGGAGTTTTAAAATTCTCTCCCCCCCCACCCCTGTGAGGATTTCCCCCAGGTGCTCCAGTTTCTTCCCACCCTCCATAATGTAGGTTAATTGGGTGTATTTGAGTGGCATGGGCTCGTGGATCAGGAGGGTTTGTAACCACCTCTAAAAACATCTGCAGTTCATGCAGTTCTCCAAGTAAAGCTCAGCAGGTCAGTGTGTATGTGTGTCAGGAAGAACAATGTCCACACTCCAGGACAATGACCCTTTATTAGAACCTGCCAAAATGGAAAAGTATATGTTCAGTTGCAGAGAGATAGGGAATTGCAATTGGAATATCTGATAGGTGGAGATTGAGGTTGGTTGTGTAAAAAGTTCTTTTTTTGTATTGGCAAAGAAGAGAAAGGAAACAATAGACTCCCTGAAAACTTGAACAGAAAGAAAGTTCTAAAAGCCCACTGTGTCAGGTTCTATTGTTAGGGGGAGTGAGCACGTTAAAAAAGACACCACGACACATTCCAGATGGCAAATCAGTGTCTGAATGGCAGGCTGCTCTGATTTCTCAGCGGCGCGGGGAGGGGAGGGGTGTGTACAGCGCAGTTGCAGCAGGTCAGTGCGGGGGAGGGGGTGTGCATGGCCGGATCGGGGTGGAGGAGAGGGAAAAATGGCGTACATAGTCAGAACGGGATGGGGGAGAGGGGAAACCGGCATAAGTAGTCGGAGAGGGATGGGGGAGGGAACAGCATACGGCTGAAATGCCAGTTGATGAAGTAGACAAAGACGATGTGGTCAAACAATAATCATGGCTTTTATTAGCAGAAATTCATGGTACAATAATGAAAGACAGTAGATACAGACAGAGCAGGATGAGGGAGAGAGGGATTCAAAGACAGTTTCTTTCCAGCTGTCATCAGACTCTTAAATGGACCTTTCATTGGTATAAGATGATGCTCCTGCACTGTTTTAACTTTGCCTTTCTCCAGGTCTTTACCTGGTCCTCGGTAACACAATGCCCAGCACTTCTGCTTTATTATTGCACTACCTGCTTTTTCTGTGCTAGTCACCTAACGACGGGAAAGATATCAATGATCATATAACCATATAACAATTACACCATGCAAACAAGCCAATTTGGCCGTTCTAATCCACACTGATCCAAGTACCTTCCTCTAATCCCACTTACCAGCCCTCTGCCCATATCCCTTCATCCCCCTCCCATCCATATTCTTATTCCACACAGTAACCACTCCCTGAGTAAAGAAGTTCCCCCTCATGTTACTCCTAAACCTTTGCCCGTCATCTCTCAACCCACGACCTCTTGTATCCATGTCTCCTACTCTCAATGGGAAAAGCCTTTCCACATCAACTCTATCTATCCCTCTCATTATCTTAAACACTTCTATCAAATCCCCTCTCAGCCTTCTTCGTTCCAAGGAATAAACACCTAATTTGCTCAATCTCTCCTTGTATTCCAGATGCTGAAACCCAGGCAACATTTTTGTAAATCTTCTCTGCACTCTCTCTATCTTGTTAATATTCTAACATTGAAAGAGTGCACAGAGAATTTACTAGGATGTCGTGTGACAGAATATAGATATGTTTTTGGGAGATAAATTGATTTTAGTGTAGGTCACATACAAACACTTTAAAACAGATCTTCTTTAAAATACTGCAGCTCTGCTCATGCTAGACATATCGGGGCCACAGAGCCTTTGCAAAAGCTTTGGAGAGAACCCAAGAGACTTCACTAATGGATTGTTGTTTACAAAAAGGCAACAAATGAAAGAGCTTGTCGGAGCTGCATTCCATCTGGAGGGGAACTTGCTGTTCTAAGAGGTTCATGTGGTTTTGTAAGCAGAGAGAGTCAAACAGGCTTATTCTCTGAGAGAGAGAGAGAGAGATCAGTTCTACAGTGATACAGCCAGCAGCAGCAACTGGGACTGGAACAGGACAAGCTGGTAAGCTTGTGGAAAACCCCATTTGGAAGACAGGTTGTGAGTGCTTGGTTCAGCCTGGTCAAAGCCCTTGTGGTTCATGCAAGAGGAGAGGACTGGCTGTCTAATGTTTCACTTGGATTAGAAGAAACAAAAAGGCACTCTGTGGTGACCTGAAAGAAAGACGTTTTCATCTGGAGAACCCTGAGGGGGCAAGTTTCATCATCAAGACACTGGAGTGGCTGATTAAAAAATAATCAGTTTTGGGTGTCCTGGAACAACAAATCTCACTCTGAAAACCTACAAGAATCTTCCTGAGCGGTAACCATTTACCTTTCACGCATCAACGCCTGGTGAACTTTATAAATGTTAAATTCTGTGCACAGTATAAGAATTGCCTCAACCAGTGAACTTGGAGGAATGAGAAGTGAGATTGGACTGTGAACCAAAGAATTTTTCTGAACTTACACACACATTACATACACGTGTGCTTAGAATTAGAAGGGGGTTAAGTTAGGTTAGTTAAGTCAATAAGTTAAAGTGTGATTCTGTTTTCATGTTTAAAGATAATTAAAAGCAACTTTTGTTTGAGTAACCATTTGTCTTAGTGAATATCTGTTGCTGCTGGGTTTCTTGGTCTTCTGGGCTCGTAACAGTTGGATGAACCTGAGGACTGAGTTACAGGGAAAGGTCAAATAGGTTAGGACTTTAGTCCCTGGAGCGCAGAGGGGAGCTGTGATAGAGGCTTTCAGAATTATAATGAGTACAGAGTAAGTGCAAATAGACTTTTTTCCACTGACGTTGGGTGAGATACAAACCAGAGGATATGGGTTAAGGGCAAAGAGGGAAACATTTAAGGGGAACATTAGGGGGAATGCCTTCATTCAGGGAGTGGTGGGAGTATGCAGAAGACCAACAGCTGAAGTGGTGAATTCAGCCTCAATTCCAACATTCAAGAAAAATTTGGACAGGTACATGGATAGGAGGGGTACGGAATGGTTACAGGTCAGTGAGACCAGGCAGAATAATAATTCGGCACAGACGAGAGGGGCCCAAGTGCCTGTTTCTGAGTTTTAATATTCTATGGTTTAATTGTTGACTTGTCTTCTTACTGTAATTTAGTACAAGTACCAAACAATTTAAATCAAAGCCCCTGAACATTGCCCCTTCTGATTTCCATTCACTTCTCTCTTGGCCCGATCACTAATCTCTCCCAGATCCAATTTCGGGAAGAATGTACATAACATGATAATGTTTTATTTCAAGACTGAAAGTATGAGCCAAAACCAGTGTTCTTAAATCCAAAGTGTGAGGGATGAGCTGGTTGAAATGTATCATAATCAGAATTGGAATTTATCGTCATGTAATTTGTTAGTTTTGCAGCAGCAGGAACAGGTACAAATTTCCTATAAATTATGTTTAAAAAAATAAAATGACAGCAAATCAACAACAATGAATATTTCCCAAAGTAGGTGAATGTAAAATTAAGATGGCATGGATTTCCAATCAAGTCAAGTCAGCTTTATTTATCGTTATTGTCATGCTCACACGGTAAAGACAAGATAGTGTTTCTCCAGGACCACGAAGCAGATTTACATCAGTATAAGTTGCAATAGAAGTTAAACACATAAAATAATTATATAAGAGTCCTCGGTGCCAAGGTACTTGATGCATGTATGTTCTGGGAGTTCAGGCCTCGGGGGAAAAAAAACTGTTGCCCCATCTGGACATCAGTGCCCAAGTGCTACGGTACCTCCTACCAGATGGCAGAAGGGAGAACAGTTTATGTGAGGGGGGGTGTGGAGTCTTTCACAATGTTTATTGCCTTTCACCTTCATTGAGTGTCGTAGATTCCTTCATGGTAGGAAGAGAGCCCCAGTGACTCCACTATCCTCTGCACGGTCTTGCGGTCCGAGGAGGTCCAGCTTCCAAACCAGGCGGTGAGGCAGTTGCACATGTTCCTCTCAATACATCCTCTGTAGAAGGTCTCCTACAGTCTTCACTGGAAGTAGAGGTGCTGTTGGAGTTTCTTGGCTTTGGGGCTCGTGTTAGGGAGATTCTCCACCAGGTGCACTCCAAAGAACTTGATAATCTTGACGACCTCAATGGTGGAGTCATCAATGGTCAACAGCACATGGTCCCCACCCCCCCCCCCCCCCCCAGCCCTCCTGAAGTTGACAACCATCTCTTTTGTTTTATTAACTTCAGATACAGGTTGTTGGCTCTACCCCAGTCCGTTAGTGACTGCACCTCATCTCCGTGCACTGACTCCCCATTCTTATTGATCAGGCCCACCACAAACGATCATGTCATCAGTGAATGGATGATGTGTTTCGAACTGTGTTTAGCTGCACAGTCATGGGTCAGCAAAGTGAACAACAGTGGACTAGCACGCGGCCCTGGGGGGCCCCCAGGCTCAGTGTGATGGTCTTGGAAGTGCACTTTCTGATCCGGACTGCCTGAGGTCTCCTCAACAGGAAGTCGAGAATCCAATTGCAGAGGGAGGTGTTTAGATCCAGCCGGTTCAACTTCCATATCATGCACTGAGGTGTGCTTGTGTTGAATGCCGAACTGAGGTTGATGAACAGGATTTGATCTTATGAGTCCTTGTTTTCCAGGTTGGGTTGAGGGCTGTGGCAGTTGCATCATCCATGGAGTGGTTGGGTCTGTACGCAAACTGCAAGGGGGAGTCTAGTGCTGTGGTCAGCAAGAGCTTGATGCGCCTCATGACAAGTCTCTTGAAGCACTTCATGACGGTGGGCACGAGTGCGACAAGGCGGTTATTATTGAGGCAGAACACAATGATGGCAGCTTTATGCCCGTAGGGACCACGGCACTTCTCAGGAAGATGTTAAGGACATCAGTGAGAAGATCTGCCAGCTGAGCTGCACATCCCCTGCGCACTCTGCCAGGGATGTTATCCGGTCCAGCAGCTTTCCGCGGGTTCACTTGCCTGGATCACTCCTCACATCAGCCACTGCAAGTCACAGCACCTGGTCGTTTGGAGGTGGGGTGGTCCTCTTTACCTCAATGTCATTTTGCATCTCAAAAGTTGTCCAGTGTGTCTGGGAAGGAGGCATCACCTCCACAGGCAGATGGTGTGATCTTGCGGTTGGTGATGTCTTAGATGCCCATCCCCATGCGTCGCGTGTCCTTGCTGTCCAGGAGGTGACTGTGAATGGGGTGGGCATGTACACGCTTTGCTTCCCTGCTGGCCTTGGACAGCTTGGCTCTCGCAGTAGCTAGGCCTACCTTGTGGTCTGGTCTGAAGGCAGCGTCTCGGTTCCTGGGGAGCTCATTTGCCTCCACTTCTGATTGGAGTGAGTTAAGGTCTCGGGCACGGTGACGTCGCCCAAACACTTACTGATGTAGCCGGTCCCTGGTGCCGTGTACTGCCCCAGGTTGATGCAGTCGCCACCGGTTGCTGCTTCCTTGTACTGGTTCCACGTCAGTTCTCTCAAAGCAGACGGAGTTCATGAATAGCCCCCGCTGGCCAGGTTTTAACCTGCTTCCGACTGGTCTGGTGTGTCTGGCGAGCGGTCCGTATGCTGGGGTCAAGATTATAGTGATGTGGTCTGAGTATCCGAGGTGGGAGCCAGGGCTGCACTCAATACGTGCTCGTCTGCACAAGGTCCAATGTGTTTGCCCCTCTCGTTGCAAAGTCCACATACTGACGGAATTTAGATAGCCCTGCCTTGAGGTTCACCTGGTTAAAGGTGGTTAAGGTAGAGGAGAAAGATTTAATAGGGATCTGAGGGGACACCTTCTCTCCACAGAGGATAGTGGGTATATGGATCAAGCTGCCATAGGAAGTAGGACAAACGGGGACAATCGTTCCATTCAAAAGATACTTAGACAGATAATGACAAACGAGTGATGAGAGTTCCTTGGGGTACATATAATGGACGATCTTTCCTGGACCCACAACACCTCATTAGTTAGAAAGCTACAGCAGTGTCTATACTTTGCAAGGCTAGCAGCCCCCTTCTTGACAACATTTCACTGGAGCATAACTGAGTGTCCTGCCTGGCTGCATCATTCACAGTAGGAGGCAAAGCATCCAATACAGAGGATCATCAAAAAGGCCGAAAGATCACTGGGGTTTCCCTTTCTTCTACTGACGACATTCACCGAGAACATTGCTTGATAGGTTCTTGATTAGCCAGGGCATCAAAGGTTATGGGGAGAAGGCCGAGCAGTGGGGCTGAGAGGGCAAAATGGATCAGCGTTTGAATAGCGGGACAGGCTCGATGGCCTAAATAGCCTAGGTCTTATGGTCTTAAAAGGGCTCAAAGAATTATGGAGGGCCCCTACCATCCGTCACTCAGAATTTTTGAACTATTAACATCAGGAAGGAGGAACAGGAACATCAAAATCTGGCCTTACGGGCTGGGAAATAGCTCCTTCTCACAGGCTGTGAAATTGATGAATGGTACTCCGTACCCTCAAATCTCTTACAAAAGGAAACAAGAAAATTATTTTAAAATATTTATACGTATTTATTTTATATTATGTCTTTAGATCTGTGATTTTGATAAAATGTATATTATGTATGTGCGTGCCCTGTGGATTGGAGGAATGGTGTTTCACCTCTGTATATGTACAGTCAGATGTTACATTGTCCATAAGAACAACATAAAGACGCACCCAAATCCTCTCCTGCAGCAGGCCAAACAGGTATGTGAATAACCAACTGGAATAGCATAAATTATGTGATCTCAATATGCCCAGACAGAAAAATATCGAAAATATCTAGAAGGGACAGTCGGAGATTTCAGTGGAAGAAAAGAATGGATGGGGAGAGGAAAGGTTTAGACCTGTGGTTCTCAACCTTTTTTTTTGCCCTAGGCCCCACTTTAATGTTTAAAAAAAGCGTACGCCCCACCATTAGCAAGAAAAAGTTGTATATTCAAAAGAATTTTTAATTAAATCATTTACTGCAAGTGCATTTCACTGCAATGAAGGTCAGGAATACACTGGAACATGTATTTCACATTCAATGACTACTTCGATATGTCAACCATCTCAAACACACATTCAACAAATGTCGTCACTTCAGTGGGAACCTTGCTCTTGATGCTGGCTGGAGATTGTTTTGATTCCAGGGACTAATTTTGTTAGTTTCAACTTTAAATCTCCATGTTTTGTAATTTCCAGTTGCTTTCTCTTAGATTGTACCAAATCACTAACCGCACTGAAGCTACATTCCACTAAATAAGACAATGGAAAACATATGCTAAAGTCATTGAGTTTGGGTATTTCTTTTTGATCTTGTTAGACGGCCACATCCTGGTTCCTTTCACCTTGAACAGAGTTTTCACAGATTCATCATGTTGCAACTCAGATCATTCCTCTTGGTATTGCCCTGGAACTTCAGATAAGTCCACCAGCATTGGCTGAGTTAACCAAGAGGGAAAATCCATTGCCCTTAAATCACAAAATCTATAATTGAAGTCAGTAATGAACATTTTCAAATGGTCAAACTAACTTTTTAATTATTTCCCAAAATATTCTGACATACCATTAAAATATTTTAAAGCCCCACGCCCCACCAAAATATTCCCATGCCCCACCTTGAGAATCTCTGGTTTAGAGGGACATGATTCCCTGAGTGCAGTCAAATGGGACCAGATTTACTGGGAACATTTCTGTAGTCCCCGACTTCTGCCTGGATAGGAAATTTGTGTGGGAAGAAGGGTTTCAGGGTGAAGGCCATCGCTCCTCACTTGGGAGTATTGTGAGCAGTTTAGGGCTCCACATTTAAGAAAGGATGTGTGAACATTGGAGATGGCTCAGAGGACATTCACAAGGATGATTCCGGGAAACAATAGGTTATCAAATGGGGAAAGTTTGACGACTCTTGCCCTGTACTCATTGGAATTTAGGAGAATGAGGGAGGGATCTCTTTGAAACATTTTGCATGTTGAAAGTCCTGGATGGAGTAGATGTAGAAAGGTTATTTCCCACAGTGGGAGAGTCTGGAACAAGAGGGCATAACTTCAGGATTGAACTTCAGAGATGCGGAGGAATTTCTTTTGCCAGAGAGTGTAGTTTCTGTGGGATTTGTTGCCACATGCAATTGTGGAGGTCAAGTCATTGAGTGCATTTCAGCGAGAGACTGATAGGGTTTTGATCAGCATCACCAGTGGGACGGAGTAGTAAAATAATTGAATGGCGGTGCAGACTCATTGGGCGGAATAGCCTACTTTTGCTCCTATGCCATGGTTGTATTCCATTGCAAAGCAAAAAGAAGGAGGTCCACTTCACCAAGAAACCATTTCAATATTTACCATCGCCATGACGCAGTTTTGTCATCCAATGTCAATAATGGCTGTGTTTTGAAACAGCCTGTGCAGCAATGTGACCTTGAACTTTGTTTGCCTCTTTATTTGTTACCTTGGCCACGTACTTTCTGCTCACTGGCAATGCTTTCTCACAGCTTCCCAGTGGCCCTGCTTCTGCTGCTGCCTATGTGGAGTTTGCCCACTCCCCTTCTCCCCTCCCCCACACGCTCCGAGTGAGAAGGTTGCCGGGTGAATTGGCCCCGCGGATTGCCCTGAGGGTGGGTGGGCAGGTAGGAGTCGGCAGGCAGGTGAGAGAGGACAAGGGAATTTGGAAACAAATCTGATCTTGAACCTACAGGTGCTGGACTTTCTACCCAAAGGGAGAAGTGAAACCCAGTGGTGAGCAAAGCAGGGTCCATTATGACCTTATCTGCCTTCTCGAGGCCGATCATCATGTGGATGTCTTGAATGGATGGGAGGTCAGAGTCTGCGATGGGCTTGGAGTAGGTTTACCACTTTCTGTAACCTTCTAAGTTCCTGAGCACTCAGGGGGATACAGGTGAAAAGATTATTTTTAACACAGTTAGTGGTTGGAATCCAAAGCTCACCACCCAAGGAAGTGATGGAGGTCTGTTCCTGCACAGCATAGACCCTTGGCAGGGCAGAGAAGGCTACAGACCAATTACTGTTAAGTGGGACTAGTATGGACAGAGTGGGGTGAAGGGCCTGTTTCCATGTTGTAGACATCTATTCTAACCACTGAGTCTTCTTATCTATGCTGAACAAGTGTTTTATCCCAATAGAAGAACCTCCCGTTCTTCTCTAACCCCAACAATAAACTGCACGTAGGCTGTCAAAGATCTGTCCGCACTATTGAAATGCCATATTTTTTGCCTGTTGATTATTCATTGATTTCTTTAAAAAGGTTTTGACAGATAGAACGGTAACAGGCCATTTCAGCCCACGAGCCCATGCCACCCAATTACACCCAATTGACCTACAACAAATCCCCATCCCCACCCAGGTACATTTTCTGAATGGTGGGAAGAAACCCATGCAGACATGGGGAGAATGTACAAACTCCTTACAGACAGCGTGTAATTTCAACCCCGGTCCCAATCGCTAGCGCTGTGAAGGCACTACACTAACTGCCTCGCTGACCGTGCCGCCGTAAAACCCCTGTTGAAACCCAGGATCTATTATCTCTTTTTCTGACATGGCATGTTCCTTTTAATTTAATTTAATTTTGATTTTTTTTTCAATTGTAGAAATACAACATGGAAAACCGGCCCTTCCAGCTCAACAGCTCATGCCAGCCAAATCCACCAATCAACCTACAAATCCCATACATTTTGGAGGATAGGATGAAACCAGAGTTCGTGGAGGAAACCCACGCAGGTCATGGGGAGAATGTGCAAACTCCTTATGGACAGCGTTGGATTTGAACCCGGGTCGCTGGGGTTGTAATAGGATTGCACTCACTGCTGCGCTGGCCATGTGGTAATGTCATTAATACCATTGTAACTGGTGTATATAACGCATCTGTTTGGCTTCAGAGAGTACGAATCATTTAATTTTTAAAATGTAATTGTTTTTAAAATTTTTAAATGTAAACATTTTTTAAAAAAATTACATTAACATTTTTAAATTTAATTTTCTAAAAAAATTGAGACATACAGCACAGGAACAGGCCATTTGGTCCACGAGTCCGTGCTGACCAATTTACATCCAATTAACCTACACCTCTGGTACATTTCCAATGGTGGGAGGAAACCAGAGCCCCTGGAGAAATCCCACACAGACACGGGAAGAACATACAAACTCCTTACAGAACAACGCGGGTTTCAAACCCAAGTCCCAATCACCAGCGCTAACAGCATTGCGCCAACCGTGCCACCCTTCTACCCTTCAGAGAGATGTAGACGGAGTTCCATAAAATCTCAGAATCAGTTTCCGAAATAGAATCAGGTCTATGTTGTTTTGCAGCAGAATTGAGCATTACAGGTACAAAGTTGCTCTAAATTACAGTTCCTTAAATACAATATTTTAAAATAAATAATTTGTGCAAAAGAAGAAAAAAGATGAGGTAGCGTCTATAGATTCGTTGTCTGTTCAGAAATCTGATGGTGGAGGGGAAGATGCTGTTTTGTTTTGTATTGTTACGAGCCTGGAGGACCCCAAAACCCAGCAGCAATAGAAATTCACCAAAACAAATGGTTACATTAACAAAAGTTGCTTTCAATTTTCTTTAAACATAAAATCAGGATCAAACTTTATTACTATTGATTTAACCTAACTTAACCCCCTTCTAATTCTAAATGCATGTGTACATAATCTGTTCAAGAAAGTTCTCTGTTTCACAGTCCAGTCATTCACTTCTCTCTTCTCCAAGTTCACTGGTTTCAGACAATTCTTATATCGTGCATGAAATTTAACATTTATGAATCTTCACCAGGCTCTGGTGCTTAAAAGTAAATAGTCACTGCTCAGGAAGTTTCTCACTGGTTTCAAAGAGAGATTTGTTGCTCGTTGGACACACACACACAAATTGATTTTCTCCAATCAGTCACTTCAGAATCTTGCTGAAGAAACTTGGCCCATGATGGGTTTTCCAACTGATAACCTCTTATTCCAGGTCACCACTAAGTTCCTCTTGTTTCCCCTATTTTGGGAGAAACACTCCAGCCAGCCATTTCCTTTTGCAAGGATCACAAGAGTTTTGAACAGGCTGAACTCAGAACTCACAACCCATCTTCAAAATGGGGTTTTCAACAAGCTGCCAGCTTGCCATGTAGCAGTCTCAATTGCAGCCTCTACTTGTACATAGTTCCATTTGCACATACTTCTGAAGTTTTTTCCAAAGCAGTTCCTTTGCCTTTTGCAAAGCCAGTGGGGCTTGAATGTCTGGCTTCAGCAAAGCTCTGGCATTTTAAATGAGATGTGAAGTGTAAGTATCTGTTTGTGAAAAAACCTACACTAAACCCCCCACAATCTATCTCTTTTAAAAACATATGTACATATAATATAATAAAAACCATAAAAGTACATTCTCCCAGCTCCTGTACCTCCTTCCTGATTGTACAGAAGACCAAAACGTGCATGGTGGTGAAGGACCTTGATAATAGAGGCTGCTTTCTTGAGACACCTCCTCTTATAGATGGAATGAAGACTCCAAGATGTCGCTGGCCGAGTTCACAGCCCCCAGCCTTCTCCAGCCATGTGCATCGGCACCTCAATATCAGACAATGACACAACCAGCCAGAATGCACTCACCCATAAAAAGGTTTCAAGAGCCTTCAGTGGTGATGTGCCAAATCTTCTCAAACTCCTAACAAAGTATGGCCACTGGTGAGCCTTCTTTGTGGCGCAGGAGCAGCCTTCTAGGGCAGCTCCACGAAAGGCGAGTTTTATGTTTTCCCTCCACGCTTGTAGTCGGCCTCCGGCCTGGCATGAAATGGCCTTATGATTATAGAATCAAGGAGAGGTTCAGGTTGTTAGGAAGAAACCATCCTTTAACCTAGAGGTGCTGGTTTTCGGGCTTCTATCTTCGATGAAGATAGCGCTGAGAAGAGGGTGTGACCAAGGTGAGAATCATTGCTCTCGTCCGAATTGTTATTGAAATGTTTTGTTGGAGATAAATGGTCATTGGCCCATTTCCTTTGGAGTTCTGAAACCGTGCACATAACAAGTCAATTAGGGATGATTAAAACAGCGGGTTTCAAACTTTTTCTTTCCACCCACATAACAACTTAAGCAAATCCTTACTAATCACAGAGCACCGATGGCATAGGGAATACTTAAAGTGGGATGTGAGGGGAAAGATTGAGAACCACTCTTCTAGGCAGTATTTAGAATTGCTTATTAGGTCAATACAACACTATGGGCCGACTCTCCTATAGAATTCAATGTTCTGTGACTTGGGAACCTGCATGCAAGCGTCAGGATGTTATGTTGTGTGGGCCCCTTTATTATTGTGAGTTTGTTCTGTACGAGCCAAGAGGACCCCAAAATCCAGCAGCAATAGATATTCACCAAGACAAATGGTTAATTACACAAAAGTAGCTTTTATTTATCCTTAAACGTGAAATCATAATCACATTTTAACTTATCACTATTGACTTAACTAACCTAACTTAACCCCTTTCTAATTCTAAGCTCACGTGTATGTAATGTGTGTGTAAGTTCAGAAAAGTTCTTTGGTTCACAGTCCAATCTCACTTCTCACTCCTCCAAGTTCACTGGTTACAGGCCATTCTTATACTGTTCACAAAATTTAACATTTATAAAGTTCACCAGGCTTTGGTGCTTGAAAAGTATATGGTTACCGCTCAGGAAGGTTCTTGTCAGTTTTCAGAGAGAGATTTGTTGTTCCTGGACACAAACTGATCCCTTTTAATCAGCCACTTCAGTGTCTTGCCAAAGAAACTTGCCCCACAAGACTCACACCACCAGGTTCAGGAACAGCTGCTCCCCCTCCACCATCAGATTCATCAACAACAAACTCAATCAGGGACATATTTAAGGACTCTCAGTGTGCACTTTATTAATTGTTTTATTCTCTCTCTATTGCACAGTGATTATCGGTTATTGATTATCGATTTATAGTTCTTTATTTGTTTACATGTATACGCTGCGTACAGTTTTTTTTGCACTACCAATAAGTGGTAATTCTGTCGCGCCCACAGTTGAAAGAATCTCAGGGTTGTATGTTCTCTGACAATAAATCTAAAATCTGACCCCACACATAGAATCTTCCAGCTACTCCTGTTGGGAAAAAGGTCTGATCCCCACACATAGCATCTTCCAGCTACAACTGACAGGAAAAAGGTCTGAACCCCACACATTTCATCTTCTAGCAACTCCCGTCGGAAAAAAGGTCTGAATCCCACACATTTCAAGTTCCAGCAACTCCCGTCGGTGAAAAGGTCTGAACCACACACATAGTATCTTCAAGCTATTCCTGTCGGGATAAAGGTCTGATCCCCACACATAGCATCTTCCAGCTACAACTAACGGGAAAAAGGTCTGAACCCCACACATAGCATCTTCCAGCTACAACTGACGGGAAAAAGGTCTGAACCACACACATAGCATTTTCCAGCAACTCCCGTCGGGAAAAAGGTCTGAACCCCACACATTGCATCTTCCAGCTACTCCTGTCGGGAGAAAGGTCCGAACCCCACACATAGCATCTTCCAGCTACAACTGACGGGAAAAAGGTCTGAACCCCACACATTTCATCTTCTAGCAACTCCCGTCGGGAAAAAGGTCTGAATCCCACAAATATCAAGTTCCAGCAACTCCCGTCGGGGAAAAGGTCTGAACCACACACATAGTATCTTCAAGCTATTCCTGTCGGGATAAAGGTCTGATCCCCACACATAACATCTTCCAGCTACAACTGATGGGAAAAAGGTCTGAACCCCACTTATTTCATCTTCCAGCAACTCCCGTCAGGAAAAAGGTCTGATCCCCACACATAGCATCTTCCAGCTACTCCTGTCGGGAGAAAGGTCCGAACCCCACACATAGCATCTTCCAGCTACAACTGACGGGAGAAAGGTCTGAACCCCACACATTTCATCTTCTAGCAACTCCCGTCGGGAAAAAGGTCTGTATCCCACAAATATCAAGTTCCAGCAACTCCCGTCGGGAAAAAGGTCTGAACCACACACATAGTATCTTCAAGCTATTCCTGTCAGGAAAAAGGTCTGATCCCCACACATAACATCTTCCAGCTACAACTGATGGGAAAAAGGTCTGAACCCCACTTATTTCATCTTCCAGCAACTCCCGTCAGGAAAAAGGTCTGATCCCCACACATAGCATCTTCAAGCTATTCCTGTCGGGATAAAGGTCTGATCCCCACACATAGCATCTTCTAGCTATTCCAGTCGGGAAAAAAGGTCTGAACCCCACACTTCGCACCTTCAAGCTATTCCTGTCAGGAAAGAGGTCTGAACCCCACACTTATCATCTTCCATCTACTCCCGTCGGGAAAAGGTGGAGAAGTATTAGAACCGGAGCCATCAGGCTGTGAATTAGCTTCTTCCCACAGGCAGAGATATTGTCTGTCTGTGCATTATGTCTGTGTGTGTATTTTGCACTGTTCTGCATCATGGACTGTTTCATCGGGTTGTACTTGTACAGATGATAAATAAGTAAACTTGAATCTAAATTCCAGATTATTTCGGCATTGAGCTAACAGTCAAGGTGAGCAGGTCGGTGGAGTGGGTGGGGGGGGGGGGGGGGAGGTGGTGGGGGGTGGGGTTTGGTGGGGGTTGCATTGTGCAAGTGCAGATTCCTGTCTCAGCAGTTCTTCAGTTGTGTTTCATCTGCCAAAGCAATGTTAGAATTAATTTCAAAAGGGAAGGAACATAAAAGCAGGGATGTAATGTTGAAAATTTATAAGGCATTGGTCAGATCGCCTTATGGGACGGGAGTAAGGTGAACAGTTTTGGGCTTTTTATCTGAGGAAGGGTGTGTCAACATTAAAAATGATGTGTTGCCATTAAAAATTAGGATGTTCACAAGAAATTATCCCTAGAATGAAAGAGTTTTTATATGTGAAGTGCCCTGTGGTTCTGGGACTGTAGTCACTGGAGTTTAGATAGATAAATGTGGGGTGGGGAATCTCATTGAAACCTGTCAAATGCTGAACAGGATGGAGAAGATGTTTCCTAAGGTGGAGGAGTCTGGGATCCAAAGGCATAGCTTTAGGAATGGAGATGAGGAGGAACTTCTTGACCCAGAGGGTGGTGAATCTATGGGAATAAGTTGCCAGCTGTGGAGGCCAAGTGATTGGAGATATGTAAGGTGGAGGCAGATAGTTTCTTGATTAGAAAGGGAATCAATTTATGGGGAGAAGACAGGAAAATTGGGTTGAAAAGGATAGTAAATCAGCCATGATTTAATAGTGGGGTGGACTCAATAGGCTGAATGGCCTTATTCCGCTCATTTGTCTTATTGCATTCAGCTCGATTTTACTCTGTGGATAACACAAAATCTTGCTTGCTTATCAGCAATCTTGAGAAGGGTGTCTATTTCTTATTTCCAGACCCGATTTCCTGTTGTTGTTTCCAGTGCTCATTCAGATCAAAGGTTAGAATTCAACTGACTTTCTAAACATTTAGAAATGAATGTAAACAGATACCTATCAAGAAGGGTACATCAGGCCCTGACATGCCAACTGCCCTCTCACCAAAATGTTGGTTCCAACAGGATGTTACGAGCCCAGAGGACCCATAAATCTAGCTCCAATAGATATTCGCCAAGACAAATGGTTACTTAAACAAAAGTTGCTTTTAATTATCTTTAAACATGAAAACAGAATCACACTTTAACTTATCTCTATTAACCTACTTTACCTAACTTAACCTCCTTCTAATTCTAAGCTCATGTGCATGTAATGTGTGTGTAAGTTCAGAAAAGTTCTTTGGTTCACAGTCCAATCTCATTTCTCATTCCTCCAAGTTCACAGGTTGCAGGCAATTCTTATACTGTGCACAGAATTTAACATGTATCAAGTTCACCAGGCTTAGGTGCTCAAAAGATAAATGGTTACCGCTCAGGAAGGTTCTTGTTGGTTTTCAGAGAGAGAGAGAGAGATGTATTATTTCAGGATTTCCACAATTGATGTACTTCCATCAGTCACCTCAGTGTCTTGCTGAAGAAACTGGCCCCTTCAGGATTCTCCAGATGATAACTTCTTTCTTTCAGGTCACCCCCAAGTTCCTCTCTGTTTTTCTTATTTCAAATGAAACATTAGACAGCCAGTCTGCTCCTCTTGCATGAACTACAAGATCTTCGACCAGGCTGTCTTCCAAAAGGTTTCCAGCTTGTCCTGTTTCAGTCCCAGCAACTTCTGCTGGCTGACACTATCCAAATGATCTCTGCTTCTCTCGCTCTCCCTCTCGCCCTCCCTCTCGCTCTCCCTCTCGCCCTCCCTCTCGCCCTCCCTCTCGCC
Organism: Narcine bancroftii; assembly: GCF_036971445.1. Classification (NCBI taxonomy): domain Eukaryota; kingdom Metazoa; phylum Chordata; class Chondrichthyes; order Torpediniformes; family Narcinidae; genus Narcine; species Narcine bancroftii. Next base: position 239,806,522 of record NC_091474.1, on the reverse strand, counting down.
CTCCCTCTCGCCCTCCCTCTCGCCCTCCCTCTCGCCCTCCCTCTCGCCCTCCCTCTCGCCCTCCCTCTCGCCCTCCCTCTCGCCCTCCCTCTCGCCCTCCCTCTCGCCCTCCCTCTCGCTCTCCCTCTCGCTCTCCCTCTCGCTCTCCCTCTCGCTCTCCCTCTCTATATATATATATATTTACCTGTCTCTCTGAGAGAAGAGTCTTGATTTTTTTCCTCTCTCCGCTGAATACCACTCCTAAGGCTCTAAACCCAATCTTTGAAAGATCATATCAGTACTTGGATCCTGGACTCTGTTCCACTTTGCACCTCCTTTTGAAGTTCTTTCCAAAGCAGTTCCATTGTCTCTGTAAAATCACTTAGAGCCTCAACGTCTAGCTTTGGCAAAGCTCTTCCATTTTAAATGAGATGTCTTCTGTGAAATGTTACTCTGTTTGTGAAGTGACCTACACACTAAACTCCCCACAATCTATCTCTTTTAAAGACATATTTATCCATAACCATAATTATATAATGCATAGCAGTACATAGAACATTACAGCACAGAACACGCCCTACAGCCCACGATCTTGTAAATCGACTCCACAACATTTTAATCCTTCCCTATCTCACACCCATAACCTATTTCTCTCACGTCCATGTACCTGTCTAAAAGTCTTTTGAATGTCCCCTATTTTACCAACTTTCTCCTAAATTTTCCTCCACTCACCCTTTTTTTTAAATTTTATTTAATTGTTTGCATCATTACAGGAAAAAAAATGAATAAAGCCTTAATCAAATATCCATAGCCCATGATACAAAAAAAGTACTTTAATATATTTTCTCCCCATCCCCCCCACCCATCCAAAAGTAAGAAAGGAAGCACCTACCATTTAATAAACAATAATATTAGCCAATACAATCATTAATTGTTATTAAAAATTACTAATTAAGAGGAGTGGATAAAATAGAAGAGGTGGACAGAAAATTATCCATCAAATCCATATATGCTTTCCAAATACTATAAAAAATTTCAACTCGATTCCTTAAACGATAGGTTTTTTGTCTAAAAGTATACAAATTTGCATCTCATTATTCCATCTACTTAATAACACTTCTAGATCATCTTTCAATGAGATCACTAGACATTTTCTTTACAGTTACTATTGCAATACTTCAAAGTTTTTCTTGGTTTTTGTCCAATTTCAATTTTATATCCTTTTCATAGATATCTCCAAGAAAAATATTCTTGGATCCTTTGGTATCTTTATCTTTATAATTTGCCCTAATAATAAACTCAGTTCATTCCAAAACCTTTCCACTTTTTCGCAAGACCACACTGAATGCAAAAAAGTCCTTATTTCTTTTGCACATCGAAAGCACTTCTTGGAAAAATTAGGATTAAGTCCATTTAACTTATGTGGAGTATAACACAATTGATGAAGAAAACTATATTGAAAACTCCACTCACCCGTGAAGGCACGTCCTCTGGTATTTGTTCTACTTGCTCCAGGATCAAGGTACTGTCTGCTCACCCTATCTAAGTCCCTCATAATCTTATATACCTGAATTAAGTTGCTTCTCGGATCATTCAACCTTCCTACACATGACGTGTTCTCCAAACTGGGAAGCATCCTTGTAAATCCCCTCTGAACCTCTCTGAAGGATCCTATAATGAGACAACCAGAAATGAGCACGATCCTCCAAGTTTGGTCTAACCAGAGTTTAAAAGAGCTGCAACGTCACTTCACACCCCCTTGAATGCAATCCTCTGATGAATGAAGGCCAGCACACCGTACACCTGAACCACCCGATCAACTTGCGCAGCAACCTCGAAGGTTCGTGGACTGAAGTTGCGGGAGATTTTAATTTTTTATGCCCAATTTGGCATTACAGTTAGTGCAACTCCTTTTGTGTGGATGGGGGTTTGAATCCCGCACTGCGCGTAAGGAGTTTGTACATTCTCCCTGTGTCTGAGTTGGTTTTCTCAGGGACTCCGTTTTCCTACCACCGTTCAAAATGTACTGGGGGCGTAGGTTAATGGGGTGTTAATTGGGGAACTCGGACAAAATGGCCTGTTACCGTGCTGCATGTCTAAATTTAAAGTTTTTGATGCAGGTGAACTGGGTTGGAAAGTACACCGTTCCCTCTCGGTCAAACCAGGGCTTAACCTGATCAGAGTGCTGACATACAATGCCACTGATTCCTTTTAAATGACTAACAGTTCCGTTGGCGTGAGACGAGCTTTTGCTTTCAATCGCATTGTGCTGCATTGTTTGAGAATGTAATATCAGCTGGCCTTGCAGGCTGAGACGATGGAATCTTGAAGACGAACTGCTATATATGCAAACATGCTGCAGAAAATCAGCAGGTCACACAGTATCCATAAGAAGTAAAGAATGACCATCATTTCAGGCCATTGCTGATGAAGGGGCCAGGCTCGAAACATTGGTTACCCTTTACTTTCTGGGGATGCTGAATTTCTTCAGTCCTGCAAACTTTCTTGTTTCACTAACTTGTTTTTTGTTCTGGGTTCTTTGCAACAGGGAACTGGTCTTGATCTCTGACCTATTCGTGGAGATTTTCTGATAGACATGCCAATTAAATCCATCCATTCCCTTTGAAATGTCCTTCTGAAACCTTAGGAACATAGGAAGTAGGAACAGGAGTAGGCCAAAAATGGGCCTGCTCCGCCATTCAATACGATCATGGCTGATCTAATTTATGACCTAACTCCACCTACCTGCCTTCTCCCCATATCCCCAAATTCCTCTATCATGTAAAAATTTATCTAACCGAATTTTAAATATGTTTAATCAGGCAGCCTCAACCACTTCCCTGGTTAGAGAATTCCAAACATTCACTACTCTCTGGGAAAAATTAATTTTCCTCATCTCTGTCCTAAATCTACTCCCCCGAATCTTGAGACTGTGTCCTCTCGTTTTAGTTTCCCCGGCCAGCTCAAAAAACCTTCCGACATCTATCCTATCCATACCCTTCATAATCCTATATGTTTCTCTAAGATCTCCTCTCATTCTTCTGAACTCGAGTGAATACAATCCTAGATGATTTAATCTTTCATCATAAGTCAACCCCTTCATCCCAGGGATCAACCGAGTAAACCTCCTCTGGACCGTCTCCAAAGCCAGTGTATCCTTCCTCAAATATGGAGACCAGAACTGGACACAGTACTCCAGGTGCGGTCTCACCAGTACCTTATACAGTTGCAACATTACCTCCCTACTCCTGAATTCAATTCCTCTAGCGATGAAGGCCAACATTCCATTTGCCTTCTTAATAACCTGCTGCACCTGCAACCTAACTTTTTGCGATTCATGCACAAGCCCTCCCAAGTCCCTCTGCACAACAGCATGCTGTAGTTTTTCACCCTTTAAATAATATTCAGCTCTTTTATTTTTCTTACCAATGTGGATAACCTCACACTTACTAACATTGTACTCCATCTGCCAGACCTTTGCCCACTCATCCAGCTTAACTATATCCCTCTGCAGACTCTCCACATCCTCATTACAATTTGCTCTTCCACTCAATTTGGCGTCATCCGCAAACTTGGCTACACCACATTTTGTCCCCTCCTCCAAGTCATCAATGTAAATAATGAACAGTTGTGGGCCTAACACTGACCCCTGCGGCACCCCACTTACCACCCTCTGCCAACCTGAAAAACTCCCATTTATCCCGACTCTCTGCCTCCTGTCAGACAACCAATTTTCAATCCAGGCCAATAGACTTCCCCAGACTCCACTTTGCTGTAACTTACTGATAAGTCTCTTGTGCGGCACCTTATCAAATGCTTTCTGGAAATCCAAATATACAACATCAACCTGTTCCCCTCTATCCAACGCACCCATTATATCCTCAAAGAATCCTAAAAAGTTTGTCAAACAAGATCTTCCCTTTCTAAAACCATGCTGTGTCTGCCTGATTGAAGTCTTACATTCCAAAAGTTTCACTATTTTATCTTTAAGGACGGCTTCAAGCATTTTTCCAACTACAGACGTCAAGCTAATTGGCCGATAATTTCCAGTCTTCTGCCTACATCCCTTCTTAAAAAGTGGCGTGACATTTGCTTTCTTCCAGTCTGCCGGGACCTGCCCAGAATCCAAGGAATTTTGGTCTATGACCATCAATGCATCAACTATAACTTCTGCCATTTCCTTCAGAACCCTTGGATGCATATCATCAGGACCAGGTGATTTGTCTGGCTTTAGTCCCATTAGTTTCTCCATCACTACTTCCTTTGTAACAACTATTTTATCAAGGCCCTCCCCAACATTTGCATCCTTAACTCTGCACTTGAACATGCTGGACGTGTCTTCCACCGTGAAGACTGACACAAAATATTTGTTCAATGCCTCGGCCATTTCCTCATTTTTTGCTACCCGTTTTCCTTTCTCATCCTCCAAGGGTCCTATGTTAACTCTGGCCACCCTCTTTCGTTTTATATATTTATACATTTTTTTGCTTTCTGTTTTTATATTTTGTGCCAATTTACTTTCATAATCCTTTTTCCCATTTCTTATTACCTGCTTTGTAACCCGTTGTTGTCTCTTAAAGTTTTCCCAATCTTCCAGTTTCCCACTGCTCTTTGCAGCTTTGTACACCTGCGCCTTCAATTTTATACTGTCCTTCATTTCCTTTGTTAACCACGGTTGATTTTTCCCTCCCTTGCTGCCCTTTTTCCTGACTGGAATATATTTTTGTTGAGCATTACAAAATATTTATTTGAAAATCTTCCACTGTTCCTCAACTGTTTCATCAATGAGCCTGTGCTCCCAGCCCACTCTGCCCAATTCCTCCCTCATCCTATGGTAGTCACCCCTGTTGAAGCATAATATATTAGTTTTAGATCTAACTCTTCCCCTTCCATCTGAATGAGAAATTCAATCATCCTATGATCGCTATTTCCCAGATGGTCTCTGACTATTACATCATTTACTCGACCTGTCTCATTGCACAACACTAGACCCAGGAGAGCATTTTCTCTTGTGGGTTCCTTAACATGCTGCTCAAGAAAGCTATCGCGGATGCATTCTATGAAGTCCTCTTCCAGACTCCCACGACCAACTTGATTTTCCCAATCTATGTGGAAGTTAAAGTCCCCCATGACGACTGCCGTATCATTATTCCATGCCTCACTTATCTCTCTATTTATTTCCTGTGCCACTAAACTATTGTTATTTGGTGGGTGATGGATAACACCCACCAATAATTTTTCCCTTTGTTATTCTTTATCTCTACCCAAATGGACTCAACATTATGCTCTTTAGATCTTATATCCTTCCTCACTACTGCCTGGAGCTCATCTTTGATTAAGAGTGCAACTCCACCTCCCTTACCATCCTGTCTATCTCTTTCCACCACCTGATACCCTTGAAAGTTTAATTCCCATTTAGGGACACCTTGTAGCCATGTTTCCGTGATGGCGACCAAATCATAGGCATGGGTACCGATTTGCACCTCCAGTTCACTAACCTTATTTCTAATACTGTGGGCATTCAGATAAAGTGCCCTTATGCTCTTTGTCCTTTTAATATCTAGCGACTTCTGTAACCTTTTCTTTTGATTTTTCTGCCCACTATTTTTCTTTGTAATTTTCTTAACACTGTCATTGACCCGAAAACTCACTGCACCATCTGATTTTTTACTTTCTCCTCCCAACATTACTTTTCCTATTTTACTTTTCCTGGCCATTACTTTATCTTCCCTACCCTTTTCCCTATCACTCTGGTTCCCATAACCCTGCCAAATTAGTTTAAACCTTGCCCCACTGCTGTACCAAACATACTTGCCAAAATGTTGACACCTTTTGGATTTAGGTGCAACCCGTCCCTCTTGTAAAGATCATGCCTTCCCCAAAAGAGATCCCAATGATCCAAGAAGCCAAATCCTTGCCTTGTACACCAGCCCCTCAGCCACACGTTCATTTTCCTTATCCTTACATTCTTTTCATCACTTGAATTTGGAACAGGTAGTAATCCCGAGATCACCACCCTAGCGTTCCTGTCTTTCAGCTTTCGTCCCAGCTCACTGTAATCCCTTTTCATTACCTCCTCTCTTTTCTTGTCAATGTCGTTTGTACCCACATGTACCAAGACATCAGGCTGCTCTCCCTCTCCTCTCAGAATATTTTGGACCCGATTTGTGATATCTTGCTCCTGCACCCACCCCGTCCACTCCACAGTCTCGGTGAAGTTGCTTCCCTGCCCGAATCCCGTTGACGAAATCTGGGAATTGACAAAGGTTTGACCAGAGGGTGATAAATGGGTTGTTGTTACAACTTCTGAGACTCCTTGATTACATGGGTATCCCCTCCCAGGTACTCTTGTCTCCTCTCACATCCCAAAGAAATGCGGGGTGGTACGTTATTTGATTGATTATGAGTGGGAAAGTTGATGAGAATGTGTGGGTTATTTGTAGACCTAATGCAGGAATGAAAGCATGTGGGCTAGAAGGTTGAATTGAAGGGCCTGCTACTACTCCATAAGATATAGCAGGAGAAATAGGCTTATCACCTTGAGTTTACCTCTAACATTTCGTGTCGATGCTCTGTCCATTGTATATTTTGTGCAGTACAGGATTTGCAGGGATGTATGGGTTTATCTTCATTGCACTGATGTCATGCTCACAGATCAAATTGACCTTCGCCCAACCCCATGATAAATGGAATTCATGTAGGAGAAACTTAGCAGGTCACACAGCATCCATCCTACATCAGGCATATGGCCAGGCCCGTAACATTGGTTACAGAGACAGAGCTTACCTTGATGGGAACTGTAAAGATATGCCACGCCAGTGAAATAGCTCTGTAGCACGTGAAGAAGTTCAGTGATAGGCCAAAAGCCAATGAAAATGAAGGTATAGTTGTAGCCATAGTACCTGGACACACACACATACAAACAAAATAAATGAGATACAGGAACCCACAAAAAGATGGAGAGATGTTCAAATGTAAACAACGCAGTACTCAACATGCGCCAAAGCAATGCCCAGCTTATGGGAAAGCCTATAATAAATGCAAAGGTTGAATCCATATGCAATGTTTAACCAAAGGGAAACAAGAAAGAAGTAGAAGTGTACACACTCTAGAAGAAACTTCTCTCAGAGATACACTTTTCATGGGCATGGTGGCGCAGCAAGTGAACAGTGTCTAGCAGGATAAATGGACTAAGTCATTGCATACAAACTGAACAAATATTCCTTTCTAGTTAGATACAGGGGCAAAGGTCAATTTGATCTGTGAGCATGACATCAGGGCAATGAAGATAAAGCCATACATCCATGCAAATCTTGTACTGCTCAAAGTATATAATGGACAGAGAATTGACACAAAAAGTTACATGTAAACTCAAGGTGAAAGTTAAAGATAAAGAGCACCACCTCAGTCATCCTAGATGGACATTATTCATTGCTATATGAAATCTTAAGCCTACATTAACAATCACCATGTACAGAACAGCATAGATGAAATACTGGATCAATTTCCCCAACATCTTCAAGGGTTTTGGAGTTCTACTATTTACCTACAAGATACATTTAAAGGAGGACACACAGCCAGTAGTGCATGGCCCTGAAGTGGGTTCCAGTGCCACTAAAAGAAAGGTTCAAGCAGGAACTCGACCAAGTGATGGCACTAGGGGGGTCATAATAAAAGTGGGACAGCCCACAGAATGGGCAAATTCAATGGTGTGTGTCAAAAAGGAAAACGGTGACCTATGTGTGTGCATTGACCCAAAAGACATGAATGCCAATATAAAGAGGGAAGATTATCAGATTCCAACCAGGGGTGAAATTACAAGGGAGGCAGCCATTGCAAAGTTTTTCACTAAATTGGAATCATCCCAGGGCTTCTGGTACATAAAACTACATGATGATAGCACAAGATACTGTACATTTAATACACCATTCGGCCTGTCTGAGGATGCCTTTTAGAATTTCCTCACCTCCGAATGTGTTCCACAGGACAAGGGAGCACATCATCGAAGGCATAAATGGGGTACGTGTGTACACGGATGACGTGATCATATGGGGATCCACACAAGAACAACATAACGAGAGGCTCATCAAAGTGCTACAACACATCCAGAAGTATGGATTAAAGCTAAACAGAGAAGTTTGGTGTGAAGGAAATCACCTTTCGGGGAGATAAAATGTCAGTGGCGGGTTTTGAGCCAGAAAAGAGCCAGGTGAAAGCCATTTTAGAGATGCCCAGATCCACTGACAAAAAAGGTGTTTGGAGAGTGATGGGACTGATCAATTTCATTGGTAAATTCATACCAAACCTGTCTTCCAAAGCAATGTACCTGAGGAGTTGTTACAGGACAAATGTGAATTCAGTGGACAGACAACCACGAGGAAGACCAACATTCATGGCAAAGACAGACCACAAGCCATTAATAGCAATAATGAAAAAATCTCAGTGAAATATCTCTGAGGATCCAAAGACTGATGATGAGGCTACAATGTTATGACTTTGAATTGGTGAACACACCAGGGAAACTTAATGTGTTAGCTGATGCGTGATCCAGGGCAATGACGCAGAGTGAAGCACACAATGAGAGTTCCATAGAGACCGATGTGATTCTCCATGTGAACCTTCTCACTGAATCTCTTCCCGTATCTGTCATGAAATCCATGCAGATCGCACCTGAAACAGAAAAGGACCCAGTTCTACAGAAGGTCAACAAGAATCTGAATGAAGGATGGCCCAGAGGTGAATGTCAGCCATACTACAACATCAGAGCTGAGCTCTGTGTTGCCAATGGGTTTCTACTCAGACAGAGCAGAATTGTCATTCATCAATCATTGAGACAAGAGATGGTGAAAGAGTGCACGAGGGGCACCTTGGAATGGAAAACTGCAAGAGGAGGGCCAGAACTGCTGTTTATTGGCTAGAAATAAATGCTGACATTGACAGGATGTTTCCCGCTGTGAGCCCTGTTTAAAACATCACGCAAAGCAGACAAAGGAACCCATGATCATAACTGATGCACCAGCAGAACTCTGGCAGAACGGTGAGAATGATCTGCTCCACATGGATGGAATGATTTACTTGCTTGTTATTGATTATCTATTGGACTATCTGGAGATGGCACTGCTTCCTAGCTTGTCTGCTGCCTGTGTGATCAAATATATGAAATCGATCTTTGCAAGACTTGGAATTCCTCAAATTGTCTACGTTGGCAATGGACCACGCTATAATTGTAGAGGATTCCAGAACTTCGCAGATTTCCGACGTGACTTCAAGTCCTCTGCATCCACAATCAAATGGTAAAGCAGAGAAAAATGTTCACATAGTTAAACCATTGCTCAATCAAGTACTAGACAGTGGCTCAGATCCATATCTAGCTCTATCCAGTTACAGAGGTTTGCCACTTGAACATGGCATGTTACCTGCTGAGCTTCTGATGGGACGTAGACTATGCGCCACCCTGACATACCCTGCAATCCCAAACAAAAAATAAGATGCTAAATGGAAACAATAGCATCTGCAATGGAGATTAAAGGCAAACTATACAGTGAGACTCAGAGATTCCAACACTTGGGACATAAAGGCTACTGTTCTGGAAGAATAAATCCAAGATCCTACACTGTCAGAACAGAGAGGGGTCAAATACTGAGGAGGAATCGAAGGAGCCTGCTGAAAAGGCCAGCGACACTGCAGGAAGAGACAGATGCAGATGATTCAGCCTGTACTGAAACAGAGGAAACACCATCAGTGCTGTTTGCTTAAGTTAATAAGTCTAGTTGTTTAAAAAGATCACACATTTCTTTATTGTAATAAAAGAAGCATCACTCTTACCTTCTTGGAATCAAACTCTTCCTCAGCCTCCACTCTCTGAAGCCTCTTGAGCTAAAGCTTCAAATCTCCACTCCTAAACTGTGCAACTCACATACTGGCCGTTCCTCCTCAGCCTCCCTTCTTTTTATTTGTCCCTGCCAATTATCCACAGAGCCTTCTGTAAATGAGCAGGTTTTTTGTTGCTGTGGTAACAAAAGCACAATATTGGAGAAACTCAGCTGCTCAGTGTACTTTATACAGCAAAGGTCAAAATGCATAACTGATGCTTCAGGCTTGTGCCCTTCATTGATTAGCTGAGATGAGAAAGGATAAGAAATCTGTTAATTTGTTTCATTGATGTTTGTGGTTGAGTGGGGAGGGGGTGCTCCATATTCCCCAATAATTGATATTGATCCATTCTACCTTACTTTACCTGTTGCATTCTTCCCTCTTTTTTGGAATGGGGGCTTGGCATTGGCAGCCTTGTGCAGCATTTGTGAAGTTCTTGGTGATGTGTTGGAGCCCACTGGTGTGACCATGAAGACTAAGTGGTGAGAACCTGGACCTCACACTCATGGGGAGTCACTCACACTAAGTTTGGGCCTAGCAGGTATCTTGACAAACCCAACCTCTCACACTGAGCCATTCTCACTAGTCTGTGTGCTAGTGGACCTTTATACCAACCCATCCTCTCAAACAGAGCCACTTTCACTACGCTTTGGGTAGTGGCACTCTCTATCAACTCATTCCCTCACTCTGAGCCACTCTCACTAAGCTGTGGGCTAGTGGACCTCTCTACCACTCATCTTCTCACACTGAGCTGTTCTCACTAAGCTGAGAGCCAGTGGACCTCTCTACCAACCCATCCCCTCTCATAGAGTCACTCTCACTAAGTTGTGGGCTGGTGTACCTCCATATCAACCTGTCCTCTCACACTTGGACGTTCACACTAAGCTGTGGGCTGGTAGATCTCTCTACCAACCTATCCCCTCACATGGATTCACTTTCACTAAGCCGAGGTCTGATGGACCTCTCTACCAACCATTCCCCTCACACGGGTTACTCTTCCTAAACTTTGGACAAGTGGACCTCTCTACCAACTGTCCTCTCACACTGAGTCACTATAACTAATCTGTGGGTTAGTGGACCTCTCTGCCAACCCAAGTTTCTTCTCCTGCACTACCCATCCATTTTGATTCTGCCTTGGTGTAAGGCAGAGATTCTCCACCTTTATTTTCCCCTCAAATATCAACTTTAGTAACCTCTTACTAGCCATAGATCACCTGTGGCATCCTATTACTTAACATGGTATGTGAGTGGAAAATAAAAAGGTTCAAAACCTCTGTTATAAAATGAAGTCATTTCCACTTATGGTGAACCTCCTGACTAGCCCCTCTCAGCCAGAGGAAAGGTAGTCAATGTAGGGAAAAGGAATACTGATCATTGGGGAAGGCAGAGAAGAGTATTGGGTCAAGCATGTGTGCTAGTACAGACTGTTTGGGATGAATGTCCTGTTTCTGTGCAGTGTTCCTATATACTCCTGTGCAATAAAATGCGTGGTAATAGAACTATAGAACATGGCAGCACAGACAAGAAGCCATTTGGCCCTTCTAGTTTCTGCCAAAACATTGCTCCACTCATCCCATTGACCTGCACCCAGTCCATTACCCTCCAGACCTCTCCCATCCACGTAGCATCCAATTTATTCTTAAAACTCAGAGTGAGCCCTCATTTACCATGTGAGATGGCAGTTGGTTCCATACTCCCACCACTCTCTGAGTGAATTCCACCCCCCCCCCCCAATTTTTCCACTGAACTTTTTCCCTTCACCCTATAGCTATGTCCTCTCGTATTTATCTCTCCTAATCTAAGTGGAAAATCTTGCATTTATCTTGCCTGCACCCCTCATAATTTGGTAAACCTTTATCAAATCTCCCCTCATTCTTCTGCACTTCAAGAAATAAAGTCCCAACATGTTTAATCAACTCCTAAAGACACGGTAACATCCCTGAAAATCTTCTCTGCACTCTCTATATCTTACTAATATCCTTCCTGTAGTTTGGCAACCAGAACTGCTCACAATACTCCAAATTTGGCCTCAGCAATGACTTATACAACCTCACCATAGGATCCCAACTCCTGTCTCAATACTTTGATTTACAAGATGCCAAAAGCTTTCTACCTGTCTACCTGTGATGCTACTTTCGGGGAATTATGTATCTGAATTCCCAGATCCCTTTGTTCTTCTGCATTCCCCAGTGCCCTACCATTTACTGTGTACGTCCTACCTTAGTTAGTCCTTCCAAAACGCAACACTTTATCTTTGAATTGACACCAGGAATTAGGACCTGGATTCAAATTTGGCGCTCTCTATAAGGGGTTTGTAAATTTTCCCTGTATCTGCATGTGTTTTCCCCGGTTTCCTCCCACCCTTCAAAACATAGGTTAATTGGGTTTAAATTGGGTGGCATGAGTTGGTGGGTCGAAATGGCCTATTACCGCGCTGTTTTTCTCGCTGAACTTTAGTGGAAGGATAGAAGTAGACAAAACAGAAAGGTATTTATTTGGGAATGGCTTCATGTTGATGGGATGAGGCAGTGAGAATAAATTGGGGGCAGATGTTCTCAGGAGGAAGAACAGAAGTAATGTGGAGGATGTTTAGGGGCAACCTGCATGGGGTTCTGGGACAGGGAAAAATGGGGGGAGGGGAAAGGGAACTGTAGTAGACAAAACAGGTGAGGCAGTTGGTCTAGAGGAAGGAGGAAGTATACACTAGATTTAGGAAGCAAGAAAACAGAAAGGGCTCATGAGAATTCTATGGTAACCAGCAAGGAACTTCAGAAAAGCGTTAGGAGAGCTAGAAGGTGGCATAACAAGGCCTTGAAAAGTTAGATTAATGAGAACCACAAGGTGTTCTATGCCTATGTGGAAAGCAGAAGGGTGATGAGAGTAAAGGTAAGGCTACTTAAAGGATAAAGGAGGTAACATGCACCTTGATGTGCAGGAGGTTGGGGAGGTCCTAAATGGACGATTTTCTTCAAAATTCACCAGAGAAAAGAACCTGGGTGAAGGTGAGGTCAGAATAGATCAAGCTTGTGTGCTGGGCCCTGTTGAGATAAAGAAAGAGGAAGAGCTGGATCTTCTTAAAAACATTAGGATTTATGTCCCTGGGGGCTGAATGTGTTATACCCCAGGGTGCTATGGAAAGGGAAGAAAGAGATTTCTGGGGCATTGTCAATAATTTTTGCGTACTACTTGGCCACAGAGGAGATATCATGGGATTGGAGAGTGGCAAATGGGGTTCCCTTGTTTAAAAATTATAGTAGGGAGGATCCAGGGAATAAGAGACCAGTGAGCCTTGTATCAATGGTGGGCAAACTATTGGTCAGGTTTGTTAATGAGAGAGCTTATGAGTGTTTGAGAAGTACAATCCTCTCAGGGTTAGTCAGCATGACTTGGCTGTGCCTCACAAGCATAACTGCTTTTTAAGAAAGTAACCGTGTTGGTGTTGGTGTTGGTAACAGTTAATGTGTTCAAGATTGTTTTCTGAATCAATTAGTAGAAGTACCGACTCGAGACAGTGTAATACTGGATCTCCTGTTAGGGAACAAGCTAGGTCAGGTATCAGAGATTAATGTTGGACATCCAATTGGGTCTAGTGATCACAACTCTGTTAGTTTTAAGGTAGTTTTAGGGAAGAGCAAGGAGGGCCCTAAAGTTGAGGTTCTGGATTGGAGAAGAGCAAATTTCGAAGGAATAAGAAGGGATTTGGGGAGTATTGAGTGGGACAGGATATTTTCAGGTGAGGGTGTAAATGAAAAATGGAGGATATTCAAAAAAGAAATTTTGAGGGTACAGAGTAGTTATGTCCCAGTCTGGATCAAAGGAAAGGCTGGAAGTCATAGGGAGGCTTGGTTTTCGAGGAATATTGGAAATTTGGTTAGGAGAAAAAGGGAGGTGTACAAGAGGTATAAAGAACAGGGAGCTGACAATTGAAGGAGGACTACAAGGAGTGTAGAAGGAATCTTAAGAAAGAAATTAGAAAGGCCAAAAAAAGGCACAAAGAGGCTTTGGCAGACAGAGTAAAAATAAATCCGAAGGGTTTCTATAAGTCCATTAAAAGTAAAAGATTAGTGAGCGATACAATTGGACCCCTTGTAGATAATGAGGGTAGACTGAGTGAGAAGTCAGAGGAAATGGGGGAAATTTTGAATGATTTCTTTGCCTTGGTATTCACTATGGAAAAAAATATTGAACCAGTTGAGGTAAAGAAAAATAGTGGGGAGGTAATGAAGCATATAAGGATAACCGAGGAGGTAGTGATAGCTGTGTTGAAAAAGATAAAGGTGGATAAATCTCCAGGACCGGACAAAATATTCCCAAGGACACTCAGGGAGGCTTGTGGACAGATAGTGGGGGCATTAACAGAGATATTTAGGATGTCACTGGCCACGGGGGTAGTGCCAAAGGATTGGAGGGTGGCGCATGTGGTTCCGCTGTTTAAGAAAGGGTCCAAATGTAAACCTGGGAATTATAGGCCCGTGAATCTGACGTCTGTGGTGGGCAAGTTGATGGAAATTGTTCTGAGGGATGGTATTTAAAAATATATGGAGGTACAGGGATTGATAGGGAGTAATCAGCATGGTTTTGTCAGGGGTAGATCATGCTTGACAAACCTGATTGAGTTTTTCGAGGGGTTACAAAAAAGGTTGATGAAGGGAAAGCTGTGGATGTTGTCTATTTAGACTTTAGTAAAGCTTTTGACAAAGTTCCCCACAGGAGGTTAGGAAAAAACGTGAAGGCATTAGGTATAAATAAGGAGGTAGTGAAATGGATTCAGGAATGGTTGGATGGGAGGTGTCATAGAGTAGTGGTAGAAAATTGTTTGTCCAATTGGAGGCCAGTGACTAGTGGAGTTCCTCAGGGATCAGTCCTTGGTCCAGTATTGTTTGTTATATATATTAACGATCTGGAAGTAGGGGTGGAGAATTGGATAAGCAAGTTTGCGGATAATACAAAGATTGGTGGTGTTGTGGACAGTGAGGAAGATTACTGTAGATTAAAAGGTGATTTAGGAAGGCTGGAGGTGAGGGCTGAGAAATGGCTGATGGAATTTAATACAGATAAGTGTGAGGTGTTACATTTTGGAAAGGCAAATCTAAATAGGTCATATACATTAAATGGTAGGCTATTGAGATGTGCAGAGCAACAAAGGGATTTAGGAGTGATGGTAAATAGTACCCTCAAGGCTGATACTCAGGTAGATGGTGTGATGAAGAAGGCATTTGGAATGTTGGCCTTCATAAATCGGAGTATTGAATTCAAGAGTAGGGAGGTTATGATGAAATTGTACAAGGCATTGGTGAGGCCAGATTTGGAGTACTGTGTACAGTTTTGGTCACCAAATTATAGGAAAGATATAAACAAAATAGAGAGAGTGCAGAGAAGGTTCACGAGAATGTTGACAGGATTTCAAGGTTTGAGTTACAGGGAAAGGTTGTGCAGACTAGGGCTTTTTTCTCTGGAGCGTAGAAGATTGACGGGGGACTTGATAGAGGTGTATAAGATTTTAAAAGGGACAGAGAGTAAACGAGGATAGGCTTTTTCAATTAAGAGTGGGGGAGATTCAAACTAGAGGGCATGGTTTAAGATTGAAGGGGGAAAATTATAAGGGGAGCATGAGGGGAAATTTCTTGATGCAAAGGGTGGTGGGGATGTGGAATGAGCTTCCGGCAGACGTGGTCGAGGCGGGATCATTGGTTACATTTAAGGAAAGACTGGATAGTTACATGGATAGGAGAGGACTGGAGGGGTATGGACCGAGTGCTGGTCAGTGGGACTAGGAGGGTGGGGATTTATTACGGCATGGACTAGTAGGGCCAAACTGGCCTGTTCTGTGCTCTAAGTGGTTATATGGTTATATGGTTATATGGTGCAGTGGTCAGCACAAAGAGGTGTTAAGCACTCGTTCTGTCTAATAGCCTACAGCTCACTTTTGGGCATGGTGTAGGACCTGTTTTACTTCCCACTCAGGGTCACGTGAAGCCAGGAATTGCAAATGGTGGATGGCTTTGACAAGCAGACTCTAAAATTGGAATTTATGGATGTAAAACTAAAAATGCTGGGAGATGAATTTGCTGACCAACGGCCGGGTTTACGCGTCCAGTTTGGACACTGCAACCGAAGAGGGCAACGGGAAACCACTTCAGTATTTTTCCCTTGTATAATCATGAATTCAACATCAAACTACGGTCTCATCTCAAAGATGGAGCCTTCACTGAAGGAGAACAGGGGAAGGAAACCACTATAGTTCAGAGGATCAGAGATGGATCCAGATAAAGAAATGTGATTGCCCTCTCCGAATAATAAGGCATCTGAATGAGAAAAAGAATTTGATGAAAGAAGAGCAGCAGGTGCGGAGAATATGGATTTTAGTAAGACATTTGTCAAGGTTCCCCATGGGAGGCTCGTTGAGAAAAACATGAGGCACGAAAATTAATTGAGATAAAAGTGAAATTATGTTGATGGAAACTACACGCAATGTAAAACAATTGTTCAATTTAAATGGTCATATAATGGGATTAAGTATTTGGGTATTAAAAGTGATAAAAATTTGGATATTTTTAAAGTTGAATTCTTTACCATTATTTAATAAAATTAAAGGGGATTTGAATAGATGGAAGTCTTTACTGTAAAGGGTTAAACCTTGTGTTTTTGATTTGTAGTTAATTTGAAGTCTATCTCTTTAAGAAGGAGTATTGTTTGTAGTGTTAACAAAGTGACTATGATGTAATATGTTGTAATATATGCACAGACCAAGAGCTTGCAGCTCATTCTTCGACAAACTATGAAGGAGACATGTGTGAAATCATTTTCTTTGCATTTGTCTTTTTTGGTCTTGTCCTAATTCTTCTTATTTCTGTTTAAAGTTGAATATCATTATATCATTATACAGTAAATGCTTTGTTTGTTCATTATTATGAAAGTCTTAATGCAAATTTATTCAAAAAGTTTATCCATTTTATCAATGACTTAAATCTACTTAAAGCTGCATTTAGTTTATTGGATTAATAAGATAATAATTCAGAATATCATCCTCATGTTTCCTTGAAGATGACATGTTTTGAAATTGGGAAATACTAGAACCTGGAAAGTGTCGTTTATATTTACCTACAACTTTACTATGTAGAGTGAATGGTATTAAGATGAATATTTTCTCAAAGATTCGTTATCCTTTTTTTCAATCCTTTCCTTGTATTGTACCTCAAGATTTTTAAAGAATCTAAATTCAATAATTGGGAACTTTGTGTGGAAACATGAAATCGTAAGAGTCTCCTTTGTAAAATTAACATGGAAATTTGAATTAGGAGGTTTACAGCTTCCACATTTTCAAAATTATTACAAAGCTGCTCAGTTGAATTTAGTATGGAATGTTTGATTTAGATAAATCTTTAACATGGGCTAATATAGAATTAACTAAAATAGATGAAAAATCTATATTAGAATTTATTTATAAGTGGAATACCAAACTATTGATTGGCAAAAAGAACCCACCTATATTGAAACAATTAATTGAATTATGGAATAAAATAGATTATGAACTAGGTGGGAAAGGTAAGATTTCACATAAAACACCTTCATATCAAAATAAACTTTTTCCTTTTACTGTCACTAATCAATTTTTAAAGATATGGAATCAAATGGGGATTAAAACAATAGAAGACTCCTCTGAAGCTGGTTATTTTATTTCTTTCCAAGGAATGAAAGCAAATACAATGTTACAAATAATACCTTTTTATTATTATCAAGTTAAAGCTTTTTTAAGACAGTCTGAGGTAGAATTTTTTTTACTAAAGAAATGAAAATGTCTGAATTGGAAATTCATAAATCAAGATTAAAGTGTGTGATGATGTAATTGGGGGGCGTATTATACTGACTGCTTGTTATTGACTATGGCTGTAGAGATACTCCACTCTACTGCTTTAACAGATGGAGATGCTGTTAATAAAAAGCCCAGTGTTAGTATACACTTGTTTGGTCCATGTCTATGGCATATCAATGTGGGAAACTGAATTGAGTAGAACAATAGATCAAGATGATTGGAGAATGTTTTAATATGACAAAAATTATTAATGTAAAATGCAGATAAGTACAATATAAATTTCTGCATCATTTATATTTAACTCTTCAAAAATTAAGAAAAAGATTTAATTTATTTTTTTCATGATCATTTTTTAGATAGGTTCTGTTTTTTTCCACTCGACTTAGCGGTGTATTAAGGTTAATTCATTTTGGACACAAATTTAGGTATTTTTAGAGAAAATGGCAAAGGTTAAACTTTCATTGAATGCAATGTTATTTTTCTTAGCAAATATTAAAATGTTTCATTTAAATCTAAAGTTAACTATGTATCAAATTGAACTTTTACGATTGGCTTTAGCTGTTTCAAGAAAATGTGTAGCTATTACTTGGAAGTTGGATATGGATTTAGGGATGCAGAGATGGCATACTGAAATGAGATCTTATATTCCTCTTGAAAAACTAATAATTTACTTTATAAATATCATTTCTTTCTGAAAATATGGAGCCCATATTTACAACATTGGTTGGAAAATTTAAGCTCTCAAAAGCACGTCTTGATGGTGGGATTCAGTTTCATGGTGGTTGGTTTGAATTTATATATCCACTTGATAATCTCCTTTCTTCTTTCTTTCTTAGAAGTATTTGGGAGGGAGGTGGGATATGGGTAGGGAAGAAGAATTAGGTATATATACCACATATATTTTCTTTTATATATATAAAATTCATAATTAATTGAATTGTTATGAGCCCAGAGGACCCATAAACCCAGCAACAATAGATATTCACCAAGACAAATAGTTATGTAAACAAAATTTGCTTTTAATTATCTTTAAACATGAAAACAGAATCACAGTTTAAATTATCACTATTGATTTAACTAACCTATCTTAACCCCCTTCTAATTTGAGATGCAAGTGTATATAATGTGTGTGTAAGTTCAGAAAAGTTCTTTGGTTCACAGTCCAATCTCACTTCTCATTCCTCAAAGTTCACCAATTGCAGGCAATTCTAATACTGTGCACAGAATTTAACATTTATAAAGTTCACCAGGCTTTGGTGTTCAAAATGTAAATGGTTAGCCTCAAGAAGATTCTTGTCAGTTTTCAGAGAGAGATTTGTTGTACGATGGATACCTTGTAATCAGCCACTTCAGTGTCTTGCCAAAGAAACTTGCCCCATCAGGGTTCTCCAGGTGATAACCTCTTTCTTTCAGGTCACCACAGAGTTCATTTTTGTTTCACTTATTCCACATGAAATATTAGTCAGCCAGTCCTCTCCTCTTGCATGAATTAAGAACTCACAGCCCGTCTTCCAAATGGGGTTTGTCTTGGGTAAACTTATACCTCTCATTTTGTTCATTTTAGATTGGTCACAGTGTTTGAGCTACCGAAAGAAAATAGACACACACACCGAGAGCAGTTCAGTTTATACAAATGTTTATTACTAATTCAAAAGCTGATTTCACATTACAATATGCAAGCCCTTCCCAACTATACTTATCAACGCTTGGACTGGTCCCAACTGCCGAAGCGAGGCAACGACTGCACATTTGTAGTAGGTTGTCAGGGCGCCGGTAGCAGCTTCTCCACCTCCCCCGACCGGGACGTTGCTCGGACTCTGGCTGTTCTTCCTTCTTGACAAGGGGTGTTCCCACCTCTCGGAGAGTCTAAACTTCAGCAGCAGGACCACAGGCTTATATACCCCAAAAACAATTAATCATGCGCCTCCTCCTTCTAATATTTGTCAGTCAAAATCAAAACTGAACATTACATTCTACAATTTAGAAGATTAATTATTATGGAACCAGGATGTTATGATTTCCTGGTTTATCTCGTAGATACAAAGACTTATTAAAACTTCTCGAGCAAGACAGGTTGTGACCAATTCGTCAATTTCAGAGTGTTGCATTTGACAACTGCTTTCCCTGGGCCTCACAGTGGAATTCCATTTCAAAGTGTATCTTCAGATAAGTCCCCATGGCTGAGTTTAATTACATCTGCTAGTTCTGAAAGTAAGGTGACCTGCGTGTGGACCCAGTGTCATCAGTTCCACATAAGCAAAAAGCATCTGGGTACATGGTTTTAATCCTCCATTACAGGATTTTCCAAAAGCTTGCCAGCTTGTCCTGTTCCAGTCCCAATTGCTCTTCCCGGCTGTGAAACTGTAGAAGTGATCTGTGTGTGTGTCTCTGTCTGTCTGTCTGTCTGTCTGTCTCTCTCTCTCTCTCTCTCTCAATCTCTCTCTCTCTCTCTCTCTCTCTCTCTCTCTCTCTCTCTCTCTCTCTCTCTCTATCTCTGAGAGAAAAACCCTGTTTGACTCTTTCTGATTGCCAAACTATATGACCCTTTTAGAACAGGTCCAGGTAATCTGCAGCTTTGACAAGACCTTTCATCTGTTGCCTTTTTATAAACAACAATCCATTAGTGAAGTTTCTTGAGCACTCTCCAAAGCTCTTGAAAAAGGCTGTGGGGCTGATATGTCTAGCATTAGCAGAGCTCCAGTATTTCAAATAAGATCTGTTTTAAAGTGTTTGTCTGTGACCTCCTCTAACAAACCTTTCCAAATTTATCTCCCAAAATCATATCTATATACTCTGTCACAAAATGTAGAGTAGTTTTAAATTTTTAAATAAAATATTTTAAAAAAGAAGGACATAAGGCATGGGATCAATGGAACCTTGACTGTGTGAAATCAGAATTGGCTTGCTTATAGAAAGCAGGGACTAGCAGTGGACAGAAAGTATTCTACCTGGAGCTCAGTGATTAGTGGAACTCCACAGGGATCTGTTTTGTGACCATTGTTTGTTGTGGTTTTATGAATGACCTAGATGAATAAGTAGAGGGATGGGTCAACTGGTTTTCAGATTATATGAATGGTGGATGTGTTACAGAACATATTGTTGTGGTAGATTTTGACAAAATATGTACAAGATGTAGAAATGGGCAGAAAAGTGGCAGATGAAATTCAATCTGGATAAGTGTGAGGTGATAGATTTATTGGGTCAAGCTGTAAGGCAGAGTACATGGTTAATGGTTGGATACTTAACAGTATGGATGAACAGAGGGACCTAGGAGTCCAAATCCATAGATGTCTCAAGATTGCCACACAGATTGATAAGATAGTTAAGTATGCCTCTGGTATGTTGGGCTTCATTAATTGGGGCATTGAGTTCAGGAGTTGTGAGGAAATGTGGCAGCTCTATAAATCTTGGGTGAGACCACACTTAGGATGTTGTGTTCAGTCTTGCTCACCTCATTACAGGAAGGCTATGGAAGCCATGGGGACGGTGCAGAGGAGATTTACCAGGATGTTGCCTGGATTGGAAAATGTGTCTTATGAGGCAAGGTTACCAGAGTTAGGGCTTTTCTCTTTGAAGAGAAGAAGGATGAGAGGTGACTTGGTAGAATCTACAAGAGTATGAGAAGATTAGATAAGGTTGAAGTCAGCGCCTGTTTCCCAGGGTAGGAGAGGCAAACACCAGAGGACATCTGTGCAAAGTGAAGGGAGGAACCTTTAGGAGAAATATTGCACTGTTGAGATGGTGTGGAGATTTGCTGAGACCCTGTCTGAATTGGAGAACATGCCTGATGAAGCAAGGTTGATATAGGTCGGGCTTTTCTCTTCAGAACGGTGAAGGATAGAGGTGTATATGAAGGGAATGTACAGGGTGGACAGCAGCACCTTTTCCCTGATGTGACAATAGCAAATACCAGAGGACATCTTTTTCAGGTGAGTGGAAGAAAATTTATGGGAGATGTCTGAGGCAGCACCACTTGCTCACGCACATCTCCTGAAGGCCGACAGTTTCCAGTCGGACAGAAGTCCCTCTTTCATGTTAATTATCTACTGTTACTGCAATAATGGGGACCACACAGCGGCTAACCATTTCAATTCCACACTCCATTCCCACACTGACATGTCACTGCCAAACCAAGGCCAGCCGCAAATCGGAAGAACAACACCTTAATATTCCACATGGCTAATGTCCACCCAGATGGCATTAATTTTGACAACTTTAGTTTCATGAAAACTCTCCCCATCCTTCTGCATCCTTTCCTCCTGCTCCTGCCCACTCCTGCTACCCACCCCCCATTTCACACTCTGTTCAGAGAGCTACCCACTCCCCCTATCATTTCTCAGCTATTTCTTCTACCTCCCACCCTGATTCACTGAAAAACATCTTGTCTTTTGGCCTCTTCCATCTACCCCCTTCCTCCCTTCTCTCCTCTCTTCTCCCCCCTCCCTCCCCCCACCTATTCATTCAGTTGTCCACGTGTTTTGTGCTCATAACTTGCTGAAGGGCTCAAACCTGAAACACTAATTACCCATTATTCCCTCAAGATGTTGCCTGCGATCAGCCTGGATCCCTCCAGACCATCCTATCCATGTCCCCCTTTTTCTCTCTGTTCTTTTATCTCTATTCTCACTCTCTGACAGCTGCCATTTAGTCATTGAGCTGCTACTCATATTTACAGCTTATCTCCATCCAATGTCTCCCCAGTTTCACACAGAGTCACATCTCTCCCCCATCCCCCATCGCCACTGCAGATTTACAGCCATCTTTTGTCTTTTCCCCAGGTCTGACAAAGACGCTTCACCTGGAAACCTCGACGCCTTTTACTTTTTCCTTGTTGCCTGACTGATGTTATCTTTGGAGTTTAGATTTCCTGGTGCGTCCAGTGATCTCTTTGCCCTTCCCTGAACATCCCCCCTCCCTGCCTTGGACTTGAGAAAACCCCAGGATGAAATGTTGATCCATTTCTCTCCATGGATGCTGCCCGACCCGCTGCACCCTTCCACCTTCTCACGTTTGCTCCATTTCGTGTACATTCCCAGCTTGCTGCTGAGCCAGTGGGTTATTTAATGGAGAGACTGGTGACGGGATCAGTGACCAGGTCTGTTCCTGAGTAAGAATTCCCTCGGACACCAAGTGTTGAGATGCATCACCCTCTTTATTGAACAGTGAGAATACATTCCCGGCACTTTGGAAAACAAACGAGAAAGACTCTGAAGAAGACAATTTATTAAATCCCCAAAAACAGTTGTGAATGGGCTTCCTGTGAACAGGAACCATGGTCCATGAGCAAGATTCCAGTCAATGAGTTGGGCTTCCAACAGCACCCAGTCTATCTCACACTCCGTGTTCCCTAGAATTTTGCAAACCAGGAACACATCATCTCTTTAAAGTTTGACCATTCCCTTGTTTTGTGTTTCATTCCGAATCAGCTCAGACTGAGGCCGACAGCCCCACATGTGGCCACTCCATGATTTCACCCACCATAACCTCAGTGCTCTGTGCTCCCAACACTTCCCATTTCCAATCAGCTCTTTTCACATTGTCTGTTCCTGTTCGGCTCAGTGTGACCAGGATAAACATACACACAATCCATCCTAGTGTTTCGACGGAATGCTCTGCGACTGTATCCGTCCTCAGGACCATCACATTCTCAGTCTGTGCACAAATTGTTTCAAGCAA
The DNA here is from genome assembly GCF_036971445.1 of Narcine bancroftii. NCBI lineage: Eukaryota > Metazoa > Chordata > Chondrichthyes > Torpediniformes > Narcinidae > Narcine > Narcine bancroftii. Next base: position 239,783,181 of record NC_091474.1, on the reverse strand, counting down.
GATTAGAGGAAAGAGAAATTCCCACAGGGATTGATCCCTGTTTCTCAGAGCAGGTCCCACCCATGTACAACCTTGCTGTATGGAGACTTTGAAGATATATCTCTGCCTTGATGGCTCCTTGCTCAAACTCCCCGATTTCTCACCAGAAGAGTTTAAATGTGGAGATTCCTGTACTAGCTGACCGATTCCCTCTCATCCACAAGGCAATGTTCATTCTGGGTGGGAATCATTAATCATGGCCCCAAGACTGGACCAAAGCTGTGAACAGTAAATGTTAAATGAAAGCCAGTAAATAGGAAGGGGGCCTGATGCTGGAGTTAATGTGGCTGGTTCACTGTGAATGAAGTGTGAGCTCCCAACACAGCAGCTTGTGTCAGTGGGAGGAAGTACCTGGCAATCGCCAGCAGAGGGCAGTATTCTTACAGGGGGCACAGTGGATGGTTCAAATCCCCAAAATGACGGGGTTAAATCCAACATGTGTAAATCACCCTGAGTCACCCTGAGCACATAACAAATTCCCGGAGGGACACAGTGGTTCAAGCAGCATCTGTTGAGGCAAAGGGATGGTCGACGTATCAAGTCAAAACCCTGCGTCAGGACAGGAATTTCACACTTATCCAGATGGGCAGTATAAAGAGCTGAGAGGGAGGGATGAGGGGACCTGATGCAAGGTCTCGACACAAAACGACGACCATCCCGTTGTCCCCACAGTTGCTGCTCGACTTGCTGAGTTCATCCAGCAGTTTGATTTTTGCTCCAGATTCCAAAATCTGCAGCTCTTGTTATCACCTTGAAGATATTTTGTTCCATTAAGATTACATAGAAATGCAGGTTGTTGTTGTAGGTGGGAGACCTGAGTTAACGATAAGAATAAAGTTCAGCTCATCTCACTGTTTCAAAACTTAATACTTTACAGAACCTCTGAGTGAAGTTCAGTTTAATTATCGGACTGCAATCTTTATCAGACCACGCAAGTTATACCATGCTATGAAGAAAGACCCGTGGTCAAAGGAACGCTGGTCTTTCTCCAAATCTTTCATGAATATTTTGGCCAAATTCACGTAGTCCTCCGTTGTACTCTCAAAAGTTCTGTAAAAAATTCAAATAAATACAAAGTGACTTTATTGCTGAATTGATAACAGAAAACTTTCCCAATCACTGAGGTTCAAAGGGAGCTGGGCTCAGAATTCACTCCTCCTCCCTCAGACCTTCCCTCCTCCACCCTCATCCTCAGAGCATCTCCCACCTCCCTCCTGAGTGTGTCAACTGACCTCTGTTAGGAGGTACGTGATACATGACTCAAGTCGTAGAGCCTTTACACATGGGCACTGCAAAGCTGTCACCCAATCTGCATTGGGTTGATGCAGTGCAGTCGAGAGCCCAGTGTGAACACAGAATGTCATCCATGAGGTTGGTAATGATCAAGTGAGTAGCCGCCTTATGTGATAAGTCTGTGTCCATGGATGGAGGGAAGGGAAAAAATGGAACGTTGAAATGTGCACCATCGTTCAGGCCCTTCAGCCCACATTGATGAGGCCACAGAATAACCTGCTCTATGAAGTTCCTCAACTGAATAACCCTCCATCATTTTTCTGTTCCATTTACCTAATAATTCTCCTGACGATCCTATTTAAATTGACTCCAGCACCATTGCTGGCAGCACTTTCCATGCACCCACCAATTGTCAACACTCTATCACCCCTGTACTTACTCCGAGGCACCTTAAAACTATGCCTCCTGGTGTCAGCCATTTCAGCCCCTTGATCAGGTCATCCTTTGATACTCCAAGAAGACAAAACCAAGTTCACTCAAACCATCCTTATAATTCATGCTCTCTAAACCAGCTCCATACCTAAAATCATCCTCAATATTCTCTCGATCATATACAGATCTTTCCTGCAATGAGCAGACCAGAACTGAACACAATATTCCAAATGGAGTAGAACCAAGGTCTTGTACAGCTGTAACAAGAACTCATGGCTCTTGAACCTGATCCCACAGTTAATGAAGACCGACACACCGTACTCCTTCTCAACAGTGTTATCAATCTGTGCTGCAGCTTTGGGGGTCTTGTGGACACGAACTCTAAGATCACTAAGTTTGTCCACACGGCTCAGAGTCTCCACATTGACATTGTATCCTGCCTTCAAATTTGACCTATTGAAATGACCCAGTTCCGGGTTAACATCCACGTGCCACTACTCAGCACCACTCTGCATTCTATCACTGTCCCTCTGGCAACCCCCCACACAGTCCACAACACCATCTACTTTCATGTCAGCTGCAAACATACAAACCCACCCTTCAACTTCCTCATCCAGTACATTTATAAAAATCACATCGAGGCGGAATCCCAGAACAGGTCCCTACAGAACCCCACTGCTCACGACATCACTGCAGAATACAAACCCCCTTCAAACATGCTTTGCCTTCTCTTGGCTTCCAATTCTCTATCCACCTCCTTGGATTCCACACCTCCTTATTTCCTGAATGAGCCTTGCATGGGAACCTTATCAAATGCCTCACTCAAATCCATATACACTGCATCCACCACTCCACCTTCATCAATGTTTTTTGTTATATCCTTAAAGAATTCAATCAGGATTATGAGACCCGGCCTTCCACTTATGAGGCCATGCTGACTTTCCCCAATCTGATTTTTCCTCTCCAAATGCTTGTAAATACTCTCTCTCAGGTCATTCTCCTACAGCTTGCCCAAAGTTAGACTCACTGGTTTATAATTTCCTGGATTATCTCTACCCTGTTTCTTTCTAGAGAAACTACATTTGAAACCCTACATTCCTCAAGTACCGCCTCCTATTTGTGGTGACGATGCTGTCATATGAGCGTTCAAAAGACTGGGAAGCAGGCACATGGATGCAAGAGAAATAGAGGGTTGTGGGTGTAACACACAAAACATGGTTGAAAACCTCAGCAGGTCGTGGATCATTTATCAGAAGTGAAAGGCAAGTATTGGTTTGAGACTGAGTCCATTCATCAGGAATCTGGACTAAACAGGTAGATGCCAATGAGAGTTATGGCTAGAACCTGGAATATTATAGCACATAACAACAGGCATTCAACCATTCCTGTGCTGACCAATAGAACTAGCCATTACCACTGACTTGCTTGCCATGTACTTAACCAATTTATTTCTAAAACACAAGGTTGAATCTCCATTCAGTACATCAGATGGCAGCTCATTCCATATGCCTACATCTTTCTGAGTGAAAAACCTTCCCCTTATGCCTCTCCCTTTCAGCCTAAGTCTACAACCTCTCGTATTTATCTCCCCCAATCTAAGTGGAAACATCCTCCTCATATCTATACCCCTCATAATCTAATGAACCTCTGTCAAGGCTCCCCTCATTCTTCTTTGATCCAAGGAGTATATTCCTAACCTGTTTAATCTTTCCCACTAATTCAGTTCCTGAAGTCCTGGCAACATCTGAGTCAATCTTCTCTGCACTCTTTCAATCTTATTGATATATTTTCTGCTGCTCGCCGACCAGAACTGCACACTATATTCTAAGTGTGACCTCACCAATCACATGAATAACTTCAATACAATATTCCAACTTCCAGACTCAATATTTTGATTTATAAAGGCTCAGATGCCAAATGCTTTCTTTACAACCCTGTCCACATCTGACACCAGCTTCAGGGAACAATGTACATGTATTCCCAGATCTCTCTTCTCCTCCACACTCCTCAATGTCCTACTATTTAATGTGTATGTCCTCCACCCTGACTCACTTTTCCCCTGTGCAAGACCTAACACTTATCTGCATTAAATTCCATCAGCCATTTACTGGCCCACCTTCCCAGCTGGTCTGGAGCACTCTTCAATCTTCCTCACTGTCTACAACTTTCCTATCTTCGTGTCATCAGTAATCTTGCTGATCCAATTCACCACGTTATCAACTAGGTCATTTATATAGATAACAATCAATAATGCTCCAAGCACAGATCCCTGAGGCACACCATTCGACACAGACCTCCCGTCTGAAACGCAACCATCCACCACCACTCCCTGTTTTCTTCCACCCAGGCAATTTCAAATTCAGTTTGCGACCTCTCTATGTATATACCTGTGTCCTATCCTTCTGGACCAACCTCTCATGTGGAACTTTGTCAAAGACCTTACTGAAGTCCATATAAACAACATCCACACCCTTTCCCTCATCGACTATCTTGGTAACATCCTCAAAAATCCCTACAAGGTTTGTTAAACACGACCTACCATGCGTTAATCCCTGCTGATGTGAAGAAGGGAAGGATTAGATTGTTATGTAATAGGATTACATAGGTAAGCACAACTTTGTGGGCTGAAGGACCTGCACTGTGCTGTAGTGTTCTATATTCCTTGCCATGATTGAGACCCAATGTGTCCATGTTGACCAAGTCACTGCAGCTTGCCAGCATTCAGTCTGTATGCCTTGAAATCCTTTCCTCTCCCCGTACATGTCCAAATGTTTTTTGGACTTTGTAATCGATCCCATATCTGATTATACCCTCTCATTTCAGATAAACCTGCCCTGGGTCAAAGAAGGGGACTGTACACCTAATCTAGGCCACTCCTGATTTGGGGACTGTACACGTAATCTATGCTACTCCTGAGTTTATTAAACTCTCTAATGTGCCATCCCATCACCTACCATTCCAGAATATCCCCAGCCTATCCAAACTCAGCATATCATTTCAAGCACACCGGTCCTGGTAACGATCTTCTGAATCCTTTATTCCAAGGTGAATAGAAGTGGAGGACCCACATTTAGAGAAAGGTGTGGAAGATTCAAAGAGTATCTGAGGGAGACCTTTGTCACTCAGACCTGAGGAGTTCCTGGAACACACTGTGGTGGAAGCAGAGTCTCTGATACCGTTACTGAAGTGTCCAGATGAGCACTGAAACCAGCACGGCCACGGGACAAGAGCTGGAAGATGGGGTGACAGGTGTGGGAGTTCACTGGTTGGTGTGAACATGATGGGCTGAATGGCCTGTGTCCATGCTGTCTGACTCAATGACATAATTTTGTAATGGCCCTGGGACCTCTGTTTTTGGTCCTTGAGAAGAAGGGGTGAGAGGAGAGGGGCACGAAATAGATGAGATGTGGTGAAGGTCTGGGAGAAGAGAAGTCATGGTTAAGGTGAAGAAGAAATTTCAGAGACACTGGTGTGGAAAATCTCACACATGTCGGAGATTGAAGACCAGGGAGAATGAGAATGAAGTCCTCACAGGAGGCAGGGAGGGAGGAGGCATCATCAAGGGGGTTATGGGAGCCCCTGGGTAACAGCGGATATTGTTGTGCAGCCCATTCCCTTAGATGGAGACAGAGATCCGGAGAGGAAGGGATGAGTCACATGGTCAATGTGAGGGTCATGTGATCAGTTCCAATTTCTTTACCCTATTAATGCTTGTCAAGGTCCGAAGCAGTTTGGACCAGAGAACTCACTACAGCCTGGCAGTGCCTGAGTGTGGAGCTGTTGGGCACAATGTGAAAATGCTTCAACAGGATAAGCACCAATATCTCACCTGAAATAAAGTCTGACTTTATGAAAATAAAACAAATGAACAGATGGATCTGTTGGCTGAGGTGGACTCTGGACCTGAAGAGGTATTGAAATGGAAATTTAAACACTGGTTTTACTATGCCATTTTCAATTGGAACCTGAACTCCCCAAGGTTCAGAGAGGGGAACGATTGTACCTGTGGAAGAAAGAACAATTTACAGTCACAGTGATGTATCAGCAATTCATTGAATTTTTCATTGTCCCTCGTATTAAGATACAGTGAGGAACTGTGTTTCTCGTCCTATCCAGGAAAGTGAACTCATCCCATGTACAACATTCACCAGATTGTTTACTGCGACACAGTTCAGTTCAGTGTTTATTCCACTCAGATGTTAACTCTGTGTCTCTCCCGAGATGTTGCCAGACCTGCTGAGTATTTCCACCATTCTCTGCTGTGATTAAAGAAGGCGGATGGTGCTGGGTGTTGGAAGAATCCCATCCCACCTCATCCACCACAAACTAACAACCAGGAACACCTCAACCTAGTGCACGGCCACCAGATGTCTCTCGACTCATTCACGGTCCATAGGATTCATCAGGGACAGGAAGACATTGAAGTAAATTGGAGGCTCGAGCAACAGGCGTCTCTCACCAGCTGAGCTATGGACTCCTGGTAAAAATCACTTTCACTGGCTTTTTAAATCTTTCTGAATTGTCTTAAATTTTCTGATAGTCTTACACAAACATGCGCACTCACTCACACACACACACACTCACACACACACAAATCATGAAAGTTTAGATTGATTAGGGAGTCCTTTTACAGAGCAGGAGATTTATGATGCACTTACTAGTTTACATGATAATAATTCAGGTGAAGATGGGTTTCCAGTTGAATTTTATAAAGAGTTTAAAGATTGATGATTCCATAATTTATCTAAGTAATAGAACAAGCTTCTAAACAACATTGTCTTCACGAAAGGTTTCAATCGTGATAATTATGGTTAATCCTAAGTAGATTGAAACAAATTAGATTAAAACCAACATTTATGGACCTGTATCTTTGTTAAATGTAGATTATAAAAGTTTTGTAAAAGTATTAGTGAATAGGATTAATGATAATCTTCTTGATTTAATTTACATGGATCAGATGGGTTTTGTTAAAAATAGACAAACTTCGGAGGATATAGTAAGGTTATTAAGTATAATCGACTTAACTCAGAAAATAGAGGTAAATCTTATTGTAATTTTAGACGCAGACAAAGCTTTTGATAAGTTAGATTGGGATGTTTTAATTTAGAGTGCAAAGTAAATTTGGATTTGCTATTAATTTTATAAATTGGATTAAGGCATTATACTGATGTCCAAATATAAAATGATTCCTAATGGACAGATATCTCTATCTTTCAAATTAATTAGATGTAGTACACAGGGGTGTCTTTTATCAACAGCTTTGTTTGTTTTAGCCATAGTACCACTTGCACAAAAAATTAGAGATGATCAGCAATTAAAGGGATTTGAGATAAATCAGATACAACATAAAATTAGTTTATTTGCTGATAATGTATTAGTATTTTTAAACTCAACCACAAATATCATTACCAAGAGTTCATAGTCATTTGTTAGACTATGGGAAAATTTTGGGATACAAGATAAATTGGGATAAAGGTGAAGTAATGGAACTTGTAAAAGGAGATTATTCACAAAGTAGACAAATGGTTTGTTTTAAATGAACAGATAAGATTAAATATTTAGGCATATGTATTGATATTAATTTGAAAATTTTATATAAATTAAATTATATTCCAATACATAAAAAGGTAGAGGAAAATTTAAAGAAATGTGTAAGCTCACTGATTACATTAATTGGTAGAGTTAATTATATTAAGATGAACATTTTTCCATGACAAACCGTTATTTATTTCAGACTTTACCTATATCTTAACCATACAACAACCATACAACAATTTACAGTATGGAAACAGGCCAGATCAGCCCCTCTAGTCCACACCGATATACGTGAAACTCCATTAGTTCCACCTACCCACCCGAATGCCCATAACCCTCCAACCCCCTCTCATCCATGTTCTCATCTAGCCTCCTCTTCAATGATAGAATTGACCCTGCCGCAACTACTTTTTCTGGTAGATCATTCCATTCAGCCACCACTCTCTGAGTGAAGAGGCTTCCTCTTATAACCTTAACTTATGACCCCTCGTTCCAATCTTCCCTACCGTCAGGGGAAAGAACCTATTCACACCTACTCTATCTATCCCCTTCATAATTTTAAATACCTCTATCAAAACCCCTCTCAACCTTCTATGCTCCAAAGAGTAAAGCCCCAGTCTACTCAATCTTTCTCCGTATTCAAGATACTGCAATGAAGGCAACATTTATGTAAACCTTCTTTGCATCTTCTATACCTTATCTATATCCTTCCTATAATTTGGGAACAAGAACTGCACACAATACTCCAACCTTGGCCTCACCAAAGCCATAAACAGTCTCAACATCATCGCCCAGCACCTATATTCTATGCTATGATTTATAAAGACCAGCATACCAAAAACCTTCTTTATACCTACATGGGAATCCACCTTCAAGGAACGCTGAACCATTATTCCAAGATCTCTCTGTTCCTCTGCATTCCTCAATGCCCTCCCCTTCACTCCAAACGTCCTATTTTGGTTATTCTTCCAAAAATGAAGCACCTCACACTTATCTACATTAAACTCCACCTTTCAGCCCACCTTTCCAAACAGTTCAAATCCTTCTGTAGTCCACGAAAACCCTCTTCACTATCCACAACTCCCCCTATTTTTGTATCGTCCGCATATTTACTCACCCACCTTACCACCCCGTCATCCAAATCATTAATATAAATGATAAAAAGAAAAGACCCAACACCGATCCTTGAGGCACACCGCTCGTCATTGGCCTCCATCCTGACAGACATGACTCTCTGGTGCCTATCTTCCAGCCACTTCTATCAAATCTCCACTCATTCCCAATAAAGTCCCAATCTATTTAACCTTTCACAGAAGTAAATTAAAAGTGCACTGGGGTATAAGAATGATATCCAATAAAAGATTTATCATAATTAGTGATAATTAATACAGCATTAATAGAAATCAATATGTTTTGATTATAATTTTAATGTGAATATTCCAGCACTAGCAAATTTAGGTCGTGGATGAAGACACGCCATTCCAGGTGGAGTGCGATACCTCTGATGTTGCCCTCGTTGAACATAATTTTTTTTCAGGATTTAAATAAGCAGGTTAGGAATTTTCTTTGGAAAGGGAAAATGGAAAGAAAGCCATTAGATGAATTAACATGGAAATATAAACAAGGAGGATTACAACTTCCCCATTTTAAGAATTATTACAGAGCAGCATAATTAAGGTTTTTAGTTTTTATGTTTGTTAAAATTAGACCATCATGGATGGATATTGAATTAAATAAGATTGGAGAAGTTAAACTAGATGAGTTCATTTATAAAGGCATTCTAAATCTAATCTCATAGACCAAGAGCTCCGATATTAAAAGATTTGTTGAATATTTGGAATAAAGTTAAATTAGAAACTGACGGATTTATTCTTTCATTGAAAACACAACTAATTAATCTTTTAATAATCTTTTGCAAAGATAATCCTTTTTAAAACAGATGGTATCATAAGGGAGTCTCTAATTTGGGGGGTTGTTAGGATAATAATAGATTGATATCTTTTGATCAATTAATGATTAAATATGATATTCCTTATTTTGTTATTTTCAATTGAGGGCTTAGTTGAGAGAGAAATTAGGTCCAGAAATAATTTTAAAAGATCTTTAAAATTTGGAACAAATTATAGATGATGGAATGATTAAAAAATAATTTCAATTGCAAGAAGAGACCCCTAAAGTAGGCTTGTTTAATTCAAAAGAAAGATGGGAACGGGATGTGAACACGATAATAGATCAACAAGTCTGGCAAAATTTGTGTAAAGAAGTTATGACAAACACTATTAATGTACGATATAGATTACTTCATTATAACTTTTACATCAATTAGATATTAATCCTCAGAAATTGAGTAGATGGAAATCAGATTTATTGGATCAATGTTTTAGATATTGAACAGAAATTGGAATTTTTCTTCACTCTATGTGGATTTGCTCAAAGGTTCATCCTTTTTGGGTTTCTATTTGTAAATTCCTACAATGGATAACGAGAGTGAATTTTCCTTTAGATCCTGAATTACTATTTTTAGTAAATTTTGAATGAGTTGTGTGATGGAATATTTGGAAATGTTTTTGGGCGATAAATTGGTAAAATTACCAGTGGAAGAAACATGGCCACCACGTTGAGGGTCATTAATGACTGTTTTTATTCAAATTCAGTGCGCCCCCTTAAGGGCAGCATGAGCTCTGTCACCTGGTGCATTGTGACATTATAATCTCTGCGCAGGGTGTGCACTGGAAGGGATGCTGGAGTCAAAGAGAAACCTCTGACAACGCCATTTCCCCATGGCTGCACCGCCACATGGCAATACAACTGGGGCCGGTTTGCCATGAGGATATGTGCCGCCACACATCCCCCCCCAGAACTGGCTACGTGGCCTGTCACTTTGGCGGCCGGCCCCGGCACTTGGGGGCGGCCATCTGCACTGGCTGTGGTAAGTCCAGATGGGCCACCTTCAGGTGTTCCACCATAAATAGTTCCTCTCTCCCCCCCCCCCCCAACGTGCAAGGTGAAGGTTCAACTGGACTTGTGCAAGACTTTGTATGGCCCCTCGTACAGTCACTGTAGAGGTGTTCCTTGTGGTCCCCTCCACAAAAAAATTAACTGGGCCGAGTCGAGCCCTTTGGGGAGATGAAATGGCTGGGTTCCATGGCGTGCCGGGGGTGGGTGTGCTACGGAGGCCAGTTGCCTGCGTATGTCCGCCAGCAGGTTTTTGTTGGTGGCCATGGTGTCAGGGTCTGGGGTGGAAAACTCACCCGGCAGGGAAAGCGGTGCGTCATAGACCATCTGTGGTGTGGTGGAGCTTAACCCCTAGGTGTTTCGCCATCTGCGTCCACAGGGCAGATGTGAACTGCGCCCCTCTGTTGCTAGAGATGAGCGGCAGGAGTCCAAAACGGGCGATCCATTGGCTGACCAGAATCCTTGCCCACGTCGCTGAGGAGGTCTCCTTAATGGCGACAGACTCTGGCCACCTTGTGGCCCTATCCATCTCCGTGAGGAGGTAACAAGCCTCCTTGGACACTGGCAGGGGCCCGATGACATCAACGTGGAATTGTTGGAATCTGCGAACCGCCGGGTTGAAGTTTTGGATGGAGGCTCGCATGTGTCACTGGAACTTGGAGGTCTGGCATCTGGTATAGTTCCTGGCCAGTTCCACCACCTCCTTCTTCAGCCCGTGCCACACAAACTACTCCCCATCCATCCACACGGTTGTCTTTACCACTGGGTGAGCAAGGTTGTGGATCAGACTGAAGACCTTAGCCCTCCAGTGCGGAGGTATTACCTTGCACGGCATACCTATTGAGACGTCACAGACCATGCGTGAGAGTGTTGATGGCTGGACGGGAGGGTGCATCTGCCACTACATTGACCTTACCGCCCCTGTGTTGGATGTCGGTCGTGAATTCAGACACATACAAGAGGTGGCCCTGCTGTCTGGTGGACCACAGTTCCTTGGCCATCACCAATGCTTGAGTGTGGGTCTTGTGATCCGTGATGGCTGTGAATGGCCTGCCCTCTTGGAAGTAGCAGAAATGGTCGATGGCCAAATACAGTACCAGGAACCTTCGGTCAAAGGTGCTGTATTTGAGCTATGTCGGGCGCAGCTGCTTGCTGAAAAAGGCGAGTGGGCGCCATTGTCCATCGAGCCACTGTTCCAGAACATCACCCTCCCTCTACTGCTGTAGCTGAGGCATCCACAGAGAGCACAGTGTGTGCCTCCGTCGCGGGTGCTCCATCAGCAGGTCACTTGCTAGAACCTCCTTTGTCGCAACAAAGAACTGTCCACCTCCTCTGACCATGATAAAGTCTTTCATTTGGTGGCCATGAACATGAACAATGGGCGTATGGTGCGCATAGATCTGGGGATGAAAAGATGCTAAAAGTTCACCAGCCCGCGAACTTGGAGGCCTTTCATGGTGGAGGGTTTGGGGAATCGTTGAACAGCCGCTACCTTCTCTGATGTCGGCACAGCCCCACTTGCAGAAATGGTGTGTCCCAGGTGTTGACCGTGAGTCTGAAGTTCGCCAGCCAGGCAAAGAATGTGCGGAGGTGGGTTTTCTGTGCATCGCGGTTGCAACTGGCAATGAGAATATGGTCCAGCTAAATGAACACAAAGTCCAAGTCTTTTCCAAACGCGTCCATGAGGCATTGGAACATTTGGGCTGTGTTCATCAGACCAAAAGGCAAGCGCAGGAACTCGAAGAGACTGAAAGGGGTGATAATAGCTGTCTTATCTATGTCATCTGGATGCACCGGGATCTGATGGTATCCCCGCATGAGGTCCACTTTGGAGAAGACCCATGTGCCATGGCAGTTGGCAGAGAAGTACTGTATGTGGGGCACCAGGTACCTGTTGGTGGTGGTTGCATCATTCAACCGACAGTAGTCGCCGCACGGTCTACAGCCCCCCGACGATTTCGAGACCATATGGAGTGATGATGTCCAGGTGCTGTCCGAGTGCCAGACGATTCCCAGTTCCTGGAGCCTGGAGAACTATTGCTTTGCCTGCTGGATCTTCTCAGGCAGCAGCCATCTGGGTCTAGCATGCAACAGGGGTCACTGTGTGGTGATATGGTAGAAGACCCCATGCTGGGGCAGGGAGGTGTTGATCTGTGCCTCTAAGATGGTGGGAAATTTGTGGAGAATCACATCAAACTCGTCCATATGGCAGATATGGTGGTGATTTTGGGCCTGTGGGCTTCTGCTGTGTCCAGTCGGGTGGAGTAGAATATTTGGACATTGACTAGCCTGTTGTACTTCATGTCAACTAGTAGGCCGTGTGCTCTGAGGAAGTCAGCCCCTAACGGTGCACATGGAGGCTAGGACAAACCTCCAGTGAAACTTCTCCCTCCTGATCTGGATCTGTGCCCTGCAGGTGCTGTAGGTCCTGATGGTGGAGCTGTTGGCCGCCCAGAGGTTTGGACCTCGAAATCAGGTGTAAGTCTCTAATGCTGTGGGGGAAAAATGCTGAGCTCAGCCCCTGTGTCCACCAGGAGTCGGCAGCCAGTAGATCTGTCCATCACATGAAGGAGACTGTTTGTGTGCCCAGCCATCACAGCCATCAATGGCGGCTGGCCTGGTCATTTCCCTGAAACCCGCAGGGCTGGTGGCACTTACAGGCTTGCACAACCCTGCTCTGGTGGTTGAATCCCCAGGTCGATTGGCTCTCCTCTGGCTTGGTCTTGGGAGCGGCTTGCGGTCGGCTGGCTCCTGGACATGCCACCTGGTTGAGGGCTGCCTCATTCTCCATCTTCGTACTCCAGAGGGCAACCGCACGGGCTGCTGCTCTCCTCGGGTTTGAGAAGTCTTCACCTGCGTGGAGCAGCTGGATGTCCTCCGGCATCTGTTCGAGGAATATCTGGCGGATGAGAAAACAGGACTTGTGTTCTTCCACCAGGGCCAGCATTTCGTCCATCAGCGCCGACGGACTATGGTCCCCAAGCCCATCTAGGTGAAGGAGCTTGGAAGCCCGTTGCTGGGGAGTTAACCCGAAAGTTCCAAGCTGCAGATCTTTGAGGACAGTGTACTTGCCCATAGCCTGGGGTCGGGGGGGGGGGGGGTGGCTGTGGATTTTCATTCAACCTCGCTGCAGTATCTTGGTCCAGAGCACTCATAACATTATAGAAATCATGGCAACTGAGGAGATGTTGCAAAGTTGATATTGTGCTTTCACCTGCCAAACCACGTACTCGGTTGGTGGGTCCAAATTGAGGGAGCTTGATGGAGACAGCATTAACCTCTGCTGAATCCATGGTGTTATGAGTCCAGAAAAAAGTCTGGGCTCGTTGGAAGAAACGTTGAGGGTCATTAATTACTCTTTTTGTTCAAATTCCGCACGCCCCTTTAAGGGCAGCCTGAGCTCAGTCACCTGGTACATTGTGACATCATAATCTCTGCCCAGGGTGGGCACTGGAAGGGATTCTGGAGTCAGAGAGAAACCACTGACGACGCCATTTCCCCATGGCTGCCCTGCCACGTGGCCATACAAGAGGGGCCGGTTTGCCATGAGGATGTGCACCGCCGCAGTAAGTTACATACATAAACACAATTTAAAACATCTTTTTTGAAATACTGAAGAATTCATATTCAGTGACTTTACAAAAACTATGGAGAATGCTATGCACAGTCACAAGTAGGTGCTAATTTAAATGATATCATGAAATGAATGGACTGGAGTCAGGTCATCTGTGTTGTACATTTTTGCAAAGTTTCTGACCTCTCTCCAAAGTGCTCACTCAGAGGTCTTTGAGATGTTTGTTTACCTAAAATAACAGATTGGAGCAGAAGGCTGACTCCGATTGTTTGCTGGAGAAAGAGGGGATTTTACAAGTGAGAGAGAGAAGGACATGTGGCTGGCAGTTGGTATCTCAGATGGAGAGAGATACAGCTGAAGCAGTGTCAGCCAGGAGAAGCTTGTTGGAACTGAAACAGAAGTTCCAGAGTGGCGGATGGCTGGAAGTGCTATCTGTCTGATGTTTGTCTTGGAATAAGTAGAACAGAAAGGAACTCAGTAGTAGCCTGAAAGAAAGAGGTTATCATCTGGAGAACCGTGATGGGGCAGGTTTCATCACCAAGATATTGAGGTGACTAAGGGTGGTACCTCAGTGGTGGAAATCCTGGAAAAATACATCTCTCTCTGCAAATCCACAAGAACCTTCCTGAGCAGTAAACATTTATCTTTCAAGCACCAAAGTCTGGGGAACTTTATACATGTTAAATTCTGTGCACAGTATAAGAATTGCCTGCAACCAGAGAACTTGTAGAATGAGAAGTGAGATTAAACTGTAAACCAAAGAACTTTTCTTCAATTTAAGTGCACATTACATTCACGTGCGCTTAGAATTAGAAGGGAGCTAAGTTGGGTTAGTTAATTGTGATAAGCCGAAGGTTGATCCTGTTTTCTTGTTGAAAGACAATAAAAAGCAACTTTTGTTTAAGTAACCATTTGTTGTGGTGAATATCTTTTGCTGCTGGGTTTTGGGGTCCATTCTGATCGTAACAATTGCTCATAAGTTATTGTTGTCAGATTCCCAAGTAAAGTTTGTTAAGTTGGGTTTAATAGTAGCAAGGAAATGTGTCCCTGTAACATGGAAATCTGATGTTTCATTAACATTGGATATATGGCCTGTGAGATTCAAAGCTCTTTTCAATTCAAAAATATGACGTGTCGTTTAAGCGATAAATATTCTTTATTTTTGCAAATTTCTTGTCCGTATGCTAATATAATGAAATTATAATTATATTAAAATTTCTTTCTTTATCAGTGAAGTTTTCCCTAAAAGTATGACAAGTTTATCGTGATTTTGTGGTCTTTGAGTGTCAACTGACACAATCCAAATGATTTGCTTGTAATCATTTTAAAATGAAATATTCTATATGTTGGTTTTGGGATAAGATCAGTTTAGGGGGAGGGTGGATCAATCGGGTGAAAGCAGCAAAATTGTCACGCATAGTGTGACGCGGTGAGTGTAGCTGTTCGAGTAACCCTATTACAGCGCCTGTGACCCAGGGCGAATCCAGCGCTGTATGTAAGGAGTTTGTACCCACTCCCTGTGTCTCCTTGGGTTTCCCCCGCTACTTCAGCTTAATCCCACCCTCCAAAAACATATTGGGGTTGCAGCTTAATTGGAGTATTTGGATGACACGATGTTGTGGGCCGGATGGGTCTGTTTAAGGTGCTGTACGTCTAAATTTTAAATATAAAATGGGAAGCTCAAACTGGAACTCTATCAGTGACGGGTGACACAGCAACTGGAAAACTGTGTATGGTTGTGGGCTTCTTGTTGCAGGAAGCGAGTGACAGGATGGAAAATGGGAGAACTCAGTTTGGCCCATTTTCCCAATACACTGAGGATGGACCAAATGGCCTTGTTCAAGCCTGTCCCCACAAGAAACACAGAACACCAGCTGAAAAATAACATATCCTTCCTGTCAGACACTGAAATATAAGATCTGTTCTGTGGTGTTGCATTGTAGAAATATTCCATGTACCTGCAACATTATTGAAACATGAATAATTGAAAAATCTCCCCAGGGCAACCTTTGATAGAATCTTCAAATCTAATCCATTAATGTATGTACCGAGCCAGAACATGCCTGGGAGGTCCGTTTCAATATATCCCTGGGAAAATGGAAGGAAACACCTGTCAAAGGACAACCTGTTACCTTCCTGGGCAGTGTGTGTGTGTGTTAGGTGCCGGGTTGGAGGATCCTAATAAGGCCACAGTCTTAGAACATTACAGTACAGTGCAGGCCCTTCAGCCCACGATGTTGTGGTGCCAACCTATATATTCTAACCCTTCCCTTCCTCACACCAACAACCCTTTGTTTCTATAACTGTGTTCGTCAGTTGCTCAGTCATGAAAAAACACCATGTCGGTGAATGTAATGAAATCAGCTGAAAAGGTGAGTATATTTAAGGGGAATTTAACAGGATTTCTTCAGCCCACAGAAAGTCGCCATGGGACGCCAGCACAAATTTTATTATTTTCCATGTATACGCTTGTCATGATAATGAATATGTATGAGATATACCGGAAGGGTATGAGAGAGAGATAAGAACACAAGCAAGAGAACAAAGGAAAACGGGAGAATAAAGCCACTGGGAGAAGTTTACCTGATAAAACTTGTGTTTAATGTTTTATTAACTTCACATTTCGGGCCACAAATGTGACATTGGCGACGAGGATGAAAGAAGCTTGAAGAAAATTAAAGACTAAACAAGATTACAGAGGATTACAGACAACTTCAAGGTGATAAGAATTTTCTCTTTGACTCAGTACTTTTGGGGCTGGAATATTTCCTCATGGCTGGTGCAGACAGTGACTTTCTAACACATAGTGGAATTGCTCATTTTGACCCGACTGGTGATGCAAGCACTGTAAGTGTGAAGTGGAAGGCATGGCTGGAAGAATTTGAACCCTACGC
Organism: Narcine bancroftii; assembly: GCF_036971445.1. Taxonomy (NCBI): domain Eukaryota; kingdom Metazoa; phylum Chordata; class Chondrichthyes; order Torpediniformes; family Narcinidae; genus Narcine; species Narcine bancroftii. The sequence goes on along the minus strand of NC_091474.1, from coordinate 239,766,519 downwards.
CGACAGTCGTGGCCTATTTCTACATACCGGTACAGTTGAACAAAAAGCACAGAGAAGGGCGTTACTTCTTTTCACTGCTGGAGCTGCAGTTCGGGAAACATTTAAGACACTTTTGAATACTGGAAGAAAGGATGAGTACCGGAAAGCGGTAGATGCATTAAATGCACACTATGTAGTGACACCGAATGCTACATTTCAACGCCATTTGTTTCGGAGAACGACACAAGAAGATGGCCAGACAATTGCTCAGTACGTGACGAGACTACGCCAGCTAGCTGTTGGATGCAATTACATGCCAGCTGATTTGGACTACCAATTATTGGATCAAGTCGTGCAGCACTGCAGATCAGATAAACTCAGAAGACGTCTACTGGAAAGAGGGAGTGAGTTGGAACTCACTGATGCTTTAACCATTGCTGCTGCATTAGAGGCTGTTGAAGGGCAATTTCATACCATGACCCTGAAAGACAACTCAAGCCAGCAAATTAAGAGGCTCTCACATCGCCATAACCAGCCAAGATATACGTCGACACAGGACGTGGAGTGTTATCGATGTGGAAACCGAGGTCACTTTGGAAAAGACCCATATTGCCCGGCCAAAGGCAAAGTTTGCAGAAAGTGTGGAGGTAAGGACCACTTTGCAAAGAAGTGCAAAAGCAAGTCCAATGCAGACCAGAAGAGGAAGAGTACAACTTCCAAAGGCAAAGCCTGGGGGAAAGGAAAGTATCCTGGAAAGAAAGATACCATTCGCCAGATAGACGGTGATGATGATGATACCCAGGAGGAACAGAGTTGTTACCAATTTACGTTGAATGAAGTAAATCATGAGAAGGTCCCAGTGATCATTGGTGGAGTGACAGTGCAGGTCATTGTAGACTCAGGCAGTGACAGTAATGTGATTGATCGACATTTATGGGAGAAGTTGAAAAGGAAAAAGATCATCTGTACCTCAAAGAAGTGTTCCAAGAAACTGTATCCATACACAGCAACCAAGCCATTGCAGACCATTGGATGTTTTACTGCAACTGTTAAAGCTGGAGATAAGTACACCGAAGCAGAGTTTATGGTCATAGAAGAGAGGGGAGAACCATTGCTGAGTGGAAGCATAGCGCAAGACCTGGCAATACTTCATATTGGAGCTTGTGTCAATTCAATTCAGTCATACGAGGATATGAAGCAAGAATTCCCCGCAGTCTTCCAAGGAGTAGGAAAGCTGAAAGGTCGACAATTGAAGCTAGCGGTAGATGAAACGGTCAAACCCAAGGCGCAACCAGTGCGCAGAACTCCGTTTGGACTTTGTGGGAAAGTCGAAGCCAAAATTAAAGAATTGATTGAACAAGACATTATTGAGCCGGTGGAACATTCGACACAATGGGTCAGTCCCGTAGTGATTGTGCCCAAACCAAAGGGTGACATAAGACTATGTGTTGACATGAGAATGGCCAATGAAGCTGTAATTAGAGAACGACACCCTATACCAACAGTGGAGGAAATACTTCAAGAACTAACTACCAGCAAGGTATTCTCAAAAATTGATCTGAAATGGGGCTATCATCAATTAGAGCTGGATCCAGGTTCCCGAGATGTAACTACATTTGTGACTCACTGTGGATTGTATCGTTACAAGAGACTATCATTTGGAATTAATGCAGCTTCGGAGATCTACCAGTATGAAATCCATCGAGTGATTCAAGGCATTCCTGGAGTTGCCAACATTTCTGACGACATCATAGTCCATGCACCAACGAAGGAAGAGCATGACAAACGGTTGAGGCGTGTACTATCTAGACTACAGGAGGCAGGCCTTACCGTGAATGGAAACAAGTGCCAGTTCGGTGTGTCAGAAATGGACTTCATGGGACACAGACTTACACGGGAAGGACTAAACCCTGCAGAGGCCAAGGTGAAAGCTATTGAAGAGGCACGTGCACCTCAGAATGCAACAGAGGTGAGGATTGGTCAATTTTTGTGCAAAGTTCATTCCTAATTTCGCTACAGTGGCAGAACCACTAAGGAAACTAACCAGGAAAGGTGTACCATTTCATTTTGGATCTGAGCAGAAGAAAGCGTTCACAGCGCTGAAGCAAAGCCTGACAGATGCAAAAACTCTTGGATATTACGATCCGGCGGCATCAACCAAAGTCATAGCGGATGCCAGCCAGGTTGGTTTAGGAGCTGTGTTGGCCCAGATGCATGATGGAGGACCAAGAATCATTGCCTATGCCAGCAGATCGTTATCAGATGTGGAAAGAAGATACTCTCAGACAGAGAAAGAAGCACTCGGACTTGTATGGGCCTGTGAGAGGTTCCATGCATATTTATACGGCATTGAATTTGAACTCATCACAGATCATAAGCCATTAGAGGTGATCTATGCACCTAGATCCAAACCATGTGCCAGAATAGAGAGATGGGTACTCAGACTACAACCCTACAAATGTAAAGTAATCCACATTGCAGGGAAAGCAAACATTGCAGATCCGCTGTCCAGATTGGTGAAGGATGGTGGTCCACAATCCAAGTCAGAATTGGGAACAGAAACAGAGAGCTTTGTACGCTTCGTAGCTATTCAGTTGACACCGAAAGCTGTGACTACGAAGGAAGTCAAGAGAGAATCCGAACGTGATCCAGAACTCATGGAAGTAAGAGAATGCATACAGAGTGGACAATGGGACAAGTGTACTCACAAGGCTTACATTCCCATTAGAGACGAACTTTGTTGCATTGGACAGTGTGTATTGAGAGGTTGCAGATTGGTGATTCCGCAAAGATTGAGACCGAAGATGGTATCCTTAGCGCATGAAGGACACCTAGGTATTGTTGGTACCAAGCAAAACCTCAGGACCAAGGTATGGTGGCCAGGTTGTGATAAAGACGCAGAGAAATTTGTTAAAACTTGTCACGGATGTCAAATCACAAGTAGGAGTAATCCGCCAGAACCGATCCGGAGTACACAACTTCCGACAGGACCATGGATCGACGTAGCTGTTGATTTTCTTGGACCTTTACCGACGGGTGAATCAATTATGGTAGTGATAGATTACTACAGCAGATACTATGAGTACATGGTGTTGAAGTCCACAACCACTGAAAAAACAATACAAGCATTAGCAGAGATATTCGCAAGATATGGATTACCTGTTACATTATACTCTGACAATGGTCCACAATTCATTTCAGAGACATTTGCGGAATACATGAGGACCACAGGTATCCACCATCATAAAGTAACTCCGAAATGGCCGCAAGCCAACGGAGAAGTAGAGAGACAAATTCAATCCATTGAGAAACGATTGAGGATTGCACACGCAGAAGGACAAAATTGGCGAGAAGCATTGCTATCTTATGTGGCTGTCTATCGAGCAACGCCTCATGCAACCCCTGGAAAAAGTCCTGCAGAAGCATTTTTTGGGAGAAAAATCCACACAAAAATGCCAGAAATAAAGGAAATCCGAGACGACCAGGAGATGAGGGACCACGATGCTGAAAAGAAAGGTGCAGCAAAGCTGTACACAGATTCGAAACGTGGAGCCAAGTACTCAGACATCATACCAGGAGATAATGTTCTAGTGAGGCATGAAACTGGTGGTAAGCTCGAAAAAACCTTATTACCATCAACCCTATACTGTTGTATCCAGAAGTGGCAGTATGGTGACAGTCAAGTCTCCGACTGAAGTCCTGTATAAGAGAAATGTCTCAGGTGTAAAAAGGTACCAGTCCAGAGATACATCAAGCGAAGAGGTTGAAAGGCCAATACGAGATGCTGAAACTGAGAGACCTGATGATGTTCCAGAGGCAGTTACCAGCACTCCTGATGAAGTGACTAGAGCGCCAGAAACACCCGAAGCCGTGGTGAGCAGTATTTCCGACACTGAGAGTGAACAACCGAGAAGCGACGACAATATCGCAGGCAGGCCGAAACGAAACTGGAAAGTGCCCAAACGATATGAAGACTTTGTGCCATAGTTTTAATAAGAACTTTGGGACAGTATTTTAATCTTATATCATAAACTGCATGTATGAGTGCTGTAGGAAGTAAATTTTATGTAGTTGAGTTATAATATTACCATTAGTTACGATGTTTGTATGTTTCCGAGGGATATTGGTAAGTGAAGGTAAAGTTTATTTCTGATTAAAGGAGGGATGTCATGATAATGAATATGTATGAGATGTACCGGAAGTCACGTGGTATGGGAAAGAGATAAGAGCACAAGCAGGAGAACAAAGGAAAGGGGAGAATAAAGACACTCAGAAGCTTACCTGATAAAACTTGTGTTTAATGTTTTATTAACTTCACATTTCGGGCCACAAATGTGACAACGCTGTCTACAGTTTATTTTGCACTGCCAATAAATAGTCATTCTGCCTCGCCCGCAGAAAAAGAACCTCATGTTTGTAATGTTGTGTACATACTCCCTGATGATGAATCTGAAACCTGAAAATCTCTATTTTACTTGAATGCATGTGCCTGTCTAAGAGTCTTTTAAATGTCCTTATTGTTCCATCTTCACCACCACCCGGCAATGCCTTCCATGGACCCACAGCTCTCTCTGTAAAAAAACTTACCCATCTCCCCTAAACTTTCTTTCCCCAACCTGAAGGAGATTTCATTTGGTATTTGATTCTGTCACCCTGGGTAAAATGTGTTGATTATCCACACGATGCCACTCATAAAGTTGTTGAGCTCTATTAAGTCTTTGCCACAGGGAGAAAAGCCCTCACCCTGCTAACTTTCCTCATAAGACATTCTCCAATCCAGACAACATTTTGGTAAATCTAAGCTGCAGCCCCTCCAAAGCCTCTACATCTTTCCTGTAATGAGGGGAGCAGAACTGAACGGAATATTCCAAGTGTGGTCTAACCAGAGTTTTATGGAACTGCAACGTTATCTCGCTGGTGTTGAACTCAATGCCCCCATTAATGAGAGCCAGCATGCCTTAAACCATCTTAATTACCTTAACATCTATATGAAAACCTTGCTCTTTATCAAGTACAGATTGACATTTACCACCATTTTCCCCTCAAAACTGACCAGAAATCTCCCAGACCTGGGACTCAACACCTCACTGTGTAATTGGATCCTGGATTTCTTCACCTCCAGACCACAATCAGTGAGGATTGGTAAGATCATCTCCTCCATAATCTTCATCAGTGTTGGAGCACCACAGGGCTGTGTTCTTAGCCCCCTCCTCTACTCACTAAACACCTATGTGGCTCAGTACAACAACACCCAGAAATTCACTGATGGGAACATGATAGAAGGTGGTATTGAAAGGGGCGATGAGTTGGCAGACAGGAAGAAGATTGAAAACCTGGCTGAACGGTGCACCAACAACAACTTCACACTCAATATGTGCTTTTAAGCTGCAGCACCCGGGTAGCCCTCCTGGAACCTGGGTGAAATTAGTGGGGAAAAGGTGCATCCAACAATTCTTAGGCCAACTCGGCTATTTAAGGAGAATCCCGCCGCCCGCAATGACGCAGTAAGTGACGCATCATGCAAGCAAATTCACCCACCAGCTGTCAGTCTCCCTCCCACCATAAAATGCTCTCTACCCAACCGACGGAAGATGATCCTTCTTCCCCCACGGCAGTCGACCCTTCTCCTCTCTCCCTCATGGCAGCTGACCCTGCTACTCTCAACCCCACGGCAGCCGATCCCTCTCATCTAGACCCCGAGGCAGCAACTCCTCTCTTCTCCCCCGCCCCCACCATGTCAGAGAGCTGTCTTCCACCGATCGTGACACCACCCCAATCCCCCGCGACATTGACCTCTCCCCCCATGGCAGTGACCTCACTCCCGTGATTGTGGCCCACATCTTTCCCTCTCATGGCAGAACTCTCTTCCCCAACCCCTCTCCACCCCAGCTCCCTTGGCAGCGACTCCTCTCTTCCCCAATCACCACAAACATTTCAGCGGGGTTTCCCTGAGACACCAGCACGTAGGCACTGATGCCACAGGAGTAACTGGGTCATCAAATTTTGTTTTCAAGCTGACGGTGGATGTTTATGGATCTCCGGGTATGTTTAACTGTGTTCCATGACTACCTCTGAGGTAGGGCAGGGATTGGGTTGAATTTGGACGATGCTGACCAAGTCAGACACTTTCAAACTTCCATGTGAGAGGGGCACTAACTGGGCAAATTACCCAGTTAGCCCCATTTTACAAGGCAGCGTGAAAGCCCCTCGAGACACCATTGCTGATTGTTGACTTCAGGAATGGTAAACCAAAGGAGTACGATCCAGTGATCATTGGGGGGATTAGAGGTGGAGAGGGTGAGCAGATTTAAGTTCATGGGAGACACTATTTCACAAGCCAAAAATGGCATCTTGAAGAAAGCTCATCTACTTCTCTACTTTCTCAAGAGTTTGTGGAGGTTTGATATGACATGGAAACCCTGGCAAATTTCTACAGATATGTGGTGGGAAGTGTGGTGACCGGCTGCATCACGGTCTGGTATGGGGGCACCAATACCCCTGAGCATAAAACCCTGAAAAGGTAGTGGATACAGCCCAGGAAAAACATTTCCTATTATTGAGAACAACTATAGGGAACGCTGACGTCGGAGAGCAGCAGCCATCGTCGGTGGTCCGCACCACCCAGCACGCACTCTGTTCTCATTACTACCAGAACTAAATCTTGAAAATCTGTAGACATCGTTGTTGAAGTAAAAGCACAAATTTCTGGAGAAGCTCAGGGCGTCAAAGAGTGTCAAAGAAATAGGAGCTGGGGTTGGTCATCCGGCCCGTCGAGCCTGCTCCGCCATTCCATATGATCATGGTTGATTTGATCATTGACTCAATTCCACCCACCTGCCTTTTCCCCATATCCTTTTTTTAATGTAAAAATCTATCTAATCGAACCTTAAATATATTTAATGAAGTTTCCTCAACTGCCTTCCTGGGCAGAGAATGCCACAGATTCACTTGTCTCTGGGAAAAACAGTTTCTCCTCATCTCCATCTTAAATACTCCACTGAATCTTGAGGCTGTCACCTAGTTCTGGTCTCACCTACCAGTGAAAACAATTTTCCTGCCACAATCTTACTGATCCCTTTCACAATTTTATAGGTTTCTATAAGATTTCCTTTCATTCTTCTGAATTCAAGTGCTTGCAATCAAAAGCGAGTTAGTCTCTCCTCTTAGATCAACCCCCTCATCTCCGGGATCAAGCTGTTGAACCTCCTTTGGACTGCCTCCAAGGACAGTATATCCTTCCTCAAGTATGGAGACCAGAGCTGCACACATACTCCAGGTGCGGCCTCACCAGGACTTTGTACGCTTGCAGCATTACCTCTGTGCTCTTGAATTCAATTCCTCTAGCGATGAAGGCCAACGTTCTATTTGCCTTCTTAATAACCTGTTGAACCTGCAACCCAACTTTTGCAAGTCCTTCTGCTCTTTCACCATTTAAATAATAATCTACTCCTGTATTTTTACGACTAAAGTGTAGCATTGGTTGTCAGGGAAAATATTGCAGCAGTACTTAGGCAGGATGGATTAGAGGGCTGGTCCAGGGAAGCTGCATGGCTGGAACTGAGGAAAGGGAAAGGGGTAATCACACTTATAGGTGCGTATTAAAGACCACATAATGGGGAGCGAGAACCAGAGGAACTAATTTGTAAGGAGATAGCAGATATTTGTAATAAACACAGAGTTGTGATTGTGGGAGATTTTAATTTTCCAAATAAAGATTAAGAAACCCATTCTGTGATAGGGCTGGATGGATTGGAGTTTGTAAAATGTTTACAGGGTAGTTTTTTAGAGAAATACGTAGAGGTGCCATTAGAGAAGGGGCTGTGTTGGATCTACTGTTGGGGAATGAGATAGGTCAGGTGACGGAGATATGTGTTGGGGAGCACTTTATGTCCAGTGATCAAGGTACCATTAGCTTCAATGTAATTATGGAAAGGGATGGGTCAGGGTTTAGGGTTGAGGTTTTCAAGTGGGGAAACTAGATTTGAGGAGATGAGAAAGGATTTATGAGGGGTAGATGGGGACGATTTGTTTTATGGGAAGTCTTTTAAAGGTGAGATTTTGAAAGTACAATATCTTTATGTTCCTCTTTGGATAAAAGGCAGGGTCAAAATTTTGAGAGATCTGTGATTTTCAAGGGATATTGGAAACTTGGTTCAAAAAAAAGGGAGACCAACAATACATATAAGAAACAAGGAATAAAGGAGAAGTTCGGAGAATACATTGAATATAATTAGAATCTGAAGAAAGAGATCAGAAAAGCTAAAAGGCGGTACGAGGTGGTTCGAGCAAACAGGGTGAAAATAGATCCAAAAGGTTTCTTTAAATATATTCATAGTGTGACAGAATATATAGAAATATTTTCGGGAGATAAATTTGGAAAAGTTAGAGTAGGTTACGTACAAATACGTTAAAACAGATCTTATTTGAAAGTACTGCTGCGAGTCCTGGTGGCACGCACGTTCAGGGCAGCTTGTCGGAAGACGTGCATTCACGGACCTCTATGTTGCCAGGATTGTGCAGTACGTCATGGGTCTTGGAGTTACTAGATAAAGTCTGGGCTGTTGGTGAGTGTCAATGGCATTCTGAACAGGCTGGGTCTGGACCTGCAGGGGTCCAGACTAGAACAAGATGAAATCGAAGGTTCAAGATAATTTTAAGAAAATGGAAGGTGCCTTTCAAGTTTGCAAGGATCAAGTGGAAAGTAATAAACAGAAAATAGAGAAAATTGAAGATTCTTTTGTTGGATGGGATATTCAGAAGAACGACTTATTGAAGAAGATAGACTCTCTGGAAAATCAAAGAAGGTTTGGAGTTGGATAGGGCTCATAGGGCTTTAAGGAGTAAACCATATCCAGGTCAACCACCATGAGCTATTTTGATTCACTGTCTAAAATATCAAGATATAGAGACTATTTTGAGTGTAGCAGTCCAGAATGCATGTAGATATAAATCCCCATTGATGGTACAGGGAAATAAGGTATTTTTCTATCCAGATCTGAGTGAAGAAATTATGAGAAGACATAAAGAATTTAATTCTGCTAAAGAGCTGCTTTGGAGAAAGGGTTATAAATTTTCTTTTAGATATCCTGCAGTATTGAAATTATTTTATGGTAATTTTCAATATCCCTTTTTTGAGAATGATTATAATGCTTTCGTTTTTGCTAATTCTCTGCCTGATAGGGCTGTTGAAAGGCATTTGTCACCTAAGAGGAAGATATCTGTGAAGAAGACTGGAAACAGGAATGGGAATCTCTCAAAGAATTTGATTGATATTGATGATCCGGAGCTAGTTTTTGGATTAAAATCAATGGTGCTGTGACCTGATTTAGACTTATCATTTTACGAGTCCGATTGGGGGAAGGGAGGTCACTGAAGCTTTCCGAAGTCATCTGCTAACTGTGGGTGGGGGGGGGGGGGGGAGGGGGTTTATTTCTGTCCACACCCAGTTATGTGGGGAGTTACTACTTTGTAGTGCTTTATACAAAAATATTTTTTTATTTAAATACATTCAATTTTGTTGGGAGGTGTTGGGAACTGTTTTGTTTGGTGATTATTTATCAAGGGAAGCTTTAAGATTAATCTTTTTTTAAATTATTAGAAGGGATAGAAAGAAAGGGAGGATTTTAAGGGAGTTTTAAGGGTTTTTTGAGTTAGTCGAAGGGATAGAAAGTTAAGGGGGGGTTCATTTGTTATTCAAGTTTTACTGAAAATAATGTCTAATATGAACTTTGCAAGGTTTAATGTTCAGGGTTTAAATAATCCGATTAAGAGAAAACATGTTTTAGCTTATATAAAAAAGATGAAAGTTGACATTGCTTTTTTGCAGGAGACTCATTCAACCGAAAAAGAACATTTGAAATTGAAGAGGGATTGGGTCGGTTATGTATTTTCATATTCCTTTAATTCAAAATCAAGAGGAGAGGCAATTTCGATTCCTAAGAAAATACCATTTGAACTTGTTTCTTTCTCGGTATCAGTTGGTCGTATTTTAATGATTAATTGTAAATTGTTTGCTGAGCCATGGTCTTTATTGAATGTGTACGCACCTAATGTTGATGATGAACAGTTTGTGTCTGAAGCTTCTTTAATTTTAAGTCAAGCTAAGGAGAATATTTTGATGGGGGAGACTTCAATTGTGTGTTAGACACATTATTGGATAAATATCTGAAAGTTGTGAAAACATCGAAAGAAGCAGTTCAATTGGTTTCCTTGATGAAATATCTGAATTTGATTGAGGCCTGGAGAAGATTAAATCCCACTGAGAAAGATTATTCATTTTATTCTTCACATCATGATTAATTTTCTAGGGTTGATTTTTTTTAGCATCAGTACATTTGCAAATACGTTTTATTCAAGCTGAATATAAGAGTAGGATAATTTCTGCTCATTCTTTGCTGCTTATCTCCGATGTGGGGCCGGAAGTAATTCAATCAATTTTCCTCTGGATGTTCAATGCAATGTTATTGAAAAAATCAAAATTTGTAAAATTTATTTTAGATCTAATTGTAATCTATTTAGATTTGAATACAAAGACAGTCAGGAGTAAATTTATTGTATGGGATGCTTTAAAGGCATCTCTATGTGCTCAAATAATTAGTTCTGCATCAAAGGAAAAGAAGAAATTTCTGGTAGAGTCTCAGTTGTTGGAAAAACAAATAGCGGAGTTGGAAAAGGAATTCCAGAGGAATTGTACAGAAGATAATAAGGTGTTTTTGACAAAATTGAGGCTAAAATATAATATATTGCAAACTGACCAATTTGAACATTTGATTCCATCATCTAAGCAACATTATTATGAGTTAAGGGATAGAGCACATAGAGTTTTGGGATGGCAATTGAAAACTGAACAATCTTCAAGGATTATTAATGCTGTGAGGAAGGAGGACAATTCAATTACTTTTAAACCACAGGAAATTAATGACCAATTTTTGTCATTTTACTAGAAGTTATATGCTTCTGAAGGCGTGCGAGCGAAGGTTCCTTTGAAGCATTTATGTCAGAGTTAAATTTACCAATATTGAAGGAGGTGCATGTAAGAAAATTGGATTCTCCTTTTATGGATTTAGAAATAAAGGATGTTATTCAACAAAAGCCTAATGGGAAATCACCAGGAGATGATGGGTTCACTGGTGAATTTTATAAAGATTTTTATGATGATCTGTCCTCTGTATTTATGGACGTTCTTAATCAGGTAATTCAGGAGCCAGCTTTGCCAGATTCTTGTTTGATTGCAATAATATCAGTTATACCAAAAAAGGACAGAGAGCCTTTGAAGGTTTCTTCTTATCGACCCATTGCTTTATTAAAGTGGATTATGAAATAATAGCAAAATTATTAGCAAATAGACTAGCAAAGTATTTATGACAATTAGGACATTCTGACCAAGCTGGTTTTATTAAACATAGGTATGCTTCGGATAATATTCTTAGAGTGGTTACATTGATCAGTGCTTCACATCAGCTACCCAACCTACCAATGGTAGTATTATTCGATGCTGAAAAAGCTTTTGATACGGTTGAATGGAATTTTTTATTTAATGTTTTGGAGAAATATAAATTTGGACCCTTATTTATTGGTTGGGTGAAGGCACTATATAATAATCCTGTAGCAAGGGTGGCGAAAAATGGTCAAACTTATTTTTTTAATTAATATGTTCAACTTGTCAATGTTGCACTTTGTCACCAGCCTATTTGTGTTGGTCATTGAACCATTAGCTCAGGCATAGAGACAGAATGAGAATATTACAGGTATAAGGATCAGAGAATATGAATAAGATTAATTTATTTGCTGATAATATTTTAATAGATTCAACTAATCCAGATCAATCTTTAATTTATTTGCAAAATTGTTTAGAATTATATGGCAAATTATCTGGATATAAAGTGAATTGGGATAAAAGTGAAATACTGCCAATTTCTGAAGGAAATTATGATCAATGTAGACAAATTAGTAAATTTCGATGGACTGATAAAATTAAGTATTTAGGGATAATGATTGATGTAAATTTACAATCATTGTGTAATTTAAAATATGGAGCATTAATGAGAAAGTTTAGAGCAGATTTGAATAAATGGAAAGATTTACCTTTAACTTGAATAGGTTGAGTAAATTGTATAAAGGTGAATAATTTTTCAGAATTTCAATATTTGTTTCAATCGATTCCTTGTTCTCTTCCAAAATCTTTTTTTTAAAGATTTAAATAAAGTAGTTTGAGAATTTTTTATGAAAAGAAAATTGGCAAGAGTAGCGATGCAATTAGATTTGCAATTACCGAATTTAAAAAATTATTAGGAAGTAGCTCAATGAAGATTTATTAATCGTATGTTAGATGTTTCTAATCCTCCTAGTTGGGCTAGGGTGGAATTGGCTGTGATATTGGAATGTTGTCCTCATCAGTTTGTATTTAAATGGAATACTGTTTTATTACAGAAATATAATGTACCAATTTTGAAACATTTATCAGAAATTTCGACTTAAATGAATTTATTAATAGGATCAAAAGGTAGTTTATCAATTCAAACCCCAATACATTAGCATAAATTGATTCATTTTTCATTGAATAATAGAGTTTTAGAAGATTGGTGGATTAAAGGAATAAAAAGATTGCAGGATTGTTTTGAAGGAGGTAATTTTTAATCTTTTAATCAGCTTAAAGAGAAATTTAGGATTTAAGAGAATTCTGTGTTTGTTTCTTATCAAATTAGGGCATTAGTGAAAGATAATTTTGGAAGAGAAATGAAAATTTCTAAGTTAACTAAATTTGAATTTATGGTTTCATATTTTTCAGATAAGGGTTTTATATCAGAGATGTATGCATTATTACAAGATACTATGGTTAAACCTTTTTAGATCATTCCAGGATTAAATGGGAGCAGGATTTAAGTTGTGAGATGAGTCGGGTGAATTGGGAAAATATGTGTGATGATGGGTTGACTAAATTAATTAATGTAAGATATAGTTTGGTTCATTATAACTTTTTGTATCAATTACATTTAACCCCTGAAAAATTGAAAAAATCTGGATCTCGTTATTCAGATCTGTGTTTGAGGTGTGGATGATGTGTTGGAACATTACTACCTTCTGTTTGGTTTGGTGATAAAGTTCAACCTTTCGGGTTTAAAATTAGGATATTTCTTCAAAATTTGTTTCAAATTCAATTTCCTTAGATCCAAACAAATATTTGTGAGGCTATTTTATTCCGTTAGTGGACATGGGATTGGATAAGTTTCAGACAGCGTTTATTTGTCTAACATTGACAATTGGTCGTAAATGTATTGCCATGTCTTGGAAAGACGAAGTGGAGTTAAATCTAATTTAATGGCATCATGAGTTGAAGTCATGTATTTATATGGAGAAAATCAGATATAATTTACATAATCGCTATGTAAATGTGGACATCTTATATGAAGAATATGAATTTAGTAAAATTGTAAATCACTGAATGTTTTTGTTTACTTTTAATGTTTCCATTGAGGGATTGGTTTTATTGTTTTATCATTATTAAATTACTTATTCTGTAAAAGTCTGTTTATCCTTATTAAAAAAATACTAAATAAAGTTTTAAATAAATAAATAAATAGATGTTACATTCTGTGCACAGTCTAAGAATTACCTGCAACCAGTGAACTTGGAGGAATGAGAAGTAAGATTGGACTACGAACCAAAGAACTTTTCTAAACTTACCACACATTACACACACATGCGCCTAGAATTAGAAAGGGGTTAGGTTAGGTTAAGTAAGTTAAAAATAGGGTTAAGTTAAAGTGTAATTCTGTTTTCATGTTTAAAGATAATTTAAAGCAAATTTTGTTTAAGTGACCATTTGTCTTGGTGAATATCTGTTGCTGCTGGGTTTTGGGGTCCTCTGGGCTTGTAGCAATAGCAAAAGGTCAGTGAGGGATAAAATTGGTCCATTAGAGAATCAAAGTGGAAAACTGTGTGTGGAGCCAAATGAGATGGGGCAGAATTTGATCAAGTCCTTTTCTTCAGTATTCAGTAAGGAGAAGGATATTGAATTGTGCAGGGTAAAGGAAGCAAAAAGGGTGATTATGAAGTCTGTAGTGATTAAGAGAGAGGAATTTCTGGAGCTTTTAAAGCATATAAAGGTGGATAGTCTCCAGGTCTCAACGGGATTTTCCCCAGGACCTTGAGAGAAGTTAATGAGGAAATAGCAATGGCTCAGACAGTGATTTCACAAATGTCGTTAGAGATGTGGATAGGGCCGGAGGATTGGCTTATTGCTTATGTGGTTCTGTTGTTCAAAAATGGTTCAAGGAGCAAGCCTAGCAATTATAGGCTTGTAAGATTGACGTCTGTGGCAGGTAAGTTAATGGAAAGTATCCTTAGAGATAATATATACAAGTATCTGGAGAGACAGGATCTGATCAGGAACACTCAACGTGGAAGGTCATGCTTGACCAATCTTGTTGAATTTTTGGAAGAGGCAACTAGGAATGTTGATGAGGGGAAAGCAGTGGATGTTGTCAATATGGACTTCAGTAAGGCCTTCGATAATGTTCCACATGGAAGGTTATTTAGGGAGATTCAAGCACTCGGCATTAACTTTGAGATAGTCAAATAGAATCAAAAGTGGCTGGAAGGTAGATGCCAGAGAGTCGTAGTGGATAACAGTTGTCAGGCTGGAGGTCGGTGCCAAGTATTGTGGCTCAGGGATCTGTATTTAATCCATTGATGTTTGTCATATACATTAATGATCTGGATGATGGGGTGGTAAATTGGATTGGGAAATATGCAGATGATAATAAAATAGGTGGGATTGTGGATAATGAAGAAAGGTTTCAAAGATTGCAAAGGGATTTGGACTGCTTAGAAGAGCGGGCTGAAAGATGGCAGATGGAGTTTTTTGCTGAGAAGTGTGAAGTTCTTAATTTTGGAAGGAATTATAAAACAGGACATATATAGTAAATAGGATAGCATTGAGGAATGCAGAAGAACATAAAGATCCAGGAATCTGAATCCAGTTCATCATTTCCTGAAGGTGGAATCTCACGTGGATAGAGTAGTGAAAAAGACTTTTAGTATGATGGCCTTTATAAATCAAAGCATAGAATACAGGAGTTGGGAAGTGATGTTGAGACTGTTCCAGGCATTGGTGGGGCCAACTTTGGATGACTGTGTGCAATTCTAGTCACCGAATTATAGGAAGTAAATCAACAAGGTAGAGAGAGTGCAGAGAAGATTTATGAAAATGTTACCTGGGATACAGCATCTAGATTACAAAGAAAGAGAGCAGTTTAGGTCTTTATTCCTTGGAGCATAGAAGATTGAGGGGGATTTGATAGAGGTATTTAAAAGTATGATGGGGATGGATGGAGTTGATATGGATAGTCTTTTTTCCATTTATAATAGGAGAGATTGAAACAAGAAGTCATGAGTTAAGAGTTAAAGGACAAAAGTTTAGAAGTAACCTGAGTGGGACTTATTTACTCAGAGAGTGGTAGCTGCGTGGAATGAGCTTCTGGGAGAAGCATTGGCACCAGGTTCAATTTTATCAGGTAAGGAATAATTGGTAAGGTATATAGATGAGAGTGGAATGGAGGGTTATGGACAACGGGCAGGTAGATAGGACTAGAGGCGAATACTTGGTTCGGTATTGACAAGAGGGCCGAGATGGCCTTTCCCGTGCTGTATTTGTTATATGGTTATATGGATGACCTCATATTTACTAAAATTGTACTCCATCTGCCAGACCTTTGTCCACTCACCTAACTTAACTATATCCTTCTGCAGCCTCTCAACAACCTCTGTACAATTTGCTTTTCCACTCAATTCAGTATCATCCACAAACTTCACTACACGACACTCAGTCCCCTCTTCCAAATTATCACTGTAAATGGTGAACAGCTGCAGGCCCAGGACTGACCCCCGTGGCCCCCCCACTTACCACTGTCTGCCAATCAGAAAACCTGACTCTCTGCCTTCTGTCAGTTAACCATGTCAATATACTTCCCCCATCTCCATTCATCTGTATCTTATTGATAAGTCTCTTGTGCGGCACCTTATCTAATTGCATTGTGAAAAATCCCTTTGAAAGTCTCCTACAGTTCCTCAACTGTTCTGCCAACTAGCCTGTGCACCCAGTGGCTGGCTTTACAGGGAGTCAAAAGGAATGGGGGAGATCTTAAATGGAACATTTTTGCATCGGTTTTTCTCAGGAAACTGCGTCAAAAGTAACCCTGAAAATAATAGGCAGGAGAGCATGACATCAGCAGTATGTAAATTATCGGATGGTGTTCTAAGTGTTGGGATATATAAATATTTTGATAGCCAAGGACTGATTAAGGATCGTCAACATGGTTATCTATGTGGTAGATCATGTTTGACTCATCAGATAGAAATTTTCGAGGAGGTTAACTGGAACGTTAATGAAAGAAAGGCTGTGGATGTTGTCTACATAGATTTTAGTATAGTCTTTGACAAGGTCCCACATTGGACGTAGGTCAGGAAGGTTCGGACACTCACTATTCATGTTGAGGTAGTAAACTGGCTTTGGCATTGGCTGAATGTCTGTAGCCAGAGATTGCTTCTGGAGACCTGTGGTTAGTGGGGTACTTCAGGGATCAGTGCTGGAACCATTATTTTTAGACATCAATATCAATGATCTGGATGATAATGTGTTCAATTGGATCAGCAAGTTTGCAAATAACAGTAAGATTGGAGGAGTTGTAGACAGCAAGGAAGGCATTCAAAGCTTGGAGAGGGATCTGGATCAGATGGAAAAATAGGCAGAAAAATGGCAGATGGAATTTAATTCAGACAAGTGTGAGATGTTGACTCTTTGAAGGACAACCAAGAAAGAACATGTAGGGTAAATGGAAGGGCCCTGAAGAGTGCAATAGGACAGAGGGATGTGGGAATTGTTACCTCAAAGTGAGGTCACATGTAGATAGGGTTGTAAAGACAGCTTTTTGACATATTGGCCTTCATAAATCAAGTACAGGAGTTGGGATGTTATATTAAGATTTTATAAGACATAAGTGAGGCCAGATTTGGAACATTGTGTGCAGTTTAGGTCACCTAATTGCAGGAAAGATATCAATCAGATTGAAAGAGTTCAGGGATGATTTACCAGTACATTGCCAGGACTTGAAGAACTGAGTATCCGACCATAAGATGTAGGAACAGAGGTAAGCCTTTCTCCCACTTTGCCCCACCCTCCTGCATTCTTGGCATAACCTTTGATACCCTGATAATTCAGTTATCCATCAATCTCTGCCTTTAATGCACCCAACATCCAGCTTTCACAGCTGCCTGTGGTAGCAAATTCCAGATGGTCACCACTCTCTACCTAAAGAAATTCCTCCACATCTCTGTCTTAAATGGGTGCACTTCAATCCTGAAGCTGTCTTGGCCTAGACTCACCTACCATGGAAAACCACCTTGCCACGTCTACTCTGTCCTGGCCTTTCAACAGATCAAAATGCTGCTGTGTGATTTTCCCTTAATTCTTCTGAACACCATGGAGTACATTCCAAAAGCCGTCAAACGTTCCTCGCATGCCAATCCTTCCATTCTTCGCATCATCCTTGTGAACCTTCCCTGAACCTGCTCGATGCCAGCACGACCTTTCTTAAGTAAGGACCCTAAGACTGTACCCCATACTCCAAGTGAGGCCAGTGCCTTATAAATCCTCAACATCTCATCCCTGCTCTTGTATCTAATTCCTCATGATATTATGCCAATATTGCATTTGGCTTCTTCACCTCCGACTCAACCTGGAGGTAATGTTTAGGGTGTCCTGCACAAGGACTGCTCTATTCATCACCCTTTTCAATCCTGTTCCTGATGAACCCCCGGTTAAGTCCTTAATCTTACGCATATCATTTTGCCCTAATGACTGCCTATCGTCCCTCACTATCCTGGTGGTTGATCCCTGGGATGAAGGGGTTGACTTATGATGAAAGATTAAATCTTCTAGGATTGTATTCGCTCGAGTTCAGAAGAATGAGAGGAGATCTTATAGAAACATATAGGATTATGAAGGGTATGGATAGGATAGATGTAGGAAGGTTTTTTGAGCTGGCTGGGGAAACTAAAACGAGAGGACACAGTCTCAAGATTCGGGGGAGTAGATTTAGGACAGAGATGAGGAAAAATAGTTTTTCCCAGAGAGTAATGAATGTTTGGAATTCTGTAACCAGGGAAGTGGTTGAGGCTGCTTCATTAGACATATTTAAAATTTGGTTATATAAATGTTTACATGATAAAGGAATTAGGGGATATGGGGACAAGGCAGGTAGGTGGAGATAGGTCATAAATTAGATCAGCCATGATCGTATTGAATGACGGAGCAGGCTCGATGGGCCATTTTTGGCCTACTCCTGTTCCTACTTCCTATGTTCCTATGTATCTACTTGTAGATCTTCTGCCCCATTCAATATCCTCTCATTGTGGATTCCATCCCCCTCCCCGCCAGCTCTATCAAACCTGCCAGGATATGTCCCTCTCCCGTTTCGTTGCAACCCGAGCTTTTTGTACACGTCATAAGAAATCCCAATGATTCTCGAATCTGAAACCCGACCCCCTGCCCTGAATCTGACCATGACGTTCTGGTTTAATATCAGCTGGGAAACTTTTTGTCATATTACAAGGAAATAATTGTGCAGACTCTACACCTCACTCCTGATACCCTTTGGGATATAGTCAAGCAGGAGTGAGGATTAAGGAAAGGAACTGGCCCTTCGGCCCATCTAGTCTGTGCCAAAACATTGTTCTGCCTAATCCTCTCCACCTGCTTCTGAACTATAGACCTGTGCAAAACCCATCCATGTAGCTATCCAAATTTTTCTTAAATGTAAAAATTGAGGCCACATTCACCACTTCTGTTCCACATTATCACCACTCGCTGAGTGAAGAAATCCACCCAATAGCTTCCTTAAGCCAGTGGTTTTCAAATTCCTCCCCCTAAACTCACACTTCATCTGAAGTAATTCCCATGCCATGGGTGCTCAAAGATTAAAGTTCCAAAACCTCTACTTTTCATCGTTCCTAATTGACTCGTCATGTGCACGGTTTCAGAACTCCAAAGGAAGTGGGATTATGACAATTTTTCTCAAGCAAAATATTTCAGTATCAATTGGGTCTTGAACAGTGGTTCAAAACCTTCCCTTCCCATTCACATCCCACCTTAAGCAATCCCTTACTAATCACAGAGCACCAATGGTATAGGGATTACTTAAAGTGGATTGTGAGTTTAGAGGAGCAGTTTAAAAACCATTGTCTAAAACATTTTACCTTTCACCCTTAACCAATTTACTCAGTTCTGGATTCATCTAAACACAGTGGAAATAACCTGTTTGCATTCATTCCATCTGCACCCCTCATAAGGTTTATAGATGAATGTGAAAACTTTCAGTAAGGTAATTTCCGAACAAAGGAACCTGAGGGAATGAGCAGGTCCGAAAACATCCATGGAGATAAATAATCAGTCAATGTTTCTGGACGGGATCCTTTATCAAGACTAGAGTAGGGGATTTCAATAAAAGGGGGAAAGGGGGTATGTGAAGAGGGGAGAGGTGATAAAGTTTTGGGCAGAAGGAGAGAGAGGGGCAGAGACCAGGGATACAAGGTTTATACGTCCATAGATGGGGTCTGTTGGTCTGAGTAGGATCGCCCAGTCTCCAGTCACTTTAATTCGCTCTCCATTCTCACAAACATGTCTGTTCTTGGCCTCATCCATTGCCAGGGTGAGACTAAACGTAAACTTCAGGAAATCATCATATTTCTCAACGCAATTGCACAAATAGAATTTTCTCCAGCTTCTTTCTTCCTTTCTGGATCCTGTTCCACTCTTTCCATCTCTCCTTTACCTCCTCCCATTGTCACTTTTCCCCAGCTGCACTGATCCCCTTCCCGACCTGTTCTCTCCACCACCCCCACCTTCTTCTAGAACTCTCTTACCTCTCAGCCTCTCCCAACACAACCCCTTTTCTCACCCTGTACAGACTTTTTATTTCCCCTTCCCCACTGCAGTTTGGACGAAAGATCCTGACCTGAGACCCTGAGTGACCCCATCTCTCCATGGCTGCTGCCTGACCCACTGAGTCCCGCCATCTTCTCGCTATTCACCCAACGTTCCAGCATCTGCAGTGTTTGTGTTTCTCCAGGGTTCTTCCTGGTCTATGAATTTCTGTCCCACAACACAGGACAACACAGGATGGTCAGAAAAATTTTAAACTGTGGAGAAATTTGAACAAGCATCATCTACTTCCCGCAGCTCACCCACCCCTCCTGATTCCCAACAGTACTAACATCGTGCTCAGCGATATTCAAGAGCGGATTACAGATCGTGTACTTGCACACGTCTGTCACAGAAACACCTTCTGTTTCTTCTGCAAACTGCAGCCCGACCAGGACAAGGAGAATTAAACAGAGTCTCAGCATCTTGGGCTCTGCTCCGTTGACTGTTGGATGCATCCAGTGAGTCCCAACACCTTCGGGTGGATCTGGTGTTTGAGCAGCAAGATCAAACCTCTTTATATTGTTTTATGGAGGTGATTTTGAATGGAGCAGCTGGAGAATGAAGTCATCTCAAATATTATGCAAACACTGTTTTGTTCCAAGCTTATGCATAATAATTGGATGGTGAAACCTTAGGAGCGGTGACTCTGAGGAAGCCTGAGTACCCACGGAGTCAGGTTCCACAAGAATCCAGCTCACTCCATGATGCTGAGATGTTCCAGTGGGGAAGAGTCAGAAGACTCTTGTTCCTAGCAATAAAAATCACCCTCCCTGCCAAAGTACTATTCTTCTTGTCAGTGTGAAAACCCCTTCCTTCTGGCTGTTGTACTCGTCACGTTAGTTTAAGGAGGGAGGAGGAGCAGAAGTAGGAGGGTATCCGGCCCGTCGAGTCTGCTCTATCATTGAATGAGACCATGGCTGATGGTCCACTTCCATGCCTGTACGGAAGGACTCCTTATAACCTGACATTGATTTCAATGTCTTTATTGTTCATCTTTGCAAGGAGCAAAAAGAAAATGATGCGTAATTTTTTTTCAAAGTGGCATCCTAGTTTCATGTCAAGGGCTTTTGGCACACTGGCCTTGATAAATCCAAGCATTGTTGTGAGGAGTGCAGCTCCTCTTTGTAATACAGGAGTGTGTACTCTATGTAATACAGGAGTTGCAATGTGATGTTGAAGTTGTAGAAGACATTAGCGAGGCCACATTTGGAGAATTGTCTACAGGAAAGATATCTATTATGTTGAAGGAGTGCAGAGAAAATTTACTAGGCTGTTGGTAGAGTAGGAAGGGTGAGTTTTAGGGAATGGATCGGACGTTATTCCCTGGTGTGTCAGAGAATGGGGGCTGTGTTGGTACACCAATGGCAACTTCTATACCTGCAAAAGAACATGGGGACAAGACAACATCTGCTTGGCTGTCAATCCACCAACCTGTATTGACGAAGCCCTACCCGGTCGGCTGTCAATCACCCTGCAGAATATAAGCCTAAGCCGGCCCTTTGAAGACACTCTCTGAGTTTACAGCATCTCTCCTCACAGCTGGCTCTGTGGAAGTTTATGTCGAATAAAGCCCGTTGTACAGTCTGGTTTTGTGTGTTTGCTTCTGCCCGTCAGCGCACCACAGGGGCAGATTTGATTGAGGGACAGAAAATTATTCAGGGTTTGGATAGGGTAAATACACGCAGGCTTTATACCCTGTGGTTGGGTGAGATAAGAATGAGATGCCGTGAGTTGATTGCGAAAGGTCAGGTGGATCGTAGGAACATTTGGGGAAAACATCTTCACTCAGAGATTGGTGAGAATGTTCTGCCAACATGAAAAGGGGACGCTGGTTTACTTTTGACATTTCATATAAATTTGGGCAGGTGCATGATGGGAGGGATATGGACCTGACCCAGTGGTTCAGATGCTGCTGGACTCAACACAGAGAGTAAACTGAACCATGTCCCTCACAGGGACAGAACCAACTGCATTTGCATCACATATCAGCCATCTGTCACTTGGTGCTGAATGTTCCTGCCCGACGACACTGGATTGAAACATTTTTCAAAATGAGGATGAAATATGTGTGACCTGAAATAGGGTGAGATCACCTGTCTGGAACCTGGTCTGAACAATTTGGCAGGTTTTGTTCTGCTTTGCATCTCATCTTTCCACGTTGAAAACCCCATGTACCTGCAGGAACAGTAGACATGCTAAATATGTCTCCTGTCTGAATTTCAACCAAATTTAGCTTGGAGGCAGAGAGCAGCCAGTCTCAACATACCCATGTCCCATGACACCGTGTGAGTTAAAGACCAGCCCAGCAACGGCCTTCTTTTTCTGCAATGTGACATCTTCATTATCTCTGCACGTTTACCTGGAATTGATTATCAATGAGAAAACAGTCAATTTAAGAAATAATGTGATGAAAGCCTAAAAAGAAAGAATACTCTCTCCTACCTGGATGAAGAAAACACCAAATATCGGAGATCCCATAATCTGATCAGAAAGAATGAATTAATGAGGCAGATTTACTCATTGGGACAGGGTTAGGGGACCAGGAAAGATCTAACTAACAATTAAAATCCCCACCCAGAACCAGAGAGGAGAAACTCAAATTTGGTAGAGAAGAAAAAAATGTTCAAACAAACCCTACATCATCGACAATCGGGACATGAACATTAGCAAAAACTACCATTTTATTACCTAATTTCCCCCAAACAATAATATGGCCATCATTTGTAGCAGATACAACATTATGATGGACAAAGAGAGTATTTTGAATAATAAGGATTGCCACACCTCTGGGTTTAGCCTGAACTGAAGAAGAAAATGCTGCCCCCTCTACCTTGTCGTAAGACGAGAATTATTGTCATTACAAATATGTGTTTCTTCTAAAAATGTAACTGTGTCTTTACGTTGATTCACATGAGGAAACATTTACGTCCTTTTAACCAACTGATTCAACCCTTTTACATTCTGACTAAGGAAATTAATAAAATTATCCATATTTTAAAGTTGATTAACACAATTATTAGACAATCATACTTAATGCAATTAATATCCAAACTCATGGTGTTAGCCTTGCGGCTAAAAACTAACACTAATAAAGCCATAACAACCTTAAGAAAATAACCTCCCTCCCTTAAGCAAAACAGCTGCTGAAGACACCAACAACAAGTCAAACAAAACAATCTTTCTTAACCCCAACAAATCTTCCTGTTGGAGTTCTTATCTCATCCTTTATTACATAGAACATAAAACAATATAGCACAGTACAGGCCCTTCAGCCTTTGATGTTGTGACAAATCATATCTTCTTCCGAAAAAATTCGAAACCCTCCTACCCCATAACCCTCTATTTTGCTTTCATCCATGTGTCTGTCTCAGAGTCTCTTAGAGTCTCTTTGTGTCCAGCTGCATCTGAACTACTGGGCTCGATGTAGTGGGGAGACCATCTATGTAATCCTGAGCCTCCTCACCTAAAGGCAGCCATTTCTTATAACCACTGGAAAGTATAATGCAGAGGCGCATCGGATATAACAAGGAGGGCCTGGAGCCACGTTTATACCACTCCAATATTGCATCTCTATATTCAGCACGCTCCTTCAAAACTTCAGGACAGTTAGTCTTCTACTATCTTGATCCACTGACCATGCTATTAAAGATTCCCTGTACGACGTGCTTCACGAATCAGATGTTCCTTAGTTTGATAGTATTGCAGCCGTATAATGACTGTACATGGTCTCTGCTCTGAAAACAGCTTGGGCATTAGTGAGCGACGTGCTCTATCAATCTCTGGCGGAGATGGGAGCAGTTCCTTTCCAAAATTTGCACAGTGAAACCCCGAAAAGAATTGTGTTATTTGCCTACTTTCAGTCGCTTCAGCCAAGCCCAGACTACATAAATTTTGTCGTCTGTTCCTGCCTTCCAGGTCAACCACTTGCACCATTAGCTTCGAATTACTGTCACTTAGTTTGGAGCACGTTTCTTCTCATCCATCAACACGCTCGGTCAAATTGTTCAGGTAAGCTCAGGAGATGATAAACATTTACCGTGTTCCTGGGTTAAACACTGGACTTCAAGTTTAGCACCATTCTGATTTAAATGGGTTTAAAAGTCGCTGGATAACAACTGTCTGTGCTGTTCCAGTAGATCAGAAATAGCCTTCAAGGTTAGATTAGCTGGCACTTCTTCATTCTTCCCAGATTTTCCACTTCCTGTGGCAATTGTAAAGCAACTGTGAGTAAAGGAGAGGAAAGGCATCCAATAAGAAGCACTTTGGTTTTAAAATAAAGAACCAAATAGGTAGAAAAGGTGAAAGTAGGTAGGAGCTTCTAACTATTGGTGTTAGACCCTGCTGCAGCCGACCGGATGTCCAGTATCTTTTGAACTGTGGCGGGGAAACTGGAGTCCCTGTGGAAAATCCACGCAGACACGGAGAGAACGTACAAACTTCTAACAGACACGACGGGATTCCATCCTGGGTCCCTATCGCTGGTGCTGTAACAACATTGTGTGAACTGTGCCTCCAATGTGTTAGCATTGGAGGGAGGGGTGGAGGGGTCAACAGGAGGCTCATGCGGATGATCCCCTGAATCTAATATGAGGAGCGTATTCATTCTCTGGAACTGTACTCAAGTGAGTTTGGAAGACTGATGGGGAGAATCTCGTTGTAACCTATTGAATACTGAAAGGATGGACAGAGTGGACATAGAGATTATGTTTCCTATGGTCTGGGCATCTGAGGTCAGAGGGCACAACCTCAGTATACCAAAACATCCCTTTAGAGCAGAAACAATGAGGAATTTCTTTACCCAGAGGATAGTGAATCTGTGGAATTCATTGCTCCAGACAACTGTCGACACTGAGTCATTGTGTAGTGGAAAGATCCTTAATTAGCAAAGGGAATCAAGTGTGACAGGGAGAAGATAAGAGAATGAAGTTGAAAAATATAGTACAAGTAAATCCACCATGATAGAATGGCAGACAGACTCGATGGGCCAAACAGCCTGATTCTGCTCTAATGAGTTATAGATTGGAACTCGGTACAATATTACCTTGCCCACATTAACTTTGCATACATGTTCATGCTCTTGGGCCAAACAGCCTGATGATGGGCCAAACAGCCTGATTCTGCTCTAATGAGTTATAGAATGGAACTTGGTACAATCTTACATTGCCCACATTAACTTTGCATACCTGTTCATGCTCTTGGGCCAAACAGCCTGATGATGGGCCAAACAGCCTGATTCTGCTCTAATGAGTTATAGAATTGAACTTGGTACAATCTTACCTTGCCCACATTAACTTTGCATACATGTTCTGCTCTTGGGCCAAACAGCCTGATGATGGGCCAAATAGCCTGATTCTGCTCTAATGAGTTATAGAATGGAACTTGGTAAATCTTACCTTGCCCACATTAACTTTGCATACCTGTTCATGCTCTTGGGCCAAACAGCCTGATGATGGGCCCATCAGCCTGATTCTGCTCTAATGAATTATAGAATGGAACTTGGTACAATCTTACCTTGCCCACATTAACTTTGCATACCTGTTCATGCTCTTGGGCCAAACAGCCTGATGATGGGCCAAACAGCTTGATTCTGCTCTAATGAGTTATAGATTGGAACTCAGTACAATCTTACCTGGCCCACATTAACTTTGCATACATGTTCATGCTCTTGGGCCAAACAGCCTGATGTTGGGCCAAACAGCCTGATTCTTCTCTAATGAGTTATAGAATGGAACTTGGTACAATCTTACCTTGCCCACATTAACTTTGCATACATGTTCTTCTCTTTCTGAAAATTGGCTCCGTTGACATCACCATAGCTGAATTTAATTTTGGAAGAACAATTTTTTTTTAAAGTACCACAGCCCGAGTTTAGACATTGACGAAGTTTATGCTTGTCTCTATCTCCTCTGTCTTTTCCTTATGTTTGCCCAGCCTTGACCCCCAGATGACTGAAAAATGTTTCCCCCATTCCATTGGTCATGGGGGTTAGTGACGTCATGGAGGAATACGGGATTATGAGGGTCATTAATAGGGTGAACAGCAGCAGAGTCTTCCCAGGGTGACAGTTGCAAAAATCACAGGGCATCTGGTGGAGGAAAGTTTAAAGGAGTTTTTATTAACTCACCCCTAACATCTCCCCTAAACTTTCCTCCCCTCACTTTTGTTAGCCCAGGAGAAAGATTAAATGTCTCAAATCAATTCTATCTCAGATTATAATGCACCCAAAGATTGTTCCACCACTCTCTGCAGAATGGACTTCCAAAGACACCCAACTCTCGAGGAGAAGAAAGTCTTCCTTCTGTGTTAAATGGGTGCTCCATAATTTTGAGACAATGCCCTCTGCTTCTGGCCATCCCAATGAAAGGAAGCAGTTCAATTTCCTTCTACTGATGCTGTTTGACCTCCTGATTACAGAAGCAGGTTCGAAATCTTTAGCCTCTTGCACCTTTCAGCATGTGTCATGAATAATTTACTCAGAAACTGACCTACTTCAATATGAACCAATGCCTCTACATTCTCCAAAGACTCAGGATACCTGGCGTGTCTCCCCTCTTCCTCAGCACCTTCTGGAAGTGCACCATTGAGGGGGATTACTTAAAGTGGTGTGTGAGCGGATAAAAAAAGTTGAGAACCACAGAGTTACGGGAAAAAGGCAGGAGAATGGGGCTGAAAGGAAAGACATATCTGCCATGATGTGAATGGCAGAGCAGACTCGATGGGGCAAATGGCATAATAAGTCTTATGATCATCTGTCACTGAGAGGAGAATCTGGGGGAACTGGGGGGAAGGTGGGGAGAACAAATACAGGATTAGCCATCTTGGGTATCTAACTATCAGCATGAAGTCAGTGGGCTGTTTCAAGGCTTTAACGACCACTTAACAAGGTCTAGCAGGTGTCAGCAGGGAATTGCAACGTGGCAGCCATGACTCTGTTCCAAGAAGTGCTCCCACTTTGAGGAAGTTTGGCTTCCTTAAATAGCAGATGGACAAACATTGATGGTCTGCGTTTTTTGAGGAGACCAGGGGAACCGCTCCTCGAAAATAATGTCATAGGACCTGAAAATGCAGACAAAATGTGTCATAATATCCCAGCGAGGAGGTGTAGAGGGAAAAAATTTGGCAAGAAAAATGTTTTTCTTATTTAACAGCACGGCTGCAATATTGAACGTGCGGGAGATAATTTGCATGTTTGTTAACTTAGTCATCAATGTGATTACAGCCTCAACAGAGGGGATATTTCTTCTGCTCTTCTTCCCATAGATGGCGCAATTGATCACTTTGAGTGATGATGAGACTATTGTCATGCACTTTGGACACATGCACCCAAATTCGACTTGTTCCAGCTGAGTAGGTCCTTTATGAGAGAAAACGTCAGTCAAGAACATAAAATTAAAACGAGGTAATAAATTGAAAAATCATATTCACGCACAGCATTGCAGTGAAGGGGAGGCGAGTGAGGAATGCAGAGGAACAGAGAGATCTTGGAATAATAGTTCATCGTTCTTTGAAGGTGGATTCTCATGTAGATAGGGTGGTGAAGAAGCCTTTATAAATCAAAGCATAGAATATAGGAGTTGGGAAGTGATGTTGAGATGTTCAAGGCGTTGGTGAGGCCAAATTTGGAATATTGTGTGCAGTTCTGGTCCCCAAATTATAGGAAGAATGTCAATAAGGTAGAGAGGGTGTAGAGAAGATTCACTAAAATGTTGCCTGGATTGCAGTATTTAGAATAGGGAGAAAGATTGAGTAGACTGGGTCTTTATTCATTGGAGCGTAGAAGGTCGAGGGGGGGATTTGATAGAGGGATTTAAAATTATCAGGGGGATAGATAGGCTCTTCCCCTTGAGGGTAGGTAAGATTGGAATGAGGGGCCATAAGTTA
This sequence comes from Narcine bancroftii, assembly GCF_036971445.1. NCBI lineage: Eukaryota > Metazoa > Chordata > Chondrichthyes > Torpediniformes > Narcinidae > Narcine > Narcine bancroftii. Next base: position 239,738,678 of record NC_091474.1, on the reverse strand, counting down.
AGGGTTAGGGGGCAAAAATTTAGAAGTAACATGAGGGGAAACTTCTTCACTCATAAAGTGGTGGCCGACTGGAATGAACTTCCGGAAGAGGTGGTTGTAACAGGGTCAGTTTTGTCATTTAAGAGAAGGTTGGATGAGTGCAGGGATGGGAGGGGATTATGGACGGGGAGCAGGTACGTGGGACTAATGGAGTTCACTTAAATCGGTGCTGACTAGAGGGGCTGAGATGGCCTATTTCCGTACTGTAATTGTTATATGGTTATTTCAGAATGCAAGAGGGAAAGGAGTGGCATTACAAAAGTCCAGACAAGTGATGTCAGAGCAGTATGTTGGCCCTTTCATGCAGTTGAAAAGCCCAAGGGTAAAGGCGGAGATTCCTCACCCTTGCCTCGAGGGTCCTACCTCCGTCAATGTGCCGTGGCCTGCTCCCAGGAGCCTCTCTGGGAGAAGGGTCTGTGGCAGAGCGCGCTCAGCATGGATGTCAAACGCTTCAAGTGGCTGGCTGGCAGTGGGTCGCGATGATGTCGCCCAGACTGATACGTAGGGGCAGCGATTTTAAGACACCTATACTGTGACCGATCGCACTCAGAGACTTGAGAGGAGCAGAAACACACCCTTAATAGCTTATTATCAATGGCCGGTTGACACAATAGTCCTCAGGTGCATCTGAGGTAAGGTGGAAAAACCAAGGTTTATATTGGGGTAGATGAGGGTGGGCCTGGGGACTACACACAGACAGTGAATTACTGTTCACTGCATTCACCCCTTCCTTCAGAATGGAACCTGTGGGTGAAAACAGAGACTATACATTCAAAACAGTAACAATTTACAAATATTTAGAAGTTGAGTCTGTCAGGTGGTCTCATTATTACGGGTGAGCGCTTCAGTACTGGAGGACTTTGGGCTTCTGGGACCCCCTGTGGTGTTGGGTTACTGGTTCTCAAGGGATCTCGTTCTGGTTGTGGAGTGGATTGACCCACTTCCCACGTTGAGTCATCCAGAACCCTGGGTGGGGTACTTTGTAGTTCCTGGCTTGTTTGAAATCCTGCAGGTGCCAGGACTCTGATCGATGTGGTATCCTCTCTGCCATTAGGGTATGCCACATAGGCATATGCTGGGTTGGCGGGCAGCAGGTGCACCCTATCGATCAGGGGGTCTGTTATACTCAGGCCCTGATGCCATTAGACAAGTCAGGAGGGTGGTCTTTGACATGGATTTCATCTGGAAAGTGAACATTAGTTCATGAGGAGTTATGTTAGTTGCATTGCAGAGAAGTGACCTTATAGAGTGAACCGCCTGGGTAGGACTTCTTGCCATATGAGTCTGGAAGGCCTTTAGACTGGGGAGCCAATATCAATGCCTACCATATTGTTGTGTTTTTCTTTGCAACTTGTCCGTCCCCCGGGCGTTGTAGCTAGTTGTCCTGCTTGAGGCAATACCTCTTACGAGAAAGAACTGGCGTAGCACTTCGCTCATAAATGATGAGCCCTGGTCACTATAGATATAGCTGTGATATCTGAACAGGGTGAACATAGAGTGCAAGGTCCTGATATCCGTGCTGGTGGTCATGTCTGGGCAGGGGATGGCGAACAGAAAACATGAATACTGGTCGATGATGTTAACAAACTACATGTTTCCATTGGTGGAATGGAGGGGACCCTTGAAATCAACACTGAGTCGTTCAAAGGAGCGGGATGCTTTTATCAGGTGTGCTTTGTCAGAGAGAAGTGTCGTTTTCACTAAGCGCAGAAATGGTAGGACCTGATATCATCAACGGTGTAGGGCAGTTTGCGCGCCTTGATGAAATGATCCATGTGAGTGATGCCTGGGTTGCAAAAAAGTTCATTATGCAGTGTCCGCAACTGGCCAGTGAGTGCAGAGGTACAGCTTCCTCATTACAGACCATCTGGAGGTACATCGAGAGTACCTGGCCTGAATGCTGTCATAATTATAGGTGGAGCATTCGATCCTCCAACTAGCAATCTTATCATTCTTTATTTTACCTCTTTTTGCATTATTAAACATGAATGCCACTGATCGCTGGTCAGTGAACAGTGTAAATTTTCTGCCGGCCAGGTAATGCCTGCAGTGCCTGATGGTCTCTACAATGGCTTGAGCCTCTTTATCCACTGATGGGTTCTGAAGATTGTGGCCTTGTAGGGTGTGAGGAAAAAAAGGCAACTGGTCTGCCCACCTGGTTAAGGGTAGTGGCCAGAGCGATGTCAAAAGCATTGCTTTCCACCTGGAAGGCTGCATCGTTGTCCACCATCAGCATGGTGGACTTTGTGATGTAGATCTGAACGTAGTCGAAAGTGGCCTGAGATTCAGCCGATAATGGGAACGAGGTGGAATTTAATAAGAGGCGGACATTATCCACATAGTGAGGGACCCACTGGGCCTAGTAATAAAAGTAGCCTAGGCACCTCCTTCAGGCCTTCATGGTCTTTGGGATCCAGAGATATTTTTGTTTTGAAAATTTTATTTATGTAAAAAATTGTTAATAGAAAAACACTATACAATCCAATATAAGTAATTTTATATAATTGGATATAAAGAATAAAAATAAAAAATAAACACAGAAAGAAAAACAAGAAAAAGAAATGCCCCTCCCACCCTCCCACCCCATCAGCCAGCTCTCTTAAGGAGAGCTAAAGAAAGGAAAAAATATATAATACATCAAGGTACATCTAAATGCATATATTCCAAATACAGTAACAACTTATTGATGAATAAAGAATAATTATCATGCAAATTATAAGTATTTTTTCCGTAACAATACAAGCTTTCAATTCATTATCCCATCCCGTTGTATTAATCACTGTGTTATCCTTCCATGTCTTTGCTACACATTTTTGAGCTACAGACAGTACTGAATGTACAAATGCAATTTGAAATTGATCCAGCCCTAATCCCTTTAAAGGAACCATGTAACTCATTAAAAAAATAGATGGACCCAATGGTAACTTAATGTTATATATTTTTTCCAAAATTAACCTAATTTCTCCCCAAAATGATTGTACATAAACACAAGACCAAACAGCATTTTAAAAAGTTCCAGTACATCAACCACATCTAAAGCAGGAATCCAAGTTAGTAAAACCATATCTTTTCAATTTCACTGGAGTTAAATATAACTGATGTAAAAAATTATAATTAACCATTCCATACCATACATTCGTCAATTTAGTTACACTGTTGTAACACATATCTGCCCAATAATCTTCAGGATAAACAAAGGCTAAATCATTTTCCCATTTAATCTTGGACTTCTCCCATTCTGGTTTATCCATGTTGTCTTGTAAACTTTATACATAACAGAAATATAACCTTCTTTTGGTATAGAAGAAATCAAAGATTCAAATTCCGTCAATACAGGTAAAATCATCTCTCTACCATACATATCTTTCACCAAAGCTCAAAGTTGATAATAAACCAACAAAGAATTTTTAGTAATATCAAAATGTTCCCTCAATTGATTAAAGGAAAGAAACTATCCTTCTACAAAACAATCCTGCAATGTCTTTATACCCTTATAATCATAACGCTTTAAGTAATTATTAAATATTGAAAAAGGAATAAGCTGATTATTATATAGTGGGGTTAAAATTGACAATTTACCTTTTGATCCTAAAATCTTATTTCTTTTAGTCCACACCTTTAATAGATGCTTTAATATTAGCATATTATATTCCTGCAACAAATTTATATTCCATCAATATATAAATTGATGCAGCTCAATTTCAGAAATGCAAGCTGTCTCAACGTTTGCCCATCTTGGGGATTGGTCCAAATCCATCAATCTACTAATAAATTTCAACTGGGCTGCTTCATAATAATTGTGAAAATGAGGAAATTGAAGCCCACTTAACGCATGCTTCCAAGTAAGTTTATATAATGCTACCTGCGATAATTTACCTTTCCATAAAAATTCTCTCATGGCTTTATTTAAACCCTGAATGGCTTTATTTAAATCCTGAATGGCTTTATTTAAATCCTGAAATAATCCCTTTGAAGGAGAACACGGTATTGATTGAAATAAATATTGAATTCTAGCAAAAAATATTCATCTCAATTCAATTAACTCGACCAATTAAAGATAATGGGAGATCTTTCCATTTAATTAAATCTGCTGTAATCTTTTTTAGTAAAGGAACATAATTTAACTTTTTTAAAGATTGATAATCAGCATTTTCAATTATTATTAAATATTTAATTTTATCAGATCATTTCATTGTTATAATATCTTTATATTCTGAATAATCTCCTTCTCCAATTGGCAAAATTTCACTCTTATCTCAATTAACCTTACATCCAGATAATGTTCCATATTGTAATAAACATTCCTGCAGATGCGGCAATAATCATTCTGGGTCTGTCAAATATATCAAAACATTACCTGCAAATAGGTTAATCTTATGCTCTTCATCCTTAACTCTCATTCCTGTTATCTGTTCATTCTGTCTTATTGTTTGTGCTAACGATTCAATAGCCAATGCAAACAAGGCTGGTTACAATAGACACCCTTGTCGAGTCGAACGTGTCAGTTTCAACAGTAATGTAACTTGACCATTTGTCACCACCCTGGCAATTGGGCTTGTATATAAAGCATTAACCCAACCAATGAAAAAAGGGACAAATTTAAACTTCTCCAACACCTTAAATAAAAATTCCCATTCAACCCTGTCAAAGGCTGTTTCCACGATAAGCGGATGGTTGGGCTGCTGTCAATATGTATTGTCCAACGTAATCAATCAAAGGATATTATCTGATGCATTTCTATACTTAATAAAACCTGTTTGATCAATTTGTATCAATTTAGGTAAATGCTTGGTAAGTCGATTTGATAAAATTTTTGCTATAATTTTATAGTCTACATCCAGTAGAGAAATAGGTCTATAGAAAGACTCTTTCAACGAATCTCGATCTTTTTTCTGAATTACAGTAATTAAAGCACTGGAGCAAGATTCCGGTAACTCACACTCATCAGTTACTTGTTGTAATACATCCTCAAACACAGAGGATAAATCTTCAATAAAAATTTATAAAATTCCACAGAAAATCCATCATTCCCTGGTGACTATCCATTTGGCATCTCCTGTATAACTTACTTAATCTCAAATTCTGTAAACGGAACTTCCAATTCCACAACATCTTCCTCCTTTAATGTTGGTAATGTTAATTTGGATAAATAACATTCAAAGGAACCTTTATCCTGTTTCCACTCAGAAGTATATAATTTTTGATAAAATGAATAAAACTGGTCGTTAATTTTCTGAGCTTTATAGTTAACTATTGAATTCTTTTTAACAGCATTAATAATCCGTGAAACCTGTTCCATCTTTAACTTCCGTGCAAATACCTTATGTGCTCTCTCACCCAACTCGTACTAATGCTGCTTAGATCGATTAATTAAATGCTCAAATTGATAAGTTTGCAATATGTTATAAGATTAGTTTCAGATTAGCCAAAACGACTTTTTTATCTTCCATCACATCTTTCTGAAATTCCTTCTCCAATTCGGCAATTTGCTTCTCCAGTTCTAAACTCTCTGCCACACACTGTTTCTTAACTTTACTCCTATACAGTCAATCACTAGCCTGGAGGTTTCTCCCCCTTTCCCAACTACCACCCGGGTTCGCCAGGGGCTGTTGCTGGCTCAGTGATAATTTCTTTAAGCAGCCGCTGTGTCTCAGCTCTGATAAATTCCTGGCCCCCACATTGGATCGCCTGGTCATTGTAGCTATTCGCTTGCAATCGGGGATCCGGTTCAGAAACAGTGAGGGGGTGGGGGTGGTGGAGATCAATACTTAGGTTGGAGATACCACATGTGATGTCCAGCTTTTGGGATTTTCCGTTCCTCACCGTGATTGGAGGAAGTGTGCTCGAGTACTCCATGGTCACACTTTTAAGTTAACACAGGAAGTCCAGGCCCTGCAACACAGGAACACACAAATCCTTCAGAACATACAAACAGAACTTTAAAAATGCCCACCTTTCACATTTATATGTACTATACAGTACCCCCTGGATCGTCACAGAGTTCCAATGCGATGCTAGGTAAATACGGTGGTGTATTGGATAAACTTTTAAGCTGTACAGCAGAGTGGTCATGGAGTTTATAAAGTTTTTAGTGGAACCAATGTCTACCAAGCAATCAGTGAAGTGTACATTTACTCTCACCTCCACTGTAAAGTTATTCAATTGGTGAGGTCTTGCCTGATCCAGGACGACCGATACCAGTGCTCTGGGAACGACGTTGCTCCCATGTGGATCCGAAGCAGGACTACTGGCATCAACCACAAGGTGTGACAAGGTGGCTGCCATTGCTTTCCACAATGCTTTACTTCTGGTGACAGGTCTCACCAAACAAAGCGCAGCAAGATGCTGGCGGCGAGCAGCATGGAGAGTCTGGGGTTGGCACTTTGGGAATCATGCATGCGTCGAACGCTGATTTGGGGCCAAACACGTGGTGACTCTCTCTGGGTTCCCCTTGGCCCAGCAGAACATCAACCAGTGCTCTCGCTTACTGTATCCTGAGCACACAGCGTCCTTCATGGGCAATCTGGCGCCGGGGTGCCACAGAAGTAGCATACCCTGTCATGTATGGCCACGGCAGTTGGTGCTGGGGCTGTGGGGGTCACCGGTGCCCCAATGTTCTGGTCTTCTGAAATGATGCCGCTTTTGCCCGTCAGGTCGTTGGGTCTGTTCGAGTGTTTTTGCCTGCTCCAGCGTTTTGGCCAAGTCTTTCTTTCTTTCTTTCTTTCTTTCTTTCTAGCAGTCAGTGCCTCCTGCCAAGAGGGTGTTCTGGATTTGTCCTCCTCTCTCACCCAGGCCGTGACTGGTTCAAAGTGGTAGTTCCTAGTCAGGGCCCACAGTTCAAGGACATAATTATCCAGCAATGCACCCAGGCATTGCTGATGTTGAGCAAGCCGATGTCTCATTAGCATGTTGTTCTAAGGCCTCATGTAATGGGCCTTTAAGCATTCTATGGCTGACTTGTATGTTGCACATTTCCTAATGACAGCAAATCCCTTGGGGACAACTTGAGAGAGAAGGGCAGATCTCTGGAGACTATTGGACTTGAAGACATCTTGCGTGGCTGTCACTTAAGACTGGAAGCAATTCAGCCAGTAGATTAATTCCTCCAGGGCCTCTGTGGACAGAGGGTGGACCTGGAGCATGCCTGGCTTCAACAGGGCTTCCATCCTGCTTCAAAATCAAGCTATTAGAATTGTAACACGACTGATTGCACTCACAGACTTGTGAGGAGCACCAACATATTTTTAATAGCTTACAATCAATGGCTGGTATTTACAATAGTCTTCAGGTGATTCTGAGATAAGGAGGGAAATCCAGGGTTTATATTGGGGTAGGTGAGGGTAGAGCCAAGGGAGGAACCAGCCATCTTAACACCAAGTATACAGTGAATTCCAGTTCACTGCATTGCAGAGAGCCTGGTGTGTATGAATGGCATTGGCTCAGCAGGTGTCGATACGGCCCCAGTCGCCTCCACCTCCATCAGCTCTGGAGGGTGTTATGAGGTGTCACTCAATATGAATGCGGTGCAGGCTGAGTCTTCTAAGGCGAAATTTATGTTTCCCTTCACGCTTGTATCCGGCCTCTGGCCTGGCATGAAATGGCCTTATGATTAGAGTATCAAGGAGAAGTTCAGGTTGTTAGAAAGAAACCATCTTTAACCTCGAGGTGCTGGTTTTCGGGCTTCTGCTTCTATGAAGATAGAAGAGGGTGTGACCAGGGTGAGAATCACTGCTCTCGACCGAATTGTTATTGAAATATTTTGCATGAGACAAATTGTCATTGGCCCATTTCCTTTGGAGTTCTGAAACCGTGCACATAACGAGTCAATTAGGGATGATTAAAACAGCGGGTTTCAAATTTTTCTTTCCACCCACGTGAAATTTGATTGCCCTCTCTGAATGTCAAGGCACCTGAATGAGCAAAAGAAATTGATGAAGGAAGAGCAGCAGGTGTGGAGAATATGGATTTTAGTAAGACATTTGTCAAGGACCCCCATGGGAGGCTCGTTGAGAAAAACATGAGGCACGAAAATTTATTGAGATAAAAGTGAAATTATGTTGAGGGAAACTACACACAATGTAAAACAAATGTTCAATTTAAATGGTCAGATAATGGGATTAAGTATTTGGGTATTAAAAGTGATAAAAATTTGGATATTTTTAAAGTTGAATTCTTTATCATTATTTAATAAAGTTAAAGGGGATTTGAATAGATGGAAGTCTTTACTGTAAAGGGTTAAACCTTGTGTTTTTGATTTGTAGTTAATTTGAAGTCTATCTCTTTAAGAAGGAGTATTGTTTGTAGTGTTACCAAAGTGACTATGATGTAATATGTTGTAATATATGCACAGACCAAGAGCTTGCAGCTTATTCTTCGACGAACTATGAAGGAGACATGTGTGAGATCATTTTCTTTGCACTCGTCTTATTTTGTCTTCTATAGTTTTGTCTATTTCTTCTTATATCTGTTTAAAGTTGAATATCATTATATCATTATACAGTAAATGCCTTGTTTGTTCATTATTATGAAAGTCTTAATGCAAATTTACTAAAAAGGTTTATCCATTTTATCAATGACAAATCTACTTAAAGCTGCATTTACAAAATTTGGTTTATTGGATTAATAAGATAGTAATTCAAAATATTCTCCTCATGTTTCCTTGAAGATGACATTTTTTGAAATTGGGAAATACTACAACCTTTAAAGTGTCATCTATATTTACCTACAACTTTACTAGGTAGAATGAATTGTATTAAGATGAATATTTTCTCAAGGATTCGTTATCCTTTTTTTTCAATCCTTTCCTTGTATTGTACCTCAAGATTTTTAAAGAATCTAAATTCAATAATTGGGAAATTTTTGTGGAAAAGTGAAATAGTAAGGGTCTCCTTTGTAAAATTAACATGGAAATTTGAATTAGGAGGTTTACAGCTTCCACATTTTCAAAATTATTACAAAGCTGGTCAGTAGAAATTTAGTATGGAATGTTTGATTTAGATAAATCTTTAACATGGGCTAATATAGAATTAACTAAAATAGATGAAAAATCTATATTTGAATTTATTTATAAGTGGAATACCAAACTATTGATTGGCAAAAAGGACCCACCTATATTGAAACAATTAATTGAATTATGGAATAAAATAGATTATGAACTAGGTGGGAAAGGTAAGATTTCACATAAAACACTTCATATCAAAATAAACTTTTTCATTTTATTGGAATCAAATGGGGATAAAATGATAGAAAACTGCCTTGAAGGTGATTATTTTATATCTTTCCAACAAATGAAAGAAAAATACAATGTTACAAAAATACATTTTTTGTTATTATCAAGTTAAAGCATTTTTAAGTTCTGCGGTAGAAATTAAGTTTATTAAAGGGATATTAATACATTTATTTCTGGAATGAAAATGTCTGAATTTGAAATTCATAAATCAAGATTAAAGTGTGTGATGATGTAATGGGGGTGTATTACACTAACTGTTTGCTATTGGCTATGGCTGTAGAGTATCTCATGTGTGTGTAAGTTCAGAAAAGTTCTTTGGTTCATAGTCCAATCTCACTTCTCATTCCTCCAAATTCACCAATAGCATATAATTCTTATACTGTGCACATAAATTTACATTTATAAAGTTCACCAGGCTTTGGTGCTCGAAAGGTAAATGGTTATCTCTCAAGTAGGTATTTGTCAGTTTTCAGAGAGAGATTTGTGGTATGATAGACACCTACAATAGATTCCTTGTATCCAGACACTTAAGTGTCTTCCCGAAGAAACGTGACCCAGCAGGGTTCTCCAGATGATAACCTCTTTCTTTCAGGTCATCACAGAGTTGTTTTTGTTTCACTTATTCCAAGTGAAACATTAGACAGACAGTCCTCTCTTCTTGCAATGACCACAATCTGAATTAAGAACTCACAACCCATCTTCCAAATGTGCTTTTTCTCAAGCTTGCCAGCTAGTCCTGTTCCAGTCCAAGTTGCTGTTCCCAGCTGTGACACTGTAGAAGTGATCTGTGTATCTCTCTCTCTCTCTCTCTCTCTCTCTCTCTCTCTCTCTCTCTCTCTCTCTCTGAGAGCAAAAGCATGTTTGACTCTCTCTGATTGCCAAACTATATGACCCTCTTAGAACAGGTCCAGACAATCTGCAACTTTCACAAGATCTTTCATCTGTTGCCTTATTGTAAACAACAATTCATTAGTGAAGTCTCTTGGGCGCTCTCCAAAGCTCTTGAAAAAGGCTGTGGGCTGATATGTCTAGCATTAGCAGAGCTTCAGTATTTCAAATAAGATCTGTTTTAAAGTGTTGTCTGTGACCTCCTCTAACAAACCTTTCCAAATTTATCTCCCAAAAACATATCTTTATACTCTGTCACAAAATGTATAGTGGTTTTAAATTTTTAAATAAAATCTTTTAAAAAAGGAGGACATAAGGCATGGGATCAATGGAACCTTGACCGTGTGAAATCAGAATTGGCTTGCCTATACAAAGCAAGGCCTAGCAGTGGACAGAAAGTATTCTACCTGGAGCTCAGTGATTAGTGGAATTCCACAGGGATCTGTTTTGTGACCATTGTTTGTTGTGGTTTTATGAATGACCTGGATGAATAAGTAGAGGGATGGTCAACTGGTTTTCAGCTTATATGAATGGTTGATGTGTTATAGAACATATTGTGTTAGATTTTGACAAAATATGTACAAGATGTAGAAATGGGCAGAAAAGTGGTAGATGGAATTCAATCTGGATAAGTGTGAGGTGATAGATTTTGTGGGTCAAACTGTAAGGCAGAGTACATGGTTAATGGTTGGATACTTAACAGTATGGATGAACAGAGCAACCTTGGAGTCCAAATCCATAGATGTCTCAATATTGCCACACAGGTTGATAAGATAGTTAAGTATGCCTCTGGTATGTTGGGCTTCATTAATTGGGGCATTGAGTTCAGGAGTTGTGAGGAAATGTGGCAGCTCTATAAATCTTGGGTGAGACCACACTTAGGATGTTGTGTTCAGTCTTGCTCACCTCATTACAGGAAGGCTATGGAAGCCATGGGGACGGTGCAGAGGAGATTTACCAGGATGTTGCCTGGATTGGAAAATGTGTCTTATGAGGCAAGGTTACCAGAGTTAGGGCTTTTCTCTTTGGAGAGAAGGATGAGAAGTGACTTGGTAGAATCTACAAGAGTATGAGAAGATTAGATAAGGTTGAAGTCAGCGCCTGTTTCCCAGGGTAGGAGAGGCAAACACCAGAGAACATCTGTGCAAAGTGAAGGGAGGAACGTTTAGGAGAAATATTGCACTGTTGAGATGGTGTGGAGGAGATTTGCTGAGACCCTGTCTGAATTGGAGAACATGCCTGATGAAGCAAGGTTGATATAGATCGGGCTTTTCTCTTCAGAACGGTGAAGGATAGAGGTGTGTATGAAGGTAATGTACAGGGTGGACAGCAGTACTTTTTCCCTGATGTGACAATAGCAAATCTTTTTTCAGGTGAGAGGAAGGAAGTTTATGGGAAATGTCCGAGGCAGCACCACTTCCTCATGCACATCTCCTGAAGGCCGACAGTTTCCAGTCGGACAGAAGTCCCTCTTTCATGTTGATTATCTACTTCTACTGCAATAATGGAGACCACACAGCGGCTAACCATTTCAATTCCACACTCCATTCCTGCACTGACATGTTAGCCGCAAATCGGAGGAACAACACATAATTTTCCACCTGGCTACTGTCCATCCAGATGGCATTTATATTGACAACTTTAGTTTCATTAAAACTCTCTCCATCCTTCTGTCTCCTTTACTCCAGACCCCCACCCCCGCTCCCCCCATTTCATTCTCCGTTAAGAGAGCTACCCCCTCCCGCTATCATTTCTCAGCTATTTGTTCTACCTCCCACCCTGATCCACTGAAAACATCTTGTCTTTTTGCCTCCTCCATCTGCCTCCATCCTCCCTTCTCTCCTCTCTTCTCACCCCTCCCCCCCCCCCCCACCTTTTCATTCAGGTGCCCAAGTGTTTTGTGCTCATAACTTGCCAAAGGGCTCAGACCTGAAACATTGATTACCCATTATTCCCTCAAGATGTTGCCTGTCATCAGCCTGTATCCCTCCAGACCATCCTATCCATGTCCCCCTTTTTCTCTCTGTTCTTTTATCTCTATTCTCACTCTCTGACAGCTGCCATTTAGTCATTGAGCTGCTACTCATATTTACAGCTTATCTCCATCCAATGTCTCCCCAGTTTCACACAGAGTCACATCTCTCCCCCATCCCCCATCGCCACTGCAGATTTATAGCCATCTTTTGTCTTTTCCCCAGGTCTGACAAAGACACTTTTTACTTTTTCCTTGTTGCCTGACTGATGTTATCTTTGGATTTTAGATTTCCCGCTGTGTCCAGTGATCTCTTTGCCCTTCCCTGAACATCCTCCCTCCCTGCCTTAGGCTTGAAAAAACCCCAGGATGAAACGTTGACCATCCATTTCTCTCATGGATGCTGCCCGAACCGCTGGGCCCTTTCACCTTCTCACGTTTGCTTCATGTCGTGTACATTTGTCTTGAGTAAACTTATACCTCTCACTTTGTTCGTTTTAGATTGGTCACAGTTTTCGAGCTATCGAAAGAAAATAGACACACACACCGAGATCAGTTCAGTTTATACAAGTATTTATTACTAAATCTAAAGCTGAATTCACACTACAATATGCAAGCCCTTCCCAATTATACTTATCAATGCCTGGACTGGTCCCAACTGCCGAAGCGAGGCAACGACTGCACACTTGCTGTAGGTTGTCGAGGCACCTGTAGCAGCTTCTCTACCTCCCTCGACCGTGACGTTAGCTGGACTCTTGAAGTTCTTCTTCTTGCTGAGAGATGTTGCTACCTCTTGGAGAATCTCTCCCTTCAGCAGTGGGACCATGGCTTATATTACCCAAAAGTTGTTTACTTCAGATCTTATCTCTTTGAAGAAATGGTTTAATTATCTTCAAAGTCTCCTGACAGTCTGCGACCAACAAAAGAAAACTGCATCCTTGGCCCCATGGTGGAATTTAGATGTGTCTACTAAATATGTATCCTAGGCCTCATAGTGTAAACCAGATGTGTCTACTAATTCTAAAAAAAACAGGCAAGTTCTCAGCCTTGCAGCATCAGAAGTAAAAGACACAGTTTAAATCTTCCATTACAACATTCCCAGCTTGCTGCTGAGCCAGTGGATTATTTAATTGAGAGACTGGTGACAGGATCAATGACCAGGTCTGTCTCTGAGCAAGAATTCCCTCGGACACCAAGTGTTGTGATGCATCACCCTCTTTATTGAACAGTGAGAATACATTCCCGGCACTTTGGAAAACAAATGAGAAAGACCCCAAAGAAGACAATTTATTAAATCCCCAAGAACAGCTGTGAATGGGCTGCCTGTGAACAGGAACCATGGTCCATGAGCAAGATTCCAGTCAATGAGTTGGGCTTCCAACAGCACCCAGTCTATCTCACACTCCGTGTTCCCAAGGATTTTGCAAACCAGGAACACATCATCTCTTTAAATCAAAACATTCCCTTGTTTTGTGTTTCATTCCGAATCAGCTCAGACTGAAGCCGGGAGCCCCACATCTGGCCACTCCATGATTTCACCCACCATAACCTCAGTGCTCTGTGCTCCCAACACTTCCATTTCCAATCAGCTCTTTCCACATCATCTGTTCCTGTTTGGCTCAGTGTGACCGGGATAAACATACACACAATCCATCCTAGTGTGTCGACGGAATGCTCTGCGACTGTATCCGTACTCAGGAACATCACATTCTCAGTCTGTGCACAAATTGTTTCAAGCAAGATTAGAAAGGGAAATTCCCACAGGGATTGATCCCTGTTTCCCAGAGCAGGTCCCACCCATTTACAACCGTGCTGTGTGGAGACTTTGAAGAAATATCTCTGCCTCGATGGCTCCTTGCTCAAACTCCCCGATTCCTCACCAGAAGAGTTTAAATGTGAAGATTCCTGTACAAGGCAGTGTTCATCCTGCGTGGGAATCATTGATCAGGACCCCAGGACTGGACCAAAGCTGTGAACAGTAAATGTTAAATGCAAGCCAGTAAATAGGAAGGGGGCCTGATGCTGGAGTTAATGTGGCTGGTTCACTGCGAATGAAGTGTGAGCTCCCAACACAGCAGTTGTGTCAGTGTGAGGCAGTACCTGGCAATGGCCAGCAGAGAGCAGTGTTCATACAGGGGGCCACAGGGGATGGTTCAAATCCCCAACAAGACAGGGTTAAATCCAACATGTGTAAATCACCCTGAGCACATAACAAATTCCTGGATGGACAAAGTGGGTCAAGCAGCATCTGTTGAGGCAAAGGGATGGTCGACGTATCAGGTCAAAACCCTGCGTCAGGACTGAGAGTGGAGAGGGGAGATGGGCAGTATAAAGAATTGAGAGGGAGGGATGAGTGGACCTGATGCAGGGTCTCGACACAAAACGTCGACCATCCCATTGTCCCTACATTTGCCTCTCGACCTGCTGAGTTCTTCCATCAGTTTGATTTTTGCTCCAGATTCCAACAACTGCAGCTCTTGTTATCACCTTGAAGATATTTCGTTCCACTAAGATTACATAGAAATGCAGGTTGTTGTTGTAGGTGGGAGACCTGCGTTAACGATAAGAATAAAGTTCAGCACATCTCACTGTTTCAAAACTTAACGCTTTACAGAACCTCCGAGTGAAGTTCAGTTTAATTTTCGGACTGCAATCTTCATAAGACCACGCGTGTTATACCATCCTAAGAAGAAATACATTTGGTCAAAGGAACGCTGGTCTTTCTCCAAATCTTTCATTAATTTTTTGGCCAGATTCACATAATCCTCCGTTGTACTCTCAAAAGTTCTGTAAAAAATTCAAATAAATACAAAGTGACTTTATTGGTAAATTGATAACAGAACACTTTCCCAATCACTGAGTTTCAAAGGGAGCTGGTTTCATCACCCACTCTGGGCTTGGAACACTGTCCACCTCGGACAATGAAATGCAGAGACTGCTCTCTGCCGTGGGCTCAGAAATTACTCCCCCTCCCTCAGACCTTCCCTCCTCCACCCTTATCCTCAGAGCAACTCCCACCTCCCTCCTGGGTGTGACGACTGACCACTGTTAGGAGGTACGTGGCACAGGACTCAAGTCGGAGAGTCTTTACACAAGGGCAGTGCAAAGCTGTCACCCAATCTGCATTGGGTTGATGCAGTGCAGACGAGAGCCCAGTGTGAACACAGAATGTCATCCATGAGGTTGGTAATGATCGAGTGAGTAACCGCCTTTTGTAAAAAGTCTGTGTCTATGGATAGTGGGAAGGGTAAAAATAGAACGTTGAAAAATGCGCCATAGTTCAGGCCCTTCAGCCCACATTGATGAGGCCACAGAATAACCTGCTCTATGAAGTTCCTCAACTGAATAACTCTCCATCAGTTCTCTGTTCCATTTACCTAATAATTCTCCTGACGATCCTATTTAAATTGACTCCAGCACCATTGCTGGCAGCACTTTCCATGCACCCACCAATTATCAACACAATATCAACCCTGTACTTACTCCGAGGCACCTTAAAACTATGCCTCCTGGTGTCAGCAATTTCAGCCCCTTGATCAGGTCATCCTTTGATACTCCAAGAAGACAAAACCAAGTTCACTCAAACAATCCTTATAATTCATGCTCTCCTAACCAGCTCCATACCTAAAATCATCCTCTATATTGTCTTGATCATATCCAGATCTTTCCTGCAATGAGCAAACCAGAATTGAACACAATATTCCAAATGGAGTAGAAACAAGGTCTTGTACAGCTGTAACAACAACTCATGGCTCTTAAACCTGATCTCACAATTAATGAAAACTGACACTCCATACTCCTTCTCAACACCGCTATCAATCTGTGCTGCAGCTTTGGGGGTCTTGTGGACACGAACTCTAAGATCACTATGTTTGTCCACATGGCTCAGAATCTCCCCATTGACATTGTATCCTGCCTTCAAACTTGACCTATCGAAATGACCCAGTTCTGGGTGAACATCCATCTACCACAACTCAGCCCTGCTCTGCATCCTATCACTGTCCCTCTGGCAACCCCCCACACAGTCCACAACACCATCTACTTTCATGTCAGCTGCAAACATACAAACCCACCCTTCAACTTCCTCATCCAGGACATTTATAAAAATCACATTGAGGAGGGATCCCAGAACAGGTCCCTGCAGAACCCCACTGCTCACGGCATCAATGCAGAATACAAACCCCCTTCAAACATGCTTTGCCTTCTCTTGGCTGCCAATTCTCTATCTACCTCCTTGGATTCCACACCTCTTTATTTCCTAATTGAGCCTTGCATGGGAACTTTATCAAATGCCTCACTCAAATCCATATACACTGCATCCACCAGTCCACCTTCATCAATGTTCTTTGTTACATCCTCAAAGAATTCAATCAGGATTATGAGACCCGGCCTTCCACTGATGAGGCCATGCTGACTTTCCCCAATCTGATTTTTCCTCTCCAAATGCTTGTAAATACTCTCTCTCAGGTCATTCTCCTACTGTTTGCCCCAAGTTAGACTCATTGGTTTATAAGTTCCTGGATTATCTTTACCCTGTTTATTTCTAGGGAAATTACATTTGAAACCCTACATTCCTCAAGTACCGCCTCCTGTCTGTGGTGACGATGCTGTCATATGAACGTTCAAAAGACTGGGAGGCAGGCACATGGATGCAAGAGAAATAGAGGGTTGTGGGTGTAACAAACAAAACGTGCTGTAAAACCACAGCAGGTCGTGGATCATTCATCCATGAATTGGTTTGAGGCTGAGTCCATTCATCAGGAATCTGGATTGAACAGGTAGATGCCAATGAGAGTTATGGCTAGAACCTGGAATATTATAGCACATAACAACAGGCAATCGACCCTTCCAGTCTGTGCTGTCAAATAGAACTAGCCATTACCTCTGATTTGCTTTCATTCCATAACCCTCCAGAGCTCTCCTGTCCATGTATTTATCCAATTTATTTCTAAAACACAAGGTTGAATATCCATTCACTACATCAGATGGCAGCTCATTCCACACCCCTACATCTCTCTGAGTGAAAAACCTTCCCCTTGTGCCTCTCCCCCTTCAGCGTAAAGTTACAACCTCTCGTATATATCTCCCACAATCTACGTGGCAATATCCTCCTCACATCTTTACCCCTCATCATCTAATGGACCTCTTTCAAGGCTCCCCTCATTTTTCTTCAATCCAAGGAGTATTGTCCTAACCTGTTTAATCTTTCCCACTAACTCAGTTCCTGAAGACCTGGCAACATCTGAGTCAATCTTCTCTGCACTCTTTCAATCTTATTGATATCTTTCCTGCTGCTGGCCGACCAGAACTGCACACAATATTCTAAGTGTGACCTCACCAATCACATGAATAATTTCAATACAATATCCTAACTTCTATACTCAATACTTTGATTTATAAAGGCTAAGATGCCAAATGCTTTCTTTTCAACCCTGTCCACATCTGACACCATCTTCAGGGAACAATGTACATGTATTCCCAGATCTCTCTTCTCCTCCACACTCCTCAGTGTCCTTCCATTTACTGTGTACATCCTCCACCCTGATTCACTCTTCCCCTGTGCAACACCTAACACTTATCTGCATTAAATTCCATCAGCCATTTACTGGCCCACCTTCCCAGCTGGTCTGGAGCACTCTTCAATCTTCCTCACTGTCTACAACTTTCCTATCATCGTGTCATCAGTAATCTTGCTGATCCAATTCACCACGTTATCAACTAGGTCATTTATATAGATAACAAACAATAATGGTCCCAACACAGGTCCCTGAGGCACACCACTCGACACAGACCTCCCGTCTGAAATGCAACCATCCACCACCACTCTGTTATCTTCCACCCATGCAATTTTGAATTCAGTTTGCGACCTCTCTATGTATATACCTGTGTCCTATCCTTCTGGACCAAACTCTCATGTGGAACTTTGTCAAAGGCCTTTCTTAAGTCCATATAAACAACATCCACACCCTTTCCCTCATCAACTATCTTGGTAACATCCTCAAAAAACCCTACAAGGTTTGTTAAACACGACCTACCATGCTTTAATCCATGCTGATGTTAAAAAGGGAAGGATTAGATGGTTATGTAATAGGATTACATAGGTAAGCCCAACATTGTGGGCTGAAGGGACTGCACTTTCCTCTCCCCGTACCTGTCCAAATGTTTTATGGCCTTTGCAATCGATCCCACATCTGATTATACCCTCTCGTTACAGATATCTCTGCGCTGGGTCAAAGATGGAGATGGTACACCTAATCTAGGCCACTACTGATTTTGGGACTGTACACCTAATCTATACCACTCCTGAGTTTATAAAACTCTCCAACGTGCCACTCCTTCACCCAGCATTCCATAAGATCCGCAGCCTATCCAACATCTCCATATCATTTCAAGCACACTGATCCTGGTAACGATCTCCTGAATCCTCTATTCCAAGGTGATTAGAAGTGGAGGACCCACATTTAGAGAAAGGTGTGGGAGATTCAAAGAGGATCTGAGGGAGACCTTTGTCCCCCAGACACTTAGGAGTTCCTGGAACACACTGTGGTGGAAGCAGAGTCTCTGATACCATTACTGAAGTGTCCAGATGAGCAGTGAAACCAGAACGGCCATGGGACAAGAGCTGGAAGATGGGATTGACAAGTGTGAGAGTTCACTGGTTGGTGTGAACATGATGGGCTGAATGGTCTGTGTCCATGCTGTCTGACTCAGTGACAGAATTGTGTAATGGCCCTGGGACATCTGTTTTTGGACCTTGAGAAGAAAGGGTGAGAGGAGAGTGGCATGAATTAGATGAGATATGGTGAAGGTCTGGGAGAGGAGATCATGGTTAAGGAGAAGAAGAAATTTCAGAGACACTGGTGTGGAAAGTCTCACACATGTCAGAGACTGAAGACCAGGGAGAATGAGAATGAAGTCCTCACAGGAGGCAGGGAGGGAGGAGGTATCATCAAGGAGGTTATGCGAGTCCGTGGGCTGCAGCGGATATTGGTGTGCAGCCCATTCCCTTAGATGGAGACAGAGATCTGGAGGGGAAGGGATGAATCACATGGTCAATGTGAGGGTCATGTGACCAGTTCCAGTTTCTTTACCCTATTAATGCTAGTCAAGGTCGCAACTAATATGGACCAGACAACTCACCACAGCCTGGCAGTGCCTGAGTGTGGAGCTGTTGGGCACAATGTGAAAATGCTTCAACAGGATATGCCCCAACAAATCTCACCTGAAATAAAATGAGAATGCAGGAAACCAAAACAAATCAACGGGTGGATCTGTTGGCTGAGGTGGACTCTGAACCTGAAGAGGTACTGAAATGGCAAATTTAAACGATGGTTTTAGAACGCCATTTTCAATTGAAACTTGAACACCCCAAGGTTCAGAGAGGGGAACGATTGTACCTGTGGGAGAAAGAACAATTTACAGTCACAGTGATGTATCAGCAATTCATTGAATTTTTCATTGTCCCTCGTATTAAGATACAGTGAGGAACTGTGTTTCTCGTCCTATCCAGGAAAATGAACTCATCTCATCTACGACATTCACCAGATTGTTTAGAGCGACATGGTTCAGTTCAGTGTTTATTGTACTCAGATGTTAACTCTGTGTCTCTCCCGAGTAAGGTTATTAAGTATAATCGACTTAACACAGAAAAAATATATAAATCTTATTGTAGATTTAGATGCGGACAAAGCTTTTGATAAGTTAGATTGGGATGTTTTAATTTAGAGCGCAAAGTAAATTTGGATTTGGTATTAATTTTATAAATTGGATGAAGACCTTATACAGATGTCCCAAATCTAAAGTGATTCCGAATGGACAGATATCTCTTACCTTTCAAATTAATGAGATGTAGTACACAGGGGTGTCCTTTATCACCAGCTTGAGTTGTGTGATGGAATATTTGGAAAAGTTTTTGGGCGATAATTTGGTAAAATTACCAGTGGAAGAAGGACGGCCACCACGTTGAGGGTCGTTAATGACTGTCTTTATTCAAATTCAGTGCTCCCCTTAAGGGCAGCATGAGCTCTGTCACCTGGTGCATTGTGACATTATAATCTCTGCCCAGGGTGCGCGCTGGAAGGGATGCTGGAATCAAAGAGAAACCTCTGACAACAACATTCCCCCATGGCTGCCCTGCCATGTGGCAATACAAGTGGTGCCGGTTCGCCAAGAGGACGTGCACCGCCACACATTCCCCCCAGAACTGGCTGCGTGGTCTGTCACTTTGCCGGGTGGCCCCGGCACTAAGGCGCAGCTGTCTGCACCGGCTGTGGTAAGTCCAGATGGGCTGCCTTCAGACAGTCCACCATGAAAAATTCCTCTCTCCCCCCCTCCCCCCAAGGTCCAGGGTGAAGGTTCCAGCGAACTGGTCAAGACTTTGTATGGCCCCTTGTAAGGTCGCTGTAGCAGCGTACCTTGTGTCCCCTCCACACAAAAATTAACTGGAACGAGTCGAGCTCTTTTGGGAGATGTAATGTCTGGGTGCCGTGGTGTGCCGGGGGTGGGTGAGCTAAGGAGGCCAGTTGCCTGCGTAGATCCACCAGCAGGATTTTGTTGGTGGCCGTGGTGTCAGGGTCTGGGCAGAAAACTCACCTGGCAGGGAAAGCGATGCATCATAGACCATCTTCGCTGCTGAAGCCTGCAGGTCCTCCTTGGGTACCGTAGTAATCTCATC
The DNA here is from genome assembly GCF_036971445.1 of Narcine bancroftii. Classification (NCBI taxonomy): domain Eukaryota; kingdom Metazoa; phylum Chordata; class Chondrichthyes; order Torpediniformes; family Narcinidae; genus Narcine; species Narcine bancroftii. The sequence goes on along the minus strand of NC_091474.1, from coordinate 239,717,876 downwards.
CGCCCAGTTTGATCCAGAGAGCCTCACCATAAGCGAGGCCTTCAGGTGCCTGTGGAACCTCTCCACCAACCCGTTGGACTACGGGTGGTATGCTGTGGTGTGCTGGAGCTTGACCCCCAGGTGTTTCGCCATCTGGGTCCACAGGGCAGAAGTGAATTGCGCCCCCCTGTTGCTAGTGATGTGCGCCAGGACTCTGAAACGGCCAATCCATTGGCTGACCAGAGTCCTGGCCCACGTTGACGAGGAGGCCTCCTTAATGGGGACAGCCTCTGGCCACCTTATGGCCCAATCTATCACCGTGAGGAGGTAACGAGCCTCCTTGGACACTGGCAGGAGTCCGACGACATCAACGTGGATGTGTTGGAATCTGCGAACCGCCGGATTGAAGTTCTGGGTGGGGGCTCGCATGTGTCACTGGAACTTGGAGGTCTAGCATCTGGTACAGTTCCTGGCCAGTTGCACCACTTCTTTCTTCAGCCCATGCCACACAAACCGATCGCCAACATCCGCACTGTTGTCTTTACCGCTGGGTGAGCAAAGTCATGGATCAGACTGAAGACCTTCGACCTCCAGTGTGGCAGGATCACAGGGCGCGGCATGCCTATTGAGATGTCGCAGAGCAATGTGTCCGGGCTGCTAGGCACCCGGACATCCTTGAGTTTGAGGCCCAAGATGGCGGTCCGCAAGGCGTGTGTCTCTGCATCGTTTCTCTGAGCTGATCCACTTACTCATAATCCAGACCATGCGTGAGAGTGTTGATGGCTGGACGGGAGGGCACATTCACCACTACATTGACCTTACCAGCCCTGTGTTGGATGTCGGTCATGAACTCAGACACATACGAGAGGTGGCGCTGCTGTCTGGCGGACCATGTTTCCTTGGTCATCACCAATGCTTGAGTGAGGGGCTTGTGATCCATGAAGACTGTGAGTGGCCTGCCCTCGAGGAAGTAGCGGAAATAGCGGATGGCCAAATACAGCGGCAGGAGCTCTCGGATTTATCCCCGGAGAGTGTCGTACGCACCTCCGGCTACAGGTGCACCAGCAGCAGGTCGCTTGCTAGAACCTACTTTGTTGCAACAAAGACCTGTGCACCTCCTCTGACCATGATAAAGTCTTTCCTTTGGTGGCCATGAGCGTGAACAATGGGCGTATGGTGCGCACAGCTCCGGGGATGAAAAGATGCTAAAAGTTCACCATCCTGCGGACTCTTGGAAGCCTTTCAGGGTGCAGGGTTTGGGAAATCGTTGAACAGCCACTACCTTCTCTGGCACTGCCCCACATGCTGAAATGGTGTGTCCTAGGTGTTGATCGTGAGTCTGAAGTCTGTCAGCTGGACAAAGAGTGTGAGGAGGTGGGCTTTGTGTTCATTGTGGTTGCAACGGGCAATGAGAATATCGCCTAGGTAAATGAACACAAAGTACAAGTCTTTTCCAACCTCGTCCATTAGGCGCTGGAACATTTGGGCTGCATTCTTTAGACCGAAAGTCAATCACAGGAACTCGAAGAGGCTGAAAGGGTGATAATAGCTATCTTACCCATGTCATCTGGATGCAGCAGGATCTGATGGTATCCCCGCATGAGGTCCACTTTGGAGAAGACCCATGTGCCGTGGAGGTTGGCGGAGAAGTCCTGTATGAGTGCCAGATGATTCCTAGTTCCTGGAGCCTGGAGAACTCATGCTTTGCCAGCTGGAGCTTCTCGGATGTCAGCCATCTTGGTCTAGCATGCAGCGGGGGTTCTGTGTGGTGATGTGGTGGAAGACCCCATGCTGGGGCAGGGCAGTTTTGAAGCATGCCTCTAAGATGGTGGGAAATTTGTGGAGGATCGCATCGAACACATCCCTTGTGGCGTATATGGTGGTGATTTCGGGACATTGGGCTTCTGCTATGTTCAGTCGGGTGGAGTGGAACATTCGGGCATTGACTAACCTTTTGACCTTCATGTCAACTAGTAGGCCGTGAGCTCTGAGGAAGTCAACCCCTAACGGTGCCTATGGAGGCTAGGACGAACCTCCCGTGGAACTTCTCCTTCCTCATCTGGATCTGTGCACCGCAGGTTCCGTAGGTCCTGATGGTGGAGCCTTTGGCTGCCCACAGGTTTGGACCTTGAGATCGGGTGGGAGTCTCTAATACTGTGGGGGGGGAAGGATTCTGAGCTCAGCCCCTGTGTCCACCAGGAATCGGCAGCCAGTGGATCTGTCTGTCAAATGAAGGAGACTGTTTTTGTGGGCAGCCATCACAGCCATCAATGGTGGCTGGCCTGGTCATTTCCCTGAAACCCGCAGGGCTGGTGGCACTTACAGGTTTGCACTCCCCTGCGCTTGTGGTTGAAACACCAGGTCAACTGGCCCTCCTCTGGCTTGGTCTTGTGAGCAGCTTGCGGTCAGCTGGCTCCTGGTTGTGCCAAATGGTTGAGGGCTGCCTTGTTCTCCCTCTTTTTGTGCCAGAGGGCATTTGCATGGGCTGCTGTTCTCCTTGGGTTCGAGAAGTCTACATCTGTGTGAAGCAACTGGATGTCATCCGGCATCTCTTCCAGAATATCTGGTGAAATAGAAAATAGGGCTTGTGTTCTTCCACCAGGGTCAGCATTTTGTCCATCAGCGCTGACGGACTACGGTCCCCAAGCCCATCTAGGTGAAGGATCCTGGACGACCCTTGCTGGGGAGTTAGCCCGAAAGTTCCAAGCAACAGGTCTTTGAGGATGGTGTACTTGCCCATAGCCATTGGGGGGTGGGGGCGGGGCTGTGAATGATGTCATTCATCTTCTCTGCCGTATCTTGGCCCTGAGCACTCACCACATGATAGAACATCATGGCAACTGAGGAGATGTTGCGAAGTTAATATTGTGCTTCCGCCTGCCCAAACCACGTTCAAGGTTGGTGGGTCCAAATTGAGGGAAGCTTGATGGAGACAGCATTAACCTCTGCTGAATCCATGGTGTTTTGAGTCCAGAAAATGTCTGTGCTCGTAGGGGGTCACCAATGTGGTGGTGTGAGCCGTGGAAGAAACACAGCCACAATGTTGAGGGTCATTAATGACTCATTTTGTTCAAATTCTGTACGTCCCTTTAAGGGCAGCCTGAGCTCAGTCACCTGGTACATTGTGACATCATAATCTCTGCCCAGGGTGGACACTGGAAGGGATGCTGGAGTCAGAGAGAAATGACGCCATTTCCCCATGGCTGGCCTGCCACGTGGCCATACAAGAGGGGCCGGTTCGCCATGAGGATGTGCACCGCCGCAGTAAGTTACATACATAAACACAATTTAAAACATCTTTTTTGAAATACTGAAGAATTCATATTCAGTGACTTTACAAAAACTATGGAGAATGCTATGCACATTCACATATAGGTGCTAATTGAAATGCTATCATGAAATGAATGGACTGGAGTCAGGTCATCTGTGTTGTACATTTTTGCAAGGCTTCTGACCTCTCTCCAAAGTGCTCACTCAGAGGTCTTTGAGATGTTTGTTTACCTAAAACAACAGATTGGAGCAGAAGGCTGGCTCCGATTGTTTGCTGGAGAAAGAGGGGATTTTACAAGTGAGAGAGAGAAGGACATGTGGCTGGCAGTTGGTATCTCAGATGGAGAGAGATACAGCTGAAGCAGTATCAGCCAGGAGAAGCTTGTTGGAACTGAAACAGAAGTTCCAGAGTGGCGGATGGCTGGAAGTGCTATCTGTTTGATGTTTGTCTTGGAATAAGTGGAATAGAAAGGAACTCGGTGTTAGCCTGAAAGAAAGAGGTTATCATCTGGAGAACCGTGATGGGGCAAGTTTCATCACCAAGATATTGAGGTGACTAAGGGTGGTACCTCAATGGTGGAAATCCTGGAACAACACATCTCTCTCTGCAAACCTACAAGAGCCTTCCTGAGCAGTAACCATTTACCTTTCAAGCACCAAAGCCTGGTGAACTTTATACATGTTAAATTCTGTGCACAGTATAAGAATTGCCTGCAACCAGAGAAATTGGAGAATGAGAAGTGAGATTAAACTGTGAACCAAAGAACTTTTCTTCAATTTAAACGCATGTTACATTCCCGTGCGCTTAGAATTAGAAGGGAGCTAAGTTGGGTTAGTTAATTGTGATAAGCCGAAGGTTGATCCTGTTTTCTTGTTGAAAGACAATAAAAAGCAACTTTTGTTTAAGTAACCATTTGTTGTGGTGAATATCTTTTGCTGCTGGGTTTTGGGTCCATTCTGCTCGTAACAATTGGTCATAAGTTATTGTTGTCAGATTCCCAAGTGAAGTTTGTTAAGTTGGGTTTAATAGTAGCAAGGAAATGTGTCCCTGTAACATGGAAATCTGATGTTTCATTAACATTGGATATATGGCCTGTGAGATTCAAAGTTCTTTTCAATTAAAAAAAAATGATGTGTCGTTTAAGCGATAAATATTCTTTTTTTTTGCAAATTTCTTGTCCGTATGCTAAAATAATGAAATTATAATTATATTAAAATTTATTTCTTTATCAGTGAAGTTTTCCCTAAAAGTATGACAAGTTTATCGTGATTTTGTGGTCTTTGAGTGTCAACTGACACAATCCAAATGATTTGCTTGTAATCATTTTAAAATGAAATATCCTATATGTTGGTTTTGGGATAAGATCAGTTTAGGGGGAGGGTGGATCAATAGGGTGAAAGCAGCAAAATTGTCACGCATAGTGTGACGCGGTGAGTGTAGCTGTTCGAGTAACCCTATTACAGCGCCTGTGACCTAGGGTGAATCCAGTGCTGTATGTAAGGAGTTTGTACCCACTCCCTGTGTCTCCTTGGGTTTCACCCGCTACTTCAGCTTAATCCCACCCTCCAAAAACATATTGGGGTTGCAGCTTAATTGGAGTATTTGGATGACACGATGTTGTGGGCCGGATGGGTCTGTTTAAGGTGCTGTACGTCTAAATTTTAAATATAAAATGGGAAGGTCAAACTGGAACTCTATCAGTGACGGGTGACACAGCAACTGGAAAACTGTGTATGGTTGTGGGCTTCTTGTTGCAGGAAACGAGTGACAGGATGGAAAATGGGAGAACTCGGTTTGGCCCATTTTCCCAATACACTGAGGAAGGACCAAATGTCCTTGTTCAAGCCTGTCCCCACAAGAAGCACAGAACACCAGCTGAAAAATAACATATCCTTCCTGTCAGACACTAAGACTTAAGACCTGTTCTGTGCTGTTGCATTGTAGAAATATCGCACATACCTGCAGCATTATTGAAATGTGAATAATTGAAAAATCTCCCCAGGGCAACCTTTGATGCAGTCTTCAAATCTGATCCATTAATGTACGTATTAAGCCAGAACATGGGTGTGATCTCCTCTTCGAAATATCCCTGGGAAAATGGAAGGAAAGACTTGTCAAAGGACCGCCCGTTACCTTCCTGGGCAGTGTGTGTGTTGGGTGCCGGGTCGTCGGAGCCTGATAAGTCTTAGAACATTACAGCACAGTATAGGCCCACGATGTAGTGCCAAGCTATATAATCAAACCCTTCCCTTCCTCCCACCACCAACCCTTTGTTTTTTTTTACTGTGTTCATCATCTGCTATGTCATGAAAAAACACGATGTAGGTGAAGGTAATGAAATCAGCTGAAATGGTGAGTATTTTTAAGGGGTATTTAACAGGGTTTCTTCAGCCCACAGAAAGTCGCCATGGGTCGCCAGCACAAATGTTATCATTTTCCATGTATACGCTGTCTACAGTTTATTTTGCACTGCCAATAAATGGTCATTCTGCCTCGCCCGCAGAAAAAGAATCTCATGTTTGTAATGTTGTGTACATACTCCCTGATGATGAATCTGAAACCTGAAAATCTCTATTTTACTTGAATGCATGTGCCTGTCTAAGAGTCTTTTAAATGTCCTTATTGTTCCATCTTCACCACCACCCGGCAATGCCTTCCATGGACCCACAGCTCTCTCTGTTAAAAAACATACCCACAACATCTCCCCTAAACTTTATTTCCCCAACCTGAAGGAGATTTCATTTGGTATTAGTTTCTGTCACCCTGATTATCTACACGATGGCTCTCATAAACTTGTTGAGCTCTATTAAGTCTTTGGCACAGGGAGAAAAGCCCTCACCCTGCTAACCTTGCCTGCTAAGACATTCTCTAATCCAGACAACATATTGGTAAATCTAAGCTGCAGCCCCTCCAAAGCTTCTACATCTTTCCTGTAATGAGGGGAGCAGAACTGAACGGAATATTCCAAGTGTGGTCTAACCAGAGTTTGATGGAACTGCAACATTATCTCACTGGTGTTGAACTCAATGCCCCCATTAATGAGAGCCAGCACGCCTTAAACCATCTTAATTACCTTAACATCTATATGAAAACCTTGCTCTTTATCAACTACAGATTGACATTTACCACCATTATCCCCTCAAAACTGACCAGAAAACTCCCAGACCTGGGACTCAACAGCTCACTGTGTAAATGGATCCTGGATTTCCTCATCTCCAGACCACAATCAGTGAGGATTGGTAAGATCATCTCCTCCATAATCTTCATCAGTGTTGGAGCACCACGGGGCTGTGTTCTTAGCCCCCTCCTCTACTCACTAAACACCTATGTGGCTCAGTACAACAACACCCACAAATTCACTGATAGAAGGTGGTATTGAAAGGGGCAATGAGTTAGCAGACAGGAAGGAGATTGAAAACCTGGCTGAATGGTGCACCAACAACAACTTCACACTCAATATGTGCTTTTAAGCTGCAGCACCCGGGTAGCCCTCCTGGAACCTGGGTGAAATTAGTGGGGAAAAGGTGTGTCCGACAATTCTTAGGCCAACTCGGTGATTTAAGGAGAATCCCGCCGCCCGCAATGACGCAGTAAGTGACGCATCATGTAAGCTAATTCACCCACCAGCTGTCAGTCTCCCTCCCACCATAGATTGCTCTCTCCCCAACCCACGGAGGATGACCCTTCTGCTGCCACGGCAGTCGACTCCTGTCCTCTCTCCCTCACCCCCATGGTAGCCAATCCCTCTCCTCTAGCCCCCAAGGCAGCAACTCCTCTCTTCTCACCACACCCCCACCATATCAGCGAGCCGTCTTCCACTGATCGTGGCACCATCCGAATCCCCCGCGACATTAACCTCTCCCCCTCATGGCAGAACCCTCTTCCCCAACCCCTCTCCACCCCGGCTCCCTTGGCAGCGACTCCTCTCTTCCTCGATCACTGCAGACATTTCAGCTGGGTTTCCCTGTGACACCATCATGTAGGCACTGATGCCACAGGAGTAACTTTGTTGGCAATTTTTGTTTTCAAGCCGATGGTGGATGTGTCCTGGGTAAGTTTATCTGGGTTCCATGACTACCTCTGAGGTAGGGCAGGGATCTGGTTGACTTTGGACGATACTGACCAAGTCAGACACTTTCAAACTTCCATGTGAGAGGGGCACTGACTGGGCAAATTACCCAGTTAGTCCCATTTTACAAGGCAGCGTGAAAGCCCCTCGAGACACCATTGCAGATTGTTGACTTCAGGAATGGTAAACCAAAGGAATACGATCCAGTGATCATTGGGGGATTAGAGGTGGAGAGGGTGAGCAGATTTAAGTTCATGGGAGACACTATTTCACAAGCCAAAAATGGCATCTTGAAGAAAGCTCATCTACTTCTCTACTTTCTCAAGAGTTTGTGGAGGTTTGACATGACATGGAAACCCTGGCAAATTTCTACAGATATGTGGTGGGAAGTGTGGTGACCGGCTGCATCACGGACTGGTATGGGGCACCAATACCCCTGAGCATAAAGCCCTGAAAAGGTAGTGGATACAGCCCAGGTAAAACATTTCCTACCATTGAGAACAACTATAGGGAACGCTGATGTCGGAGAGCAGCAGCCATCATCGTTGATCCAAACCACCCAGCAGGTGCTCTGTTCTCTTTACTGCCAGAACTAAATCCTGAAAATCTGTAGACACCGTTGTTGAAGTAAAAGCACAAATTTCTGGAGAAGCTCAGGGTGTCAAAGAGTGTCATAAGAAATAGGAGCATGAGTTGGCCATCATGCCCATCGAGCCTGCTCCGCCATTCCATACGATCATGGCTGATTTGATCATTGACTCAATTCCACCCACCTGCCTTTTCCCCATATCCCTTAATTCCTTTTAATTTATGTAAAAATCTATCTAACCGAACCGTAAATATGTTTAATGAAGTTTCCTCAACTGCCTCCCTGGGCAGAGAATTCCACAGATTCACTCGTCTCTAAGAAAAACAGTTTTTCCTCATCTCCGTCTTAAATCTACTCCACTGAATCTTGAGGCTGTGTCACCTAGTTCTGCTCTCATCTACTAGTGAAAACAATTTTCCTGCCACAATCTTACTGATCCCTTTCATAATTTTATATGTTTCTATAAGTTCTCCTCTCATTCTTCTGAATTCAAGTCCATACAATCACAAGCGATTTAGTCTCTCTTCATATGTCAACCCCCTCATCTCCAGGATCAAGCTGGTGAACCTCCTTTGGACTGCCTCCAAAGCCAGTATATCCTTCCTCAAGTATGGAGACCAGAACTGCACACATATTCCATGTGCGGCCTCACCAGGACCTTGTACGCTTGCAGCATCACCTTCCTGCTCTTGAATTCAATTCCTCTAGCGATGAAGGCCAACATTCTATTTGCCTTCTTAATAACCTGTGGAACCTGCTACCCAACTTTTTGCGAATCATGCAGAAGCCCTCCCAAGTCCTTCTGCTCTTTCACCATTTAAATAATAATCTACTCCTGTGTTTTTACTACTAAAGTGTAGCATTGTTTGTCAGGGAAAATATTGCAGCAGTACTTAGGCAGGATGGATTAGAGGGCTGGTCCAGGGAAGCTGTATGGCTGGAACTGAGGAATGGGAAAGGGGTAGTCACACTTATAGGTGCGTATTAAAGACCACATAATGGGGAGCAAGAACTAGAGGAACTAATTTGTAGGAAGATAGAAGATATTTGTAATAAACACAGAGTTGTGATTGTGGGAGATTTTAATTTTCCAAATATAGATTGGGAAACCCATTCTGTGATCGGGCTGGATGGATTGGAGTTTGTAAAATGTTTACAGGGTAGTTTTTTAGAGAAATACATAGAGGTACCATTAGAGAAGGGGCAGTGTTGGATCTACTGTTGGGGAATGTGATAGGACAGGTGATGGAGGTATGTGTTGGGGAGCACTTTGTGTCCAGTGATCATGATACCATTAGCTTCAATGTAATTATGGAAAGGGATACGTCAGGGTCTCGGGTTGAGGTTTTCGAGTGGGGAAACTAGATTTGAGGAGATGAGAAAGGATTTATGAGGAGTGGATGGGGACGATTTGTTTTATGGGAGGTCTTTTAAAGGTGAGATTTTGAAGGTACAACATCTTTATGTTCTTATTAGGATAAAAGGCTGGGTCACAATTTTGAAAGATCCTTGATTTTCAAGGGATATAGGAAACTTGGTTCAAAAAAAGGGAGACCAACAATAAAAATAAGAAACAAGGAATAAACGTGATGTTTGGAGAATACATTGAATATAATTAGAATCTGAAGAAAGAGATCAGAAAAGCTAAAAGGCGGTACGAGGTGGTTCGAGCAAACAGGGTGAAAATAGATCCAAAAGGTTTCTGTAAATATATTAATAGTGTGACAGAATATATAGAAATATTTTTGGGAGATAAATTTGGAAAAGTTAGAGTAGGTTACGTACAAATACGTTAAAACAGATCTTATTTGAAAGTACTGCTGCGAGTCCCGGTGGCACGCACGTTCAGGGCAGCTTGTCGGAAGACGTGCATTCACGGACCTCTATGTTGCCGGGATTGTGCAGTACGTCATGGGTCTCGGAGTTACTGGATAAAGTCTGGGCTGTTGGTGAGGGTCAACGGCATTCTGAACAGGCTGGGTCTGGACCTGCAGGTGTCCAGACTAGAAGCAAGATGAAATCGAAGGTTCAAGGTAATTTTAAGAAAATAGTAGGTGCCTTTCAAGTTTGCAAGGATCAAGTGGAAAGTAATAAACAGAAATTAGAGAAAATTGAAGATTCTTTCGTTGGATGGGAGATTCAGAAGAACGACTTATTGAAGAAGGTAGACTCTGGAAAATCAAAGAAGGTTTGGAGTTGGATAGGGCTCATAGGGCTTTAAGGAGTAAACCATATCCAGGTCAACCACCATGAGCTATTTTGATTCACTGTCTAAAATATCAAGATAGAGAAACTATTTTGAGAGTAGCACATAGATATAAATCCCCATTGATGGTACAGGGAAATAAGGTATTTTTCTATCCAGATCTGAGTGAAGAAATTATGAGAAGACATAAAGAATTTAATTCTGCTAAAGAGCTGCTTTGGAGAAAGGGTTATAAATTTTCTTTTAGATATCCTGCAGTATTGAAATTATTTTATGGTACTTTTCAATCACACTTTTTTGAGAATGATTATAATGTTTTCGTCTTTGCTAATTCTCTGCCTGATAGGGCTGTTGAAAGGCATTTGTCACCTAAGTGGAAGATATCTGTGAAGAAGAATGGAATCAGGAATGGGAATCTCTCAAAGAGTTTGATTGATATTAATGATCCGGAGCAAGTTTTGGGATTAAAATCAATGGTGCTGTGACCTGATTTAGACTTATCATTTAACAAGTCCGATTGGGGGAAGGGAGGTCACTGAAGCTTTCCGAAGTCATCTGCTAACTGTGGGTGGGGAGGGGGTTTATTTCTGTCCACACCCAGTTATGTGGGGAGTTGCTACTTTGTAGTGCTTTATACAAAAATATTTTTTTATTTAAATACATTTAATTTTGTTGGGGGGGTGATGGGAACTGTTTTGTTTGGTGATTATTTATCAAGGGAAGCTTTAAGATTAATCTTTTTTTGAATTATTAGAAGGGATAGAAAGAAAGGGAGTATTTTAAGGGAGTTTTAAGGGTTTTTTTGAGTTAGTAGAAGGGATAGAAAGTTAAGGGGGGTTCATTTGTTATTCAAGTTTTACTTTGATAATAATGTCTAATAAAAAGTTTGCAAGGTTTAATGTTCAGGGTTTAAATAATCCAATTAAGAGAAAACAAGTTTTAGCTTATTTAAAAAAGATGAAAGTTGACATTGCTTTTTTGCAGGAGACTCATTCAACTGAAAAAGAACATTTGAAATTGAAGAGGGATTGGGTCAGTTATGTATTTTCATATTCCTTTAATTCAAAAGCAAGAGGAGAGGCAATTTCGATTCCTAAGAAAATACCATTTGAACTTGTTTTTTTTCTCGGAATCTGTTGGTCATATTTTAATGATTAATTGTAAATTGTTTGTTGAGCCATGGTCTTTATTGAATGTGTATGCACCTAATGTTGATGATGAACAGTTTGTGTCTGAAGCTTCTTTAATTTTAAGTCAAGCTAAGGAGAATATTTTGATGGGGGAGACTTCAATTGTGTGTTAGACACATTATTGGATAAATATCTGAAAGTTGTGAAAACATCGAAAGAAGCAGTTCAATTGGTTTCCTTGATGAAAGATCTGAATTTGATTGAGGCCTGGAGAAGATTAAATTCCACTGAGAAAGATTATTCACTTTATTCTTCACATCATGATTCATTTTCTAGGGTTGATTTTTTTTAGCATCAGTTTATTGTATGAGATGCTTTAATGGCATCTCTTCGTGGTCAAATAATTAGTTATGCATCAAAGGAAAAGAAAAAAATTTCTGGTAGAGTCTCAGTTGTTGGAAAAGCAAATAGCAGAGTTGGAAAAGGAATTCCAGAGGAATTGTACAGAAGATAATAAGGTGTTTTTTGACAAAATTGAAGCTAAAATATAATATATTGCAAACTTACCAATTTGAACATTTGATTCAAAGATCTAAGCAACGTTATTACGAGTTAGGGGACAGAGAACATAGAGTCTTGGCATTGCAATTGAAAACTGAACAAGCTTCAAGGATTATTAATGCTGTGAGGAAGGACAATTCAATTACTTTTAAACCTCAGGAAATTAATGACCAATTTTTGTCATTTTACCACAAATTATATGCTTCTCAGGGCCTGCGAGCTGATGGCTCCATTGAAACATTTGTGTCAGAGTTAAATTTACCAATATTGAAGGAGGTGCATGTGAGAAAGTTGGATTCTCCTTTTATGGATTTAGAAATAAAGGATGTTATTCAACAAATGCCTAATGGGAAATCACCAGGAGATGATGGGTTCACTGGTGAATTTTATAACGTTTTTTATGATGATCTGTCCTCTGTATTTATGGACGTTCTTAATCAGGTAACTCAGGAGCCAGCTTTGCCAGACATGTTTGATTGCAATAATAACAGTTATACCAAAAAAAGACAGAGAACCTTTGAAGATTTCTTCTTATTGACCAATTTCCTTATTAAATATGGATTATAAAATAATAGCAAAATTGTTAGCAAATAGACTAGCAAAGTATTTACCACAATTACTACATTCTGACCAGGCTGGTTTTTATTAAACATAGATATGCTTTGGATAATATTCTTAGAGTGGCTTCATACATCAACGCTTCACATCAGCAACCGAACCTACCAATTGTAGTATTATTAGATGCTGAAAAAGCTTTTGATACGGTTGAATGGAATTTTTTATTTAGTATTTTGGAGAAATATAAATTTGGACCCTTATTTATTGGTTGGGTGAAGGCACTATATAATAATCCTGTAGCAAAGGTGGCGACAAATGGTCAAACTTATTTTTTTAATTAACATATTCAACTTGTCAATGTTGCACTTTGTCACCAGCCTATTTGTGTTGGTCATTGAACTATTAGCTCAGGCATAGAGACAGAATGAGAATATTACAGGTATAAGGATCAGACAGGATGAATATGATTAATTTATTTACTGATGATGTTTTAATAGATTCAACTAATCCAGATCAATCTTTAATTTATTTGCAAAATTGTTTAGAATTATATGGCAAATTATCTGGATATAAAGTGAATTGGGATAAAAGTGAAATACTGCCAATTTCTGAAGTAAATTATGATCAATGTAGACAAATTAGTAAATTTCAATGGACTGATAAAATTAAGTATTTAGGGATAATGATTGATGTAAATTTACAATCATTGTGTAATTTAATATATGGAGCATTAATGAGAAAGTTTAGAGCAGATTTGACTAAATGGAAAGATTTACCTTTAACTTGAATAGGTTGAGTAAATTGTATAAAGATGAATATTTTTTCACAAATTCAATATTTGTTTCAATCGATTCCTTGTTCTCTTCCAAAATCTTTTTTTTAAGATTTAAATAAAGTAGTTTGAGAATATTTTATGTAAAGGAAAATTGGCAAGAGTAACGATGCAATTATGTTTGCAATTATCTAATTTTTAAAATGATTAGGAAGCAGCTCAATGAAGATTTATTAATCATATGTTAAATATTTCTAATCCACCTAGTTGGGCTAGGGTGGAATTTGCCGTAATATTGGAATTTTGTCCTCATCAGTTTGTATTTAAATGGAATACTGTTTTATTACAGAAATATAATGTACTAATTTTGAAACATTTATTTGAACAAATGAATTTATTAATAGGATCAAAAGGTAGTTTATCAATTCAAACCCCAATATATTAACATAAATTGATTCCTTTTTCATTGAATAATAGAGTTTTAGAAGATTGGTGGATTAAAGTAATAAAAAGATTGCTAGATTGTTTTGAAAGAGGCAATTTTTTATCTTTTAATCAGCTTAAAGAGAAATTTGAGAGAATTCTCTGTTTGTTTCTTATCAAATTAGGGCATTAGTGAAAGATAATTTTGGAAGAGAAATGAAAATTTCTAAGTTAACTAAATTTGAATTTATGGTTTCATATTTTTCAGATAAGGGTTTTATATCAGAGATGTATGCATTATTACAAGATACTATGGTTAATTTTTTTTAGATACATCTAGGATTAAATGGGAGCAGGATTTAAGTTGTGAGATGAGTCGGGTGGATCGGGAAAATATGTGTGATGATGTGTTGACTAAATTAATTATTGTAAGATATAGTTTGGTTCATTATAACTTTTTGCATCAATTACATTTAACCCCTGAAAAATTGAAAAAAATCTGGATCTAGTTATTCAGATCTGTGTTTGAGGTGTTGGATCATTTCTACCTTCTATTTGATTTGGTGATAAAGTTCAAACTTACAGGTTTAAAATTAGGATATTTCTTCAAAATTTGTTTCAAATTCAATTTCCTCAGATCCAAACAAATTTTTGTGAGGCTATTTTATTCCGTTTGTGGACTTGGGGTTGGATAATTTTCAGACAGCGTTTGAAACTTTGACAATTGGTCGTAAATGTATTGCCATGTCTTGGAAAGATGAAGTGGACTTAAATCTAATTCGATGGCATCTTAAATGGAACTTTCTTGCATTGGTATTTACTCAGGAAACTGGGTCAACAAAAGTAACCCTGAAAATAATAGGTAGGAGAGCATGACATCAGTAGTAAGTAAATTATCGGAAGGTGTTCTAAGAGATTGGATATATAAATGTTTTGATAGCCAAGGACTGATTAAGGATCGTTAACATGGTTATCTATTTGGTAGATCATGTTTGACTCATCACATAAAATTTCGAGGAGGTTATCTGGAATGTTAATGAAGGAAAGGCTATGGATATTGTCTACATGAATTTTAGTATAGTCTTTGACAAGGTCCCACATTGGACGTAGGTCAGGAAGATTCGGACACTCGCTATTCATGGAGAGGTAGTAAACTAGCTTCGGCATTGGCTGAATGGGAGTAGCCAGAGATTACTTCATGGAGACCTGTGACTAATGGGGTACTTCAGGGATCGGTGCTGGAACCATTATTTTTAGACATCTATATCAATGATCTGGATGATAATGTGTTCAATTGGATCAGCAAGTTTGCAAATAACAGTAAGATTGGAGGAGGGGCAGGGATCTGGATCAGATGGGAAAATAGGCAGAAAAATGGCAGATGGAATTTAATGCAGACAAGTGTGAGGTGTTGACATTTTGAAGGCCAATCAAGAAAGAACATGAAGGGTAAATGGAAGGGCCCTGAAGAGTGCAATAGGACAGAGGGATCTGGCAATACAGATACATTGTTACCTTAAAGTGGGGTCACAGGTAGATAGGGTTGTAAAGACAGCTTTTTGACATATTGGCCTTCATAAATCAAGTACAGGAGTTGGGATGTTATATTAAGATTTTATAAGACATTTGTGAGGCCAGATTTGGAGCATTGCGTGCAGTTTTGGTCACCTAACTACAGGAAAGATATCAATCAGAATGAAAGAGTTCAGAGATGATTTACCAGGATGTTGCCAGGACTTGAAGAACTGAGTATCCGACCATAAGATGTAGGAACAGAGGTAAGCCTTTCTCCCACTTTTCCCTACCCTCCTGCCTTCTTGGCATAACCTTTGATACCCTGATAATTAAGTTATCCATCAATCTCTGCCTTAAATGCACCCAATATCCAGCTTCCACAGTAGCCTGTGGTAGCAAATTCCAGAGGGTCACCACTCTCTACCTAAAGAAATTCCTCCGCATATCTGTCTTAAATGGGTGCCCTTCAATCCTTAAGCTGTCTTGTTCTAGACTCACCTACCATGGAAAACCACCTTGCCACATTTACTCTGTCCTGGCCTTTCAACGGATCAATGTGCTCCTGTGTGATATCCCCTTCATTCTTCAGAAATCCACGGAGTACAGTCCAAAAGCCATCAAACGTTCCTCGTATGCCAATCCTTCCATTCTTCGCATCATCCTTGTGATCCTTCCCTAAACCTGCTCGATGCCAGCACTTTCTTTCTTAAGTAAGGACCCTAAGACGGTACCCCGTACTCCAAATGAGGCCAGTGCCTTATAAATCCTCAACATCTCATCCCTGCTCTTGTATCTAATTCCTCATGATATTATGCCAATATTACATTTGCCTTCTTCACCTCTGACTCAACCTGGAGGTAATGTTTAGGGTGTCCTGCACAAGGACTGCTCTATTCATCACCCTTTTCAATCCTGTTCCTGATGAATCCCCGGTTAAGTCCTTAATCTTACGCATATCATTTTGCCCTAATGACTGCCTATCATCCCTCACTATCCTGGTGTACAACGTATCTACTTGTAGATCTTCTGCCCCATTCAATGCCTTCTCATTCTGGATTCCATCCCCCTCCCCGCCAGCTCTATCAAACCTGCCAAGATATGTCCCTCTCCCGTTTCGTTGCAACCCGAGCTTTTTGTACACGTCACAAGAAATCCCAATGATTCTCGAATCTGAAACCCGACCCCCTGCCCTGAATCTGACCATGACGTTCTGGTTTAATATCAGCTGGGAAACTTTTTGTCATATTACAAGGAAATAATTGTGCAGACACAACACATCACTCCTGATATTCTTTGGGATATAGTCAAGCAGGAGTGAGGATTAAGGAAAGGAACAGGCCCTTCGGCCCATCTAGTCTGTGCCAAAACATTGTTCTGCCTAATCCTCTCCACCTGCTTCTGAACTATAGACCTGTGCAAAACCCATCCATGTAGCTATCCAAATTTTTCTTAAATGTAAAAATTGAGGCCACATTCACCACTTCTGTTCCACATTATCACCACTCGCTGAGTGAAGAAATCCACCCAATAGCTTCCTTAAGCCAGTGGAATTTAAATTCCTCCCCCTAAACTCACACTTCATCTGAAGTAATCCCCATGCCATCGGTGCTCAAAGATTAATAAGGGATTGTATAAGGTTGTATGTGGTGGAACATTAAAGTTCTACTTTTCATCGTTCCTAATTGACTCGTGATGTGCACGGTTTCAGAACTCCAAAGGAAGTGGGACAATGACAATTTTTCTCAAGCAAAATATTTCAGTATCAACTGGGTCTAGAACCTTCCCTTCCCATTCACATCCCACCTTAAGCAATCCCTTACTAATCACAGAGCACCAATGGTATAGGGATTACTTAAAGTGGATTGTGAGTTTAGAGGAGCAGTTTAAAAACCATTGTCTAAAACATTTTACCTTTCACCCTTAACCAATTTACTCAGTTCTGGATTCATCTAAACGCAGTGGAAATAACCTGTTTG
This sequence comes from Narcine bancroftii, assembly GCF_036971445.1. Classification (NCBI taxonomy): domain Eukaryota; kingdom Metazoa; phylum Chordata; class Chondrichthyes; order Torpediniformes; family Narcinidae; genus Narcine; species Narcine bancroftii. Next base: position 239,700,827 of record NC_091474.1, on the reverse strand, counting down.
CATTCATTCCATTTGCACCCCTCATAAAGTTGTATAGATGAATGTGAAAACTTTCAGTAAGGTAATTTCCGAACAAAGGAACCTGAGGGAATGAGCAGGTCCCAAAACATGCATGGAGATAAATAATCAGTCAATGTTTCTGGACGGGATCCTTTATCAAGACTAGAGTAGGGGATTTCAATAAAAGGGGGAAAGGGGGTATGTGAAGAGGGGAGAGGTGATAAAGTTTTGGGCAGAAGGAGAGAGAGGGGCAGAGACCAGGGATACAAGGTTTATACGTCCATAGATGGGGTCTGTTGGTCTGAGTAGGATCGCCCAGTCTCCAGTCACTTTAATTCGTTCTCCATTCTCACAAACATGTCTGTTCTTGGCCTCATCCATTGCCAGGGTGAGACTAAACGTAAACTTCAGGAAATCATCATATTTCTCAACGCAATTGCACAAATAGAATTTTCTCCAGCTTCTTTCTTCCTTTCTGGATCCTGTTCCACTCTTTCCATCTCTCCTTTACCTCCTCCCATTGTCACTTTTCCCCAGCTGCACTGATCCCCTTCCCGACCTGTTCTCTCCACCACCCCCACCTTCTTCTAGAACTCTCTTACCTCTCAGCCTCTCCCAACACAACCCCTTTTCTCACCCTGTACAGACTTTTTATTTCCCCTTCCCCACTGCAGTTTGGACGAAAGATCCTGACCTGAGACCCTGAGTGACCCCATCTCTCCATGGCTGCTGCCCGACCCACTGAGTCCCGCCATCTTCTCGCTATTCACCCAACGTTCCAGCATCTGCAGTGTTTGTGTTTCTCCAGGGTTCTTCCTGGTCTATGAATTTCTGTCCCACAACACAGGACAACACAGGATGGTCAGAAAAATTTTAAACTGTGGAGAAATTTGAACAAGCATCATCTACTTCCCGCAGCTCACCCACCCCTCCTGATTCCCAACAGTACTTACATCGTGCTCAGCGATATTCAAGAGCGGATTACAGATCGTGTACTTGCACACGTCTGTCACAGAAACACCTTCTGTTTCTTCTGCAAACTGCAGCCCGACCAGGACAAGGAGAATTAAACAGAGTCTCAGCATCTTGGGCTCTGCTCCGTTGACTGTTGGATGCATCCAGTGAGTCCCAACACCTTCGGGTGGATCTGGTGTTTGAGCAGCAAGATCAAACCTCTTTATATTGTTTTATGGAGGTGATTTTGAATGGAGCAGCTGGAGAATGAAGTCATCTCAAATATTATGCAAACACTGTTTTGTTCCAAGCTTATGCATAATAATTGGATGGTGAAACCTTAGGAGCGGTGACTCTGAGGAAGCCTGAGTACCCACGGAGTCAGGTTCCACAAGAATCCAGCTCACTCCATGATGCTGAGATGTTCCAGTGGGGAAGAGTCAGAAGACTCTTGTTCCTAGCAATAAAAATCACCCTCCCTGCCAAAGTACTATTCTTCTTGTCAGTGTGAAAACCCCTTCCTTCTGGCTGTTGTACTCGTCACGTTAGTTTAAGGAGGGAGGAGGAGCAGAAGTAGGAGGGTATCCGGCCCGTCGAGTCTGCTCTATCATTGAATGAGACCATGGCTGATGGTCCACTTCCATGCCTGTACGGAAGGACTCCTTATAACCTGACATTGATTTCAATGTCTTTATTGTTCATCTTTGCAAGGAGCAAAAAGAAAATGATGCGTAATTTTTTTTCAAAGTGGCATCCTAGTTTCATGTCAAGGGCTTTTGGCACACTGGCCTTGATAAATCCAAGCATTGTTGTGAGGAGTGCAGCTCCTCTTTGTAATACAGGAGTGTGTACTCTATGTAATACAGGAGTTGCAATGTGATGTTGAAGTTGTAGAAGACATTAGCGAGGCCACATTTGGAGAATTGTCTACAGGAAAGATATCTATTATGTTGAAGGAGTGCAGAGAAAATTTACTAGGCTGTTGGTAGAGTAGGAAGGGTGAGTTTTAGGGAATGGATCGGACGTTATTCCCTGGTGTGTCAGAGAATGGGGGCTGTGTTGGTACACCAATGGCAACTTCTATACCTGCAAAAGAACATGGGGACAAGACAACATCTGCTTGGCTGTCAATCCACCAACCTGTATTGACGAAGCCCTACCCGGTCGGCTGTCAATCACCCTGCAGAATATAAGCCTAAGCCGGCCCTTTGAAGACACTCTCTGAGTTTACAGCATCTCTCCTCACAGCTGGCTCTGTGGAAGTTTATGTCGAATAAAGCCCGTTGTACAGTCTGGTTTTGTGTGTTTGCTTCTGCCCGTCAGCGCACCACAGGGGCAGATTTGATTGAGGGACAGAAAATTATTCAGGGTTTGGATAGGGTAAATACACGCAGGCTTTATACCCTGTGGTTGGGTGAGATAAGAATGAGATGCCGTGAGTTGATTGCGAAAGGTCAGGTGGATCGTAGGAACATTTGGGGAAAACATCTTCACTCAGAGATTGGTGAGAATGTTCTGCCAACATGAAAAGGGGACGCTGGTTTACTTTTGACATTTCATATAAATTTGGGCAGGTGCATGATGGGAGGGATATGGACCTGACCCAGTGGTTCAGATGCTGCTGGACTCAACACAGAGAGTAAACTGAACCATGTCCCTCACAGGGACAGAACCAACTGCATTTGCATCACATATCAGCCATCTGTCACTTGGTGCTGAATGTTCCTGCCCGACGACACTGGATTGAAACATTTTTCAAAATGAGGATGAAATATGTGTGACCTGAAATAGGGTGAGATCACCTGTCTGGAACCTGGTCTGAACAATTTGGCAGGTTTTGTTCTGCTTTGCATCTCATCTTTCCACGTTGAAAACCCCATGTACCTGCAGGAACAGTAGACATGCTAAATATGTCTCCTGTCTGAATTTCAACCAAATTTAGCTTGGAGGCAGAGAGCAGCCAGTCTCAACATACCCATGTCCCATGACACCGTGTGAGTTAAAGACCAGCCCAGCAACGGCCTTCTTTTTCTGCAATGTGACATCTTCATTATCTCTGCACGTTTACCTGGAATTGATTATCAATGAGAAAACAGTCAATTTAAGAAATAATGTGATGAAAGCCTAAAAAGAAAGAATACTCTCTCCTACCTGGATGAAGAAAACACCAAATATCGGAGATCCCATAATCTGATCAGAAAGAATGAATTAATGAGGCAGATTTACTCATTGGGACAGGGTTAGGGGACCAGGAAAGATCTAACTAACAATTAAAATCCCCACCCAGAACCAGAGAGGAGAAATTCAAATTTGGTAGAGAAGAAAAAAATGTTCAAACAAACCCTACATCATCGACAATCGGGACATGAACATTAGCAAAAACTACCATTTTATTACCTAATTTCCCCCAAACAATAATATGGCCATCATTTGTAGCAGATACAACATTATGATGGACAAAGAGAGTATTTTGAATAATAAGGATTGCCACACCTCTGGGTTTAGCCTGAACTGAAGAAGAAAATGCTGCCCCCTCTACCTTGTCGTAAGACGAGAATTATTGTCATTACAAATATGTGTTTCTTCTAAAAATGTAACTGTGTCTTTACGTTGATTCACATGAGGAAACATTTACGTCCTTTTAACCAACTGATTCAACCCTTTTACATTCTGACTAAGGAAATTAATAAAATTATCCATATTTTAAAGTTGATTAACACAATTATTAGACAATCATACTTAATGCAATTAATATCCAAACTCATGGTGTTAGCCTTGCGGCTAAAAACTAACACTAATAAAGCCATAACAACCTTAAGAAAATAACCTCCCTCCCTTAAGCAAAACAGCTGCTGAAGACACCAACAACAAGTCAAACAAAACAATCTTTCTTAACCCCAACAAATCTTCCTGTTGGAGTTCTTATCTCATCCTTTATTACATAGAACATAAAACAATATAGCACAGTACAGGCCCTTCAGCCTTTGATGTTGTGACAAATCATATCTTCTTCCGAAAAAATTCGAAACCCTCCTACCCCATAACCCTCTATTTTGCTTTCATCCATGTGTCTGTCTCAGAGTCTCTTAGAGTCTCTTTGTGTCCTGCTGCATCTGAACCACTGGGCTCGATGTAGTGGGGAGACCATCTATGTAATCCTGAGCCTCCTCACCTAAAGGCAGCCATTTCTTATAACCACTGGAAAGTATAATGCAGAGGCGCATCGGATATAACAAGGAGGGCCTGGAGCCACGTTTATACCACTCCAATATTGCATCTCTATATTCAGCACGCTCCTTCAAAACTTCAGGACAGTTAGTCTTCTACTATCTTGATCCACTGACCATGCTATTAAAGATTCCCTGTACGACGTGCTTCACGAATCAGATGTTCCTTAGTTTGATAGTATTGCAGCCGTATAATGACTGTACATGGTCTCTGCTCTGAAAACAGCTTGGGCATTAGTGAGCGACGTGCTCTATCAATCTCTGGCGGAGATGGGAGCAGTTCCTTTCCAAAATTTGCACAGTGAAACCCCGAAAAGAATTGTGTTATTTGCCTACTTTCAGTCGCTTCAGCCAAGCCCAGACTACATAAATTTTGTCGTCTGTTCCTGCCTTCCAGGTCAACCACTTGCACCATTAGCTTCGAATTACTGTCACTTAGTTTGGAGCACGTTTCTTCTCATCCATCAACACGCTCGGTCAAATTGTTCAGGTAAGCTCAGGAGATGATAAACATTTACCGTGTTCCTGGGTTAAACACTGGACTTCAAGTTTAGCACCATTCTGATTTAAATGGGTTTAAAAGTCGCCGGATAACAACTGTCTGTGCTGTTCCAGTAGATCAGAAATAGCCTTCAAGGTTAGATTAGCTGGCACTTCTTCATTCTTCCCAGATTTTCCACTTCCTGTGGCAATTGTAAAGCAACTGTGAGTAAAGGAGAGGAAAGGCGTCCAATAAGAAGCACTTTGGTCTTAAAATAAAGAACCAAATAGGTAGAAAAGGTTAAAGTAGGTAGGAGCTTCTAACTATTGGTGTTAGACCCTGCTGCAGCCGACCGGATGTCCAGTATCTTTTGAACTGTGGCGGGGAAACTGGAGTCCCTGTGGAAAATCCACGCAGACACGGAGAGAACGTACAAACTTCTAACAGACACGACGGGATTCCATCCTGGGTCCCTATCGCTGGTGCTGTAACAACATTGTGTGAACTGTGCCTCCAATGTGTTAGCATTGGAGGGAGGGGTGGAGGGGTCAACAGGAGGCTCATGCGGATGATCCCCTGAATCTAATATGAGGAGCGTATTCATTCTCTGGAACTGTACTCAAGTGAGTTTGGAAGACTGATGGGGAGAATCTCGTTGTAACCTATTGAATACTGAAAGGATGGACAGAGTGGACATAGAGATTATGTTTCCTATGGTCTGGGCATCTGAGGTCAGAGGGCACAACCTCAGTATACCAAAACATCCCTTTAGAGCAGAAACAATGAGGAATTTCTTTACCCAGAGGATAGTGAATCTGTGGAATTCATTGCTCCAGACAACTGTGGACACTGAGTCATTGTGTAGTGGAAAGATCCTTAATTAGCAAAGGGAATCAAGTGTGACAGGGAGAAGATAAGAGAATGAAGTTGAAAAATATAGTACAAGTAAATCCACCATGATAGAATGGCAGACAGACTCGATGGGCCAAACAGCCTGATTCTGCTCTAATGAGTTATAGATTGGAACTCGGTACAATATTACCTTGCCCACATTAACTTTGCATACATGTTCATGCTCTTGGGCCAAACAGCCTGATGATGGGCCAAACAGCCTGATTCTGCTCTAATGAGTTATAGAATGGAACTTGGTACAATCTTACATTGCCCACATTAACTTTGCATACCTGTTCATGCTCTTGGGCCAAACAGCCTGATGATGGGCCAAACAGCCTGATTCTGCTCTAATGAGTTATAGAATTGAACTTGGTACAATCTTACCTTGCCCACATTAACTTTGCATACATGTTCTGCTCTTGGGCCAAACAGCCTGATGATGGGCCAAATAGCCTGATTCTGCTCTAATGAGTTATAGAATGGAACTTGGTAAATCTTACCTTGCCCACATTAACTTTGCATACCTGTTCATGCTCTTGGGCCAAACAGCCTGATGATGGGCCCATCAGCCTGATTCTGCTCTAATGAATTATAGAATGGAACTTGGTACAATCTTACCTTGCCCACATTAACTTTGCATACCTGTTCATGCTCTTGGGCCAAACAGCCTGATGATGGGCCAAACAGCTTGATTCTGCTCTAATGAGTTATAGATTGGAACTCAGTACAATCTTACCTGGCCCACATTAACTTTGCATACATGTTCATGCTCTTGGGCCAAACAGCCTGATGTTGGGCCAAACAGCCTGATTCTTCTCTAATGAGTTATAGAATGGAACTTGGTACAATCTTACCTTGCCCACATTAACTTTGCATACATGTTCTTCTCTTTCTGAAAATTGGCTCCGTTGACATCACCATAGCTGAATTTAATTTTGGAAGAACAATTTTTTTTTAAAGTACCACAGCCCGAGTTTAGACATTGACGAAGTTTATGCTTGTCTCTATCTCCTCTGTCTTTTCCTTATGTTTGCCCAGCCTTGACCCCCAGATGACTGAAAAATGTTTCCCCCATTCCATTGGTCATGGGGGTTAGTGACGTCATGGAGGAATACGGGATTATGAGGGTCATTAATAGGGTGAACAGCAGCAGAGTCTTCCAAGGGTGACAGTTGCAAAAATTACAGGGCATCTGGTGGAGGAATGTTTAAAGGAGTTTTTATTAACTCACCCCTAACATCTCCCCTAAACTTTCCTCCCCTCGCTTTTGTTAGCCCAGGAGAAAGATTAAATGTCTCAAATCAATTCTATCTCAGATTATAATGCACCCAAAGATTGTTCCACCACTCTCTGCAGAATGGACTTCCAAAGACACCCAACTCTCTAGGAGAAGAAAGTCTTCCTTCTGTGTTAAATGGGTGCTCCATAATTTTGAGACAATGCCCTCTGCTTCTGGCCATCCCAATGAAAGGAAGCAGTTCAATTTCCTTCTACTGATGCGGTTTGACCTCCTGATTACAGAAGCAGGTTCCAGATCTTTAGCCTCTTGCACCTTTCAGCATATGTCATGAATAATTTACTCAGAAACTGACCTACTTCAATATGAACCAATGCCTCTACATTCTCCAAAGACTCAGGATACCTGGCGTGTCTCCCCTCTTCCTCAGCACCTTCTGGAAGTGCACCATTGAGGGGGATTACTTAAAGTGGTGTGTGAGCGGATAAAAAAAGTTGAGAACCACAGAGTTACGGGAAAAAGGCAGGAGAATGGGGCTGAAAGGAAAGACATATCTGCCATGATGTGAATGGCAGAGCAGACTCGATGGGGCAAATGGCATAATAAGTCTTATGATCATCTGTCACTGAGAGGAGAATCTGGGGGAACTGGGGGGAAGGTGGGGAGAACAAATACAGGATTAGCCATCTTGGGTATCTAACTATCAGCATGAAGTCAGTGGGCTGTTTCAAGGCTTTAACGACCACTTAACAAGGTCTAGCAGGTGTCAGCAGGGAATTGCAACGTGGCAGCCATGACTCTGTTCCAAGAAGTGCTCCCACTTTGAGGAAGTTTGGCTTCCTTAAATAGCAGATGGACAAACATTGATGGTCTGCGTTTTTTGAGGAGACCAGGGGAACCGCTCCTCGAAAATAATGTCATAGGACCTGAAAATGCAGACAAAATGTGTCATAATATCCCAGCGAGGAGGTGTAGAGGGAAAAAATTTGGCAAGAAAAATGTTTTTCTTATTTAACAGCACGGCTGCAATATTGAACGTGCGGGAGATAATTTGCATGTTTGTTAACTTAGTCATCAATGTGATTACAGCTTCAACAGAGGGGATATTTCTTCTGCTCTTCTTCCCATAGATGGCGCAATTGATCACTTTGAGTGATGATGAGACTATTGTCATGCACTTTGGACACATGCACCCAAATTCGACTTGTTCCAGCTGAGTAGGTCCTTTATGAGAGAAAACGTCAGTCAAGAACATAAAATTAAAACGAGGTAATAAATTGAAAAATCATATTCACGCACAGCATTGCAGTGAAGGGGAGGCGAGTGAGGAATGCAGAGGAACAGAGAGATCTTGGAATAATAGTTCATCGTTCTTTGAAGGTGGATTCTCATGTGGATAGGGTGGTGAAGAAGCCTTTTGGTCTGCTGGCCTTTATAAATCAAAGCATAGAATATAGGAGTTGGGAAGTGATGTTGAGATGTTCAAGGCGTTGGTGAGGCCAAATTTGGAATATTGTGTGCATTTCTGGTCCCCAAATTATAGGAAGGATGTCAATAAGGTAGAGAGGGTGTAGAGAAGATTCACTAAAATGTTGCCTGGATTGCAGTATCTAGAATAGGGAGAAAGATTGAGTAGACTGGGTCTTTATTCATTGGAGCGTAGAAGGTCGAGGGGGGGGGGATTTGATAGAGGGATTTAAAATTATGAGGGGGATAGATAGGCTCTTCCCCTTGAGGGTAGGTGAGATTGGAATGAGGGGCCATAAGTTAAGGGTTAGGGGGCAAATATTTAGAAGTAACATGAGGGGAAACTTCTTCACTCATAGAGTGGTGGCCGACTGGAATGAACTTCCGGAAGAGGTGGTTGTAACAGGGTCAGTTTTGTCATTTAAGAGAAGGTTGGATGAGTGCATGGATGTGAGGGGATTATGGACGGGGAGCAGGTACATGGGACTAATGGAGTTCACTTAAATCGGTGCTGACTAGAGGGGCCGAGATGGCCTGTTTCCGTACTGTAATTGTTATATGGTTATATCAGAATGCAAGAGGGAAAGGAGTGGCATTACAAAAGTCCAGACAAGTGATGTCAGAACAGTATGTTGGCCCTTTCAGGCAGTTGAAAAGCCCAAGGGTAAAGGCGGAGATTCCTCACCCTTGCCTCGAGGGTCCTACTTCCGTCAATGTGCCGTGGCCGGCTCCCAGGTGCCTCTCTGGGAGAAGGGTCTGTGGCAGAGCGCGCTCAGCATGGATGTCAAACCGCTTCAAGTGGCTGGCTGGCGGTGGGTCGCGATGATGTCGCCCAGACTGATACGTAGGGGCAGCGATTTTAAGACACCTATACTGTGACCGATCGCACTCAGAGACTTGAGAGGAGCAGAAACACAGCCTTAATAGCTTATTATCAATGGCCGGTTGACACAATAGTCCTCAGGTGCATCTGAGGTAAAGTGGGAAAACCAAGGTTTATATTGGGGTAGGTGAGGGTGGGCCTGGGGATAAGCCAGTCAGATGAACTACACACAGACAGTGAATTACTGTTCACTGCATTCACCCCTTCCTTCAGAATGGAACCTGTGGGTGAAAACAGAGACTATACATTCAAAACACTAACAATTTACAAATATTTACAAGTTGAGTCTGTCAAGGGGTCTAGTTATTCTGGGTGAGCGCTTCAGTACTGGAGGACTTTGGGCTTCTGGGACCCCCTGTGGTGTTGGGTTACTGGGTCTCAAGGACTCTGGTTGTGGAGTGGATTGACCCACTTCCCACGCTGCTTCATCCAGAACCCTGGGTGGGGTACTTTGTAGTTCCTGGCTTGTTTGAAATCCTGCAGGTGCCAGGTCCCTGATCGATGCGGTGTCTTCTCTGCCATTAGGGTATGCCATGTAGACATATGCTGGGTTGGCGGGCAGCAGGTGCACCCTTTCGATCAGGGGGTCTGTTATACTCAGGCCCTGGTGCCATTAGCCAAGTCAGGAGGGTGGTTCCGGATGTGGATTTCATCTGGAAAGTGAACATTAGTTCATGAGGAGTTATGTTAGTTGCATTGCAGAGAAGTGACCTTATAGAGTGAACCGCCTGGGTAGGACTTCTTGCCATATGAGTCTGGAAGGCCTTTAGACTGGGGAGCCAATATCAATGCCTACCATATTGTTGTGTTTTTCTTTGCAACTTGTCCGTCCCCCGGGCGTTGTAGCTAGTTGTCCTGCTTGAGGCAATACCTCTTACGAGAAAGAACTGGCGTAGCACTTCGCTCATAAATGATGAGCCCTGGTCACTATAGATATAGCTGTGGTATCTGAACAGGGTGAAAATAGAGTTTAAGGCCCTGATGACCGTGATGGTCGTCATGTCTGGGCAGGGGATGGCAAACAGAAAACATGAATACTGGTTGATGATGTTAACAAACTACATGTTTCCATTAGTGGAATGGAGGGGACCCTTGAAATCAACACTGAGTCATTCAAAGGAGCGGGATGCTTTTATCAGGTGTGCTTTGTCAGATAGAAGTGCGGTTTTCATTAAGTGCAGACCTGGCCGGATCTGATATCGTCAACGGTGTAGGGCAGTTTGCGCGCCTTGATGAAAAGATCCATGCGAGTGATGCCTGGGTGGCAAAGCTCATTGTGCAGTGTCCGCAACTGGCTGGTGAGTGCAGAGGTACAGCTTCCACATTACAGACCATCTGGAGGTACGTCGAGAGTACCTGGCCTGAATGCTGTCATAATTATAGGTGGAGCGTTCGATCCTCCAACTAGCAATCTTATCATTCTTTATTTTATCTCTTTTTGCATTATTAAACATGAATGTCACTGATCGCTGGTCAGTGAACAGTGTAAATTTTCTGCCGGCCAGGTAATGCCTGCAGTGCCTGATGGTCTCTACAATGGCTTGAGCCTCTTTATCCACTGATAGGATCTGAAGATTGTGGCCTTGTAGGGTGTGAGGAAAAAAAGGCAACTGGTTTGCCCACCTGGTTGAGGGTAGTGGCCAGAGCGATGTCAAAAGCATTGCTTTCCACCTGGAAGGCTGAATCGTTTTCCACCATTAGCATGGTGGACTTTGTGATGTAGCTCTGAACGTAGTCGAAAGTGGCCTGAGATTCAGCCGATAATGGGAAGGAGGTGGAATTTAATAAGAGGCGGACATTATCCACATAGTGAGGGACCCACTGGGCCTAGTAATAAAAGTAGCCCAGGCACCTCCTTCAGGCCTTCATTGTCTTTGGGATCCGGAGATCTTTTTGTTTGGAAAATTTTATTTATATAAAAAATTGTTAATAGAAAAACACTATACAATCCAATATAAGTAATTTTATATAATTGGATATAAAGAATAAAATTAAAAAATAAACACAGAAAGTAAAACAAGAAAAAGAAATGCCCCTCCCACCCTCCCACCCCATCAGCCAGATCTCTTAAGGAGAGCTAAAGAAAGGAAAAATATATAATACATGAAGGTACATCTAAATGCATATATTCCAAATACGGTAACAACTTATTGACAAATAAAGAATAATTATCATGCAAATTATAAGTATTTTTTCAGTAACAATACAAGCTTTCAATTCATTATCCCATCCCGTTATATTAATCACTGTGTTATCCTTCCATGTCCTTGCTACACATTTTTGAGCTACAGACAGTACTGAATGTACAAATGCAATTTTAAATTGATCCAGCCCTAATCCCTTTAAAGGAACCATGTAACCCATTAAAAAAATAGATGGACCCAATGGTAACTTAATGTTATATATTTTTTCCAAAATTAACCTAATTTCTCCCCAAAATGATTGTACATAAATACAAGACCAAACAGCATTTTAAAAAGTTCCAGTACATCAACCACATCTAAAGCAGGAATCCGAGTTAGTAAAACCATATCTTTTCAATTTCACTGGAGTTAAATATAACTGATGTAAAAAATTATAATTAACCATTCCATACCATACATTCGTCAATTTAGTTACACTGTTGTAACACATATCTGCCCAATAATCTTCAGGAAAAACAAAGGCTAAATCATTTTCCCATTTAATCTTAGACTTCTCCCATTCCAGTTTATCCATGTTGTCTTGTAACACTTAATATATAACAGAAATATAACCTTCTTTTGGTATAGAAGAAATCAAAGATTCAAATTCCGTCAATACAGGTAAAATCATCTCTCTACCATACATATCTTTCACCAAAGCTCATAGTTGATAATAGACCAACAAAGAATTTTCAGTAATATCAAAATGTTCCCTCAATTGATAAAAGGAAAGAAAAAGTCCTTCTACAAAACAATCCTGCAATGTCTTTAAACCCTTATAATCATAACGCTTTAAGTAATTATTAAATATTGAAAAAGGAATAAGCTGATTATTATATCTTCTTCTTTGGCTTGGCTTCGCGGACGAAGATTTATGGAGGGGGTAAAAAGTCCACGTCAGCTGCAGGCTCGTTTGTGGCTGACCAGTCCGATGCGGGACAGGCAGACACGATTGCAGCGGTTGCAAGGGAAAATTGGTTGGTTGGGGTTGGGTGTTGGGTTTTTCCTCCTTTGCCTTTTGTCAGTGAGGTGGGTTCTGCGGTCTTCTTCAAAGGAGGCTGCTGCCCGCCAAACTGTGAGGCGCCAAGATGCACAGTTTGAGGCGTTATCAGCCCACTGGCGGTGGTCAATGTGGCAGGCACCAAGAGATTTCTTTAGGCAGTCCTTGTACCTTTTCTTTGGTGCACCTCTGTCACGGTGGCCAGTGGAGAGCTCGCCATATAATACGATCTTGGGAAGGCGATGGTCCTCCATTCTGGAGACGTGACCCATCCAGCGCAGCTGGATCTTCAGCAGCGTGGACTCGATGCTGTCGACCTCTGCCATCTCGAGTACCTCGACGTTAGGGGTGTGAGCGCTCCAATGGATGTTGAGGATGGAGCGGAGACAACGCTGGTGGAAGCGTTCTAGGAGCCGTAGGTGGTGCCGGTAGAGGACCCATGATTCGGAGCCGAACAGGAGTGTGGGTATGACAACGGCTCTGTATACGCTTATCTTTGTGAGGTTTTTCAGTTGGTTGTTTTTCCAGACTCTTTTGTGTAGTCTTCCAAAGGCGCTATTTGCCTTGGCGAGTCTGTTGTCTATCTCATTGTTGATCCTTGCATCTGATGAAATGGTGCAGCCGAGATAGGTAAACTGGTTGACCGTTTTGAGTTTTGTGTGCCCGATGGAGATGTGGGGGGGCTGGTAGTTATGGTGGGGAGCTGGCTGATGGAGGACCTCAGTTTTCTTCAGGCTGACTTCCAGGCCAAACATTTTGGCAGTTTCCGCAAAGCAGGACGTCAAGCGCTGAAGAGCTGGCTCTGAATGGGCAACTAAAGCGGCATCATCTGCAAAGAGTAGTTCACGGACAAGTTTCTCTTGCGTCTTGGTGTGAGCTTGCAGGCGCCTCAGATTGAAGAGACTGCCATCCGTGCGGTACCGGATGTAAACAGCGTCTTCATTGTTGGGGTCTTTCATGGCCCGGTTCAGCATCATGCTGAAGAAGATTGAAAAGAGGGTTGGTGCGAGAACACAGCCCTGCCTCACGCCATTGTTAATGGAGAAGGGTTCAGAGAGCTCATTGCTGTATCTGACCCGACCTTGTTGGTTTTCGTGCAGTTGGATAATCATGTTGAGGAACTTTGGGGGACATCCGATGCGCTCTAGTATTTGCCAAAGCCCTTTCCTGCTCACGGTGTTGAAGGCTTTGGTGAGGTCAACAAAGGTGATGTAGAGTCCTTTGTTTTGTTCTCTGCACTTTTCTTGGAGCTGTCTGAGGGCAAAGACCATGTCAGTGGTTCCTCTGTTTGCGCGAAAGCCGCACTGTGATTCTGGGAGAATATTCTCAGCGACACTAGGTATTATTCTATTTAGTAGAATCCTAGCGAAGATTTTGCCTGCAATGGAGAGCAACGTGATTCCCCTGTAGTTTGAGCAGTCTGATTTCTCGCCTTTGTTTTTGTACAGGGTGATGATGGTGGCATCACGAAGATCCTGAGGCAGTTTACCTTGGTCCCAACAAAGCTTGAAAAACTCATGCAGTTTGGCATGCAGAGTTTTGCCGCCAGCCTTCCAGACTTCTGGGGGGATTCCATCCATACCTGCTGCTTTGCCACTTTTCAGTTGTTCGATTGCCTTATATGTCTCATCCAGGGTGGGAACCTCATCCAGCTCTAGCCTTAGGGGCTGTTGAGGGTTAAAATTGACAATTTACCTTTTGATCCTAAAATCTTATTTCTTTTAGTCCACACCTTTACTAGATGCTTTAATATCAGCATATTAAATTCCTGCATCAAATTTATATTCCATCAATATATAAATTGATGCAGCTCAATTTCAGAAATGCAAGCTGTCTCAACATTTGCCCATCTTGGGGATTGGTCCAAATCCATCAATCTACTAATAAATTTCAACTGGGCTGCTTCATAATAATTGTGAAAATGAGGTAATTGAAGCCCACCTAACCCATGCTTCCAAGTAAGTTTATATAATGCTACCTGCGATAATTTACCTTTCCATAAAAATTCTCTCATGGCTTTATTTAAACCCTGAATGCCTTTATTTAAATCCTGAATGGCTTTATTTAAATCCTGAAATAATCCCTTTGAAGGAGAACACGGTATTGATTGAAATAAATATTGAATTCGAGTAAAAAATATTCATCTCAATACAATTAAATCGACCAATTAAAGATAATGGGAGATCTTTCCATTTAATTAAATATGCTTTAATCTTTTTTAGTATAGGAACATAATTTAACTTATATAAAGATTGATAATCAGCATTTACAATTATTATTAAATATTTAAATTTATCAGATAATTTTAATGTTATAATATCTTTATATTCTGAATAATCTCCTTCTCCAACTGGCAAAATTTCACTCTTATCCCAATTAACCTTATATCCAGATAATGTTCCATATTGCAATAAACATTCCTGCAGATGCGGCAATAATCATTCTGGGTCTGTCAAATATGTCAAAACGTTACCTACAAATAGATTAATCCTATACTCTTCATCCTTAACTCTCATCCCTCTTATCTGTTCATTCTGTCTTATTGTTTGAGCTAACGATTCAATAGCCAATGCAAACAAGGCTGGTGACAATGGACTCCCTTGACGAGTCGAACGCGTCAGTTTGAACGGTAATGTAACTTGACCATTTGTCACCACCCTGGCAATCAGGTTTGTATATAAAGCTTTAACCCAACCAATAATAAAAGGGCCAAATTTAAACTTCTCCAACACCTTAAATAAAAATTCCCATTCAACCCTGTCAAAGCTGTTTCCACGTTAAGCGGATGGTTGGGCTGCTATCGATATGCATTGACCAACGTAATCAATCAAAGGATATTATCTGATGCATTTCTATACTTAATAAAACCTGTTTGATCAATTTGTATCAATTTAGGTAAATACTTGGCAAGTCGATTTGCTAACACTTTTGCTATAATTTTATAGTCTACATCCAGTGAAAAAATCGGTCTATACAAAGACTTTCAACGGAGCTTGATCTTTTTTCAGAATTACAGTTATTAAAGCATGGAGCAAGATTCCAGGATCTCATGCTCTTCAGTTACTTGTTGTAATACATCCTCAAACTCAGAGGATAAATCTTCATTAAAAAATTAATAAAATTCCATAAAAGATCCATCATCCCCCAGTGACTATCCATTTGGCATCTCCTGTATAGCTTCCTTAATCTCAAATTCTGTAAATGGATCTTCCAATTCCACAACATCTTTCTCCTTTAATGCTGGTAATATTAATTCGGATAAATAAGATTCAATAGAACTTCTATCCTTTTTCCCCTCAGAAATATATAATTTTTGATAAAATGAATAAAACTGGCTGTTAATTTCCTGAGCTTTATAGTTAACTTTTGAATTCGTTTTAACAGCATTAATAATCCATGAAACCTGTTCCATCTTTAACTTCCGTGCAAATACCTTATGTGCTCTCTCACCCAACTCGTACTAATGCTGCTTAGAACGATTAATTTAATGGTCAAATTGATAAGTTTGCAATATGTTATAAGATTAGTTTTAGATTAGCCAAAACCACATTTTTATCTTCCATCACATCTTTCTGAAATTCCTTCTCCAATTCGGCAATTTGCTTCTCCAGTTCTAAACTCTCTGCCACACACTGTTTCTTAACTTTAGTCCTATATAGTCAATCACTAGCCTGGACGTTTTCTCTCCCTATCACAACTACCAACTGGGTTCTCCAGGGGCTGTTGCTGGTGGCTCCCACATTGAATCGCCTGGTCTTTGTGGCTATTGGCTTGCAATTGAGATCAGGTTCAGGAACAGTGGGGGGGGGGGGGGGGGTGGAGAGACCACATGTGATGTCCTGCTTGTGGGACTTTCTGTTCCTTACCGTGATTGGAGGAAGTGGGCTAGAGTACTCCATGATCACTCTTTTAAGCTAACACAGGAAGTCCAGGCACTGGAAGACAGGAACACACAAATCCTTCAGAACATACAAACAGAACTTTAAAACTGCCCCCCCCCCCCCCCCCCCGGTTCACATTTATATGTACTAAACAGTACATATTCATCACAGAGTGCCAATGCGATGCTAGGTAAATATGGTGGTCCATTGGATAAACTTTTAAGTTGTACAGCAGAATGGTCATAGAGTTTATAATTTTTTATTGGAGCCAGTGTCAACCAAGCAATCAGTAAAGTGTACATTAACCTCACCTCCATTGTCAAGTTATTCAATTGGTGAGGTCATTCCTGATCCAGGACGACTGATGCCAGTGCTCTGGGAACAACGTTACTCCCATGTGGATGTCGACTCTCTCCTCTGGACCCATGGGCAGACAAGATGGCATCGACCATAAGGCATGGCAAGATGGGCCATCCCCCATCTTGATTCAAAGCAGGACTACTGGCGTCAACCACAAGGTGTGACAAGGTGGCTGCCATTGCTTTCCACAATGCTTTACTTCTGGTGATAGGTCTCAACACAAAGCACAGCAAGATGCTGGCAGCGAGCAGCAAGCAGAGTCTGGGGTTGGAACTTTGGGAATCGTGCACAGGTTGAATTCCGATTTGGAGCCACACACGCGGTCACCCTCTTTGGATTCCCCTTGGCCCTGCAGACCTTCACTCAGTGCTCTCGCTTACTGTATCCTGAGCACTCGGCAACCTTTGTGTGCCATCTGGCATGGGGGTGCTGTGCCTGCACACAGAAGTAGCATCCCTGGTCATGTATAGCCACGGCAGTTGGTGTTGGGGCTGTGGGAGTCGCCAGTGCCCCAATGATCTGGTCTTCTGAAAAGATGCTGCTTTTGCCCGTGAGGTCATCAGGTCGTTGGGTCTGTTCGAGTGTTTTTGCCAGCTCCAGTGTTTTGGCCAAGTCTTTCTTTCTTTCAAGTCTAGCAGTCACTGCCTCACGTACCTCAACTTCACTCCTGCCAAGAGGGTGTCCTGCATTGGTTCCTCCTAGTCAGGGCCCACAGTTCAAGGACATAATTATCCAGCGACGCACCCGGGCATTGCTGATGTTGAGAGAGCTGATGTCTCATTAGCACATTGTTCTGAGGCCTCATGTAATGGGCCTTCAAGCCTTCTATGGTCAACTCGTATGTTGCACAATTCCTGATGACACCAAATCCCTTGGGGACAACTTGAGAGAGAAGTGCAGATCTCCAGAGACTATTGGATTTGAAGACATCTTGTGTGGCCATCAGTTAAGACTGGAAGCACTTCAGCCAGTAGATTTATTCCTCCGGGGCCTCTGGGGACAGAGAGTGGACCTGGAGCATGCCTGGCATCAACAGGGCTTCCATTCTGCTTCAAAGTCAAGCTATTAGAATTGTAACACGACTGATTGCACTCACGGACTTAAGAGGAGTACAAACGTACTTTTAATAGCTTAAAATCAATGGCTGGGATACACAATAGTTTTCAGATGATTCTGAGGTAAGGGGGGAAATCCAGGGTTTATATTGGGGTAGGTGAGGGTAGAGCCAAGGGAGGAGATGGCCATCTGATCACCATGTAGACAGTGAATTCCAGTTCACTGCATTGCCAACAGCCTGGTGCGTACGAATGGCATTGGCTCGGAAGGCGTTGATACGGCCCCAGTCGTCCCCACCTCCATCAGCTCTGGAGGGCGCTATGAGGCGCTGCTTGATACGAATGCGGCCCAGGAGCAGCCTTCTAAGGCGAATTTTATGTTTTCCCTTTGCGGTTGTAGCCGCCTCCAGCCTGGCATGAAAAGGCCTTGTGATTATAGTATCAAGGAGAGGTTCAGGTTGTTAGGAAGAAACCATCCTTTAACCTAGAGGTGCTGGTTTTTGGGCTTCTGTCTTCGATGAAGATAGCGCTGAGAAGAGGGTGTGACCAAGGTGAGAATCATTGCTCTCGATCGAATTGTTATTGAAATATTTTGTTGGAGACAAATGGTTTTTGGTCCATTTCCTTTGGAGATTTGAAACCGTGCACATAACAAGTCAATTAGGGATGATTAAAACAGCGGGTTTCAAACTTTTTCTTTCCACCCACATAACATCTTAAGCAAATCCTTACTAATCACAGAGCACTGATGGCATAGGGAATACTTAAAGTGGGATGTGAGGGGAAAGATTGAGAACCACTCTTCTAGGCAGTATTTAGAATTGCTTATTAGGTCAGTACAACACTATGGGCCGACTCTCCTATAGATTTCAATGTTCTGTGACTTGGGAACCTGCACGCATGCGTCAGGATGTTATGTTGTGTGGGCCCCTTTATTATTGTGAGTTTGTTCTGTACGAGCCCAGAGGACCCCAAAATCCAGCAGCAATAGATATTCACCAAGTCAAATTGTTAATTACACAAAGGTAGCTTTTATTTATCTTTAAACATGAAATCATAATAACATTTTAACTTATCACTATAAACTTAACTAACCTAACTTAACCCCTTTCTAATTCTGCTCACGTGTATGTAATGTGTGTGTAAGTTCAGAAAATTTCTTTGGTTCACAGTCCAATCTCACTTCTCATTCCTCCAAGTTCACTGGTTACAGGCCATTCTTTTATCCTGTTCACAGAATTTAACATTTATGAATTTCACCAGGCTTTGGTGCTTGAAATGTATATGGTTACCGCTCAGGAAGGTTCTTGTCAGTTTTCAGAGAGAGATTTGTTGTTCCTGGACACAAACTGATCCCTTTTAATCAGCCACTTCAGTGTCTTGCCAAAGAAACTTGCCCCATCAGGGTTTTCCAAATGATAAACTCTTTGTTTCAGATCACAACGAGTTCCTTTTTGTTTCTCTTATTTCAAGTGAAACATTAGGCAGCCAGTCCTCTCCTCTTTCATGAACCACAAGGGTTTTGACCAGGCTGAACTAAGAACTCACAATCCGTCTTCTAAATGGGTTTTCCACAAGTTTGCCAGTTTGTCCTGTTCAAGTTCCAGCTACTGCTGCCAACTGTAAAACTGCAGAACTGATATTTCTCTCTCTCTCTCTCTCTCTCTCAGAGAAAAACTGTTCAACTCCCTCTGCTTGCAAAAAACATATGACCTCTTAGAACAGCAAAGAGCATTCCCAGATAGCCCGCGGCTCCGAACTATTCCTCTTATCTCATACATCTGTATTGCTTTTCAAAACAACAATCCATTAGTGAAGTCTCTTGGGCACTTCCCAAAGTGTTTGCAAAGGCCCCCAGGAGCCACCCTGTCTGGCTTGAACAGAACTCCAGTATTTTAAATGAGATCTTGTTTTGTAGTGTTTGCTTGTGACCTACGCTAAAAAAACCTTCCCCAATTTATCTCCCCAAAACATATCAATATACAATATAAAACGCAACATAATCTGTCACAGTTCCTTGATGCATTTCACTTTGGCCAGACTTGCTCTTTGAGAGTTCAGACTTCCCTCCATTCCTTTAGGAGGAGGGATGGGTAAGGGGAAGATTTTAAAAATTTGCTTTCGAAGAAGTCACGTGATGGAGTAGTGGCCGGACGGTGAACTCCAGCCCTCTCCAGAAAAGTCGGAAAAAACAAAGGAAAACACAAAGGCACAAAAATAAAAATTAAAGAAAAGTGAATATAAAGGTGGAAAGAAGATGGCGACGAAAAAAGAAAAATCGAAATCAACGGTAAGAAGAGAGGAAGAGAAGACAACGGAAGAAGAAGGAGAAGGCCTTACCTGTTCGAAAAGGCCCGCGGTGGAGAGAGAAACCCGCTCCCTCAGGTCGGTAGAAAGTGGACTACAAAAATGGCTTGCTGAGCCGAGTAAAAGTGCGCAACCGCGCATGCGCGACTCCTCGCGCATGCAAGATGCGCATGCAAAAAAACACACCGACGGGAGGGGTGACCAGCTGGGGAGTCGATCTCCACAGTCGGCAATGACAGCTGCAGAACACCTGCAGCAAGAGGAGAACATAGAAGACAACGAAAACAAGAAAGAAGAGAAGAAAAGGGCAACAAAGAAACAACAGATGGCCAACCCAGAGGAAGAAGAAGAGGAAGAGTACAGTGAAATAGAAGAAGGGAATGGCAAGGTAAAGGATATACTTTCTCTTATTAAAGAATACATGGAGTCATTTAAAGAATGGCAAACACAGGAATTTAATGATTTAAGAAAAAGAATAAACAACACAGAAGAGAAAGTGAATAAAATAGATATGACCTTAACAGAAATGGGAAAAAGAATGGACAAGATGGAAGAGCGGGCAGTAGCAGCAGAAATGGAGGTAGAGAACTTAAAAAAGAAATTAGAGGAATCTAATAAAAAGCTATAGAGACACAAGAACTGTTAGCTCAAAAAATAGATATAATGGAAAATTATAACAGAAGAAATAACATAAAGATAGTGGGCCTTAAGGAAGATGAAGAAGGCAAGAATATGAGGGAGTTTATAAAAGATTGGATCCCTAAGACCCTAGGATGTCCAGAACTGCAGCAAGAAATGGAAATAGAAAGGGCACATAGAGCATTGGCCTTTAAACCACAACCACAACAAAGGCCAAGATCTATTTTAGTAAAATTCCTAAGATATACTACAAGAGAAAAGGTACTGGAGAAGACAATGGAAAAAGTAAGAGAGGACAATAAGCCACTGGAGTACAAAGGGCAAAAAATCTTCATTTATCCAGATATAAGTTTTGAACTCCTAAAGAAGAGAAAAGAGTTCAATACAGCAAAGGCGATTTTATGGAAGAAAGGGTATAAATTTATACTAAAGCATCCAGCGGTATTGAAAATATTTATTCCAGGACAACAAAACAGACTATTCTCGGATCCAGAGGAAGCACGAAAATTTGCAGAACAATTACAAAAATAGACTGAGGGATGAAGACGTGTAACGAGAGTACAAAGGACTGAGAACTAAAAAGACACACAAGTTTTGAACTCCTGAAGAAGAGAAAGGAGTTCAATACATCGAAAACGATCTTATGGAAAAAAAACTATTCTCGGATCCAGAGGAAGCAAGGAAATTTGCAGAACAACTACAAAACAACCAGAGAGATGAAGATATGTAATAAGAGTAAAAATGACCACGATTTATATGTATGTGGGTAAAGAGGTATATGTGTGTATATGTATAATGTGCATACATGAATGTATCCGTATTTAGAGGAAAATATAGATAGTATAGACAAGAATTAATAACGGGAAGGAAATGGAATAGAGGGAATAAGGAGGGATCTAAAAGAGTGACCTTTGTTACATATGAAAAGTGAAATCTTTTCTGGGGGGGGCTGGGTGGGGAGGAGTTGCGGTCACTGCAAAATCAGCTGACGCTTGCGAGTGAATTCGCAAATCCAAATGGAGAGGGGAGATGTGGTTGTCCGACAAGGGATAAAGGACAACTCAGGAGGGGAAGGGGAGATTGGGGCTAAAGAAGTTTTAAATAGGAGAATAAGGAAAATGTTTGATGTTTTAGGAATGTTGTCTTATAAAGGGTTCAAAACAAGAAAACAGAAATGGATAAGAAGGAAAGGTAATGATGGAGAAACGGAAAGGGAAGATAAACAAAGTATAAAATGGCTACGTTGAACTATATGACTTTAAATATTAATGGAATACATAACCAAATTAAAAGGAAGAAACTGCTAAATTTACTGAAAAAAGAAAAAATTGATATAGCATTTGTGCAAGAAACACATTTAACTGAATTGGAGCACAAGAAATTAAAGAGAGATTGGGTAGGACACGTAACAGCAGCATCGTATAATTCAAAAGGAAGAGGAGTAGCTATATTAATTAGTAAAAATGTGCCATTTAATATAGAAGAGGAAATAATAGATCCAGCAGGGAGATATGTAATGATAAAATGTCAGATATATTCGGAGTTTTGGAATCTACTCAATGTATATTCACCTAACGAAGAAGATCAAAAGTTTATGCAAAATATCTTTTTGAAGGTAGCAGATACGCAAGGGGCCATATTAATAGGAGGGGACTTCAACCTGAATTTGGATTCAAATATGGACAAAACTGGGAAAAAAATTAACAGAAAGAACAAAGTAACCAAATTTATAATTAAATCAATGGAAGAAATGCAACTTTTGGATATATGGAGGAAACAACACCCAAAGGAAAAGGAATATTCATATTACTCGGCTAGACATAAAACATACTCAAGAATAGACCTATTTTTGTCATCAGCTCGTATGCAAGATAGAGTAAGAAAAACAGAATATAAAGCTAGAATACTATCGGACCATTCACCCTTAATATTGACAGTAAAGTTAGAGGACATCCCTCCAAGAATGTATAGATGGAGATTAAACCCCATGTTACTTAAAAGGCAGGATTTTAGAGAATTTATTGAAAAACAAATAAAAATGTATTTTGAAATAAATACGGAATCAGTGGAAGATAAGTTTGAAAATACAACAATGGTATATAGAAATGAATAAATGTATTCCATTAGAAAAAATAACATATAGTTTAAGAAATAATATTGAAATATTCGAACAAATATGGGAGCCTTACATTAAATACAATAGCGAAAACCTACTGGGGAAAATCATTACCTAAGTTAACGGAAGGAAAAGGAAATGAAAAGAATGGACTCAGTAGAATTTCTGGTGTATTTTTATTGAATGACAACATTGTCTGACTGGTTTAATGTATCCTAGATTGTATACCTTAAATGGACGGGAGGGGGGAGGTAGGGAGGGTGGGATGGGAGGAGTGGGGGGGGGGGGGGGAGAAAATGGCACTGTATATGTGTGAAAAGGAAAAAGTGTTTACCATGGTTAATGTGATTTATGGTGTGAAAAATAAAAAATTTAAAAAAAAAATTTGCTTTCCTCGGGCAATCCACTTATCTGTCAAATGTTCCCTGAATGTTTCATAACAACCTGGGAAGGCTTTCCCCACAGAAGCTTTACACACATTATCTTGGCATGCGAACCAATGGGAAAACTTCTTCTTCACTAACAGGATTATCAGGTCTCAAGGGCTCGCAGACCCAAGACATGTGGTTCTGACTGTTTGTCCACATAATACAGGCATGGCAGGAAGCCCCAGTATTTATTAACCATCCCTAATTGCCCTAGTATTGAGGAGCCAGTTAAGAGTCAACAGATTTAGAGGGTCTTTAGTCTCACAAAGAGTAGAATGGTTAAAGGGGCCAGAAGGGCATTAGTGAGTCAAACGGCCATAAGACTGGAGCAGAAATAGGCATTTCAGCCCATCGAGTCTGCCCGACATTTAATCATGAGCTGATCCATTTTCCCACTCAGCCTCACTAGGTTCACGGACAGTGTCTTTCCACTGCCCGTCACATGCGTGTGCTCACACACCTCCAGATTCATGGCAGACCATCCCACAGCTGTCAAGAGCGTCTGCTCACACACCTCCAGATTCACGGACAGTATGTATCCCACCGCTGTCATGAGCTTGAGCTCACACGCCATCAAGAGTGTGGTCTTTCCCATTTCCATCAGACTCCTATACATACCTCAAACCAGTTAAATAATGTTGCCCTAACCTGAGACCTCACTAGGGTTGGTGACACTCAGTGCGGTGACTCATGATTTTCCTTTAATTGCTACTTCCTTCTCAAAATAAGTTATTGATCTAGGTTCAGAAATACTAATTCCCACAATGTTGTAGCTAAAGCCCCAGAAAATTTGACAAAAGCAGCGACTATAAAAGCACCAGCAGCTTTGAGAACAACAGCGCGCGATTGTGGCGCATGCAGACGGAACCACGGGATTCAAAGCATCGTTGACTTTGGGTAATAATGACAGGTCTGACCGGAGAGCATTAGAAGGTTCAAAAAGTAAATTAACATTGAGTTTTAGTCTGGTAGGTAGAATGATACATGTAAGCTGGGCTTACAGAGAATGTTTTTGTTGTTTTAACGAGGTACAGGAATATTTTTATAAAAATAATCAATTTCTGCTGAAACACTGCACAAAAACTTCACAGGCAGTTTCTTTGGTGTCACCCCCGGTGACAGTGTCATCCGGCGTGGTCCACACCACCCCACCACCCCCCAGTGACCCTAGTTGCCCTAACTCTGATCTCACCAATCTCTCTGTAATTCTGGGCTTCATTCTACTGTGCCCATGTACGGATAGATGCCCGGGACAGCCAGAAAAGCAAACTATTTGACGGTAGCTTGGTGCATGTACCAACAAACATAAACTTGATCACTCGAAACTTGTGTTGAGATTGTACATGCCCTTGTACCTTGTGGGTGAAATCTGGAGTGGTAAGAACATGGGGAGAATTAAATAAATCATGGGATTCCCATGAGATTGTTGGCAGCGACCCAGGGGCCCATTGTGTGCTGTAACTCGCTGTGAAACCATGTTCATTGAATTTGCCATTTTTTAAAACTTTATATATTCGTTCAAAATACAGATAGTAAATAACATATACAACAATAAACCAAAAACATGAACGTTATATTTTATAGGAAAAAAAAGAAAAAATGAAAAAGAAAAGAACCTCCCCCCTTCAGCCAGCTCTCCTAAGGAGAGTCATAAAGAAAGAAAAATAAAATAAAGGAAAAATTAAACAGACATATTAAAATCTAATCAACATCAATCAAAATGTAAATATTCTGAATATAACAACCACTTACTAATAAAAAAGCTAGTTATCACGTGAAACATATGTAATTTTTTCCATTATTAAACAATATTTCATCTCATTATGCCATCTATTAAAATCAATCATATTTGTATCTTTCCACATACTAACAATACTTTTTTTCTCTACAAATAATGCTAAATATACAAAAGCAAATTGAAATTTATCTAATCCCAAACCTTTCAAAGGTTGCAAACTGCCCAATAAGGATACTATCAGATCTAAAAGTATTTTAGTCTTATACAGATTTGGATTTATCCCAACCCTTTTTATCCTTACCATCCTATAATATTTAATACATAAATGAAATATAACCCTTCTCTGGTACCTTCATAAGAAAAGTCTCAAATTTAGTCATTTCAGATAAAATCATATCTCTACCTAACGTACATTTTACCAAAGATCAAATTTAATAATAAAGAAACAAGGAATTCTTATCAATACCATAGCTGTCCCTCATCATTACGCTTAATCGAACCGTTTAAACCTTGAACATTAAAAGTAGCAAACCTCAACTTTAACATATCTACTCATATTACTAAAGACCAATAATATCTTTATATAAAAACTCAAATCAACATATATAGGCCCTCCAATAGGAGAAAAAAAATCACAAAGTAAAAGCTAGATAAAATGAAAATTAAAAAAAATGAGAAAGAAAAAATAATTAACAACCCCCCCCCCCACAAAAACAAAAACTACCAAAAGGTAGTAATCCCTAAACAAAACTTGGGTGTGGATCACCCACCAGTGGCTGATGACTAATAGAACCTAGAACAAATCTCTTCCTCCCCAGTCAAACAAAAAAAATCTCATCATAATAACATAAAAAGTAAAATAAGAATAAGAAGATTCTTCTATTCATCCAAGAAGTTCCAAACTCGAAGATCCCATTTCAAAAGAAGTTGGACTCTTTCCATTCCCATTTTTCCCATTTCTGCCATTTCTTCCGTTTCCAGAAATACCAGATTTTTCTTTAGGAGACAATGGTGGACTGCGTCTTTGTCCTCTTATATCTGGCAATGAATCAGCAAAAATCATTGCTTTACAATCATTCTCAAAAATCCAAAATTGATAGTCTCCATGAAACACCTTCAGCACTGCCAGATAACGAAAAGTAGATTTATAACCTTTACGCCACAAATCGACGTCGACGTTGAATGATCTCTTGACTCAAATCAGGGTAGAAAAAAACTCTGCTATTCTGAATCAATAACGGAGTTTGTCGTTTTCTCACATTTTGCACCACCGAGTCAAAGTATTGCTTCTCTATCCAAATAATTAAAACATTGAATTATTACAGGCCTCGGTGGCTGACCACGTCAAGGTATTCTCATTAAAGTTCTGTGAGCTCTTTCCAATACCAAGCCTTCAGAAAAAAAATTCTTGCCCTAGTACTTGTGGAATCCAGTCTTTAAAAAAACAAAGAGGATCTTGTCCTTCCATACCTTCTGGCAAACCAACAATTTTCACATTATTCCTTCTGCTTTGATTCTCCAAAGAGTCTATTTTCCTCTCTAACTCCTTCTCACGTTCTCGCAATTCTATAATGGATTTTTCAACCTTCAACACTTTTTCTGTATTAGAAGCCACTTGCTGTTTACATTCCAAAAAAGCAGACTGAATTTTTAAAAAATCTTCACAAGATGCTTCCACACGTGCTTTAACTGTATTGAATTCTGAACTTATACTAACATTCATTTGAGCCAGCTCTTGCATTATGGGCTGAATAACAGCATTTAACTGCTTACATTGTAACTCAGAAAAGCTCAGCCCTGCTTTCTCTAACGTAGTGGCAGAACCAGGTAACTGCAGCTCCTGCTGCAACTCAACAACAGGCATTTTAACGGTCTTACTGCGGGTCTGGACTCCCAGCGATGGCACCCCGACTTCCTCAGGGGTTCGAAGCTGGACTCCCCCCCGCAGCTCGCAGTTTTTTCAAAAAATCACGGATGAATTCAAGATCTTCAGATTGAAATGCTTCCTGAAGCATTTCAGACAATGGAGTTGTCCTCCTGCGTGCTCCCTCCGTTAAAATTGCTTGGGAACACGCACCATTTTCCAGAGAACGGGAAATTCCAGCGTTGTCCTTCACTTGGTGAGTAGTAGACATTTTTTTTCAGCTCCCACAGGTAGTCTTTGTAGTTTAGGCACTGAAGAAATTAAACCTGAGGATGTAGCAAGTTGTTTAGGCCCCAAATCTTCAGTACTTCGAAAATGTAACTTCTTCTGCACTTGAGGTTTAATCTTTTTACCATTAATGGCCATAATAGTTCCTTAATACTTTAAACTAAAATTTAAGAAATTTAAATTTGAAAACAAAAGATTAAAAAACAGGTACTTAAAAGTCCAGCCAGAGAGGTCGAGATTACACGTCTAGACTCTACGCCATCTTGCCACGCCCCCGAATTTGCCATTAACATTAATGCAGGTTAATGGCGAACTCAGAATGAATTAACAAATGCAGAAAGATATCATTCAGATCAAAAGAATGCAGAGATTTATGATGATGTTGCCAGGATTTAAGAACTGAGTTCAAAGTTCAAAATTCAGATTTATTGTCAGACTAATACATACAACCCTGTGATTCATTTTCCTGTGGCCCAGGCAGAATTTCTACTTAAAGGTAGTGCACACCTATGCTCCAGTGAAAAGAAAGCCCCAGCCTGTCCATTCCCTCCTTACTATTGCCCACTAGTCCCGGTAATATTCTTATTGAATCAATTCTCCTCCTTTTCCAGCTTAAGTTTAGCTCTCTGGAGGTTGTACATAATTCTACATCAGAGCTTCATTGCGGAAAGTTTCCAGAAATTGGTAATCACGGAATGTTCTCCCCGATCTACCTTCAGTAAACCAGAGGGTCTATCAGATCAACCAGCACTGTATGATCGAATGAAGCCACAAGATCCATCGCCAAATGTGAGCTCCCGTGTGAGTTCATGGCTTGGTGGGCTCCAGAACCTATGTGGAAGCCGTGTTCACAGCCACAGCTGCGGACAGAGCAGAGGGCAACCATTATTGCAGGACAGCAGGAGGCCCCTAAAGCCTATTCTGCTACCATTCAAATTCAGCCTCCTACAAAAGAAGCGACTACAAAAACACCAGTCGCAACGAAAACAACAGCGGGTGATTGTAGCGTGTGCAGATGAAACCGCCTGATTCAAAGCATCGTTGTAAATGGGTAATAACCACAGCTCTGACCGGAGCACATTAGAAGGATAAAAAGTAAATTAGCATTGAGTTTTAGCCTTGTAGGTGTATTGATACATGTGTAGCGTGAATAAAAGCTCTCACAAATGGCAGGAGAAGAAACGCATTTAATAGCTGTAACTAAAGGTAGGGTTCAGAAGGGTTTTGGGTTTAGACGGGAAACCAGGGTTATATGTGAGCAGATGGGGGCGGGGTCAGACATCAACACCACACACTACCAGTGAATCCCAGTTCACGGCAACATATAAGCTGGGCTTACGAAAAATGTTTTTTGTTGCTATGACATACATGGATATTTTTATGATGTGATCAGGAAACCTCCAGTGCCCGAGGCCATTCAGGAGCCCTTCTTGCCCTCAGCACCCTCTTGAATCCTGGTTCCGATGCACGATTGCCATCAGCCGGTCTCCAGCAGCCCACGGACTGAGGCGAGTCTGTTGAACTCAAGCTGCCAGCAGCCCACAGCCTATCTGGGTCCTTCAGTCACTGAGCATCTGGCTGGTCTGCTGCCAAGTTCACCTTCCCATGAGAGTCATCTCCTTTGCTTCTCTGTCTCCTTCTCCCCGTTCCTGGAGCCCTGCACTGGTCCGCTGGTCCCCTGGATTCTATAACCCCTTATGGTACGCCGCCCAGCACAGGCACTGCCAGCCATGGTTGCAGGATTTGACAAAAAAGCACTGTGGGCTCCGTCAACAATCAATTTAAAATCTGTATGGAGCCCTTGACATAAAACCTGGGCAGTAGGGCCCTGCAGAGCAGTGCTTTGTCTCCATCCCATTCGCTCAAGTCTGCACCAGTGGAAGCACCTCCAGTTTTATTAATTGGGGATGATCGAGAGATTATCCACTGCTGGCCAGTGAACGTGCTGAGCATATCTGTATTTATTTTCACCATTTTCTCTCCAAACATAATATTAGAGCCAGTGAGTCACACAGTGTGGAAACATGCCCTTTGACCCAACCTGCCCAAATTTCTCCACTTGCACTTGTCCCAACAGCCTGCGTTTGGAACCACACCCATCTAAACCAGTGGGCCTCAACTCTTTTCTCCCCCCACTCACATATGGACTGAAGTAATCCCTCACTAACCACAGGATAGCTATGACATCCTATGGCATAAGTGCTCTGCGGTTAATGAGGGATTAAGCATCTAGAGTATAGGGAGAGATTGGACAGATTAGGTCTTTATTCTTTGGAGCGTAGAAGGTTGAGAGGGGATTTGATAGAAGTATTTAAGATTATGAAAGGGATAGACAGAGTGGACGTGGATAGACTATTTCCATTAAGAGGAGGAAAGATTAAAACAAGAGGACATGAGTTAAGAATTAAGGGGAAGAGGTTTAGAGGTAACATGAGGGGGAACTTCTTTACTTAGAGAGTGGTAGCTGTGTGGAATGATCTTCCGGGAGAAATAGTGGCGGCGGAGTCAATTGTATTATTTAAGAAAAGGTTGGACAGGTATATGGATGAGAAGAAGATGGAGGGTTATGGGCATTGTGCAGGGAGGTGGGACTAGAAAGGGGTGTTTGGTTCGGTGCGGACTAGAAGGGCCTAATGGCCTGTTTCCGTGCTGTAATTGTTATGTTACTTCAGGCTGTATGTGAGTGGGAAAATTAGGTTGAGAACCACTGCTCCCCCCCCCACCTCCCCCACCTTAAATCAATGCCCTCTGGTCTTCACCCAATCGATACCTCTCGTGATTCTACACACCTCTGAGAGATCAACCTACTGCATTCCAAGGATTAAAACTCTAGACTGCCCGACCTCTGCCTGTAGCTCACTCCCCTGAATCCTGGCAACATCCTTTCAAGTCTTCTCCTCACCCTGTCCAGCTTGACAACATCTTTCCTGCACCACGGTGACCAAAACGCAATACAATATGGGGTGAACCAAAAAAGTCTGCAGACGCTGTGACTGCACTTCATCGCAATACTCCAAATCGGGCCTCACTTTTGTTAAACCTTTGCTGAGTCCGTGTAATCCAGTCCCAATACCCCTATAGTTTGGATACAGTCCCCATACAGTTTGTCTTTGCAAGTACCTATTCTCCTGCAGCAAGTAAAGTAATTTTGGGTGAATGGAGGAAAGTTAATGGGAGACATCAGGGGCAAGATTTTTATACAGATTGGTTGGTGTCTACAGTTGATCACCAGAGATGGTGGTGGAGGCGAATACTATAGGGGCATTTAAGAGACTCCCACACAGACACATGGGTGAAAGAAAAATAGAGGGTTATGAGGAAAGGAGGTCTTTTTTTTTAGGGCAGCACAGTTGGTGAAACCAACAGCGCCAGCAATCGGAACCTGGTTTCGAATCCCACGCTGTCTGTAAGAAGTCTCGACATTCCCCATGTGACTGCGTGGGTTTTCTTTGGGGGCTCCGGTTTCCTCTTACCGTTTGAAACGCATCAGGGGTGTAGGTTAATGGCGTGTAAATTTGGCAGCACAGGGTCGTGGGGCACAAGGGCCTGTTAGCATTCAGCATGCCTACATTTTAATTTAAATGTTATGTTTTATGTAGGCATATATGGGTTGGCAGAGCTTGGTGGGCCGAAGGGCCTGTTGTGTGCTGAAATTTTCTTTGTTCTATGATGTACACTGTACAATGTGTAGAACAATAAACTCAATTCCATTGATCCTTTGGTGGTTGAAGAGAAGTGGCAGACATCATATTTTGTTATGTCATGAAATGAAGTATGTTTAACTGTTCTTGTAATTCCAATACGGTAAATGCTGTTAGCTGTGATATTATGCAAGAACAACAACCTGAATATCAATGTTGACAAGACAAGGGAGATTATTGTGAACTTCAGGAGGACCAGAAAGTACCACCCTCAAGTAGACATTAATAGCTCAGTCGTGGAGAGTGGAGAGCACAAAGTTCCACTTAGCCAGTGACCTACTGTGGACACATCTCCTCACTTGTCAGGAAGGCATTACAGCCACTGCACTTCCTGAGAAGACTGAAGTGGGCAAGATCACCAGCCACCATCCTGTCAACCTTCTACAGGAGCTCCACTCAGAGCGTCCTGGTCGCCTGCATCACAGTGTGGTACGGTTGCCAAAGAGCATCGAATCAGAGGTCAATCCACAAGACTGTAAAACCAGTAGAGAATCACCGGGGTTGTCCTCCCCTAACTTCACAGTCCCCCCATTGATGTGATTTACTGGGATCATTGTTTAAAGAGGGCTTGCAAAATCAGGAAGGACCCCTACAAAATTTCCACAGAGGTGTGTTGAGAATTGCGCTGACCAGCTGCATCAGGGTCCAGTATGGGGACACCAATGCCCCTGAGCGTAAAGCCCTGCTAAAGGTAATGGGCACAGCCCAGGACATCACAGGCAAAACCCTCTCCACTATCGAGAACATCTACAGGGAACGCTGCTGTCGGAGAGCAGCAGCAATCATCAAAGATCCATACCAACCAGCACACGCTGGGTTCTCGCTGCTGCCATCAGGAAAGAGGTGTAGGTGCCACAAGACTCACACAATCAGGTTCAGGAACAGCTGCTCCTCCGCCACCATCAGACTCCTCAATGACAAACTCTATCAGGGACATATTTAAGGACTCTCAGTGTGCACTTTATTAATTTTTTTGTCCCCTCGACATTGCACAGTGATTATTGGTTATTGATTATCGATTTAGAGTTCTTTATTGGTTTACATGTATCCACTGCATACAGTTTTTTTTGCATTACCAATATGTGGTAATTCTTTTGCGCCCGCAGGAGAAAGAATCTCAGGGTTGTAGGTTCTTTGACAATAAATCTGAAATCTGAGCCCCACACACAGCATCTTCCAACTACTCCTATCAAGAAAAAGGTCTGAACCCCACACACAGCATCTTCCAGCTACTCCCGTCCGGAAAAATGTCTGATCCCCATGCATTGCATCTTCCAGCTACTCCCGTTGGGAAAAAGGTCTGAACCCCACATATTGCATCTTCCAGCTACTCCCATTGGGAAAATGGTCTGAACCCCACACATTGGATCTTCCAGCTACTCCCATCGGGAAAATGGTCTGAACCCCACATATTGTATCTTCCAGCTACTCCCGTTGGGAAAAAGGTCTGAACCCCACACATTGGATCTTCCAGCTACTCCCATTGGGAAAAAGGTCTGAACCCCACACATTGGATCTTCCACCTACTCCTTTCGGGAAAAAGGTCTGAACCCCATACTTAGCATCTTCCAGCTACTCCCGTCGGGAAAAAGGTCTGAACCCCACACATTGGATCTTCCACCTACTCCTGTCGGGAAAAAGGTCTGAACCCCATACTTAGCATCTTCCAGCTACTCCCGTCGGGAAAACGGTCTGAACACCACACATTGCATCTTCCAGCTACTCCCATCGGGAAAAAGGTCTGAACCCCACACATACTATCTTCCAGCTACTCCCGTTGGGAAAAAGGTCTGAACCCCACACATTGCATCTTCCAGCTACTCCCATCGGGAAAACGGTCTGAACCCCACACATACTATCTTCCAGCTACTCTCATTGGGAAAAAGGTCTGAACCCCACACATTGCATCTTCCAGCTACTCCCATCGGGAAAACGGTCAGAACCCCACACATAGCATCTTCCAGCTACTTCCGTTGGGAAAACGGTATGAACCCCACACATTGCATCTTCCAGCTACTCCTGTTGGGAAAAAGGTCTGAACCCCACACATTGGATCTTCCAGCTACTCCTGTCGGGAAAAAGGTTTGAACCCCATACTTAGCATCTTCCAGCTACTCCTGTCGGGAAAACGGTCTGAACCCTACACATTGCATCTTGCAATTACTCCCATCGGGAAAACGGTCTGAACCCAACTCATAGCATCTTCCAGCTACTCTCGTTGGGAAAAAGGTCTGAACCCCAAACATTGGATCTTCCAGCTACTCCTGTCGGGAAAAAGGTCTGATCCCCACACATTGCATTTTCCAGCTATTCCCGTTAGGAAAAAGGTCTGATCCCCACACATTGCATCTTCCAATTACTCCCGTTGGGAAAAAGGTAGAGAAGTATTGGAACCCGAGCCATCAGGCTGTGGATCAGCTTCTTCCCACGGACAGAGAGACTGCCTGCCAAAACAACTCTCCATGACTCTACTCTGTATTAAGAATATTTATTTTAATATATGTACATATATTCAGTGTTTATATTGTCTGTCTGTACATTATGTCTGTGTGTGTATTTTGCACTGTTCTGCATCATGGAGTGTTTCGTCGGGTTGTACTAGTACAGATGATAAATAAACTTGAATTTAAATTCCAGCTTATTTTGGTAATGAACTAACAGTCAAGGTGAGCCGTTCAAGGTTAACAGGTCATGGGGGGTGGGGGTGGGGGGTTGCATTGTGCAAGGGCTGATTCCTGTCTCAGCAGGAAATCCTGTTCTTCAGTTGTGTTTCATCTGCCAAAGCAATGTTAGCAATAATTTCAAAAGGGAAGGAACATAAAAGCAGGGATGTAATGTTGAGGCTTTATATGGCATTGGTCAGATCGCCTTATGGGAGTAAGGTGAACAGTTTTGGCCTCTTTATCTGAGGAAAGGTGTGTCAGCATTAAAAATGATGTGTTGCCTTTAAAAATTAGGATGTCCACAAGAAATGATCCCTCGAATGAAAGAGTTTTTATATGTGAAGTGCCCTGTGGTTCTGGGATTGTAGTCACGAGTTTAGATAGATAAATGTGGGGTGGGGAATCGCATTGAAACCTGTCAAATGCTGAACAGGATGGAGAGGATGTTTCCTAAGGTGGAGGAGTCTGGGACACAAAGGCATAGCTTTAGAATATGAAAGCAACCCTTTGGAATTAAGATGAGGAGAAACGTCTTGACCTAGAGGGCGGTGAATCTATGGGAATAAGTTGCCAGCTATGGAGGGCAAGTCATCAGGGATATGTAAGGCGAAGGCAGATAGTTTCTTGATTAGAAAGGGAATCAATTTATGGGGAGAAGACAGGAAAATTGGGTTGAAAAGGATAGTAAATCACCCATGATTTAATAGTGGGATGGACTCAATAGGCTGAATGGCCTTATTTCCGCTCATTTGTCTTATTGTATTCAGTTCAATTTTACTCTGTGGATAACACAAAATCTTGCTTGCTTATCAGCAATCTTGAGAAGGGTGTCTATTTCTTATTTCCAGACCTGATTTCCTGTTGTTGTTTCCAGTGCTCATTCAGATCAAAGGTTAGAATTCAACTGACTTTCTAAACATTTAGAAATGAATGTAAACAGATACCTATCAAGAAGGGTACATCAGGCCCTGACATGCCAACTGCCCTCTCACCAAAATGTTGGTTCCAACAGGATGTTACGAGCCCAGAGGACCCATAAATCCAGCTCCAACAGATATTCACCAAGACAAATGGTTACTTAAACAAAAGTTGCTTTTAATTATCTTTAAACACGAAAACAGAATCACTCTTTAACTTATCACTATTAACCTACTTCACCTAACTTAACTCCCTTCTAATTCTAAGCGCACATGTATGTAAAGTGTGTGTAAGTTCAGAAAAGTTCTTTGGTTCACAGTCCAATCTCATTTCTCACTCCTCCAAGTTCACAGGTTGCAGGCAATTCTTATACTGTGCATAGAATTTAACATGTATCAAGTTCACCAGGCTTAGGTGCTCAAAAGATAAATGGTTACCTCTCAGGAAGGTTCTTGTTGGTTTTCAGAGAGAGAGAGAGAGAGAGAGAGAGATGTATTGATTCAGGATTTACACAATTGATGTACATCCATCAGTCACCTCAGTGTCTTGCTGAAGAAACTGGCCCCTTCAGGATTCTCCAGATGATAACTTCTTTCTTTCAGGTCACCAGCGAGTTTCTCTCTGTTTTTCTTATTTCAAGTGAAACATTAGACAGCCAGTCTGCTCCTCTTGCATGAACCACAAGAGCTTCGACCAGGCTGTCTTCCAAAAGTTTGCCAGCTTGTCCTGTTTCAGTCTCAGCAACTTCTGCTGGCTGACACTGTCCGAGTGATCTCTGCTTCTTTCCCTCTCTCTCTCTCAAACACACACACACACACACACACACACACACACACACACACACACACACACACACACACACACACACACACACACACACACACACACACACACACACACACACACACACACACACTGAGCCTGTTTGACTCTCTCTGCTTGCAAAACCACGTGACCCTCTTATAACAGCAAATTCTCCCTTCAGACAGCAGCGGCTCCAGCCTGCTCTTTCATCTTTTGCCTTGATAAACAATAATCCATTAGTAATGTCTTTTGAGGACTCTTCAAACCTCTTGCAAAAAAGTGTGAGAAGCCACTATGTCTCTAGCATTTCAAATAAAATCTGTTTTAAAGTGTTTACATGTGACCTACTCTAACAAACCTATTTTATCTCCCAAAAACATTTCTATATACTCTGTCACAAGGACACCTGCTGCTGATCTGACCACTACTTGGGTCAAGAGCAGAATTCCCAATCAGAATCAGATTACTTGTCATGAACGTCTCTCAAAATTTGTTGCTTTGTGTCAGTAGTATTGTGCAAAATAGCTTACTTTACAATTCAATAAAAAAATGATTTGAAAATAAATAAATTAGTGCAAAAGAAGAGAGGAATAAAAGTGAGGTAGTGTCTGTGGCAAGTGATGGCGGAGGGGAAGAAGCTGTTTTTATAAAATGTGCTTGTCTTCATGCTCCTGTACCTCCTTCCTAGTTGTTGTTTTATCTTGTATTTGTATGTGTGAGTTCTTAGACAACACATGAATGAAGGAAAAAATTCTTTACTTTAAAGTTGTTGTAAACAGCACCATGAGACAGGCCATGGGGCTGGAAGTCTCCATTGCAGATCTTATATCTGCAGTCTCCTGCTCTGTGTCAGCCCCTGGTAGCAGCCAAGTCTTAATCAAATGGGAGGTATAATCTTTAAAGGCATTACTAGTTGCATTGCAACCACGATCAATATCATTACATCTCCCTTTCTTAAAACAAAAGTGTTATAGATAGAGAATTTAGGTTAAAAAGGGCTTAAGTTAAAATGTGATGATTAATCATAAAAGGGGAAGCCAGAATAGACAGGGAGCTTACCATAAAAGTTCAGCTAGACAATGTTATAACAAACAGAGATTTTCATGGTCACAGAGAGACATGTAGGAGCCAAAGATTGATAAAAAGAGTGAGAAACAGAATTTAGTGTGTGTAGAGTTCGTAGTGTACATGACAAACATGATAATTACAAATGCAAGTGTACTTAGGATGATTTTGCAAAAACTAACCAATTAAAACAGTGTTAAAAAGAAGGGGAAGGACAAACAAAAAAGGTATAAAAATCAATGCACTGTATGTATCGGAGCTTGACTTGGCGAGAAGCCAGTTGAGTCCAACTCTGCAGACTTGTAAATAAAGCTTGTCGTGTCATCAATTTTAAAGAGACTCATGTGTGAAAATTTGTACTTCTGACAATTGGGGGCTCGTCCGGGATCTACACTCCAGCCGTGGGAGGAGGCGAGAAAGAGGGACATTGGAGGTGGTGCACCCCGCTGAGTTCAGCGGCTCCTAGTCCCTTGCTCGTCGCCTCGGGCGGCTTGAGCGAGTGGTATCCGGACAAGGTGACACGACAAGACGAAAAGGAGAGGGGTGACGGTTCAATCCCCAGGAAGACACCGGTAAGTGACGACTTACGATTGTGGTGTGGGGATTGACGGATGAGACCACACAGGTAACGGTCATGACGGGATAAAAAAACTATAAAACGATAAATCAGGTGTAGAGCCTTTGTCGTGGCATGAGGACCCTGTCGTGGGACCCTAGGATAGACCCCAGGGAAACCTCGGCGGGAACCGGCAGAGGGATAGTACCTCCGACGAGGCGTCCGAGAAGAAAGGGAGTAGGGTCCCGAACGGGAGGGTCCTCAGCAACGATAAACGGATCTAGGTGGGAAAAATGGGAGGATCAAAATCTAAGGGCTCGTCTGAAAGATCAGGACATTTCCCGGGAGTTCCCCTTGACAGCCCTTTGGGGAGAATGTTTGAAAATTGGGATAGTAAACGATATCGAGACAAAAACAAGAAAAAGATAGTTCAATATTGTCTTCTTTGGTCGAAACAGCCTATCAAAGGTTCCTCGGTCTGGTGGCCGAAATTTGGATCTGATGAGGATTGGGTTAGACAAGCATTAAACATATATGTAAATTCGAGACCAAAGGTGAATCAAGAAGAGTCAGCGTATGCATTTTGTTGGGTTCCCTGGCCAGGATCCTTAACAAAATGTTTTAAATTGAGGGTAGCGGGAGAAAAGAAGTGGGAACCTCTGGACAACCTCCCCCCTCCTTATGTTCCCCCGGTGCCCACTGCGCCCGAGGGAAGCTCGCTGCTGGAGGGGAAATGTGATGAATCTGATTGCCCCGGAAGGGGCCGGGAACAAAAGGATGAATTAAGGGAGTCGGACCCTAAACTTCCACCGGTAAACCGACCCTGGACCAGATCCCAGACTGGTCCAGGACCATTGAAGTCTTCAGTAAGCCTAAATCCCCTGAGGGAAGTTCCTATGGGAGGACCGGGAGGGGGAACGGGATATGTAAACGTTCCCCTAACTAGTACGAAGGTGCGGGGATTTAAGAAGGAAATGAAAAATCTATTGGAAGATCCCATGGGACTGGCCGAACAGTTCGACCAGTTCCTGGGACCAAACACATATACCTGGGAAGAGATGCACGCAATAATGGGAACATTATTCTCATCCCAGGAGAGGCAGATGATTCGACAGGCTGCCCTCCTCATGTGGGAACGTGAACAACCTGGGGACCCCAGATCCCATGAACAAAAATATCCCTTGAATGAACCCAGGTGGGACAAACGAACACCCGAGGGATTGGCAAGTATGAGACAATATAGAGAGTGGACGATTAAAGGGATACGGGAGCTGTGCCAAAGGGTCACAATTTCACCAAGGCATTTGGGAACCACCAGGGGAAAGAGGAGTCCCCTACTGATTTCTTGGAGAGGGTGAGAAAGAATGTCCAACAGTATGCGGGTGTGGACCCTAGTACACCAATGGGTGAACAGCTTATTCGAATTGAATTTGTGTCCAAATCGTGGCAGGACATTAGAAAGAAACTAGAAAAGGAGGAGGGCTGGAATGAAAAACCCCTGAGCGACCTGTTGAAAAAGGCGCAAAGAGTATATGTGCAGAGGGAAGAGGAAGGTCAAAAGAGGGCAGCGAAGATTATGGTACGGACTATCTGACAGATAAATGCCGAGTCCAGAGGGGAAAGGAAACAAAACCTTCCTCTAAGCAACCCAAGATATCCAAGAGAGGGAAGACCCCGGAGGTTCGTTAAGTGCTATTACTGCAATGAGGAAGGACACTTTAAGAGGGAATGCCCCCGATACAAGAGGGAAGTGCGTACCCTCGAACTCATGGAAGAAGATTAGGGGGGTCAGGGGTTCCGAATGTTGGGGACCAGGTATAAGAGGGAACCCTTGGTAAAACTAAAAATTGGTCCCCAGGGAGAAGAGGTGGTGTTTATGGTGGACACGGGAGCGGAACGAAGTAGTGTAATAACTGTGCCGATCGGGACCGAGCCTGTAAAAAGCAATTTGAAAATTTCTGGGATAGAAGGGGCTCCCAGAATGGTATCGATAATTCCCCAAGTGACAGTGAAGCTGGAAGGGAGAGAAGGGGTACAGGACCTCTTATTGTTACCGTCGGCCGGATTTAACCTTCTAGGAAGAGATTTATAGGCTTTCCTAGGTTTGGGTGCTCTCCCCGTGGACGGAGAAGTGCGAGTCCACCTCTGTGCTCTGAAGGAGGAGGATGAACGGCAGATTGACGAGAGAGTCTGGTATAAGAAGGGAAATCGAGGAGGTCTGGACATCCCACCTTTACATGTCACATTAATACCAGGTCATCAGCCGGTAAGGAAACGTCAGTATCCTATTTCTTTGGAAGGGAGGAAGGGGCTACAGCCGGTAATTGAGACCCTAATACGAGACGGACTATTGGGGGAATGCATGTCACCCTATAACACCCCTATACTCCCAGTGAAAAAGTCAGATGGATCCTATCGTCTAGTTCAGGATCTAAGAAGTTTCAATGCTATTGTTCAGACCCGCCACCCAGTGGTGCCTAATCCCTATACTATTATGAGTCGGATTCCCCCAGACCATGAGTGGTTTAGTGTTATCGACCTGAAGGACGCCTTCTGGACGTGTCCACTAGAAGAGGGAAGTAGAGATATGTTCACGTTTGAATGGGAGAATCCATGGACAGGTAGACGGAGGCAGCTTCGGTGGACTTTATTGCCCCAAGGGTTCACTGAATCTCCGAACCTGTTTGGACAAATGCTAGAACAAATCCTGGCGGACTATCCACGATCCGATGATTCCCAACTGATGCAGTATGTGGACGATTTACTGTTATCAGGACCCAAGGAACAGGAAATGAGGGGAGATACAATTAGACTCTTGAATTATCTGGGGAAAAAGGGTCTGCGAGTGTCCAGGAACAAGTTACAGTTCGTTGAGAGGACTGTGGTATATCTGGGACACCAGATAAGTAAAGGACAGAGACGGATTACCCCTGAACGGATTGCGGGAATCACTAGAATTCTGTTACCCCGTAATAAGAAGGAAATAAGACAATTCCTGGGACTCTTAAGTTACTGTAGGTTATGGATAGAGGACTACTCAGCGTTGGTGAAGTTTATGTATGAAAAGCTGACAAATGAAGATGAATATCCATTGAAATGGACCCAGGAGGAGAAGGGATGGTTTGAGGACTTGAAGCATCACCTGACGCGAGCCCCGGTACTCACTCTGCCCTCTTTAAAACAACCCTTCCAGCTATTTGTCACTCATAACCAAGGAACAGCTGTGGGAGTTTTAACGCAGGAAAAAGGCGGTCAGCGACACCCAGTGGCTTTCCTATCCAAAATGATGGACCCAGTGTCTCGCGGATGGCCGACGTGTATCCAGGGAGTAGCGGCTGCTGCTCTGTTGGTGGAGGAGGCACGTAAACTTACTTTTGGAGGAAGGATGACTGTGTACACCTCCCATTCTGTGAGTGTTCTATTAACACAAACCGCCCATCGATGGCTGACTGATTCCCGCATATTAAAGTACGAGACCATTTTAATGGTCGGAGAAGATCTACAGTTTGCTAAGAATAATAGTTGCAACCCAGCTCAGTTTTTATACGGCAGTGAAACAGGGGAAGAAGTGGAGCACGACTGTGTCGAGTTGACGGATCTTCAGACCAAGACCCGAGAGGACCTTTGCGATACTCCTCTGGGAGAGGGATATGAATTCTACATTGACGGCTCTGCCAGATGTGTTGACGGAATGAGGAGAAGCGGGTATGCCATAATAGAAGGAAATGCTTGGAAAGTGGTAGAATCCGCGAGGCTACCCGGAAGCTGGTCGGCACAGTCCTGTGAACTATATGCCTTGCAGAGAGCCCTCAGAGTACTGGCAGAGAAAACTGGAACAATTTACACTGACTCAAAATACGCATACGGGGTAGTGCATACCTTTGGTAAGATCTGGAAGGAGCGCGGTCTGATTACATCAAGAGGAAAGGAATTGGCATACGAACAGATGATTACTCTGACTTTGGAAGCCCTGACATTACCCCGGGAAATAGCAGTGGTCTACATACCAAGCCATCAGAGGGGAGATACCCCAACCGCAATTGGGAACAGACTGGCTGATGAAGAGGCCAAAAGGGCAGCCATGCAACAAGAAGTCCGTTTGCTGACCTTAATCCCAATAAGACAAGGTATAAAAAAAGGCTCCCATTTTCACTGCTAAGGAAGAAAAGGACATGGCTCAGCTGGGCGCAAACCAGCTGCCTGATGGAACATGGAAGACACCAGATGGAAGAATGGTTCTAAATAAAGAAATAACTCGCAATATTTTAAAACACCTGCATCATCAGAGCCACTGGGGCACCCAGGCCTTGTGCGACACAGTGCTTCGAGAATATGTGTGTAAGGGGATCTACACCTTGGCCCAACAGGAGGTGCAGAACTGCCACATCTGCACAAGAATTAATAAGAAGGTAATGAGGACGAGTACCATGGGAGGTCAACCGTTGGCCATACGCCCCTTCCAAAGAATCCAGATTGACTTCACAGAGTTACCTCAAGTCCAAAGATGGAAGTATCTGTTGGTGGTGATAGATCACTTTACCCGATGGGTGGAAGCCTTCCCAACAGTAAATGCTACAGCCTCTACAGTAGCTCGCCTCCTCCTAGAGCAGGTGATCCCCAGATATGGTATAATGGATTCTATAGACTCAGACAGGGGTCCACATTTTTGCTCCAAAGTCCAGCAATTGATTTGTGATGCATTGCAGGTCTCTTGGAAATTGCATACCCCTTGGCATCCACAAAGCTCAGGGAGGGTTGAACGTATGAATGGAACCCTAAAGACGCAATTGACAAAATTAATGGTGGAGACTAAAATACCTTGGATAAAGTGTCTGCCCCTGGCCTTATTGAGAATTTGTACTGCCCCACGTAGGGATGTGGGGGTGTCCCCTTATGAGATGATGTTTGGGCTTCCCTTCTGGAGTACAGTTGAGGGGTGTCCCACCTTGGGGGAAGGGGATATTTTTGTTAGGAACTATTTACAGGCACTGTCACGCTCTCTTACAGATTTACGAAAGAGGGGACTATATGCACAAACACCGCCTCTAGACTTTTCTTTACACAAGGTGGAACCGGGAGACTGGATTCTCATCAAGACCTGGAAAACTGAAAAACTCCAGCCACAGTGGGAAGGTCCATTCCAAGTTCTCTTGACTACAGAGGCTGCAGTACGAACAAGAGAGAAGGGGTGGACGCACGCATCCAGATTTAAGGGACCTGTAGAGGCGCCTCAGGACCCTGATACGGACTCAGATTGGACTTGTGTTCCTGGAGACAAACCTCTTACTTTGCGATTTCGCAGAAAGACTTGATTGACAATGTTATTGTTATATGCTTCGATTTTTCTTGGTTTGCCTATGTCTTTGTCAGGTCTGAAGTGTAAGAAGTGCAGAGACACAGTGGTCCTGTTTCAGGACCGCACTTGGGAAAGAAAGGAGGGTAATTTCATTTCCCATACCTCAGTTCCTAAGAAATGCTGGGCAGAAAATACCACCATCCATATACCCCTTGTA
This sequence comes from Narcine bancroftii, assembly GCF_036971445.1. NCBI lineage: Eukaryota > Metazoa > Chordata > Chondrichthyes > Torpediniformes > Narcinidae > Narcine > Narcine bancroftii. The sequence continues at coordinate 239,658,605 of NC_091474.1, read as the reverse complement.
TGGAGAAAGAGGGAAGTAATGTGGGTCATTATATACAGATTCCTAATAGTACTCCTTTCCCTCTTAATGGTTGGCCCTGGGAGGGTGAGTCAGGCCCACCATGCCCTGATGGACTCTGGTTTTGCATACACCAGCGTACTGTTCCGGTAGAGAGTCCCACTCCATACTCGAGAGTGCCTTATCCACTGTTTTTAAGACTGATTGCCTACCCCTGTCTAATAGCAGTTTTCAGCTTTGGAATTGTTGCAGCTCCACTATTACAGGACCATGCAACCAGGGGGCCTGGGAGACCCAGTTAGAATTTTACTTCAGCACGAAATTGATTTATCAGAAGATGGTTCTCTTCCCTGGGTTAAGGTCCCCATTCAGAAATAATACACACATTTTAAAGAAAGAAAGGGGTGGATTGTTATAGATAGAGAATTTAGGTTAAAAAGGGCTTAAGTTAAAATGTGATGATTAATCATAAAAGGGGAAGCCAGAATAGACAGGGAGCTTACCATAAAAGTTCAGCTAGACAATGTTATAACAAACAGAGATTTTCATGGTCACAGAGAGACATGTAGGAGCCAAAGATTGATAAAAAGAGTGAGAAACAGAATTTAGTGTGTGTAGAGTTCGTAGTGTACATGACAAACATGATAATTACAAATGCAAGTATACTTAGGATGATTTTGCAAAAACTAACCAATTAAAACAGTGTTAAAAAGAAGGGGAAGGACAAACAAAAAAGGTATAAAAATCAATGCACTGTATGTATCGGAGCTTGACTTGGCGAGAAGCCAGTTGAGTCCAACTCTGCAGACTTGTAAATAAAGCTTGTCGTGTCATCAATTTTAAAGAGACTCATGTGTGAGAATTTGTACTTCTGACAAAAAGTAGCTTAGTTTTAACTAACATGTTTTCTTCGTATAACTCTGCAATTTTAACTTTAACACCAAGAAGTTACATTTTCATTATTATCAACATAGTTAACATTTTTTAAACTTGTTTTGTGTGTTCTCATTTACATACACTAAAACCTGAAGAGAGAATAAGATAGCACAACTTCATTCTCTAACAGGAGTCTTTAAATGTGCTCATTGAGTCTCTTAGGAGGATTCTTCACATGTCTTGATGATCTCCTGATGGATCATCCTTGAATCTGAGTTGGTGCCGCAGATGATGTCTCCTCAGATGTGCATTCAGGTTGTTTAACAGTATCTGTCTTTCCATCTACTGCGGTTGATCCCATTTGAAGATCTCAACGATTTCTCCGCAGAACAGAACCTTCATCTGTCTAAATGGTGTATGATCTTGGTTGGTCAGTTCCCTTCAGAGTTGATAAGATTGATTTGTCTTTTAGCCTTACTTGGTCACCAATGTGGAGTTCCGGTAGGATTTTTGTTCTTCTGTCAAAGTAATACTTTTGCTTTTCTTTCTGTTGTTCTTTGAACTTTTTCACTTTCGCCCCCTCCTTTGATTTTAGGAGGTTCTCCTGAATGAGTAGGTTTGATCTTATTCTATGTCCCATAAGGAGTTGTGTTGGTGACATACCACTCCCAAGCATGCTCTGTTCCATTGTCTTTCGCCTTGTTCATCAGTCTTTTCACTGTCTGTACCGATTTTTCCACTAGACCAATTGGACACTGGAAAGTGAGAACTTGATGTGGTGTGTACAAAGTCCCACTCTTTGTCAAACTGTTGGAACTTTAAATTGCAAAACTGGTGTCCATAGTCTGTGAAGACCTCGCTTGCCATGCCATGTCTGGAGAATATGGCTTTCATACCTGTTATTACAGCATCTGCAGTGGTGGTGTTCAGTTTACATACATCTGATAACAGGAAGTAATAGTATGTGATTACAAGATAGTCCTTCCCTTGACATTTGAATAGGTCAGTGCCTACCTTCTGGTGAGGTCTGTGTGGTGCTGGTGTGGCCTTAGTGGTTCAGTAGGATTGCTTGATTGATATTTCCAGCATATTGTAGGGTTTGACACGTCATTTGTTATTTCATTCTCTATTCTTGGCCAATACATCACTTCTCGTGCTCTTTTCTTACACTTTTTGATTCCGAGATGTCCTCCATGGATCCTTTTTAGCATCTCTTTTCTCAGACTCGTTGGGTTAAGGATTTTGCTTCCTTTGTAGATGACGTCTTCGACCATTGATAGTTCCGCCCTGCAGTTCCAGTGCTCTGAAACATCAGATGAGCAGACATTCAACCTCGGACCCGACCTATCCCTTTCCATCATTAAGCTAAAGCTAAAGGACCCACGATCACAGGATCCGAAGTTCTCTCCGACGCTTATCTCCGTCACCTGCCCCATTGCATTCCCAAACAACAGATCTAACTCCGCTTCCCCTCTAGTTGGCATCTCAACATATTGCTGCAAAAAGCAATCCTGAATACAATGCATAAATACTAAGCCATCCAGTTTGAAAATCTATATTTGGGAAATTGAAATCCCCAACCAACACCACCCTATTTCTTCTGCACATCTCACCTATTTCCTTGCCCATTTGCTCTTCTAGTTCCCTTTCCCTATTTGGAGGCCTATAATATACCTCCATAATAGTAACCTCACCCTTCTTATTTTTCAGTTCTACCCACACTGCCTCCCTCGACAAGCCCTCCGGACTACCTTGCTTCAGCACTGCTGTAATATCCTCCCTGACAAGTAATGCCGCACCTCCCCCTCTTAATCCACCAACTCTGTCACATCTAATGCAGCAAAATCCTGGAACATTCAATTGCCAGTCACAACCTTCCTTCAACCACATCTCACTAATGGCCACAACATCATAATGCCACATGTCAATCCACACCTTTAGCTCATCCAGCTTCCTTACTACGCTCCTCGCATTAAAATAAATACACCTCAGGGATCTCCTACATCCTACCTTCTGCATATCCTCCTCTCTTCCATTCTCACAATTTTCACTACAACATCTTTTTACTACTTCCTGCTTTTCCTCCCTCAAATTATTCAAACTTGTCTCTTTCTTTAGCCTACAAACTCTCACTCTGCTGTCCTGCCTAAGTTGAAACCCTGACCTCAACCATACTAGTTTAACTCCCCCCCCCCCCAACAGCCCTAGTAAATGCCCCTGCCAGGAGACTGGTCCCTCTGGGATTAAGATGTAACCCATCATTACAGTATAGGTCCCATCTTCCCCAAAAAAGATCCCATTGGTCCAAGAACTTGAAACCCTCTCTCTTACTCCACCCCTTTAGCCACGCGTTTAACCTCCACCTAATTCTATTTTTGCCCTCACTGTCATGTGACACAGGAAGCAATCCAAAGTGTTCCCCCTTAGTGGTCCTCCTTTTAAGCTCCCTACCCAACTCCCTATACTCATTCTGCAGGACCACTTCCTCCTTCCTTCCAACATCATTGGTACCAACATGTACCACAACCTCAGGCTCCTCACCCTCCCCTTTTAGGATGTTCTGAATGTGCGTAGTCACATCCCGGACCCTGGCACCAGGGAGGCAAACCACCATCTGGTTTTCCTTATCGCGTCCACAAAAACCTCTGTCCTCCTAACCATTGAATCCCCTATAATTATCACCCTTTTCCTTTTATCCCTACCTTTCTGGGTCACAGAGTTGACACCACATCTCTGCCCACCATAGTCTGACTATCCCCCTCCTCAGTACTCAAGGTGGAGTACAGATTTCTGAAGATTACAGACTCAGGTGCTTTCATATGAACCTGACCCCTCCCTTTCCTACTCCTAATGGTAACCCACTGCCCTCCTCCCGTGAACCCTGTACGACCACCTGCCTGTAGCTCTTGTCTACGATAGCCTCATTCTCCCTAGTAAGGTCACCGAGCTGCAGCTCAAGTTCCTTGACCCGGTCCTTCAGCTCACACTCCTTGTCTGTGATGGCCTCACTCTCCCTAACCAGAGAGAGGTCATCGAGTTTCAGCTCAAGTTCCCTGACTCAGTCCCTTAGACGCTGCAGCTCAGTCCACTTTGTGCACACGTGGACGTCCGGAAGACGTGAAGACTCCATGACTCCCCACATGTGACACTGAGAGCAGAAAACTGCCCTCACACTCATCTTTCCTCCTTCTCCTCACATCTTACAAAGTAAAAAATATATTAAATTAACTGTGAATGTCTTACCTTTAGTCCAGCATGCTCGTCCTCAGCCTCTGCTCACCGAAGCCTCTTGAGCCAAAGCCTCAAAGACCCACTCTCTCACTGTGCCACTCACTCATGAGACTGCTCCTCACTGGCCGCTCCCTTATACTTACCCTCCTTTTATTGGTCCCTTGACCAATTAACCCCCTCACTCTCTCCAAGCTCCTCCTCCTCCAGATCGTCGCCCGAACTCCAGTCGACGCCTCCTCCGATTCACAGCCCGAACCAAGTAGGCCCAAGTCTACCTTAGACTATTATCTGGAATACCACACACAAGTCTGTCTTTTATCAGCGAGTCAGCCAGTCACCAAATTCACACATTTTGCTTCTGTTTCTCAGTTCATTCACATACTGATTAATACTTTCTTCCGTTTTCTGCATACATGAAAAATCTGTGCCTCTCAAACATCATGTTACGTTTAGGTTTGCAGTATGCCTCAAACTTTTCCATTATTTTTCTAATTTAATTTTGTCTCCTTCAGCAGCAAATGTGAAGTTATTAAACACGTCCAGGGCTTCATCACCCACAACATGTAAGAAAACTGATGCTTTCCCTTTATCACTTTTCCCTTCTTCAACATGTAGTTAATTTCCTGATCTACAAGCCTGAAATTTTCCATATTCATCTGACAGGGATGCTGTTTAATAGACCTAGCATCACCTTCGTTAACATCATAATAAACTATGGAAATTCTCTGAGCTACATCTAGAATTAAATTCTCCAATTTTAAAAGTAACTTGTCTCATTTCTTTTCCTATCTCAAGTTTAGAGATGACCCACTTTGTTTCCAGGTCCTGCAAAACCATGGAATTTTCCAACCTCAGGCTTATCAGTTTTTGTGTCCTGTGACCTTCTCTGAAACTTGTTTTATTTGTCTCCTCATAACCATCACCTCTGGTGAACGTTTGGTCTCACTGTGAAGCATCTGCTCAAAATGTGGCTTTTTCATATTTACTTGATAGACCTGAGTTTCTCAACTGTAATTGGGTGTTTCAATAACATAAGTGACCTCCTTAATTTTAGACTTAACTTCATGGGTGTGGTGATACAACTGCTAAACTGGCCACACTCCTACCGGCCTACTCAGAGGGTAACCACTGTACCTGCAGGTAGGCAACCTGAGAGGCTGGTCCCACTTGGTCAGCTGTCAATCACCGGCATATATAGAGACTCAAGCCGGCCCTTCCCGGGGCCAGACAGACATGCAAAGCCAGCAAAGGACAGCTCGGAGCCAGCAAAGATATTAAGACTGGTGTGTACTGAGTTTGAGCTGATTAAAGCCCGTAGTACAGTCTTCTCATGTTTTGTGTCTGCTTGCTGCACCACAGTGCACCACAATAGGGTCCTGGAAACCAAAATAACAGAAAACAATATACCAAAGAATCCAGAGATCTTTCTCCTAAGTAACATAAAAAATAAAGAATTTGGAATTGACTTGGAAGATGCACAAAAAAGATTTGTTAAGATTGCCCTAGCCGTAGCAAAAAAATGTATTATGTCAACCTGGAAATTGGAAGATAATTTGAAAATACAACAATGGTATATAGAAATGAATAAATGTATTCCATTAGAAAAAATAACATATAGTTTAAGAAATAATATTGAAATATTCGAACAAGTATAGGAGCCTTACATTAAATACAATAGCGAAAACCTACCGGGAACAAACATTACCTAAGTTGATGGAAGGAGAAGAGAAGAAAAGAATGGACTCAGTAGAATTTCTGGTGTATTTTTGTTGAATGACAACATTGTCTGACTGAATTAATGCAACCTAGATTGTATACCTAAAATGGATGAGAGGGGTGGGGTGGGGGGGTGGCTTGGGAGGAGGGAGGGGGGGGGGAGAAAAAGTCACTGTAAATGTGTGAAAAAGAAAAAGTGTATATCATGGCTATTGTGATTTATGGTGTGAAAAATAAAAAATTAAAAAAAAAAAAAATAGGGTCCTGGAAACCTAGACCTAAGAGGGTTTCAATGTATAGGAAACAGATAGTCACCATGTTTAAAATTTCTCATCTTTGCCTTGTGATTGTACCAAACCTTTATCTTCCATTGAGTGACCTTTAAATTCTCCTTTACCATTTCACAAGCTTTGTGCAACTGATTCTTAAATTTAAAGACATAATCCAACAAATTTAAATACACATCATTATTAACCCATTGTTCCTTTAATAACATTAAAGGACCTCTCACCTCATGTCCAAATACTAACTTGAATGCATGTATGTATGTGGGTGTGTGTGCATGCATTTGCTTGTGTGCAAGAGTATGTGCATGTGCATACCTGTGTATGTATTGACATGTGTGTGATAACATGCATGTGTACATATGTGTGTGTCTATTTGCACAATTTTGTGTTTAAGAGATAGAGAGAGATAAGGGCAAATTCTTTGAAATGCACCATGTGACGAAGGTTTAAAGAATTGACCGTAAGTCATTCCACTGCTCAAACCTAAATAATTATTCTTGCTTCATGGTGGAGAGGTTAGCAGATTTCTTCGCTCAGAACTGTTTCTGTCTGGAGAGGAGCTATGGGTATGTGGTTACTGTTGAACTTGCAGAATTTAGACCACAGCCACAGGTGCTGGAACCTCAGCAGCAAACTGCTGGGGGAACTCAGTGCCTTGAGCAGCATCCACTGAGGCAAAAGAAATGATTTCACAGCCGAGCATCTGCAGTCTCCCTAGGCTTCTTCAGGTGCATTCTCTGCTAAGAATGCACCTGCAGAAGCGGATTCAGACCTGTGGAAAGGTCATTCAGGTGGCAGCGCTGAAAGTGTAGCACTGGCCATCTGAAAGGGACAGCTGCACGGGAGGGCCTCGGAGTGCACTCCGGCTCCTGTCCCTTTGGGCAGTCAGGGTTGGAGTGGCCAGCGCAGGCTGTCAGTGCTGGGGCGTCTGGTGCGAGCTGTCCCAATACTGATCCAACTTCCCCGCTCTCTCCCCACAGTCCCGTGTCAATCCCCACACTGATCCCACTGCACCACTCTCTCCCCATAGTCCCATGTCAGTCCCCACACTGATCCCACTGCTAAAAATAAGTGGGTCAGCCATTTTCCTGTTCAAATCGCCTGTGGACACGACTTAGGTAAGTATAACTGGGTTTCCTGACTACCTCTGATGTAGGTCAGGAACACGGTTGGATTCCAATGGAGTTGACCAGTTCAGACCCTTTCTATCTGTCGCACAAATGAGGCGCTATCCAGGCAAAGACCCTTCAGTGGAGACATCAGTCCTGAAAGAACCAGAGAACTACAGAACACTACAAAACAGAAACGTGCCCTTTAGTCATTCTAGTTTATGCCAAACTAATTATTCAGTCCAATTCCACTGACCATATCTTTCCATATCGCTCCAATCTCGGTACCTGTCCAAATGTTTCTATTAGGTCAAAAGTGCCCTCATTGACCACTGCCGCTGGCATCTAGTTCCACCCTCTCACTACTCTGTGTGAAGTTTCCCCAAATGATCTCTTAACCCAGGGGTGGCCAACCTTTTAATTTTTAATTTAGACATATAGCACAGTTACAGGCTATTCTGGCCCACAAGCCCGTGTCACCCAATTAACCTGCCCCCCCGGTCTGAAATAGCTTCTTTCTGTGCTGTATGTCTAACTTAAAAATTAAGAATTTGCCATCCCTGCCCACCATGCTGTCTAATTTTTAATCTCACCTAACCTCAGTGCAAAAAACCCTACTCTGTAATTTTGTAGACCTCTATCATATCTCCCCTCATTCTTCTACGCTCCAGGGAGTAAAATCCAGCACTTTTGTGTAATGTACTGGACCTCAGCATGCAGATTTTACTGTTTGCCAAAATTCATCAGGAGACTGTTCAAACCCTCCCACAAGGAATCGGGAACAGAGAGGCAATGGCTCCACTTGAGGGCACCATTGTACTCCCTGCATTACATCTACTCGCCGAGTCAGTAATTTGGGACATCTAAGCTGATTGAGGGCTTTGAATATTTACAAGCAGTGGGCCATTTCAAATGCTTCAAGTGTGTTTAGGGCTTGGGATGTCTATCAGTTCGCAACAGTGAGCACTGGAAATGAAGTCTTTTTTTTCAAACTTTATTTAAAAATTTTCCAAATACTTATCAAAGAATACATAGAATAGAAAAGAATTACAAATAACCCCAACCCCCACCCTCAGCAAGCCCTGCAAGGGGAGCATTAAAAAACAGAGTAAAGAAAACACAATGATTTAAGATATAACTAAACCCAAACATTTCAAATAATGCGACCACATCTCAAAAAAAATATATAATTATCATGTAAATTATATGTTATTTTTTCCATATAAATACAAGATCTGAACTCATTATGCCAACGAGCTATATTCACTTCTACGTCATCCTTCCAAGAATTCGCCACACATTCACGCGCTACAGCCAAAGCTAAGGGAAGAAAGCGATCTGAAACTTATCCAACCCCAGAACACTAAATGGAACACTATAACCCAGCAAGAAAAAAATTTGATCTAATAAAAATGTAGTCTTAAACAGTTTTTGAAGAAATTCTCTAAGTTTTTGCCAAAATGGTTGAACACTATCACTGAATGTAAAAATGTTCCTATACAACGTCCATATCTAAAGCACATCTCCGAATGACTAAATCCATATTTCTTCAATTCCTCAGGGGTCAGATACAACTGATGTAAAAGGTTATAATGAACCATACTATATCTTACATTAAGCAATTTAGTCACTCCATCATGGCACATAATCTCCCAATCAGCCTGATCAATATGACAAATTAGATCTTCTTCCCATTTAATCCTAGATTTATCCAAATTTACTTTATCCATAGTGTCTTGCAGCAATATATACATATCTGAAATAAAACCCTTATTTAATGAATGAGAAATCAAAGATTCAAATTTTGTTAACTTAGGAATTTTAATTTTTTTTCCAAAATTAACTTTCACTAATGCTCTAACTTAATAATACACAAATAAAGGGTTCACTGAAATTCCAAATTTTACCCTAAGTTGATTGAAAGAAAGAAATTTACCCTCTTCAAAACAATCCCCCAGCACTTTTATACCTTTAATCTGCCATTCCTTTAAAAAATTAATATTCAACAAAAAGGGAATCAACTTATTTTGATATAGTGGAGTTTGAATTGGTATTTTACCTTTCGTACCTATAATAAAGTTCATTTTATTCCAAATCTTTAGCAAATGATTTAAAATTGATACCTTATATACCTGTAATAAAACAGGATACCAGTTAAATATAAAATGATGCGGATAAGAATCTGAAATAAAAACCAATTCAACCCTTGCCCAACTACGAGGATGCGAAACATCCAATATACAATTAATGAATTTTAATTGTGCAGCTTCATAATAATTTTGAAAAAGAGGTCATTGTAAACCTCCCAAAACATATTTCCAAGTCAATTTATGCAGCGCTAATCAAGCTAATTTTCCTTTCCATAGAAATTGTCGTACTATCTTATTTAAATCCTTAAAAAAAGATTTAGAAAGTAAACAAGGAATCGACTGAAAAAGATATTGAATACGTGGAAAAACATTAATCTTGATACAATTCACTCGGCCTATTAAGGACAAAGGAAGATCTTTCCGTTTAATCAAATCAGCCTTAAACTTTCTCATTAATGGTACATAATTTAATTTATGCAATGATTGAATTTTTGCATCAATGATTTATACCCAAATACTTAAACTATGTCAGTCCAACACAATCTAGTAATTTGCCTAACACTGATTGTAATTTGCATCTGAAATTGGTAATATTTCACTTTTGTCCCAATTCACCTTATATCTAGACGATACTCCATATTGTTCTAAACAATTTTGCAAATTAATTAAAGATTGTTCCAGATGTGTTAAATATAAAAGAAATCATCTGCAAACAAGTTAATCTTATATTCATCATCTAATATCCCTATTCCTCTAATATTCTCATTCTGCCTTATCACTTAAGCTAAAAGTTCGATGATCTTCGCAAATAGAGCTGGCGACAAAGGACAACCTTGAGAAGTTGAATGCGATAATTTAAATAATGGAGAAGTTTGACCATTTGAAGCCACCCTAGCAACAGGATTATTATATAATGCCTTAACCCAACCAATAAAAAGTCCAAACTTAAACTTCTCCAATACTATAAATAAAAATACCACTCCACCCTGTCAAATGCTTTTTCTGCATCAAATGCGACTACCATTGGTAGGTTGGCTTGCTGACAAGATGGATTGATCAACGAAATCATTCTGAGAATGTTGTCAGAAGGATACCTATTCTTAATAAATCCCACTTGATCCAAATGTACTAATTGAGGCAAATATTTAGCAAGTCTATTTGCTAATAATTTCGCTATTATTTTATAGTCCACATTCAATAAACAAATTAGGCAGTTTGAAGCTACATTCAAAGGAACTCTGTCTTTTTTAAATATTAATGTTATTATTGCGCTTGAATATGACTCAGGTAAAGCTTGTTCCTGTCTCACTTGTTGAAGAATATCCATAAATAGAGGAGACAAATCATCATTAAAAACTTTATAAAATTCAACAGAAAACACATCATCACCTGGAGACTTGCCATTTGACATTTGTTGTATGACATCTTTTCTCTAAAAATCAGAAAAAGGAGAATCCAATGTTCTCACATCATCTTCCCCTAATATTGGCAAATTTAAACCAGACCATCATCTTGAACTCCCTCAGAAGTATATAATTTCTGATAAAATGATAAAAATTGGTAATTTATTTCCTGAGGTTTATAAGTAACTGAAGTACTTTTTTCCAACAGCATTAATAGTTCTGTTTTCCATTGCCAGGCTAAAACTTTATGGGCTCTATCACATAGCTCATAATAACATTGTTTAGATATTTGAATCAAATGCTCATATTGATACATTTGTAATATATTATATTATAATTTTAATTTAGTTAAAGCTACTCTATTATCTTCTGTAAGGAAATAAAGTCTTAATCTGTTTAACTTTTCCCTGTAACTCAGATCCTCAAGACCAGGCAGCATCCTTGTAAGACTCCTCTGTGTTCTATAAAACTGATTAATATCCTTCCTACAGTTTGAGGACAGAAACTCCACACAATACTCCAAATTTGGTTTCAGCAATATCTTAAAAACATCCTTGTAAGACTCCTCTGTGTTCTATAAAACTGATTAATATCCTTCCTACAGTTTGAGGACAGAAACTCCACACAATACTCCAAATTTGGCTTCAGCAATATCTTAAAAACATCCTTGTAAGACTCCTCTGTGTTCTATAAAACTGATTAATATCCTTCCTACAGTTTGAGGACGGAAACTCCACACAATACTCCAAATTTGGTTTCAGCAATATCTTAAAAACATCCTTGTAAGACTCCTCTGTGTTCTATAAAACTGATTAATATCCTTCCTACAGTTTGAGGACAGAAACTCCACACAATACTCCAAATTTGGCTTCAGCAATATCTGAAAAACATCCTTGTAAGACTCCTCTGTGTTCTATAAAACTGATTAATATCCTTCCTACAGTTTGAGGACGGAAACTCCACACAATACTCCAAATTTGGCTTCAGCAATATCTGAAAAACATCCTTGTAAGACTCTTCTGTGTTCTATAAAACTGATTAATATCCTTCCTACAGTTTGAGGACAGAAACTCCACACAATACTCCAAATTTGGCTTCAGCAATATCTTAAAAACTTTACCATAATATCCTAGCTCCTACACTCAATACATTGTTTTATGAAGGCTAATGAGCCAAAAGATCTGTGACAATTCTTTCTGGGAATTATATTTCTCTATTGCACTCCCAGTGCCCTTCCAGTTACATGCATGTCCTACCTTGGTTTGTCCTTCAAAAGTGCAACACCTCACGCTTATCTGGATTAAATTTCATTTGCCATTTTGCAGCCCATTTTTCCAGCTGGTCCAGATCCATTTGCAAGCTTTGGAAGCCTCCCATGTGGGTCCTCCCTCTGGCCATGGCAGTTTATAAGACTGAGCTCCTGTCAAGGGTCTGCACCTTAGCCTGGGTGGCCTACAGGATCAAGCCTCTGACATGAGCTTTCACCCTGAACCTGCCAACCCACAGGACTGGGCTTTACATGCGAATCTTCATCTCGGCCCTGGTGACCTAGAGGATCAAGCCTCCATCAAGAACTCTCAACCTGGCTCTAGGAACGCATGGGCCTCTCTCTCTCCACCTTCTGACTTTCCCAACCCTCTCCTCCCTCCTTTGGACCCTTGCTACACTCTACCACCTGGTTCACACTATTCTCCACCCCATTGAACCTACCCCTAATCCCTGCCTGTTCTTTACAATCTCCTCTTGGGACTGAATGCTCTGTCCTCAGTAGAGGCCTCATCTTTAATCCCCTTCACTCACACCTTAATGCCCTGATATTGAACTTTATTTCTGTCAGCTCCATCTCCATGCCTACTTCTACATCCACAATTCTCCACCCCCCATCCCCCACACTAACTACAGATCCCTTCTCCCACCTTAAAACATCTTCCTCCTCCTGGACAACTTGTCCAGTCTACTACCTGCTCTAGATCTTTACATTTCCAGCTTCTAACCATATAACCATATACAGCACAGAACAGGCCAGTTTGGCCCTAGTAGTCCATGCCAGAACAAATCCCCACCCTCCTAATCCCACTGACCAGCACCTGGTCCATACCCCTCCAATCCTCTCCCCTCCATGTAATTATCCTTAAATGTAAATAACGTTCTTGCTTCAACCACCTCTGTCAGAAGCTTATTCCATATCCCAACCACCCTTTGAGTGAAGAAATTTCCCCTCATGTTCCCTTTATAATATTCCCCCTGCAATCTCAAACCATGGCCTCTGGTTTGAATATCCCCCACTCTTAATTGAAAAAGCCTATCTACATTGACTCTCTCTGTCCCTTTTAAAATCTTGGACACCTCCATCAAATCTCCCCTCAATCTTCTATGCTCCAGAGATAAAAGCCCCAGGCTGCTCAATCTTTCTCTGTAACTCAAACCCTGACATCCTGTCAACATTTTCATGAACCTTCTCTGCTGTGACATCAACCATATCGACTTCACTACTCCCCTCACTTATTCCAATCTCACCCCCTCAGAACCCCTGGCCCTCCACCCTCTCCACACCAATCTGAAACTCACCATCAAACCCGCAGACAAAGGTGGCGCTATTGTGATCTGGCACCCTGACCTCTATCTGTCCGAAGCCTGATGACAGCTCTCAGACACCTCCTCTGACTTACCCCTCCATCAGGACCCCAGCAAAACTCATCAAATCATTATATTACGCACCATCTCTGAACTCATCACTTCTGGTCACCACCCCTGGCACGACCTCCAACATTATTGTTTCCCATCCCCATACCACCTGTTTCTACCCAAGATCCACAAACCCAATGGTCCTGGCAGACCCATTGTGTCAACATGTTCCTGCTCCACCAAATTGGTCTCAGTTTACCTTCACTCTGTTTTGTTCCCTCTGGTCCAGTCCCTCCCCACCTACATCTGGGACACTTCACACGCCCTCCATCACTTCACCAACTTCCAGTTCCCTGAACTCAATTGCGTCATATTTACCTTCAATATCCAATCCCTATACACCTCCATTCCCCATACTGAAGGCCTCAAAGCCCTTCATTTCTTTCTGGACAATAGACCCAACCAGTCCCCCTCCATCACCACCCTACTCCAGCTGAATGAAATTATCCTTACTCTCAATAATTTCTCCTTCAACTCATCACCCTTTCTCCAGGTTAAAGGGGTACCCATGGATACCCACATGGGTATGCCTGCCTTTGTTGTTGGCTATGTGGAGCAATCCATGCTATAATCCTACACAGGGAAAGCCCCTCAACTCTTCCTCCCCTACATCAATGACTACTTAGGTGCTGCTTCATGTACTTATGATGAGCTCATTGATTTCATGCACTTTACTGCCAACTTCCATCCTGACCTCAAATTCACTTGGTCCATCTCGAACAACTCTCTCTCTTTCCTCGATCTCTCTGTCTCCATCTCAGGAGGCAAACTCTTGACAGACATCTTCTACAAACCCACCAACTCCCATAGCTACCTCGACTACACCTCTTCCCACCCTGTCCCCTGGAAGGATTCCACTTCATTCACTCAATTCCTCCATCTCTGTCGTGCCTGCTCCCAGGATGAGGACTTCTATGCCAGATCATCAGAGATGTTCTCCTTTTTCAAACAACGTGGCTTTCTCTCCTCGACCACCAACTCGACGCTCACCTGCATATCCTCCTTTACCCTGCCCTGGTCCCCTCGGCCCCCACCCGCAACGTTCAGGATTCCTCTCGTCCTCACCTACCACCCCACCAGCCATCACATCCAACACATTCTCCTCCGCCTACTACGTGATCCCACCACTCGGCCCATATTCTGTCCCCACCTTCCGCAGTGACCGGTCACTCCTTGATTCTCTTGTCCTCTCCTCCCTCCCCATCTATCGTTCCCTTGGGACCTACCCCCCCTGTGACCGTGGGAGATGCTCCAGTTGTGCCCACACCTCCTCCTCAGCACCACTCGGGGCCTGTAACAGTCCTTCCAAGTGAAGCAGCGTTTCAATTGTGAATCTGCAGGGGTTGGAATATTTTTTTTCCTCGACCTCATAGAGAGAAAAAGAGAATACTGAGCTGTAAATAATCAGAAGGGTTACTGCAAGTGTAAATAAGTGTAACTCGCTGTATTCTCGTTTATCATGCTTGTGGACTGATATTCTCTATCCAAATGAAGGGACTGGCTGACCCCATTCCAGGGCAAGCCTGAGACGAGTTTTAGAGCAGTGTCTCCAGCAGAGAGAAAAAAAAATTGGAGGGAACGCAACTCGCCTTCATTCCATGTCAGAAAGAGTGCAGTGATTGATTACACTCAGAGAACCGCCAGTGGAATTGAGCAACATGAGAGACCCAAAAATGATTGCACGAACAAGGAATAAAAAGATCTGCCAGCAGCGTTTGCCGAGCCCAATAAAATCCAGGGTATTAACAGTGTCTGTGACAGCGCTTCGAAATTGCTTCAGTATCCCTCCTGTGTAGCAAATTGCAAGCACAGCACGCAGGGAAGTTCAATTCCAATGCAGTAAAACCCTCGTTATTCGTAATTCAAGCTACCGGCCGCCTCAGGCAACCGGTCCAAAAAATTGCAGAAAATGAAATAAGCAAAATATACGGAAACTTACATTTGGCACACATCACCATTAGTTCGCCAGTCACACAACACACAACCCAAAAATTCACTCATCCGGCTTTTACCCATTCCCCTAGATGCCAGATAGCAGGGCTTTGTTGTACGTGACTTCAGATCATGAGCAAAGTTTTCTATTCAACTCAAAAATCAATAATAATGTTAAAAAAAGACAAAATAATTGGGGAAGCACACACATTTCAACCAATTAAATCCATTTAAGTCAATGTAATTAAATCAGATAAATGATTTATCATTCTCACAGTAACCAATACTTCCCATGAATGTAACCTGGTTTAACCAGACGCAGGATCACTAGTTAGAGTACCCTGCATGACAGCTGAGAATGTAGAACGCAGTTTGTTTACAAGGAAGAGCTGAGTTATAGGGTAACTATGCATAGGTTAGGAACTTCAGAGAATAAGGGGATATTAGTTCAAGTTCACGTTTATTTATCATCCAGTAGTATAAGTAAAACCCAATGAAATAGCCGTCTCCAGCCCTTGGTGCAACACACTGCAAGCACACAACCAGGCACAGCACACATGTGGACACAAGATACAAAAGCACAGTATTTCTATATAAATATTAAATGAATAAATATTATTTGTTAAATAAATAATAGCCACAGAGCATTTCATCAGTCGTTCAGCATTCTCACTGCCCATGAGAAGAAGTTGTCTCTCAGCTTGGCGGTTCTGGCACTGATACTCCTGTGTCATTGTCCAGATGGGAGTAGCTGGGAGATGCTGTGCGCGAGGTTCCCTCACTGACTTTTTGAGCCCTCTTTAAACAACGATCCCAGTAAATTATGTCGGTGGGTGGGTTGGGGGGGGGGAGGGAAGTGACCCTGCGATCCTCTCTGCTGCTGTTATGGTCCTGTAAATTGACTTCTGGTCGAATTCCCCACAGCAAGCTTACAACACTGTGATCCAGCCAGCCAAGACGCTCTCTGTTATGAGCCCTGAGAACTCAAAAACCTGCAGCAAACGAAATTCACCAAGACAATGGCAACTTAAAAAAAATTTGTATTGTTTTCTTAACACAGAATAATAAGATCAATATTTAACTTATCACTATTAAGTTAATTAACATACCCCTCTCCTAATTCTAAGTGTGTGTGTGTGTGTGTGTGTGTGTGTGTGTGTGTGTGTGTGTGTGTGTGTGTGTGTGTGTGTGTGTGTGTTTTCAAGATGGTTCTTTTTTCACTGTCCGGTCATTTACTGTTCAGGTCTCCAAGTTCATTGGTATCAGGCAGTTTTCAGTACTGTGCATAGAATTAAACAATCATTACATTCAACAGGCTCTAGTGCCTTAATTTACTTGTTACCAGTCAGGAAAGACATTGGTGGGAGCGAGAGATGCTCTTTGTTCGTTGGACACGCAAACTGATTCCCTTCAATCAGCAACCAAAGCGTCTTTCCAGGTTACCGCAAAGAGTTCTTCCTTTCCCCCATTTCAGGAGAAACACAACAACCAGGCACGGCACAGATTTAGGATAGGCTGAACTCGGAACTCGAAACCCATCTCGAAATGGGGTCTTTAGCAGGCTTTTCACTTTAACAGCCTCTCACTGACAGCAGCCGTTTCTCTCTCTCTCTCTCTCTCTCTCTCTCTCTCTCTGTCTCTCTCTCTCTCTCTCTCCTTTTTGTTTCAGCTTCTATTTCTGTTTTTGAAATGTGACGTTTGCTTGTGAAAAGTGACCTAAACTACCTAATCTTATATCTCCTTTTTAAACATATATTTTATTAACATAGTCCATTACACTCTCCCCCTACAAAGGAATTTTATCTCTTGAGCTAAAATTCTTTTATAACCTAAAAAAAATTCTAACTGAACCATCACTACAGAGATAACAAGGTATAATATATATCATGTTTCAGCAAATTATCCCAATTATAGAGGTTTTACTTTTACCTGATCATTTCACCATCTAGACAAGCATTCTGTGATCACGTATTTTGTACCTTTGATATGATTCATTTGCAAATTATATTCTTGCAAGATCCAGTTTTATAATCTTCTGATTTTATTCTTCATCTTATTTAAAAACACAAGAGGATAGTGGTCAGTAAATTTCGCTACTGGTTTATAGGTTGAATCCAGATACACATCAAAATACCGCATTAGAGATAGCAGTTCCTTGTCAACAGTGGAATAGTTCCTTTGATGAACATTGAATTTTTTTTGGATGGTTTATTTCATCATCATGTTTCTATAGCAAAACTGCACCTGCTGTTCCCTCACTGGCATCCACTACTAATGAAAATGATTTGCAAAACTCCTGAAAAACTTTCTTTAATATCCCGCCATTCCTAAAATTATTTTCACTGCCTTCTTGCCATTGGTGATAGGGAATTGAGAAGTCACCTGCACTCTCACTTGAATAGGCACAACTTTGCCCTGACCAATTACAGTCACAGTGACATATCCAAATTCACTTTAAGCTAAATTGACTGTTATGTTTGCTTTGGATAGCCTTCAAATAATTCTTCCATTTCCACCAAATGTTCTTCCCATGTGTCACTTTTTGTGACCAAGTCATCAATATAAGCATCTGTATGTTTTAACCCTCAGATTACTGAATTTTACGGTGCTGCATCTTATAAGGCTACTGGTAAGTCCTGCCCTCAATCCGGAAACCACATTACATGTCTCAGGGGCACTTTTCATACCAAAAGGTAGCACATTATATTCATACAAGCCTGATGGTGTCACAAATGCAGAAATAACCCTTCCTTTCTCTGTTAGTGGCACATACCAGTAACGCTTAAACAGGCCCACTATTGTAAGAAATTTAGCTTTACCAATTTTATCAATAAATTATCTATTTCTAGGAACAGGATAAGCATCTGTTTTCGTTACTGCATTAACCTTCCTGTAATTTGTACAGAACCTAACAGTTCCATCTACTTTAGGTACCAGAACATAAGGAGAACTCCAATTTGTGTTTGAAGGACTAATAATGTCATTTTACAATATGTATTCCACCTCCTGACCCATTATTTCATTCTTTTAAATGTTGATTCGATAGGGGTATTATTTTATGGGACTTGCTTCTCCAACATCTACATCATAACAAATCATTGACATGCTTTTTGGCACATCAGGAAACAAACTTGGCCCATCAGGAAACAAACTTGGCCCATCAGGAAACAAACTTGGCCCATCAGGAAACAAACTTGGCACATCAGGAAACAAACTTGGCCCATCAGGAAACAAACTTGGCCCATCAGGAAAAAAACTTGTCCCATCAGGAAACAAACTTGGCACATCAGGAAACAAACTTGGCCCATCAGGAAACAAACTTGGCCCATCAGGAAACAAACTTGGCACATCAGGAAACAAACTTGGCCCATCAGGAAACAAACTTGGCCCATCAGGAAACAAACTTGGCACATCAGGAAACAAACTTGGCCCATCAGGAAACAAACTTGGCCCATCAGGAAACAAACTTGGCACATCAGGAAACAAACGGCACATCGGAAAACAAACTTGGCACATCGGGAAACAAACTTGGCACATCAGGAAACAAACTTGGCACATCAGGAAACAAACTTGAATATTTCAAAGGCAACTCTTTTTGTTCATGTGACTTAAGATGGCCTAATTTTTCCTCCAGATTTTCCAAAATTGTTGAGTCAGTCAGGCTCACAAGAATTATGGTTTATTTAAGGGTACCCTCACAAGATTCTGTTTCTATGATCTTACGATCCATAACTTCCTCAACCCTGTCAACAACTAGCACCTCTGATTCAAACTGTTCTCCACTACCATTTTTCTCATAGTAAGGTTTCAACCTGCATTTTATTCCTATGATCTGGAGTGTTTATCACATCGTTAACATCATTCAGTTTTGAATTTACTTTGTATACTCCAGAAAATTTTGCTCTGAGAGGATTGTCATGTGTTGGGAACAAAATTAACACTTTATTTCCTGGCTTAAAATTCCTTGCTTGAGTAAGGTAATGAAGTTTATAAATTTTAATGTTAATAGGTTAAACGGGATCCTAAAAAGGAAGAGAGTATTAACATATATTAAGAAAATGGGAGTTGATGTGATCTTTCTTCAAGAAATTTAACTGAAAAAGAACATTTGAAATTTAAAAAAAGGATTGGGTTGACAATTTTGATCAAAAAGGAATCCTCCAATTAAAATTCAAAATATTGTGACAAACCCAGCAGGGAGATATGTAGTGGCACATTGCCAAATATTTTCTGAACTGTGGACTTAAAAAAATTTGTATGCTCTGAATATTGATGATGATGTGGCAGTACACATCTCTGATGGCAGGCGAACCAGCTCCACGTGCCATGGTCACGGCAGCTGAGCAGCCGCATCAAGATGGCACTGCTGGGATTGTCTTTTTTCCGGCGGCCAGGTCGGGTCCGCATGTGCATGGGGAAACATCATGATGTGGTTTCCGGAGTGAGGGCAGGACTTACCCGTAGCCTTATAAGGCGCAGCACCGTAAGTTTCAATAAACAACTGGAGTGCAAACGAGACCACTAACTCCTGGTCCCATTCTTCCCAACTCCGTTTAGCTGCCGCTACAATGAGAAATTTATTCAATGAGCATTTCTTAATCAAGCAGAGGTACACGATTAGAGTTTTATTGGAGGGGATTTTAATTTTTGTTTCGATCCATTGTTTGATTGATCTACTTGGGTAGCGACGAGAACAAATGAAGATTTGAATTTGAATTTGATAGCTTCATGGAGAAGGATTCATCCAAGAGAAAAAGATTGTTTGTTTTATTCAACTAGGCATGAGTCGTATTCTAGAATTGATTTATTTTTGATCTCAGCACAAATGCAAGCTAGGATTCTTGCTGATAATAAAGCTAGGATTTTATCTCATCATTCACCTTTGTTAATAATGATGGAAATGTCTGATTAAGAAAAGAAAACCCGTAGATGGAGATTGAATTCTTCGTTAATGAAGAAAAACTTTTTTATGAATTTATTCATGCACAAATTCAGATATTTTGTGATACAAACTTGAATTCGGTATATGATATTTATTATAAGGGATGCTTTAAAAGCATAGTTAAGTGGTCAATTTTTAAGTTTTGCTTCTAAAATTAAAAAGGATTATATGAGTGAAATAACACTTTTGGAAAAAAGATCTTCAAAAGCATGGCTCTGGATATTAAAGTAGACAATTAATTAATAGTAAAAGCTTCAGTATAACACATTGCAAACTTATAGAACTGAGAAAGCAATTATAAGAAAGAAACAAAGATATTGTGAATTAGGTAAGAGATCACATAAAATACAAGCTTGGCAATTAAAGGTCGAACAGTCCTCAAGAGCAATCAGTGCAATAAAAAAAGAACAAGAGTGTGGTTAAATTATATGCCTCAATAAATACAAGAATTATTTTTAAAAGTATTTGAAACTCCATAGTATGGAATCTTTGAATGACAAAAATAAATTAGATAGTTATTTATCACAGATAATGTTGCCTAGGTAAAGTTTGGAAGAAAAAAATGAACTGAAAGTTCCTTTGACTGAATTAGAGGTGAGGGAAGCCATGGGTGGGATGTGAATGGGAAGAGAAGGTTGAGAATCGCTGCTCTAGACCCACATGTTACTGAACTATTTTGCTTGAGAAAAATTGTCATTGGCATATTCCCTTTGGAGATCTGAAGCCGTGCACATAACGAGTCAATGAGGGATGATTAAAACAGTGGTTTTCAAACTTTTTCCTTTCCACCCACACACCACCTTAAGCAATCCCTGACTAATCACAGAGCACCGATGGCATAAGGACTACTTAAAGTGGAATGTGAGTGGAAAGAAAAAGGTTGAGAACCACTGTCTTAGACAGATGCACAGATGAAAGAAAAATAGAGGGTTATGGGGAAAGGAGGTTTTTTTGCAGGGAAGGAATATGTGAGTTGGCATAATATTGAGGCCTGAAGTCCTGTACTGTGCAGTAGTGTTCTACGTTCTATGTTCTAACGTGAAATGTTAACTCAGTTCTCTCTCCACAGATCCTTCCTTATCTGCTGGATGTTTCCAGCTGTAAGTGCCTTATTTCAGATATCCTGCATCAACAGATGTTCAAGTTTCCCCAAAGAATTGGAACATTGACAGAAACATTGGGCTGTTATTTTTTTTTCTTTAGCCGCCAAGTACGCTTCAACTTCACCAACTTGCTTTTTCCCGCTAATTCTCCTTCTAAGCAGAAATCTATCTATTTGAATCAGAATCAGAATTTACTACCATGAACATGTCATGAAGTTCAATGTTTTGTGGCAGCATTGCAGATCAAATATTACGATAAAAACACATTTTAAAATAAATAAATTCGAGCGAAAATTAAGGCAAAGTGAGGTAGTCTCTGTGATTCATTGTTCCTTTGGAAATCTGATGGTGGAGGGGAATAAGCTGTCATTGTGCCTCTGAGGGCTCATCAACAGGCTCCTGGTCCTCCTTCCCGATGGCAGCAGCATGAAGAGGGCATGGCCTGGGTGGTGAGGGTCCTTGAGGATAGAAGCTGCTTTCAGAAGACAGCACTTCCTGTAGATGTCCTCGATGGACTGAAGACTGATGGTACACCTATAGAAATTTGCAAATGTTTATGGTGACGTACCAAATCTCCTCAAACCCCTCATGAGATGCAGGAGATTGGTGAGCCTTCTTCATGATTGCATCTACCTGGAGGCCCCAGGGTAAATCATCGGAGATGTTGACACCCAAGAATTTGAAGCTCTTTACCCTTTCCACTGCTGATCCCTCAGTGAGGGCTGGTTTATGTTCTCATGATTTTCCCCCTCCTGAAGTCCACACCATAGTTTTTTAAACGTTGACTGCAAGGTTGTTGTTGCCCACTCAACCAGCTGATCCGTCTCCCTCCTGTACACTTCCTCATTGACGTCTGTGATTCTGTTGATGACCATGGTATCAATGGCAAATTTGCAGACGGCATTTGAATGATGCCTACCCCCACAGTCATGGTTGGACAGCGAGTAGAGCAGTGGGTTAAGCCCACATCCTCGTGTTGATTGTCAGTGAGGAGAAGACGTTGTTACTGATCTGCGCTGATGGTGGCCTTCCGATGAGGAAGTCGTGGATCCAGTTGCAGAATGGGGTGCAGAGGGCCAGGTTTTGAAGGTGGCTGACCAGCACTGAGGTCATGATGGTGTTGAAACCTGAGCTGTAGTCTAAGAGAAGCCCGATGTTGCTGTTGTCTAGCTGATCCAGAGATGAATGGAGAGCCAGAGATATTGCTTCTGCTGTGGAACGATTGTGGCCGTAGGCAAGTACAACTGAATTCTGGCCATCCCCGATCCTTCAAATCATTGAGAAGTGAGTGCTACTAGGCAATAATCATTGAGACAGCTCACCTTGCTTTATCTGTGCTTCCTCGGGCAGAGAATCCCACTGTCTCCAGAAGTCGGGCGAGTTCCCACTTCCACTCATCAGGTTATCGCCTACTCTAAATTGTCGGCTAGAAGAGCCATCTGACTAACATAACATATAACATAACAATTACAGCACGGAAACAGGCCATTAGGCCCTTCTAGTCCACACCGAACCAAACACCCCTTTCTAGTCCCACCTCACTGCACAATGCCCATAACCCTCCATCTTCTTCTCATCCATATACCTGTCCAACCTTTTCTTAAATAATACAATTGACTCCGCCGCCACTATTTCTCCCGGAATCTCATTCCACACGGCTACCACTCTCTGAGTAAAGAAGTTCCCCCTCATGTTACCTCTAAACCTCTGCCCCTTAATTCTTAACTCATGTCCTCTTGTTTTAATCTTTCCTCCTCTTAACGGAAATAGTCTATCCACATCCACTCTGTCTATCCCTTTCATAATCTTAAATACTTCTATCAAATCCCCTCTCAACCTTCTATGCTCCAAAGAATAAAGACCTAATCTGTCCAATCTCTCCCTATACTCTAGATGCTTAAACCCAGGCAACATTCTGGTAAACCTTCTCTGCACTCTCTCCACTCTGTTTATATCCTTCCTATAATTAGGCGACCAGAACTGCACACAGAACTCCAAATTAGGCCGCACCAACGTCTTATACAATCTCAACATCACCTCCCAACTCCTATATTCCATGCAATGATTGATAAAGGCCAGCATACTAAAAGCCTTCTTCACCACCCTATTCACGTGAGTTTCTACCTTCAGGGAACGATGTACCGTTACTCCTAAATCTTTCTGCTCTTCTGTATTCATCAATGCTCTCCCATTTACCATGTATGTCCTATTCTGATTCTTCTTACCAAAATGAAGCACCTCACACTTATCAGCATTAAATTTCATCTGCCATTTTTCAGCCCACTTTTCTAAGCAGCCCAAATCCCTCTGCAATCCTTGAAAACCTTCTTCATTATCCACTATTCCACCTATCTTAGTATCGTCTGCATATTTACTAATCCAATTCACCACCCCATCATCTAGATCATTAATGTATATAACGAACAACAATGGGCCCAATACAGATCCTTGAGGCACACCACTGGTCACCGGCTTCCAACCTGACAGACAATTATCCACTACCACTCTCTGGCCTCTCCCTTTCAGCCAATGTTCAATCCATTTGACAATCTCAAAATTTATACCTAAAGACTGCACCTTCCTAACTAACCTTCCATGTGGTTCCTTATTGAAGGCCTTACTGAAGTCCATATAGACAACCCTCATCCACATTCCTAGTCACCTCTTCAAAAAATTCAATCAGATTGGTCAAACATGACCTTCCTCCCACAAATCCATGTTGAGTGCTCCTGATCACACCCTGTCTATCCAGATGTTTATAAGTACTATCTCTAAGAATTTTCTCCATTAATTTTCCTACCACAGACGTCAAACTTACAGGCCGATAGTTGCCAGGCTTCCTCCTTGAACCCTTTTTAAATAACGGAACCACATGCGCAATGCGCCAATCCTCCGGCACTATCCCCATATCTAATGACATTTGGAAAATTACCGCCAGAGCCTCTGCTATTTCCTCCTTCACTTCTCTCAATGTCCTGGGGAAGATCCCGTCTGGTCCCGGAGACTTATCCACCTTTATATTCTTCAAAAGCCCTAAAACAACACCTTTTGTAATCTCTATATTCCCCATATTTACTCAATTTGCTTTTTTTATCTCACATCTCCCAATATCCTTCTCCGTAGTGAATACCGAAGAAAAGAAACTGTTCAATATCTCCCCCATTTCTCTAGGCTCCACACACAGTTTTCCGCTCTGATTTTCTAAGGGACCAATTTTGTCTCTAGCTTTCCTTTTACCATTAACATATTTGTAGAACTCTTTTGGATTAGTTTTCACCCTGCTTGCCATAGTTTCCTCGTACCTTCTTTTAGCTTTCCTAATTCCTCTCTTAAGATTCCTCTTACATTCAATGTATCTTTCAAACATCTCCTTAACTCCATGCTTCTTATATCTAATGTACGCCTCCCTTTTTCTTCGAACCAAGTTTCCAATATTCCTTGAAAACCACGGCTCTGTCAAACCTTTTGCCCCTCCTTTTAACCTAACAGGAACATAAAGCTTGTGCACTCTCAAAATCTGATCTTTAAAATGGAAAGATTTTAAACCACCTACTTTGACTCGGTAGCTCTCTCAAATGATGTCATGTTTATGTTAGGAGTCTTACATTTGATACTTTGTTAAATTTGTGAGCTTTTATAAATTATTTCCACATGACTTAGTCTAATTATTTTCCCTTCCGGATTATATTTAGTTTTATTTTTCTTCTCTTTGTTGGTGAAGACCAGAAGATACATTTTTACTAATAAATTCTCATGATAGCCTTTTTCTCTTGGATGAGGTGGGGTTTTATACAATAAATGATCAGATCAGCCATGATCTTATTGAATGGTGGTACAGGCTTGATGGGCCGAATGGCTGACTCCTGCTTCTATTTCTTATGTTAATTTTTTTCATATTTTTTGAAGATTTCCGTTTGAGGCGCTAAGAATATATTTATTAATTGTGGTGTAATGCAATATGTTACATCATATGATTTCTTACGGTGATTTTTTTCCCTTTCTTGATTATGTTCTCCTATTCTCCTCACATATTGTTGACCTATAATATGGTTAACAAAAAGATTGAAAAAGGAAAGAAAATTCCACTCTCTGGACAAAGCAGTTCCTCCTCATCCCTGTCTTTAATCTGTTACCCCTGAGGCTTCTGATTCTAGTCTCTCCTGCCAGTGGAAACAACTTTCTGGCCTCTATCTTATCTTATCCAAGAGCAGCGTCTACTTATAACAACAGAAAGCAGTCAGTAAAATCTTGAACCACACTTCAGCGGCTTTCAGCAAGTCTTCAACCAATACCACTCTGAACACTCAACAAGTGCATGCATTGAAAATTTGACCACTGTGACCAAGTTATGCCCAATAGTAAGTTCTTGCCAATGGCAGCTTGGCGACGAGAGAATTTATTCAACACAGCCACGTGAACCTGTTACTCCCGCAGCTCTTTGATTCATGATGCCTGGAGATTAAGCTCAGATGTGTTTTCTCTTGCAAGTTATGCCACTGATTCGTGTCAGTCTGGCTGCTAAGGCTTTGGCAGCAGGGACGCGGGCTCTGCACTCCCTGTTGCTTGGTTGCTGCGGGGTTCAGCGTGATCAGCACTGCGGGGTCACACTTGGTGCTCTGGCCCATATGGTGGGTTAGTGGCACTAAAGAAAAGAATCACTCCTGTGCCAAATTGATACCAAATTTGTTCAACCCTGCTTAATATATGTTTCTGGAGGGACGCTCAGGCTTATAAGAGCAGAAAAAAATAGGAATGTTTAGGAATGGAAACATCTGGCCCATTGTGCGTTCAATGAAATCATGGCTGATCTGATGATAGACTCATCTCCACCCACTTGCCTTCTCCCCATACCCCTTAATTCCCCTACTATGTAAAAATCTAATCAACCTTATCTTAAATATATTTACTGAGGTGGCCTCCACTGCTTCGATGGGCAGTGAATCCCATAGATTCACCACCCTCTGGGTAAAGCAGTTCCTCTTCATCTCCATCCTACTCTGGAACTTTGAGGATCTGTCCCCTAGTTCTGATCCTTCCTCCATCAATGAAAACAATTAACCTCCCCCAGGCAGCATCTGTGGAGCCAGGAGAGGTGTTTAATGCTTCAGGTTGAGGTGTTGCGTCCAGACTGGGAATGCAGAGGGGGAGATCGGCAGTGTGACGAGGGGGAGGGTTGAAGCAGGGGCTGCCAAATGATAGGTTGGCCCTGTGGAGGAGGAGCAGACCCAAGTTGGGGATAGTGTCAGTGGCTGGGAGGAGGTGACCATAGACAACACAGGGCTGAAGCGAATGGACTCTGATGAGTGGCAGGTGATGAGGGAGGGATCGAGGGCAGTGGGGAAGAGTCAGGGGAATGGATAGAGATGGAGTGTGTGGGTGAGAGGCAAATGAAACCAGGTGAGGGAGGGGAAAATGGGTGACGAGGGCTGGGGGAGTGGGATGGGTATGAAATGAGGACCTGGATGGATGAAAGATCCACACAGACTGTGGGCTATTGGTGGCTAGCGGTCAAAAGATCCACACAGGCTGCTTGGCTCATGGAAATCAGGTATCAGAACTGGGAATGAAGAGAGTGCTGAGGGCAAGAAGGGCTCTTGAAGGTCCTTGGGTGCTGAAGGCTTCCAGATCGTGTCCAAGTCTCACCTCCCCTCAAGAGGAAGAACCTATTCACATCTACTCTATCTATCCCACTCATAATTTTAAATACCTCTATCAAATCCCCCCCCCTCAACCTTCTACGCTCCAATGAATAAAGATCCAGCCTACTCAATCTTTCTTTGTATTCTAAATACTGCAATCCAAGCAACATTTTAGTAAATCTTCTTTGCACCTTATTGATTTCCTTCCTATAATTTGGGGGCCAGAACTGCGCACATATGCTTCCTCGGGCTCTTTACCCTTGTCCATATTCCTTCAATTTCTAATGTAGTTCTTTTATTGATATTTCTGGTTTTGTTAAGTATACTATGATGTCATCTGCAAATAAACTGATTTTATACTCCTTCTCCTTTATTTTTATCCCTTTTATTTTATTTTCTGTTCTTATCAGTTCTGCCAATGGTTCTATTGCTAAAGCGCACAGTGAGGGAGATAGTGGACATCCCTGCCTAGTTGACCTACTTAATTTAAATTGGCTCGATACATATCCATTTACTGTCACCTTCGCCAATAGTCCATTATATAATGCCTTTATCCAATTAATATATTTTTCTGGTAGGTTGAACCTCTGTAATACTTTGATTAAATAATTCCATTCTACCCTGTCAAAGGCTTTTTCTGCATCTAAAGCAACAGCCACTGTTGGTATCTTATTTCCTTGAACTGCATGAATTAAATTAATGGACTTACAGACATTATCCGCTGTTTGTCTCTTCTTAATAAATCCAGTTTGGTCTATTTTTGGTACACAGTCAGCCAATCTGTTTGCTAATAGTTTTGCTATTATCTTATAATCTGAATTAAGTAGAGATATTGGTCTATATGATGCTGGTGTTAGTGGATCCTTCCCCGTCTTTGGTATTACTGTAATTATTGCTGTTTTACATGAATCTGGCAAGTTTTGTATTTCTTCTACCTGGTTCATTACTTCCAGGAGAGGAGGAATTAATAATTCTTTAAATGTTTTATAGAATTCTATTGGGAATCCATCCTCTCCAGGTGTTTTATTGTTCGGCGGCCTTTTTAATACATTCTGTATTTCCTCTATTTCAAATAGTTTTATCAGATTATTTTGTTCCTCTTCTTGCATTTTGGTAGTTCAATTTTAGCTAAAAACTCTTCTATTTTGTCTTCTTTCTCCTCATTCTCAATTTGGTATAATTGTTCATGGAATTCCTTCAAGTTCTCATTAATCTCCATTGGATTATATGTAATTTGTTTATCTTTTTTCCTTGATGCTAATATAGTTATTTTAGCTTGTTCTGTTTTAAGTTGCCGGGCTAATATTTTGTGGGATTTTTCTCCTAGCTCATAATATTTTTGCTTTATTTTCATTATGTTCTTCTCCACCTTATATGTTTGTAATGTTTCGTAATTTATTTTTTTGTCCGCCAATTCTCTTCTTTTTTTTATCTTCTCTTGTTACTAATTCTTTTTCTGTACTTACTATCTCCCTTTCCAACTGTTTTATTTCCCAATTGTAGTCCTTCTTCATCTTAATTACATAAATTATTATCTGTCCTCCAAAAAAGGCTTTCATTGCATCCCATAATATAAATTTGTCTTTCACTGATTCCTTATTTATTTCAAAGTACATTTTAATTTGGGGTTCAATAAATTATCTAAATTCTTATCTTTTAAGTAGCATGGAGTTTAATCTCCATCTATATGTTCTCAGTGGGATGTCCTCCAGCTCTATTGCTAATAACAGGGGTGAATGACCAGACAGCAATCTAGCTTTATATTCAGTTTTCCTAACTCTCCCTTGAATATGGACCGACAACAAAAACATATCAATCCTTGAGTATGTTTTATGTCTACTCAAATAATATGAGTATTCCTTCTCCCTTGGGTGCTGCCTTCTCCATGTATCCATAAGTTTCATTTCCTGCATTGATTTAACCATAAATTTGGCCACATTATTCTTTTTGCTCGTCTTTTGTCCAGTTTTATCCAACTTTGGGTCACAATTAAGGTTAAAATCCCCTCTTATCAATATATTCCCCTGCGTATCTGCAATCTTCAAAAACATATCTTGCATAAACTTTTGATCCGCTTCATTAGGTGCATATACATTGAGCAAATTCCAAAA
Organism: Narcine bancroftii; assembly: GCF_036971445.1. Classification (NCBI taxonomy): domain Eukaryota; kingdom Metazoa; phylum Chordata; class Chondrichthyes; order Torpediniformes; family Narcinidae; genus Narcine; species Narcine bancroftii. The sequence goes on along the minus strand of NC_091474.1, from coordinate 239,629,484 downwards.
TTCTGAATATATCTAACACTTTATCATTACATACCTCCCTGCTGGATCTATTATTTCCTCCTCTATTTTGATTGGTACATTTTTATTAATTAATATAGCTACACCTCTGGCTTTTGAATTATATATTGGATAAAGGCATTTATATGTTGCTGCCGCTACGTGTCCTACCCAATCCCTCCTTAATTTATTATGTTCCACTTCAGTTAGATGCGTTTCCTGCACGAATGTTATATCTATTTTTTTTTTCAGTAAATTTAATAGCCTCTTCCTTTTGATTTGGTTATGTATTCCATTAATATTTATAGTCATATAGTTCAACGTGGCCATCTCATACTCTGTTTATACTTCATTTCCGCTTCCTCACCACCACCTTTCCCCTTTGCCCCATTTTCATCTCTCAGTTTTCCCTTTTTGAACTCAATGCATGACAACACTTCTAAAACATAAAATACTTCAACCACTCCCACATCTAAAATTCCCTTAACCCCAAGTGTCCCCCCCTCTCTGAATTTCCCCTTGTCCATTGCTGGGCAACCACAACTCCCCTCTTCATTTGGATTGTGAACCCACTCACTGATTTCGCAGTGACTGTTATTCTCTCCCACCCAACCCCCTCCAGAAAAGACTTTTATCTTCACATATAATAAAGCTCACTCTCTTTCCTCCCCTTTTCTTTCCCTTCTTTAGTTCTTACTTATACATTATTTTTACATCTTTATATGTAGTTTGTCGTCATTCTTTGTTCTTATTACATCTCTTCATCTCTCCTTCTGTCCTGTAGGTGTTCTGCAAGTTCTCGTGCTTTCTCCGGATCTGAGAGATCCCCCGGGATAAATATTTTAAGCACAGCTGGGCATCTTAACATAAATTTATAGTCTTTTTTCCATAGGATCGATTTTGCTGTATTAAACTCCTTCCTCTTCTTTAGGAGCTCAAAACTTATGTCTGAGTAAAAAAATATTTTTTGACCCTTGTATTCCAATGGTTTTTTGTCTTCTCTAATTTTATTCCTTGTCCACTCCAGTATATTTTCTCTTCTCGTGTATCTCATAAATTTTACTAAAACGTTTCTTGGTTTTTGTTGTGACTCTGGTTTTGGGGCTAATGTTCTGTGTGGACTTTCTATTTCCATTCCTTCCTGTATTTCTGTCATTCCCAGGACCTTTGGGATCCATTCTTTTACATATTCTGTGCCTTATTCATCTTCCTTCAGGCCCACTATTTTTATGTTGTTTCACCTACAATAATTTTCCAACATATCAATTTTTGAGCTATCCACTCTTGTGACTCTTTAACTTTTTAATCACTTTCTTCCAATTTTCTTCTTAAGTCGTTCTCTTCCATTTCTACAGCCATTTCATGTTCTTCCACATTTTCTAATCTTTTCCCTATATCTGTTATGACCAGCTCTATTCTACTCACTTTTTCTTTTCATTTCACTAAATTCCACTGTCAACCATTCTTTTAATGCTTTCATTTGGTCTTGAAATTTCTTTTTATCTATATACTGTCCATCTATTTTACCTTCTATTTCTCTGTGCAGATCTTGGTCTTCTTCTTCCTCTTCTCCTGTGTCTGCACCTGTATTTGTGTCTTCTATTTCTCTTCCTTGTATCTGTGTCTCTTCTGACTTTCTTGTTGAGCTGCTTGCCTCAGTTTGCTGGGTGTTTTTTTTCATGGCTTCTTGCTGTTGGCCCTCTTCTTCTGGGCTAGTTATCTGTTGGGCCTCCTGCTGTTGCTCTTCTATCCTATCACTCCTTTTCCTTTCACTTTCCTCTTCTTCCAGCTGAAAGCTGTGCTGTCAGGCATCTCTCAGCTGGTTGCGCTGTGTTAGTTTGCTCCTCAGCTAGCTGCCCCCCTCTTCCCGTCGGTGTTTTCTTTTTCCTTAGTGTTTTCGCATTGCGCACTACTGTTTGGCTCAGAGAGCCATTTTTGCAGTCCAGCGGTCGGGAGGTCGTGACTCTGCAGGGTCGGCACCGACCTCGGGGAGCGAGCTTCTCTCTCCACAATGGCTCCCTGCCTCTTCATGCAGGTAAGGCCTTCTCCTTTCTCTTCCGGTGTATTTTCTTCTCCTTTTTTTCCCATTGATTTTGCTTTCTCCTTCTTGGGTGCCATTTTCTTTCTTTTCTCCATAAATTTATCTTTTATTTGTTGTGTTTTGTGTTTCTTGAACTTTGTGTTTTCTTCACTTTATTTCTTCTTTTCTGGAGAGGGCTGGTATTCTCCTACCGGCCACTACTCCATCACGTGACTCCTTCCGAGATTTCACTTTCAAAGAACGATGAGCCATTATTCCAAGATCTCTCTGTTCCTCTTCATTCCTCAACACCCTCCCCTTCACCGTATACGTCCTGTTTTGATTATTCTTCCCAAAATGAAGAACTTCACACTTATCTACATTAAACTCCATCTGCCACCTTTCAGCCCACTCTTCTAAGCAGTGCAAATCCTGCAGTCTCTGAAAACTATCTTCTCTATCCACAACTCCCCCTATTTTTGAATTGTCTGCATATTGACTAATCCACTTTACCACTCCATCATCCAAATCATTAATGTGAATGACAAACAACAAGGGATCCAACACCGATCCCTGAGATACACCGCTCAGCACCAGCCTCTATCCTGACAGATAGTTATCCACCATGACTCTCTGACATCTACCTTCTAGGCACCATTGAGCTCATCTGACTACCTTGACATCAATATTGAGCCTGAACCTCCCTTACCAACCTTCCATGCAGAATTTTATCGAAGGCCTTACTGAAATTCATATTGACTATATCTACTGCTCTACCCTCATCAACCTCCTCAAAACATTCAACAAGATTTGCCAAACATTACCTTCCCCTCACAATCCCATATTGGATGTCCCTGATCAGTCCCTGCCTCTCTAGGTATCTATACATATTATCTATACGAATACTTTCCATTAGTTTACTGACCACCGACATCAAAATTAGTGGCCTATAATTGCCGGGCCTACACCTGGAACCCTTTTTAATCAGAGGGACCACATTTGCGATACGCCAATAACTTCAGCACTATGCTTCCCTCTAGTAACTTTTGAAAAATGACTATCAAAGCCTCCACTATTTCCTCCCTGACTTCCCTCAAGGTCCTGGGGTAAATCCCGTCGGGACCCGGAGACTTATTCACCTTTATATGCCCCAAAAGTTCCAACACCCCCTCTTTCCTAATCCCTACATTTTCCTTAATCACCCCTTTTGCTTCTCTTATCCTAAATGATTCCATATCCTTTTCCCTAGTGAATACTGATGAGAAGAACTCGTTCAATATCTCCCCCATCTCATTCGGCTCTGCACATTGTCTGCTCTGATGCTCAAAGGGACCAATTTTATCCTTCACTCTCCTTTTGCTATTAGCATATTTGTAAAAACCCTTTGGATTTACTTTCACCCTATTCACTATAGCCACCTCCTACCTTTTTTTTCACCTTCCTCATTTCTTTCTTAAGCTTCTTTTTATAATCCATGTATTTTCCAAGCATCTCATCCATACCTTGCTTCTTGTATTTAATGTAAGCCTCCCTTTTAATTCGAACCAAATATCTAATCTCCCTTGAAAATCACAGATCTCTCTGACCTTTGGCTCTGCCTTTTATCCTAATAGAAACATAAAGATTATGCACCCTCAAAATCTCACCTCTAAAAGACATGAGGCAGCGACTGCTAAAGTCGGGAAAGAAGGACCTGGTTAGCCAAGTCGAACTGGCCAAATTGTTGGAACAGGCCAAGCTCGAGAATGATGACCACGAAGCCAGCGAGCTCGCTCACCCAGATGACCCCATTCCAAGGACTGGCTGCTCCCACTAACCCAGCCCTAACGGTTGCCGCTTCCCGTGCTAGGGAGGGCTTTATCTGCGGCAAGAACCAGCATCCCCGATCGTGATGCCCTAAAGACTCAGCGTGCTCCAGCTGTGGTAAGAAAGGATATTGGGCGAGAATTTGACACGTGAGGGGAAGCTCGGGGAAGTTCACGGCCTGCACCGCTCCTGGATTCGATTCCAGCCCCAAGCTGTGTGCCCCAAATCCATCCGAGCCCACTTGCGCCACCTCACGCTGACGGAGGGAGGCAGTGAGGAAAAGGCACAAAAAGGCTGGGCGGCAAATCTTGCCGCAACTTAAATTCAAACTTGGCGCCATCATCATCAAGGAAAAAGGAGGGTGACCATCTTGCCATACCACGAGGTGAATGCCATCTTACCCACACAGGGCAGCCCTGGACGGTGGGGGCCACTCGAGTGTGGAGTATGGAGTCTCTGGGGACTTCGCCTCGATGGCCCTAGATCAGGACAGACCTCACCAGCTTAGCAACTCCATAGTGACTGTGAAGGTAAACGGACATTCCACTAAATACCTAATCGACACGGGCTCTACTAAAAGCTTCATAGACTCATGGACTGTGCAAAAATACAACCTGAAGATATATCCTTCCAATTACCGCATATTTCTTGCATCTCCTTCGCATTCTACCAGTGTTCAATAACATTCGATAGTACATTTGTAGTTTGCGGGGGGGATTTTGTAAAATACGACTATATGAACTTGATCTGTGTGCTCCGGTGTTGTTGGGTCTGGACTTCCTGAGTCACCTTAAGAGCGTGACCTTGGAGTTTTCTGGTCCCTTCCGCCCCCTCTGGAACTGTTCGGAACAGAAGCCCTCTAGAATCAGAATCCACATGGAGCCTCTCCACACTGAATATCGACCCTCACCCCTGCACCATGTTCCATCACAGCTTTCTACAGTTCCAGCATAAGGGTGCATTCCCTCCGGGTGCTCCAGTTTCCTCTCACCCTTCCAAATGCATGAGGTTTGTAGGTTCACTGGGGCATTTAGGTCGGGTGGGCTCATGGACCTGATGAGCCTGTTACCATTCTGTATGTCTTAATGTCTGCTGATCTGGGCCTCGACCAGTAAGGAAAATACTCCATTCAAGGTCACTGAGACCCTTTTTACCCACATCTCCCATGAGTGTTATCAAACCTGTCTTTAGGGGTGGCATGGCTGGCATAGCAGCTAGCACAATGCCTTTGCAGCGCCAACGATCGGGACAGAAGTTCGAATCCCACACAGTCTGTAAGGAGTTTGTACACTCTCACTGTGTCTGCATAAGGGCTTTTCCTGGGAAAAACGTATCGGCCGTGTAGGTTAATGGGGTGTAAATTAAGTGGCACAGACTCATGGGCCGAAATGCACTGCACTGTATGTCTACATTTAAAATTTAAAATCAGCTTGCATACAGGTCTCAGATGAATGGCACAAATAGTGGAAGTTGGGTCTCACTGTTGCAATGAACTCGGTTGTTAACGGTCTGGGCTGGTAGCCAGGTTTCATTGATACAGAAACATGTTTCAATGGCAGCTGGAAAATTTAACTTAAGTAATTAAATAAATCTGGAATAATAAACTGAAAGAGTCCCATTGACAGCAAGCTTCTAGATCATTACCAAACCCCATCTGGTTTACTGGTATTCTTCAAGGAAAGAGATCACAGGGTCTTTAGATTGATGGCTGGTGATGCCTCAGTACAGTGAAACCCTGAGACTCCGGTATCTTTGGGACTTTGGAGGTGCCGGTCCGGCAGATTTTCCCAACTGATGGAGATTTCGGCAATTAATAATCTGACGTACTTTTAAATGACTCTATTTTTAAATTCACAACAGTGGTTTAACACGTTTTCCAGTGAATCAGGTGTGTTTAAAGGGAATAGAGGGAACAGGACCCCAGAAAGTTTAACAGCAGCGAATGAACTGGGTGGGCAATTAATTTTGTTATGCTGTGCATGAACTGGACCTCGCTTATTTCAAAAGGAGCACAGCAAACAGGGTTGTGATCTGTTTAAAGAGAGTGTGGGATTGAGGTGCAGGTGAATTCACGGGAGAGGTGGGATTGAAGTGCTGGTGAATCGATGGGAGATGTAGGTCTCAAGGTCTCGGTGACTGGCCAGGGAACGTGGGATTGAAGTGCTGGTGAATTTGTAGGAAATGTGGGGAGCATTGAGGAATACAGAAGAGCAGAAAGATTTAGGAGTAACGGTACATCGTTCCCTGAAGGTAGAAACTCACGTGAATAGGGTGGTGAAGAAGGCTTTTAGTATGCTGGCCATTATCAATCATTGCATGGAATATAGGAGTTGGGAAGTGATGTTGAGATTGTATAAGACGTTGGTGCGGCCTAATTTGGAGTTCTGTGTGCAGTTCTGGTCGCCTAATTATAGGAAGGATATAAACAGAGTGGAGAGAGTGCAGAGAAGGTTGACCAGAATGTTACCTGGGTTTAAGCATCTAGAGTATAGGGAGAGATTGGACAGATTAGGTCTTTATTCTTTGGAGCGTAGAAGGTTGAGAGGGGATTTGATAGAAGTATTTAAGATTATGAAAGGGATAGACAGAGTGGATGTGGATAGACTATTTCCGTTAAGAGGAGGAAAGATTAAAACAAGAGGACATGAGTTAAGAATTAAGGGGCAGAGGTTTAGAGGTAACATGAGGGGGAACTTCTTTACTCAGAGAGTGGTAGCCGTGTGGAATGATCTTCCGGGAGAAATAGTGGCGACGGAGTCAATTGTATTATTTAAGAAAAGGTTGGACAGGTCTATGGATGAGAAGAAGATGGAGGGTGATGGGGATCGTGCAGGGAGGTGGGACTAGAGAGGGGTGTTTGGTTCGGTGTGGACTAGAAGGGCCTAATGGCCTGTTTCCGTGCTGTAATTGTTATATGTTATGAATTTTAAGGGATTGTGGGATTGAGGTAAAGGTGAATTTATGAGAGCGATTAGTGAAAGAGTCTCTTGGTGGGTTAAAAGGGACCATGGGATTGAGATGCTGATGAATTTGTGGGAGATGTGGGGAACAGGGTCTCGGTGAGATTAAAGGGAGATCAGGAATGGGCCCAAACAAGCAGAAAGGGAAATCACAAAACAGGTGTTGATGCGATGAAATACAGGAAACAAATCCAAGTGGAGGGAGGTGCTGAATCATGAGGTTTTCCAAAAATGGGAGTGTGGTTTTTATGGCAATGTGTAAATGGTGCAGAATTGGACTGGTTCCTTGCTTTGAACTTATTTGGGGTCCCTTGTGAATTACTCTGTCCCTGTACCTCTAATTTTGTGACGGAGGTTCACTGGAGGACCAATTTCCCATCACCCCACTGGAAGCCAGGGCTACAAAGTAGAGAGTTGGTCCTGTATTCACAGTGTCCAAAAAGGCTCCAGAGATGCACCACTGTTGTATAGGTGAAGGAGGAACACAAAGGCTGTGAATAGCAGAACGGGGCAGGTCGAAGAAGAACAAAACAAAATGGATGAAGGTAGGATTAGTATAAAAGGTTGGTGTAGACTCAATGGGCCAAAGGCCTGTTTCTGTGCTTTTTGTCTCAATGACATCAAGAACATGCTCTCCTTACGCCCCATCAGCTCTCCCGTCCCTCTCTATACACCCAGCCATCTCTCCACCCCTTGCTTGCTCCTGTGCCCTCCCTCCCTGCTACATCTATTACCTCCTGCCTTTGTAACTATGCCTCCCCCTTACCCTTTTATTCAGATGCTTGCCGAAATTCTTCTGCAGCTTGATGAATGGCTCAAGCCTCAAACATCGGTTAGGTATTCTAACCTTTGCTAGATTGCAGTATCTAGCATACAAAGAAAGATTGAATAGACTGAGTCTTTATTCATTGGAGGGTAGAAGGTCGAGGGGGGATTGGATAGATGTATATAAAATGATGAGGGGAATAGATAGAATAGATGTGAAAAGGCTCTTCACCTTGAGGGGAGGTGAGATTGGAATGAGGGGTCATGAGTTAAGGGGTGGGGACAAAAGTTTAGTTGTAACATGAGAGGAAGCTTCTTCACTCAGAGAGTGGTGGCTGAGTGGAATGAACTTCCGGAAGAGGTGGTCGCAGCAGGGTAAATTTTGTAATTTAAGAGAAGGTTGGATGAGTGCATGGATGTGAGGGGGTTGGAGGGTTATGGGCAGGGAGCGGGTAGGTGGGACTAGAGGAGTTCACTTAAATCAGCGCGGACTTGAGGGGCCGAGATGGCCTGTTTCCGTACTGTAATTGTTATATGGTTATATATAAAGGACTCTGTATCACCTGCTGAGTTGATCCAGTGTGTTTTTAGAATATCCACAACCTTGATGATTGATCTGAGGGCAGCAGGATTTTTATAGTGCCATCGACACAAGTGCGAATCCTTCACTGTCAACAAGGAATTTGAACGTCATAGCCATGACTGCATGAATTTCCTTCTGGTGCTCCAGTTTCCTCCCACGTTCCAAAGATGTGTGGTGTAGTGGATTAGTGGGTTAATTGGTCGTACAGGTATGATTGGGGTCGGGGGTAGTTGTGGACTCGTACATTTGCGGGGCCTGTCAACATGGTGTGTCTCTAAATTTTTTTTTAATGTGTAGCGCCTCAGGAAAAAAAGCTGCCAGCAGAGCTGTCGTGGCTGGTTTGTGGAGGCATTGCCACCCTTCAGAAGGAGGCCTCAGAACAGTGGCAAAGCTGACCGTAGGGAGGGTTTATTGGAGGACCTCAGGGCCACTAAGAGATAAAAACTGGAGGACGTGGGTTGAGGGTGAAAGGGGAAACCTTTAACGGGAACATTACGAGGAACCTCTTCCATCGGAGATTGGTGAGAGTTTGGACACCTACATGGATGGGAGGGATCATTAAAGGTGTGGATAACAGGGTCTCAGTGTTCTTGAAGGGAGTGTGGGATTGAGGTGCCATTGAACTCATGGGAGATGTAGGGAACAGGGTCTCAGTGACCTTGAAGGGAGTGAACACATGCGGGATGTGGGTGACAGGGTCTCAATTACCTTGATGGGAGCGTGAGATCAAGGTGCCGGTGAACTCATGGGAGATGTGGTTCAGGGGCAGGTCAGAGGTACTGGGCAGAACAGACCAGATGGGCTGTAGTGTTCAATGGTTCTACCTCCACAGCATTCGAGTCAGAGGAGAACAACTGTGGACAGACTGGAGAGCATCAGGTTCCTCAGAGTCCACTTAACGAGCCACCTATCCTGGACATACAGCATCTCCTCACTTGTCTGGAAAGTGCAAGAGTGACTGCTCTCCCTGAGAAGACTGAGGCGGGCAAAGCTACTGGCGGCCACCATTCTGTCAACATTCTACAGGAGCTCTGTGGAGAGCACCCTGGCTGGCTGCATCGAAGTGTGGTACATCGGATTAATCTACAGTGGTCATCTACAGAGCCATAAAAGAAGTAGAGAGGATCACTGGGGTCTCCTTCTCTCCTCCATCAATGGGATTTGCTTGGATTTGTGGTTAAAGAGCGTTCGCAAAATTATTGAGGACCCCCACCACCCTGTACACAGTATCTTCCAGCTACTCCCATCAGGAAAAAGGTACAGAAGTATTAGAGCCAGAATGACCAGGCAGAGGAGCAGCTTCTTCCTATGGACAGTTGAATTACTGCTAAAACAGGTCTGCATTACATAAAACATAAAACACTAGAGCACAGTACAGGCCCTTCGGCCCTCGACGTGGTGCTGACCCAAACATTCCTTAAAAAAGTACTAAACCCTCCTTATCCCAAAACCCTCTATTTTTCTTCAATCCATGTTCCTGTCTAAGAGTCTTTTAAATGCCATAATGTTTCAGGCTCCGCCACCATCCCTGGCAAAGCATTCCAGACACCCAGTGCTCTGTGCATTAAAACTTACCCCTGATGTCTCCCCTAAACTTCCTTCCCTTCACTTTGTACTCATGTCCTCTGGTGTTTGCTGATCCTGCCCTGGGAAACAGGCACTGGCTGTCCACCCTATCTATCCCTTTCATAATATTGCAGACCTCTTTCAAGTCTCGTCTCATCCTTCTACGCTCCAAAGTGAAAGTTCCCTTAGGTTATCTCTGCTTACCTTACCCCATAAGACTTATTTCCCAATTCAGGCCACATCCTGGTAAATCTCCTCTGCCCCCTCTCCGTAGCTTCCACATCCTTCGTGGGGTGACCAAAACTAAACACAATACTCTAATTATGGTCTTGCCAGGGATTTGTAGAGTTGCCACATAACCTCTCTACTCCTGAACTCAAGCCCCCATTAATGAAGCCCAGCATCCCATAGGCCTCCTTAATTATCCCATCAACCTGTGCGGTGACCTTGAAGGATGCATGGATTTGAGCCCCAAGGTCCCTCAGTTCATCCACATTCTTAAGTAACTGACCCTGACATTAACCCTGTACTCAAGCCTTCTGGTTTGTCCTTCCAAAATGCATCAGCTCGCACTTATCCATATTGAGCTCCATCTTCCACTTCTCCGCCCAACTCTGCCTCTTGTCTACATCCTATTGTAACCTTCGACAACATTCAGCCCCAACAACAACTCCTCCAAACATTGTGTGATCCACAAAACCAACTGACCCATCTTCATCCAAATCATTTCTAAAAATCATAAAGAGCAGGGGTCCTAGAACAGATCCTTGCAGCATTAGTCTACTATTTATAAAGAATATTTATTTTAATATATATAAATCTGTGACAGAATTTAGATATGTTTTGGACAGATAAATTGGGGAAGGGTTTTTAGTGTAGGTCACATACAAATGCTTTAAAACAGATCTTATTTAAAATACTGGAGATCTGCTCATGCTAGACATGTTGGAGCCAACAGTCTTTGCCAAAGCTTTGGAGAGTATCCAAGAGACTTCACTAATGGATTGTTTACAAAAATGCAACAGATGAAAGAACTTGTCGGAGCTGCATTCTGTCTGGAGTGGAACTAGCTGTTCAAGGAGGGTCATGTGATTTTGCAAGCAGAGAGAGTAAAATAGACTTTCTCCCTGTGTGTGTGTGTGTGTGTGTGTGTGTGTGAGAGAGAGAGAGAGAGAGAGAGAGAGAGAGAGAGAGAGAGAGAGAAAGAGAGAGATAGAGATAAGTTTTACAGTTTTACCATCAGCAGCAGCAACTGGGACTGGAAAAGGACAAGCTGGCAAGCTTGTGGAAAGCCCTATTTGGAAGATGGGTTATGAGTTCTTAGTTCAGCCTGGTTAAAGCCCATATGGTCCATATAAGAGGAGAGTTCTGGCTGTCTAATGTTTCACTTGAAATATGAGAAACAGAAAAGGAACTCTGTGGGGACCTGAAAGAAAGAGGTTATTATCTGGAGAACCTTGAGAGGATAAGTTTCGTCAGCAAGACACTGAAGTGGGTGATTAAAAAGGAATCAGTTGTGGGTGTCCTGGAACAACAAATCTCGCTGTGAAAACCAACAAGAACCTTCCTGAGCGGTAACCATTTACTTTTCAAGCACCAAAACCTGGTGAACTTCATAAATGTTAAATTCTGTGCACAGTCTAAGAATTGCCTGCAACCAGTGAACTTGGAGGAGTGAGAAGTGAGATTGGACTGTGAACCAAAGAACTTTTCTGAACTTACACACACATTACACACACGTGCCCTTAGTATTAGGTTGGGGTCAAGTTAGATTAAGTAAGTTAATAGTGATAAGTTAAAGTGTGATTCCATTTTCATGATTAAAGGTAATGAAATGCAACTTTTGTTTAAGTAACCATTTGTCTTGGTGAATTTCTATTGCTGCTGGGTTTTGGGGTCCTCTGGGCTCATAACAAATCTACTCAGTGTACATGTATTGTTTGTCTGGTCTGTCTGTGTTATTTGGTATGCGTGCTTTGCACTCTTCTGTTTTGATAGATTATACTGGAGCAATCAGATGAACATTAAGTGAACTTGAAAGATAGAGCAGGAAACCAGGACTTTCACACACTGAGTCAATTCTGACCACCATACAGCAATCCAGCCCAAAGCTACATTGGTGGCGTCAACTGTTCCCCTGGATTCTGAGCCCCAACTTCATCCTGGGGGGGGGGGAAATTCACCACCAATCTACGGACTGACTGTACCCGTTCAGTGTAGGGGCAGACTCCCCTCCCCCCACCCACGGTCCACAAAGATGGAGATTAGGGTTGAACCCCAGTCAACCGAGCTGATAGGTAGCGGGCTCTACTAACCGTGCCACTCTGCTGCCCCTCCAGACTGTGGGGAAGTGATGAAATCCGAAAACGAGATAAGGGAAGTCACCAAACTCGATGGCTGAACTTGCTCATGTCGCCACCTTGAGTTCAAGGTACATTGAGATCGTTTATTTTGTGAGAAATCCAGCCAGTCAACACATACGTAGTACAGCAATTAAAAACACAGGTGCAGGGTGCAGATATGCAGCAAGAGATCAGGTGGAACAGAGCCAAAAGCCACATTATTTTACTGGTGAGAACTTTGTTCAAGACCCCGATAGCAGAAGGAAAGACACTGTCCTTGAATCTGGTGGTGTGAAACACGAAGGTCTGCAGACACTGTGATCGGAGCAAAATCACAAGAATGCTGGAGGAACTCAGCAGGTCTCAAAAAGCGAGCCTGCCTGTCCGCTTTTTGCTCATAGTCTGAGTAAGGGATCAGGCCCGAAACGTTGGTTAAATGCTATACCTCTGTGGACACTGGGAGACTTTCTGAGTTCCTTCAGGGTGCGGAAGGGGGTGCAGTTGGGATGGGTTGAATGTTTAAATATGTTGCCTGCCTTTCCAAGGCATGGAGTCGATGAAGTGGAGGGGGAAAATGGTGTGATATTCTGAGCAGCGTTCACAATTGTCCGTTATTTGCAGCCGTGCGACACCCCGACCGCATTCAATGACCCACAATAAATTGTCAGTGCTGTATAAATGAGAGTTTAGATTTAAATCAGCCAGCGTCAGCGTGAAGAAGGAATTCTGATGACGGGTCTTCGATCTGAAACATTTACTCGGTTTCTCTCACCATGGATACTACTTGCCTTGCAAAATACTCCCAAAATTTTCTGCTTTTATTTTATATCTCCAGTATCTGCAGAATTTTTTCCCCATTTTTTATTTGTTGGGAGTTTAGATTGGTTCCTGCCATAGAATATTAGAGGACAGTAAACAAGCCCTTCGACCCTTCTAGTCCACACTGAGCTATTATTCTGCCTCATCCCACAGGCCTGCACCCAGTCCTTAGACCCCCCCCGTACCCCTCCAATCCATGTATCAGTGCAAATTATTCTTTAATGTTAATATTGAGCCCGCATTAACCACTTCAGCTGGCAGCTCGCTTCACACCCCCACCACTCTCTGCGTGAAGAAGTTCGCACTAATGTCACCCCTAAACATTTGAACTCATGCCCTCTGGTTTGTATCCCACTGCGTGTCTTTTTGTATGTTCTTTTTACCTTTGTATGAGTTTTTATCTTTCTCTGGAAATCCTTGCATTTTGACCCACTGCAACTGCTCAGTTCGGTCAAGTGCAAGTGGAGTGTGCTGCCAGGGCTAGTGGGGGGGGGGGGTGGGCGGGGGTGGGGAAATCAGGAGATAAAGGATTGTGCAAGGATTGTGTCAATTCTCACACCGGGACCCGTTCCAAACCAGACCTGCAGTTCCAAACCAGACCATCAAATGGAATGCATTTGGAGCCACCTGTGAGATCTGCCTGATTTCCACCCCCCCCCACCCCCCCCCCCCAGCCCTGGCAGCACACTCCACTTGCACTTGACCGAACTGAGCAGTTGCAGTGGGTCAAAATGCAAGGGTCACGGTTCAGTCTGAATGGGGGCTGTTTCCTCCTGCGTCAGGCCAGACGGACATGACAGCTGTCTTGCATTAAAGTCACACATGTTGGAAGTGTGTGGGCTTCATTGGAAGAGCTTTGCAGGCAAGTATCTCGACAGGAAATTTCTGTGAATATTCCGTGGAGTCGTGAATGGAAAAAAAGTAATATATTATCTCTTTTTGTTGTTCTGTGAACAGAAAATGGAAAATTATTTGCCAAGCAGGTCCGCAGAAATGTTTTAACAGGCCAAATGTATGTATAAAGTAAAAGAATCCAAGATATAAAGTGGATTGAGCAAATTGTACCCCACGTTATACAGTTGGTGCAGCGCTGTTACAGTGCCAGCGACCTGGGTTCGAATCTGGCGCAGTCGATCAGGAGTTTGCATGCTCTCCCCATGAGCTGCATGGGTTTCCTCTGGGTGCACCCACCCTCCAAAATGTGCAGGGGTCCTAGTTTAATTGGACGGCATGGGTCAGTGGTGTCATTAGGGTGGGTATCACTCGACCCCCTCCATGGACTGAGTGTACAAGTGGAAGAAACAGGTGTATGTTCCTTGTATGTCCGGGGTGGTGGCAGTGGTGAGCAGTGAGGGGAGAGGCAGGGTGGTGGTAGAGTGGCAGGCGGGGGTGGGGGGGTTGGTAGGCTCTGACCAGAGCACATTAGAAGGTTCAAAAAATAAATCGGCATAGAGTTTTAGCCTTGTAGGTATATTGATACATGTAAGCTCGGCTTACCAGAAAATGTTTCTGTTGTTATATCTAACTGCGGGGATATTTATTAAAAAATAATATATTTCTGCTGAAACGCTGCACAAAAATTTTATACACAGTCATTCTAGTGTCACCCCCCCGCCCCCGATGGTGTCACCCGTTGCGGTCCGCATTCCCCCCCACACCGCACTCCCCCTAGTGACGCCGGTCATGGGCCGGAAGGGCCTGTCACCGTGCTGTATGTCTAATTTTTTTTTAAACATTTACTTAGTGGTAAACTACGCAATAAAGAAAAAAGCCGTAGCTCAGTTGTTGACTTTGGCCTGAGTTGAACAACACTTGGAACTGCCGGTGCATTCATTTCAGGGATGGAATCTTAAATGAAGCATGTATCACAACTAGCGGGGTAAACTGAAGAACATAAGGAATAGGAGCAGGAGTTGGCCATCCGGCCTGTCGAGCCTGTTCCGCCATTCAATGAGATCATGGCTGATCCGGTCATTGACTCAACTCCACCCACCTGCCTTTTCCCAACATCCCTTAATTCCATTTTTTAATGTAAAAATCTATCTAACTGAAATTTAAATATATTTAATGAAGTCACTTCAACTGCTTCCCTGGGCAGAGAATTCCACAGATTCACTTGTTTCTGAGAAAAACAGTTTTACCTCATCTCCGACTCATCTACTCCCCTGAATCTTGAGACTGTGTTCCCTAGTTCTGGTCTCATCTACCAGATAAAACAATTTTCCTGCCTCTATCTTATCAATCCCTTTCCTAATTTTTTATATTTTTATATGATCTCCTCTCATTCTTCTGAATTCGAGTGAGTAAAAACCCAAGCAATTTAGTCTCTCCTCATAGGTCAATCCCTTCATCTCCGGGATCAACCTGCTGAACTCCCTCTGGACTGCCTCCAAGGCCAGAATATCCTTCCTCAAGTATGGAGACCAGAACTGCACACAGTACTCCAGGTGTGGCCTCACCAGGACCTTGTCCAGTTACCTATGAATTTGTACTGAAGATACATTAAAGGAAGCATCCTGCGGTTTTTTTTTTGCAAACATCTAATTCCTCAACGTTGACCCTTCTGTAAAAACCACCATTTTCAGAAAATGCTTGCAACCTCAGTATCCTTGATTTCTCCTGTTTCCATTTGATACCCCCTCCCCCAGTCTCTCCGTTTCAGACGCCTGTCTTTCTTCACTCACACGTTGATGAAGGACTCAGGTCCGTGATGTCAGTAATATATTTTAAAATTTAGATATACAGCATGAGCCCGTGCCGCAAAGTTTCATCCAAATGACCTTTGCTATGGTACGTATTGAAGAGTGGGATGAAACAGGAGGAAACCCTCGCAGAACAGGGAGAACATGCAAAATCCTGACAGACAGCACTGGGTAGTGCTGGCACTGTAACAGTGTGGCGCTAAACACTAAACTAACTGTACCACCCTATTTATCTTTACCTCCTATGGATGCTGCGAGACTGGCTGAATTCCCCTAGCATCTCAGAGTTCTTCCTGCCTTTGCCCTCTCCCATTATTTCTCAGCTTTTACCCTCCCACCTTGTATCCACTTATTACCTCTCGTCTGTTCGAATGTGCTCCTCTCCCTCAGGAGAGAGATCAATCAGCTCATCGAGTGGTGTCACACCAACAACCTTGCGCTCAACGTCGGCAACCAAGGAGATGATTGTGGACTTCGGTTGGACGTCAGAGGAACATGACCCAGTCCTCATCGGGGATCAGCTGCGGAGAGGGTCATGCACTTCAAATTCCTGGGTGTCACCATCTCCAAGGATCTGTCCTGCAGCCTCCATGTCGATACAATCAGAAAGAAGGCTCGCCAGTGGAGGAATCTGAAGAGATTTATCACTGAAAACTCGGTCTTCTACAGGGGTACCGTGGAGAGCATTCTGGCTGGTTGCATCACTGCCTGGTATGGCAGTGCCAATGTTCAGGACAGGAAAATAAAATCTCCAAAGGGTTGTTAACTCAGCTTGTGTCATCACGGGTACCAGTCTTCACTCCAGAGGCAGTGTCTCTATCCTCAAAGATCCCCACCACCCAGGCAATGCCTTTGTCACTCTGCTACCATCGGGTAAAAGGTACAGGAGCCTGAAGACGAGCACTCAGCGGCACAAGGACAGCTTCTTCCCCGCTGCCATCAGATTCCTGAATGGACAATGAACCACAGACACAGCCTCACTTTGATTTTTTTTTTGCACTTCTTTAAATTTATTTTGTGAAGTGGTTTATATAAATGTTTGCACTGTGAACCTGCTGCAAAACAACAAATTTTGTGTCAAGTTCAAGACAATAAATTCTGATTCTGATTTTCCCACTTGTTCATTCAGGATTCTGCCTGTGTTTTGCTCATACTTTGAAAAGGGGCTCAGGGGTTACCCATCACTTCCTGTGGAAGCTGCGTGAGTTTTTCCAGCTGGTTTGGGTGTTGCACTCAACCCCCGCATCTGCAGAGTTTCCTATTTAATTTTCCTTCCCCTCCTCTGGTCTTCCCCCCTCCACCCCACCGCCCCTTCTCCACAGTAAATTTGTAGCGTGAATAAAAGCTCTCACGATTGGAGGGAGAACAAACGCTTTTATTAGCTTATAACTGAGGATAGAGTCTCACAGTCGTCTTCAGAAGGGTTCTGGGTTTAGGTGGGAAACCAGGGTGGCATGTGACATCACGGGTACCAGTCTTCACTCCAGAGGCAGTGTCTCTATCCTCAAAGATGAGAGTGGAGCCGGGAGGCGGGGCCAACCATCAGCATACCACCCTACCAGTGAATCCCAGTTCCTCCAACATTAATCCAATTTTATTCTCCCCACATTCCCTGGAACGTCCCGCACATTCCACCAATCACTGGCACTAACAGCGGCCAATCATCCCACCAAACCGCACGTCTTCGGGGTGTGGGAGGAAACTGGAGCATCCGGAGGACGCCCACATTGTCAGGGGGGAGGTCGTGCAAACTCCACGCAGACCGTGGCTAAGATCAGGATTGAACCCAAGTCTCTGATGCTGTGTGGGGAGATTTGATGATTAGTGTAAACGTGTGTGTTTTTGCATCATCCTCTGATGTGTGGAGCTCTGACAGGATGAACAATAATGAAGGAATGCTGTCTTCTGAGAGGCAGCGTTTGCAGGAGAGATGTGTAATATTTCCCCAGGACTAAACGGCTGGCTATCCTTGGCTATGTGGTGTAGAATGGCATAATTGGCCCTGATCCTGATGGGATGCGCCCCCTATTAGAGCACCCCATCCCCAGGACCACAAAGGCTTTGAGGAGATGCCTGGGGTTTTTCTCATATTACTCCCAAAACACTAATAAGGTTCGCCCTCTCTTAAAAGCCACTAATTTTTCCCTCTTGGCTGAAGCCCAAACGGCTTTTAACTACCCCCGAATCCACATTGCGAAAGCCACCATATATGCGGTGGACAAAAATGTACCTTTGCAAGTGGAAAGCAACATTTTGGACGTAACCCTGGCCGCTACCCTCAACCAGGCGAGCAGGCCAGTTGCATTTTTCTCTCGGACATTGCAAGGCCACAAGCTCTGGAACGCCTCTGTAGAACGGAGGCTCAGGCCATTGTAGAAGGCGTAAGGCACTGGAGACAGTACCTGGCTGGTTGAAGATTTACGCTCCTCACTGACCAGCACTCGGTCGTATTCATGTTCAGTAATGTCAAGAGGGGAAAAATCAAGAATGACATGATTGCTAGATGGAGGATCGCGCTCTCCACCTACAATTATGACATTGCCTATCGACCAGGAGCTCTTCATGACCCTCCAGATGCCTTATCCAGAGGAAGCTGTGCCTCTGCACACACCGGCCAACTGCGGACTTTGCATAATGAGCTCTGCCATCCTGGGGTCACCCACATGGCTCATTTTGTCAAGGCACACAATCTGCTCCACTCCTTGGAAAATGTCAGGGAAATGATCAAGTCTTGCCAGGTCTGCACGGAGTGCAAGCTGCACTTCTACTGCCCTGCAAAGGTGCGCCTGATCAAGTCATCCAGGCCCTTTGAATGGCTCAGTGTCGATTTTAAAGGACCCCTCCCTCCACGATCGGGAACACCTTCTTCATCTCTGTTATTGATGAGTACTCCCGCTTCCCGTTTGCCATTCCGTGCCGAGACATGTCCACTTCATCAGTAATGAAGGCCCTAGATTCCATTTTCACCCTGTTCGGGTATCCTGGCTTCATTCATAGCAACTGGGGCTCATCCTTTATGAGTGTAGAGCTACGTCAGTACCTGCTGGTGAGGGACATCACGTCCAGCAGGACTACTAGCTACAAACCCCAGGGGAACAGGCAGGTTGAAAAGGAGAATGACAGGGTCTGGAAGGCTGACAAACTGGCCCTGAGGTCAAAATGCCTTCCAGACTCATGCTGGCAGGTAGTCCTCCCTCTTGCGCTCCATTCTATCTGGTCGCTACTATGTACCATGACCAACTCTACTCCTCACGAGCTCCTATTCACTTTTGAAAGAAGGTCGGCATTGGGAACTACACTCCCAACCTGGCTCACCACTCCTGGTCCGGTCCTTCTCAGGAAGCACGTGAGGAGAAGCAAGACTGATCCCCTGGTGGAAAGGGTGAAACTGCTCCACGCCAATCCCACGTGCGCCTATGTGGAGTGCCCGGATGGCAGGGAGGACACCGTCTCCATCAGGGACTTGGCACCAGTTGGAACAGAGAGTCCATTTTCTCAAGTGTCCTGTGAATCACAGATCTCATTCTCGCCGCCCGCAGTCAGAGCCTCAGGGTGTCCAGTTCAGGAGGAAAGTACATCCCCCTCCACCGTTGAGCCAGAGACCCAGCCTGCCTCTCCTCCCTCACAAGGTGACCAGAAGACCCAAGGAGTCCAAGGCCCCCTAATGCTAAGGATCTCCAGACCCCTGGACTACATATATCTGTAAATTTGTAAATAACTATATTTTTTTTAACCACTTGTTTCTGAATCCATGTTCTCTGTCTTCATTCACAGACCCTAAATTCTACAGGAAGGGGCGAATATAGTGAACTGGGATTCACTGGTGATGTGTGGTGCTGAAGGCTGGCCCCGCTTCCCGGCTCTGCTCCCATCTATTCACAGATAACCCCTGTTTCCCACCTAAATCCAAAGCCCTTCTGAAGACTACTGTTGAACCCTACACTTAGTTATGAGCTAATAAAAGGATTTGTTCTCCCTCCAGTCGTGAGAGCTTTTATTCATGCTACACACCCCTTCCTTTATATTGAGGCATCCACCTGATTTTCCACATACCTGATGAAGCACTCAGGCCCAAAATGTCTACTGCCCTTAACTTCCTGTGGATACTATGCGACCTGTAGAGTTTCCCTGCCACTTTTGCGCATTACCCTCAACCTCAGGTTCTGCAGACGTTCTTGTCTAACAGCTTTTGGTGAAAAGTCATTTATTCAACAAAGTTAAACAACGTGCCTTCCGGTGCTGGAGAACCGAAGCAATACTCAAAAGTGCTGTAGCAACTGCTGAGTCCCCGTTTCCCACCATCAGGAATGGTGAATGGCTGAGGCATGAGACGCCGACTGCCACATTGCTTTCAGTGGATGCTGTGTGACCTGCTGAGTTTCTCCAGCCCCTTTGTGGACTGTCTACAGAGACTTGTAATCCAATTCCGGTCAAGTCCTTCTTCATTTGAATAATTGATGCTGAAGACCAATCACAGATCAGAGTCCATTTGAAGGGTTCAATGGATTTAGAATGTACAGCTCCAGAGGGGGATATTCGGCCCATCATATCTGTGCCAGCCATCACCTCGATAACTCCTACCAACAGCACAATTTCCGCAGCATTTTTTCCACCCTATATTAATTAATTTCTCTCTGTAAATTATCTCCAAACTATTTTCTACATTAAAAATAAAAATCCCCACATCTCTCTTAATACTCCTCCCCTTCATTTTACACCTTTGGCCTCTAGACCCTGGAAGTCCAAAGGAAGCATCTCCACTTTTCAAGTCCATCCAAACCTGTCATCATTTTATGAGGGAGAATTTAAAGATGTGTAGGACAATTATTTTCCATAGAGAACAGTGGGTGACAGGAACAGGATGTTGGAAGCAGACACCCATGACTATGAAGAGATGGAGAGATATATATTGTGTTCAAACAGTAGAGTTTTAATATGATTTGGACATTATGCTCAGCTCAGGCACATTGATCAAAGGGTCTGTTGTTGTGCGGCACTGTTCAACGTTTTATGTCCTTCTATTAAAGCTCCCTTCAACTTCCTCTACTTCCTCAGGACTTTGCAGAGGTTAAGTGTGACACCAGAGACCCTAGCAAACTTCTACAGAGGTGTGGTAGAAAGTGTGCTGACCGGCTGCGTCACAGTCTTGTACGGGGACACCAATACCCCTGAGCATAAAGCCCTCCAGAATGGACACAGCCCAGGGCATCACAGGTAAAATCCCCACTATCGAGTATATCTACGGGGGAATGCTGCCATCAGAGGGGAGCAGCAATCATCAAAGACCCTCACCACGCAGCACATGCTCTCTTTCACTACTGCCATCCGGAAAGAGGTGTAGGAGTCACGGGACTCGCACCATTAGGTTCAGGGACAGCTGCTACCCCTCTACCATCCTACCCCTCAATGACAAATTCAATCAGGGACTCTTACTTGTGCAATTTAACCATATATAATCATATAACAATTTATGGCATGGAAACAGGCCATTTTGGCCCTACAAGTCCACGCCAAAGAACTCCGCTAGCTCCCCCTGGCTATTCTCCGCCCATAACCCTCCAACCCCCTCCTATCCATGTATATATCCAGCCTTCTCTTAAATGAAAGAATTGACTCTGCCTCAACTATTTCCTCTGGAAGATTATTCCATTCAGCCACCACTCTCTGAGTGAAGAAGCATCTTCTAATGTTTCTCCTAAGATTTTTCCCCCTTACCCTCAACTTGTGTCCTCTTGTTTCAACCTGCCCTGCTCTCAGGGGGAAGAGTCTACTTGCATCTAGTCTATCTATTCCCTTCATAATTTTAAACACCTCTATCAAATCCCCTCTCAACCGTCTTCTTTGCTCTCCCTGTACGCTCGTTTGCATTATCAGCTTACAGGTCGTTTGATTGTTTACATGTTCACAAATTAGTTACAAATTATTTGAACCAATTAGTGGATGTTTTGCTATGCCCTCAGGATAAAGGAATCTCAGGACTGGATGTGAATTTTAATTAATGTGTGTACTCCGACAATAAATCTGAAACTTCCTTTTCTCTAAAGAAAACAATCCCAACCTTTGTAATCTATCCCAAATTTAGTCCCTCAACATAAGAACTAATGGTTACGGAGTGGAATCAAACTGAGGGTTTCAGGGGGCTTATACATTGAATAATCAATACCTGGGCATGATCACAGGCTGAAGTCTGATTGAAGAATTCAGAGGGTTTTAATAATCAGTACCTAGGAATGATTAGAAAATGGAACCTGATTGAAGGGTTCAGGGGGTTTATGTCTGTTTATGTCTGGAATACTCAGTGTCCTGGAGTGGTTACGGGCTGGAATCTGATTCATATAGAGAGGTTTGACTAGCTCTGAACTCACTCACGGTGCAAATTCGCTGCCCAAATTGCTCTTTCTGTCACATGTGGCAGATGATGTTATATTTTATATTGTATATAGATATGTTTTAAAGGAGATAAGTTGTGGCAGGTTTTTTTTAAGTGTAGATCACATACAAACACTTTAAAACAGATCTCATTTAAAATGCCAGAGCTCTGCTCAAGCAAGACAATTCAGGCTCTGAGGGCCTTTGCAAGAACTTTGAAGAATGCCTAAAAGTAGATGATAATTGGACAGGCTGCGGAGTAATGGATTATTGTTTTGGAAAGCAACAGATGAATGAACTCAGAAGATTCGGTCTGGAGCTGCAGTCTATCTGAGTGGAGTTGGCTGTTCTAAGAGATCATGTGGTTTTCTCTGTGAGAGAGAGAGAGAGAGAGAATTCAGTTCTACAGTTCAACAGCTGCAGCTGGGACTGGAACATGACAAGCTGGCAAACTTGTGGAAAAACCCTATTTTGAAGACGGGTTCTGAGTTCTTAGTTCAGCCTGGTCAAAGCCCTTCATGGTCCATATAAGAGGAGAGCACTGGCTGCATAATGTTTCACTTGAAATAAGGGAAACAAAAAGGAACTCTGTGGTGACCTGAAAGAAAGAGGTCACCATCTGGAAAACCCAAGTTTCTTCAGTAAGACACTGAAGTGGCTGATCAGAAGGAATCAGTTATGGGGTCCAACGAGCAACAAATCTCTCTCTGAAAACCAACAAGAACCTTCCTGAGTGATAACCATTTACTTTTCAAGCACCAAAACCTGCTGAAATTCATAAATGTTAAATTCTGTGCACAGTATAAGAATTGCCTGCAACCAGTGAACTTGGAGGAGTGAGAAGTGAGATTGGACTGTGAATCCAAGAACTTTTCTGAATTTACACACACATTACATACATGTGCACTTAGAATTAGAAGGGGATTAATAGTAATAACTTAAAATTTGATCCTGTTTTCATATTTAAAGATAATTAAAAGCAATTTTTGTTTAAGTAACCATTTGCCTTGGTGCATTTCTATTGCTGCTGGGTTTTGGGGTCCTCTGGGCTCATAACATTAGCATAAAGCGAGGACTCATGCATGTTTTGTCACCTGATCCTTGATCATTCCCAGTGTATCTGAGTGCTGGATTGTGATAAATGGCCCGTGATTTTGGATCACAGCAGTCATAACAGAGTCCCTTGGAGTTGTGTTCATGTTCTGATCAATGTTGAGTCTGCACTGTTGCCTTAGTGGTGACAGCAGGCCCTAACTCAATGCCCAGAACCAGTTGTGAAAGGCAGCCAGTGCTAACAATTATTAACCGTGTAGGTTCCAAACAAATTCAATGCAGCACGAACATAGAGGTTGAATGCTGAAAGAATTTTTTTTTCAATTGCACCCAAGCCCTCACAGACCTGGTGCAATCCCAACTGCAGTCCTTTATTGGTTGACCATAAGACCATGGGTGCAGAATTAGGCCGTCGAGTCCGTCCCACCATTTTACCGTGGCTGATTTACTATCCTTTTCAACTCCATTCTCCTGCCTTCTTCCCAAAACCCTTGATTCCCTTCCTGATTAAGAACCTATCTACCAATCTCTTAAACATCCCCAATAACTTGGCCTCAACTGCCACCCATGGCAGTGAATTCCGAAGATTCACCACCCTCTGGGCGAAGAAATTCCTCCTCACCTCTGGTCTAAAAGGACATTTTTTTGTGTTCTGAAGCTGTGCCCTCTGGTACCAGACTCCCCCACCAGAGGAAACATCCTCTCCACATCCACTCTATCCAGGTCTTTCAGATTCAACATGTTTCAGTGAAACCACCTCTCCCCGCTCATTCTTCTAAACTCCAGCAAGTATAATCCAAGAGCAAACAAACGCTCGTCCTAATATAACCCTTTCATGCCAGGGGTCATTCTCATGAACCTCCTCTGGACTCTCTCGAATGCCAACAGTTCTTTCCTTAGATGAAGGGCCCAAAACTGTTCACAATACTCCAAATGCAGTCTCACCAACACCTTCTAAGACATCTCTACTTTTATATTCTATCCATCTTGAAATGAATGCCAGCATCGCTTCTCGACCTTTTGGCTAAGATCATGTGTAGCGATGAATGCTAGTCTTACCAACTCCACCTACAAGTCAACCTATCGGAAATCTTGCTTGATGGTTCCCAAGTCCCTCGGCCCCTCCAATTTTTGAACTCGTTATCTCCTTGGAAATGAGTTTATCCTTTTATTCCTTCCACCAAAGTGCATGATCATACACTTCTCTCCACAGTGCCCCATTTCCTTGCCCAGTCTCCCTAACCTGTCCAAGTCCTTCTGCAGGCTCAGGGCCTTCCTCCACATGGCCTGCTTCACCTCCTGTCCCTTTATTGGCTGCAAACCTGGCCACAAAGCCATCAATTCTGTCACCCAGATCGTTAGCATTTAACATGAAAGGAAGCGGTCCTGGCATCGAGCCCCGTGGAACACCACTGGTCACAGGCAACCAACCAGAAAGGGCCCCTTCAATCCCCACTCTCTGCCTCCCGCTATCAATATTATTGTAATTCAAGAGTTAATCACATTAGGCATGGTCTCAACCAACTCTACTGGCAATGCATTCTATTGTTCAATATAGACAAAAGTTCTTTGAGCTTATTTATTTTAGATTTTGTTTTTAGAAACCAAGATAAAACAGTGCGATTTTGTATCTTACAGTTGTTTAGTGTAGCCTGTCCATATGGATCCCACTCAACTTCCTTAAATCTGAGTTGGGAGTTATATTTTGGGTGCATAATTATAGGATTCTCTTCAGTAACTGGTAGGAGCAAATTTAGAAGCTTCAGATCTATTTTAAGTTGTAATGTTTTGTTTGATCTGAATAATTATTACAGATCCAACAAGTAGCTAGATAAATGGCTGGAATGTGGGGAATTATTTAATTCCTACCATTCATAACTGGTTATTTATTAGATCTGGGCATTACAACTGAGCTGCTTGGAATGATGTTTTAAAGAAATCATAGATATTTAAACACACAAGGACAATCATCCTGTCTTAACCTGGTTGGCCAAAGGTGACTCACAGAACCATTACACAGACATGAAAGCAAGCCCTTCAGCCCATCGACATTATGTTGGCCACCAGCTAATCGCTTGCACTTATCCCACCTTTTTCCACGGAGGTTGGGTGACATGGGTTAAGGTGAAATGTGTAAGGGGGAACATTAGGGGCATCTTCATCGTCCAGAGAATGGCGAGAGTGCTTGAGCGAGCTGCCAGCGGAAGTGGTGGATGAGGGGTTAATTTCGACATTTACGATAAACTTGAGGGAGGTACACGGCTGGGGGAGGTCTGGAGGGTGATGGTCTGGGTGCAGGTCATTGAGACAAGGCCAATGGTTCTCAATATTTTCTTTACACTCACCCACCACCTTAAGAAATCCTTTACTAACCACAGAGCACCTCTATGGCATCCTTTGCCACAGATGCTCTGTGAGCGATTACTTAAGTGAGTGGGGGAAAAAACGATTGAGAACCACCAGACGAGGTGAGACAAAGGGGCTGTATCTGTGCGGTTTTACGATTCATTTTCAACCTTTCCTCAAACTCTTCCATTCACTAGCAAAGGGATAGCTTCCAGTGGCCAATTTAGTCAATCAACCAGTGATTGGGGCCTGGGGAGGAAACCAAAGCATCCAGTCATAACTGATGCGGTCACAAAGAAAACATGAAAACCCCATGAAGACAGCATCATAAGTGAGGAACTTTAAATGAACATTAAATCCAGGCTCTTGGCCAATAATTATGCAGGTCAAGGCTCTTTCACGTATCTTACCACGTGACATGCTCTTTTCCGATGATGCTGCTATAACCTTGCACACTCATCAGCAGATGCTAACTCTCATGGACCACCTCTCAGGCATGCAAGGACTTTGGACTTGTCATCAGCCTAATGAAAACAAATGTCCTTGCCCAGAACGTAGTGGAGACACCAGTCATTAATCATCGACAACTACGGTATAGAAGAGGTCCAGGAGTTCACATACTTGGGGTCAACCATTAGCGACGCTCTCTTCCTCGATGCTGAAGTCAGTAGGTGTATCGGCAGGGTAGCAACAATCCTTGCTCGACTCTCCCCGTGGGTCTGAGAGAATTATAAACATGCTACAAAGACTTAGACTGCTTGGTCACCAGCAACATCCTGTATGGTAGCAAGACTTGGACCACCTACTCCAAAACAGAGAGGAAACTCAACAGTTTTCACCTGTACAGCCTTTTCCACATACTCGGCATCACCTGGAGAGACAAAATTCCAAATTCTGAGGTCCTGGACTTCCCACAATGTTCATGCTTCTAAGACAACACAGGCAGAGCCACATCCGTTGCATGAAGGATGGTAGACTGCCAAAAGACGACCTCTACGGAGAACTAGCAAAAGGCAAGAGGAACATTGGTAGAACCCAGCCTTGCTTCAAGGACCTCTGCAAGCGTGACTTGAAAGCCTTACAAATTAACACAGAGCGCTGGGAGGATGCAGCAGATGTCCGCAACAAACGGCGAGGCACTCTTCATCAACACTTAGAGCAAGGCAAGAGAGTGATCTTGAGTCAGTTTGAGGAGCGAAGAATTAAGCGAAGAGCACAGTGGACAACAAGTCAATGATGCCTTGTATTTGCAGCAACTGTGGCAGAGCCTGACATCCCAAGATCGGCCTCCAAGGCCAAAGCCGACGCTGCTGAACCAAGCCAGTGACGACCAGAGGCGCAGTACCCATGGTCAATCACGACCAATGGAGGTCAAGAGAATCCAGGCTTTTCAGCTACTCTTCCAGGTACTCGATAGATGAGGGCTTTCGGCACAGTGGTCTGGATACAAATTTGCTTCTGGTTGATGTCGAATACTTTGAGTGGCTGTGATTCTGTATACCGGTGCATGTGAACAGTACGTGCCCACAGCACTGTTGCACAAAGTTGTGGTTGCTCCCTTTGCCCTGCAGATGATACCCTTGCACCATTTTAACTGTACTTGTTCCTACACCCTGTACTTTGTCCAGGCAAGTCAACCTGTCCAGCGACGAGTGCAGTTAAAAAAAAGCAAAGGGGCAGGGTGTAGTGCTGCAGTCAGTTAAAGAGTGTTGCAAAGACAAAGTTCAGGATACAGAACATAGAACATCACAGCACCGCACAGGCCCTTCGGCCCACAATGTTTTGCCGACCTACTCCACAACAATCTAATCCTTCTCCACCTCAAACCTGCAACTCTCTACTTTTTTTGCATCTTTCGAATGTTCCTGTTGAACCAGCCTCCACCACCACCCCCCCCCCACCCCCAGGCAATGCATTCCTAGCACCCATTGCTCTCTGTGTAAAAGAAAATATCTCTGACGTCTCCGCTAAACATTCCTCCACTCACCTTAAACTGATGTCCTCAGGTATTTGCTATTGTTGCCCTGAGAAAACAGTGCTGACTGTCCACCTTCAGAATTGTATATACTGGGTCCCTTTATTTAGTCACCTCTCATCATTCGTTGCTCCAATGAGAATATTCCTAACTCTGCTAACCTTGCTTCACATGACATATGATCCAGAGAACCATTCAGATAAAACAATGCAAGGGCATCATCGTTTACCAACGAGCTCCAATAAAGAGCTTGATAACAGGACGAGTTTGGTATGACATTGAAAACTTTGGAAAACTTCTGCAGGTGTGAGGTGGAAAGTATTCTGACCAGCTGAATCATGGCCTCACATGGAGCACCAATACTTCTGAGTAGATAACCCTAACACAGGCAAGAACTTCACGAACAAAACTTTGCCCACCACTGAGAACATCTACCTGGCTGGTGTGGACCTGGGAGAGCGGGGAGAAGAGACATTGCGCTGGTCCGTAGGGTCTAACTGCCCAGTCCAAATGGTGACGGCTCAGCACAGGCTTTAAACAGCAGGTTAGAGAAGTCAATGGTGTTTTCAATTAAAATCTGCGGGGTCTGTGCCCAAGGTGGCAGCGTCTATGTTCAGCAGTGGCCGCGAGGGGTTTCAGACTCTAGGGGCAGCAGCAGACTGGCGCAGGACACCAGGAATGGGGACAGCACCCATTCCCTCCAATTGAGGAGAAGCAGAGGAGACATTCCCAGGATGGTGACCACAGCAATGGACTACCAAGGGGCTCAGTGGCTAAAGGACACTACAGGGCTGCAACCATGGCAGCGGACCAGCGAGGGGCTCAGCAGCTGAAAGACCCACACGGGTCGCAGGCAGTGATCTGCAGTCGAAGGGTTTACACAGGCTGCGGGCTGCTGGCAACCTGCAGTCGAAGGTTGGGAGCCAGGCATTGGTATCGGAACTAGGACTCAGGAAGGTGCTAATATAAATGTAAAGGTTCCATTACTGTCAGGTAACACTAAATTTAGAATGTACCTAACATGAAATTCTTTAACTTTGTTTACCATAAGGAAGTCAGAGAGTCATCTCTTTGTCCAGTGCCCCTCGCAGAAATGAGGCCCCAGTGAGGAACAAACTTGCAACCCCTGGTTTTCAAGGCCAGAGCTCTAAACACTGAGCTATTGAGAATGTAGGGCTGCCGAAAGGCCTTGGACACTGAAGGCTTTCTGATTGTATCAGAGGTTTGGATCTGGAGCTTGGGTTGCCAGGGGATAGAACATGGGTCTGTGTGGCGACAGGGCAGAATGTCAAACAGTGCTTGATTACTCTATTACTTTTACAATTATATAGACATTCACATCAACCTCAGTTGGACTCCGATACAAGTGGCCGCTCATACTCTACCTGCTCACACGCTTGAGTACACATTCTACAGACAGGGATGTTCATCCACACACACCTGGTTCCCTGTACCAACGGGGGTGCGGCTCTCTGCAAGTACTGATCTACCACAGTACTACAGCTCAGCTTCTCTGTTGTGCACACCTTACCCTGACACTTTCAGCGACGGCCACAGTAGCGACCTGGGGGAGAGAAAGAACTTGAATGGGATTCCCTTCCATGTTGGACACTATGCTGATAAACCAGCTTCTTCTGGATTGGGTATGAATTCCCTGATCAGTTCTGATCTGGACGTATAGCCAATAATGACCCTAGGTGATTTAACTTAGCCAACGACAAGGTGTGCACTAATGGGTGGCCAGAGTCCAACCTTGATTGACAGGTGTTGTGACTTCTGAATAAGTTTTAGACAGGGAAGGCCATCCGCAGCGCACACATTCCAGACACATATTTCTCCACAATCCACATATAACAGTGTAATATTAAATTTTCTGTGTTATTACATTGTGGCTATTGGAATTTCAGTGGACACGATGAAATAACCACACAAGGCAAGAGTGAATCAAACAGATTTACTCTTCATCACCTGTGCAACCTTTTAAAAGCCTGAATCTTGCGCTCAAAGCACGCTGATGTCATCACGCTCCGACATCACATGGCCAGTTCGTTGCCTTCTGAGAGTTGTCGTGCCGCCTTAGGGCTATGACAACATGACAATAAAGGAATCTGGAATCTTGAATGCTGCCTTCAGAGAGCAGCAGTAATCATCAAGGATCCATACCACCCAAGTGATGCTCGATCAATTAACCAGAAGACTGAAGTACTGGAACTGAAGGTTTTTATTAGCTAGAGATGAACAGCATCCCTTGGGTTGTTGGCTCAGACTGACCCGGGCTCGAACTGGGGGCAGGCTTGTGGCATGACAGCCTTTCTGGGGAAGTAAGGGGGAGGAGTCACAAGCTGGCCAGTGAGAGCAGGATTAAACATATAATGTCAAGGTATTTACATACACAAGTGGTTTCACCACACCAAGACCTGTTTTGTTCTCGCTGCTGCCATCAGGAAAGAGGTACAGGTACCACAGGTACCACAAGACCAGGGGTCAGCAAACTTTTAAAACCATCAGTCTCTTCATGGAATCCTTGATCTCTCATCGACCCCCAAGCATGTAAAATAAATAAATATTATCAATAATAAATGTCTCTGTAGCCTAGACATTTACCAACCCCTTGGGTAGTCCCATCGATCCCCAGGGGATCATACCACCAGATTCAGGAATAACTGATGCCCCTCCAGATTCATTCAGAAACTCTCTTAATGACTTAATTTGCCCATTATTTATCAATAAATATTAATTTTCTCTATTTTCACAGTCAGGTTATTTACATTTCTTTCTTTTGTATACACTTCCTTCTTGAGTATGGTTTACAGTAATTAGAAATTCTGCCTGGCCCATGGAAAAAGAATCTAATGGTTGTATCATGTAAGGGGAAATAAATTTGGATGTTGATGAGTTCAAATGACAGTGGAACGGAGGTAAAGCCGAAGGCAGACCATTGCCAGAGACATATTCAGCTTCTGTTACTCATTTACATTAAGATATTCTATTGCCAATTTCTGGTATCAAGCAATAATAGAACCTGATTTTCTCTCAAACTTGTACATTGTGAGTGAAAGTTTTTTTTTAACCAACATCTATTAGGCTCTTGAACCTCCTCATACCACAGCAGCACTAATTAGACACTGAAATTTCACTTGTTTACTTTTGCACTAACTCCAACTGTGAATATTTATTCAACTATGGGTTCATATTGATTATCTCTTTTCAGTCTTGGCATAGTGTGGTCATTTTTTGTGCTGTTGCAGTTGGTGTATTTTACAGACCACAGCAAGTATGAATTTCTGTCCATCCGTAGATTGTACTTTCATCTCCTCTTGGTGGTTAGCGCAACGCTGTTAACGCGCCAGCAGCCAGGATTCCAATCCGCCACTGTCTGTAAGGAGTTTGCTCGTTCTCCCAGGTTCTGCGTGGATTATCCCAGGGGGCTCCAGTTTCTTCCCACTCTATCCAAACGTACCAGGGTTGTAGGTCAATTGGGCGTAACTGGGCAGCACGGGCTCGTGGGCCGAAAGGGCCTGTTACTGTGCTGTATGCCTTAATTTAAAAAAAAATCTCATCTCAGGATTTAAATCACTGCAGCCCTTCTGCTGAAGATGTGCTGTCGGGAAAGGAATTCATATCCAATCCAGAAGAAGCTGGTTTATCAGCATGGTGTCCAACATGGAAGGGAATCCCATTCAAGTTCAAGCTTATTATCATCTGACTGCACATTTACAAAGCAGCATTTCTCTAGACCACGATGTCTATACATATATACATTTCTCACACAGCACATAATAATCATACACATACATAAAAATATTATGTAAAATAAATAATATGTATAAATATTCTGAGTCATTTACTCAATTTCATTAATTGGAGACCCAAGGTATATGGGATGGCATTCACCAATCTCCCATTCACCTGCTCCCTTCAAATTTCCTGGAGCACATGTGTTCAAAGGGGAGATTTGATCCGGAAGAGGTGTTCGCAGCAGGGTCAATTTTGACATTTAGGAGGAGGTTGGATGAGTGCATGGATGTGAGGGGATTGGAGGGTTATGGACAGGGAGTGGGTAGGTGGGACTAGTGAAGTTCTCCTCAATCAGTGCGGTATAGAGGAGCTGAGATGGCCTGTTTCCGTACTGTAATTATTATATGGTTATATGATGGTTATAAGTTTCAACATTCAAGGTTCCTTTTATTGTCACATAGTAATACATAGAAAGTGTAACATACACGATATCCTTCAGCTTTTGTCTGCTGTCACCATGAACCTTGCCCTTCTCTTCCTCGCACCCATAACCCTCCACTTTTCTTACATCCATGTGTCCCTATTGCACCAGCCTCCACTACTATCATTTCAGGCACCTACAACTCTCTGCGTAAAACAACTTATCCCTGACATCTCCCCCTAAACCTTTCTCCACACACGTCCTCTGGCATTTGCTATTGTCGCCCCTGGGAAAAAGGTACTGGCCGTCCACCCTATCGAAGCCCTCAATTTTTTAAATAATCTTTTAAATTTTCTTTGACCTTCAGAAACATTTTTATAAAAAGTGTCATAATGACATGGGTCACTTAAAGAATGATAATCCGACGGTTCTAAAGCAGGCCCTTCAACCCATCTTGTCTATGCCCACCAAATTGTCCACTGGTCTCACTTGTCCACGTTTGACTCTGATTCATCTGAACGTTTTTCTGTCCAAGTGCCAGTCTACATGTTACAATTCTACACACTTCTGAATGGAAATCTGCTTTCTACCTTTCTCTTTTCAACTTCAATCTATGTCCTAAAATTTTTGACTTTCCTACCCTGGGGAAAAAGACTATTTACCTTATCCACGCCCCTCACGATTTCATAAACCTTGATAAGTTCATCCCTCTGCCTTCGATACGCCAAGGCCCCCAACTAGTCTCTTCTTATTATTCAAGTCCGCCAATCTCAGTAACAGTCTTTAAATAATATATTTTTAAAAATATTCATATGAAACCATTTTTAACCATATAAAATTAAGTTGTCAGACCACACTTGGTGTATTCTACTGGATAGAGGTGTTCCATTCACCAAACTACAGGGTAGAGGTGTTCCATTCACCAAACTACAGGGTAGAGGTGGTAGCAATAGAGAAGGTCGGAGAGATTCATCAGATGTTTCCTGGACCAGAGGGCTGGAGTTAATGAGGAGAAGTAGGTGAGTGCTGAGTTTGTGCAATGAGCTGCCAGAGGAAGTTGTAGTAGAGGTTACACCATTCCAATACATTTTAATGAAAAAGTTTAGAGGACAGGATTTCAACCTTTTTCTTTCCACTCACATAGCACCTTAAGTAATCCCAATGCCATAGGTGCTCTGTGATTAACAAAGTGGTACTTGAGTGGGAAGGGAAGGTTGAGAATCACTGCTCTAGACCCAATTGCTACTGAAATATTTTGCTTGAGAAAAATTGTCATTGCCCCATTTCTTTTGGAGTTCTGAAACCGTGCACCTAACGAGTCAATGAGGGACAATTAAAACAGCGGTTTTCAAACTTTTTCTTTCCACCCACATAATCCCTTAGTAATCACAGAGCACCTATGGCATAGAGATGACTTAAAGTGGTATGCGAGTGGAAAGAAAAAGGTTGAGAACCACTGGAACGGAAACTTGGAAATCAACGTTAATTCCTCTAGTTGGAGAGGATGTAAGGTGTTGTTCCTCCAGTTTACGTGTGGCCTTGGTTTGGCAGGGATTGGGGAACTTCCTCTGAACCAAGATAGACAAGAAGGAATGAATGGCCTTCTCTGGTATTGTACAAATGCGAAACACTGCTCTTTTCATTTTGACCACAAATGGGCCATTGAAATATCATGTCAAATCTTCGGTTTCTATTTATATTCCCTTCTTCTCTTGTGGCTATGTTTGGATGCTTCAGCTGCACACTATATTAATTTTCCTCTCTAATTCAGGAATGCTTGTTGAAGGAGGGGCTGCCTCAACATGTGCCAGGAAGAGAGTGTCTTTTGATAAGCTATAATTAATTGTCCATTGTTTCAGTGGCTAGCATTGCCTTCCTTCTCAGTCAATTGGCTTTATTTATGCTGATTGGGCAGCTTAACAGGTCCGAAGGGAACGTCCAGGCTTAATAATGCGGGAGGTGAATATATTTGAAAAGATCCACTTGCCCTCTTTCATAAAAATTGCTTCACCTTCATCTGTGTTGCCATGGATGGTCACACTGCGGCCACAGCACTGAGTGCTGAGATGAAAGTTTGAGATCAAGGGCTGGGTGAGTAATCACCTGACTTGACTGCATATTTGGAAGGTCAGTCTGCACTCGTTTCCAGATGAACAGTCGTGCACTCTTGAGTTACACCATGCCACACAGAGACAAAGTCTACAGCCAGAGGACATGGAACACAGAACATCACAGCACCGTACAGGCTTTTCCACCCACGATGCTGTCCCAACCTTCTCCACAACACTCTAACCTTTACCTCTCTCACAAGCATCTTACATCCTGACATCCATGGGGCAGCATGGTGGGCCTCACGGTTACTTCACCAGCGATCGGGACCAGAGCTGGATTCGAATCCCATGCTGTCTGTATGGAGTTTGTGCCTGTGTCTGTGTGGGCTTTCCCCAAGGGCTCTGGTTTCCTCCCACCATTCAAAACGCACCAGGGGTGTAGTTTAATACGGAGTAAAATGGGAGGAATAGACTCATAGGGCCTGAGACAGTGCTGTATGTCTAAATTAAATTTTAAAATATCCCTATCTAAGTAAATTTGAATGTCCCTGTTGCATCAACTTCCACCACTACACCCAGGCACCTGCCACTCTGTAAAAAAACTTACCTCTAACTATTCCCCTAAACTTTTCTCCAATCACCTTAAATCAATGTCATCTAATATTTGGTATTATTGCCCCAAAAAAGGGTGTTGGACGTCCATCTCATAATCTTGTACACCTCTATTAAGTCATCTCTGATCCTTTGTCACTCCAAAGAGAAAAGTCCTAGTTCTGTCGACCTGGTTCCATGTGACATATTCTCCAATCCAGGCCAATCTCCTCAGCATTTACACCCTTCATGTAATGAGGTGATCAGAGCTGAACGCAATACTCCACAAATCTACACTAAGCTATTACGATGCACACTAGTGCGGGGGATACTCGTCACGCAGCGCCAATGAATGGCAGTCAGCATTTCAGGCCTGAGCCTGAAAGTACTTGGGTTGTAAAGAGAATTTTCAGAATATTGGCCTTCATAAATCAAAGCATTGAGTACTGGAGTTGGGCTGTTCTGTTGCAGTTGTATAAGACATTGGTGAGGCAAAATTTGGAGTATTGTGGGCAGTTTTGGCCACCTAACTACAGGAAAGATATCAATAAGGTAGAAAGAGTGCAGAGAAGATTTACAAGGATGTTGCCAGGACTTGAGAACTGAGTTCTGGGGAAATGGTTAAACAGGTTAGTACTTTATACCCTGGAGCATAGAAGAATGGGGAGCAATTTGAAAGCAGAGTTTTCCCACTGAGATTAAGTGAGACAAGAACTGGAGGACATGGGTGTTATATAATCAGGATAATGTGAACTATTTTGTAATTGCATAAGAATGCACCCTTCTCTCTGTAGTAGCTGTAGTGGACCACTGTGGGGTTTATGTATATGTATAGGAGTGAATGTGAACAGTTTCTTGAGATGGTGGAAGACATCAGTAAGCAAAATCTCTTTTGTTATTTGAATCTAGCATTTCTAAGTTATTTAAGAAGCCTTCCAAATAACACAGAGACATAACAAAGGGTGAAATTTTTAAAGGGAATATTATGGGGGGGTGGGGTAGGGAAACTTCATGTAGACAGTGATGCCAGCTAATGTAGAAAATGTGGGTCCAATTTTGACATTTAAGAAAAGTTTGGTCTGGTACATAGATGAGAGGGGTATGCAGTACTGTGGCCTGGGTGCAGGTCATTGGGCTCCGAAGAATAATCATTCATCGCTGACTAGATTGGCCCAAGGGTCTGTTTCTGTGCTCCAATGTCCGAAGGTTCTACCAAGGATGTCAAAAGACAGGAAAAGTCCCGAATAAGAAGCTGGGGTGGGGAGGAACACTGACTGACAGGTGATTGGTGAATGCTGGTGGGAGGGCAGAACTATGAAAGAGGCTAAAGTAATAGAGAGAAGGGGGCAGAAATCCTTAACTCCTCTACTAAAGAAACACCAGAAATGGTTTGATGAAAATGACCAGTGCTTTGAGGGGGTCATTAACTGTAAATCCAAGGCTTTGCTGATTGGGAAGGGTCCTACACTCCTCAAAGGAAAGCAGGGGTTCTGCGAGCACCTGAAGGTTGGATCCCATAGAAATTACCCTCATGGATCTCAAGCCTAAGAAAATGAACTTAAAAGGCAAGTATTTGGTAGAACGACCAAGCACCAGCTCATAACCAGGAGACAAATGGATTTTTCACTACCATCAAGACCATCTACAGCCCAGGCAGTCAAGGAAGGCAAGGAGTTGGCTATAGACTTCTGGAAGAGGGATTGAGTTCACACTCTAGTCTGCATCAATGGGGCTGAAGTGAAGATAAAAGACAGCTTTAAGTTGCAGGGTGTAACCACACCTGCCCTAGTCCACCCATGTTGATGCAATGGCCAAGAAAGTGCACCAGGACCTCTACTTCCTGTCTGTCTGCACCATTGTGTGGTACAGTAGCTGCAAAGCATCAAATCAAACGTCAAAACAGATGATCATCAAAACAGTTGGAAAGATCATTGGGATCTCCCTTACCTCTATTGATGACATTACCAGGAGCATTGCTTATAGTACGAAAAATTATTGAGGACCCTTTCCATCCAGCACATTACCATTGACTCATTACCATTAGGAAGGAGGTTTAGGGTGCATAATATATTTCATGCAAAAAATGGTTCTAGCATTGATTGTATTAGTTACACTATCTCTACCCAATTTTATCTATGTTTCTTCTTGAATTTGTATATTTAAATCCTGTTCCCACTTCAGTTTAGTTTTATACAAATCCTTATTTCCCTTATTTCTTGTAATTTATTATACATAGTAGTTATAAATCTTTGAATAATAAAGGTATCTGTTTTAACATAATCCAATTGACTATATTCCGGAAGCCTCAAGTTTGTTCCTATTTTTTCCTTCAAATATGATCGTAATTGATAACATGAAAAGATTATATTGTGAAATATCCCATATTTCTCCTTTAATTGATCAAATGTCACAAACTTTAAACCTCTGAAACAATCTCGTATTTTCTATTTACCTTTTTCATGTCAATTGTCAAATAAAGAATTATTCATTGTACGTTGAATAAATTTAATTTTAATTTCTCTGCTCAATATTTTAGATGTAAAAAAAGAGGTTGGCAATTTTTTATGGTCATGTGAAAAGGCAAAAAATTTTGGAGGGAAATATGCATTATTTTAGGGAAGATATTAAAAGTGAAGGTGAAATTAGATCCAAGAATTGTTTTGTCGAGTGATATATATGATGAAGATATGAAGTTGGAATTAGATAAATATAAAAAGAGATTTTTGAGTCTAGCAATGGCAATAGCGAGAAAGTGTGTAGCTAAAACGTGGAAATTGGAAAATAATGTTAAATGAGAAGAATGGTTTAATGAAATAAAATATTGTCTCCCATCAGGAAAAAATGACTTATAATATGAGAGATGATTACGATAAATTTTGTCAAATTTGGGATCCTTATATGAGATCTGAATACAGACTAGTCCAGACCATATAATCCAATCTCCCTTTGTAAATATGATACTTTCTTCAAGAGATATATTATGGTATTATTCTTTTCTTTGGCTTGGCTTCGCAGACGAAGATTTATGGAGGGGTAAATGTCCACGTCAGCTGCAGGCTCGTTTGTGGCTGACAAGTCCGATGCGGGACAGGCAGACACGGTTGCAGCGGTTGCAGGGGAAAATTGGTTGGTTGGGGTTGGGTGTTGGGTTTTTCCTCCTTTGTCTTTTGTCAGTGAGGTGGGCTCTGCGGTCTTCTTCAAAGGAGGTTGCTGCCCGCCGAACTGTGAGGCGCCAAGATGAGGCGATATCAGCCCACTGGTGATGGTCAATGTGGCAGGCACCAAGAGATTTCTTTAGGCAGTCCTTGTACCTCTTCTTTGGTGCACCTCTATCACGGTGGCCAGTGGAGAGCTCGCCATATAACATGATCTTGGGAAGGCGATGGTCCTCCATTCTGGAGTTGTGACCTACCCAGCGCAGTTGGATCTTCAGCAGCGTGGATTCGATGCTGTCAGCCTCTGCCATCTCGAGTACTTCGATGTTAGGGATGAAGTCGCTCCAATGAATGTTGAGGATGGAGTGGAGACAACGCTGGTGGAAGCGTTCTAGGAGCCGTAGGTGATGCCGGTAGAGGACCCATGATTCAGAGCCGAGCAGGAGTGTAGGTATGACAACGGCTCTGTATACGCTAATCTTTGTGAGGTTTTTCAGTTGGTTGTTTTTCCAGACTCTTTTGTGTAGTCTTCCAAAGGCGCTATTTGCCTTGGCGAGTCTGTTGTCTATCTCATTGTCGATCCTTATAAATATTATGATGAATGTGTTCTTCCTTTTTTTTCTCTCTGTAGGGGTTAGGGATGGTGGGAGGTGGTGGTGGTGGTGGCGGGGTGGGGGTGAAAATTGAAAATTATTCAGTTTCTATTATGTTATAGCAAGTTAATTTGAAATGTACGAAGATACAAATAAATAAAATTTTCAGAATAAAAGATGGCACAGGAGCATTAAAATCAGGCCTGCCAGGCTGGGGAATAGTTTCTTCCCACAGGCTACAAGATTGGTCCCACGGAATAAATCATCCCAAAATATTTTCTAGATTTATTTGAAATTATATATTCATGCGCGCATGCGGGCGTGCACTGGATTTTGGAGAAACGCTGTTTCAGATGATAACAAACTTGAACTTGAAATTTGGCAGTTCACCTGCAACCCTTACCAGCTTCTAGAGGTGTACTGTTAAAAGGATCTTATCACGGATTATCCCTGTGAGGTATGGGAACTCCTCCACCCAAGATGGCAAGAACCTGCACATGGTCATGTAGAAGTTATAAACCATCTACACGAGCGCACCCTCAGCCCCCTCACTATCCATGCCCTCCACCAACCTCTGTGTGAAAAAAATGTCCCCCAGATCCCTTTTAAATATTTCCCTTGGAAAATCAACCATTCGTCCCACCCTGGCCACATTCTCCCTGACCTGCTCCCTCCCATCAGGAAGAAGATTTATGAGGACAGTTTCTTTCCTGCTGTTATCAGTCTCCTGCATTAACCTCAGATCATATCATTCTGCTGTCTTTGCTCTGCATCAACGGGTCTCTCTCCGTAACTCTGCACTTATGTTCTATGTATGAGGTCTGCTTGCAAGTCAACCTCATCTGGGTACATGTGACAATAAGTGTGAACTTCAATTTGAAGTTCCCATCACCTCAAAGCCAAGAAAGGAGGCGACCCCAAGTGCAGAGATTCAGCATCCATTGAAATAAATTGAACAGTGCTTCAGTTATTTCTCTGTCCTTTCAATGAATACCCTTGACTCCATGCACAGCAAGCTCTTAGAACGAGACTTACTTGCTGAGAAACAGCAGTCTTGGAAACAAATGTTATCCTACTGAAGTTCTCAATCTCAGCAGAGAAGAAATCAATCAGAATTGCACATCATTTCCCTCTCTGAGCAGGAGACACACTAAGAGTCACGTCAAAGGTAACACCCAGTCTCTCTTCAGGTAGAGTAAAAGAATTTGGCCACAGACCAATAGAGATTTATTGTCCTTCAGCCCATCATATATGCACTGACCATCAAGCACCCATTTACACCAATCCTACGTGAATTCCATTTATTCTCCACCTACCCCCCCCCACCCCCACCAAGATTCGACCACTTACCTACACACTTACACCAATTAAAATTAACAACCCACATATCTTTGGGATGTAGGTGAAGCATCCAGAAGAAACCCATGCAGGCATAGGGAGAACATTGTAGTGGAGAGGGTGGGTCAGTAAATTTGCAAATGACACAAGAGTTGGAGGCGTTGTGGATAGTGTGGAAGGTCACCGTAGATTACGGGGTGTGGGATATAGACAAGATGCAGAACTGGGCACTGTAGTGTCAGACGGAGTTCAATCTGAATAACTTGAAAGTAGAGCGTATGGTTAATGGTATTTCTAATTGGCACATGGTATGCTGGCTTTCATAAGTCAGAGATTGTTCAGGAGCTTTGAGGTAATATTGCAGCTCTATAAAACTCCGGTTAACCACACTTGGAGAATTGCGCTCAGTTCCTGTCAGCTCATTACAGCAAGATTGTAGAAGCTTTGGAGAAGGTGCAGGCCAGACTGACTAGGATATTGCCTGGTTTAGAGAATGTGTCTTACGAAGCAAGGCTGACAGAGCTAGGGCTTTTCTCTTTGGAGAGACAAAGGATGAGAGGCGACCTAAGGCTATGAGCGGCAAAGAAATGGTGGACAGCCAGCACCGTTTTCCTCGGGAAACAATCACAAACACCAGAGGACATCCAAATTATAGCAAAGATGTAAATAAGGTAGGGAGGGTGCAAAGAAGGTTTACAAAAATGTTGCCTGGATTGCAGTACCTAGAATACAGAGAAGGATTGAGTAGACTGGGACTTTACTCGTTGGAGCATAGACGGTTGAGAGGGGATTTGATAGTGGTATTTAAAATTATGAAGGGAATAGATAGAGTAGACATGTATAGGCTCTTTCCCCTGAGGGCAGGGGAGATTGGTACAAGGGGTCATAAGTTAAGGGTGAGCGGGCAAAACTTTCGGAGTAATATAAGAGGGAGCCTCTTCACTCAGAGAGTGGTGGCTGAGTGGAATGATGTACAGGAAGAAGTAGTTGCGACAGGGTCAGTTCTGTCATTTAAGAGGAGGTTAGATGAGTACATGGATAAGAGGGGGTTGGAGGTTTATGGGCATGGGAGTGGGTAGGTGGAACTAGTGGAGTTTCACGTAAATCGGTGCAGACTAGAAGGGCCGAGATGGCCTGTTTCCGTACTGTAAATTGTTATATGATTATCTGTTTAATATGAGTGGAGGAATGTTTAGGGGAGATTTCAGAGAAAGTTTTTTTTTATATACAGAGAATGGTGGGTGTCTGAAATGCATTGCTGGGTGTGGTGATAGAGGCTGGTACAATGGGGGCATTTAAGAGACTGTTAGACAGGTACATAGATGCAAGAAAAATAGAGGATTATGGGTGTGAGGTAGTGAGTGTTTTTCACTCCACTCACATCCTTTCCTTTCCACTCACATCCCACTTTAAGTAATCCCTATGCCATCGGTTCTCTGTGATTGCTTAAGATGGTAAAGAAAAAGGTTGAAAACCACTCTTTTAATCGTCCCTTATTGACTTGATATGTGCACGGTTTCAGAACTCCAAAGGAAATGAGCCAATGCTATTTTTTCTCAAGCAAAATATTTAAGTAACAAATGGGTCTAGGGCAGTGATTCTCAACCTTCCCTTCCCACTCGCATCCCACCTTAAGCCCTTATTAATCACAGAGCACTGATGGCACAGGGATTACTTAAAGTGGGATGTGAGTGGAAAGAAAAAGGCTGAGAACCACTGATCTACATAACATCATATACAACTATGCAATTCTTTGTCCTGTGGGTGAGGCAGAATTACCACTTTTTGATCATGCATAAAAATGTGCAGGAGAAGATATGTACGCAGGTAACCAAATAAAGAAATGTAAACTAACTGACTGTCCAATACAGAGAGAAAAAAAATCAATAAAGTGCACAAGTAAGAGTTCCTAAATGAGTCCCTGATTGAGTTTGTCGTTGAGGAGTCTGATGGTGGGGGGGGGGGGTTGGTGGGGGAGCAGCTGTTCCTGAACCTGGTGGTGCGAGTCCTGTGGCACCGACACATCTTTCCTAATGGCAACAGCGAGAACAGAGCATGTTCTGGGTGGAGTAGATCCTTGATGATTGCTGCTGCTCTCCCAAGGTACAGCTGCTACACCTCCACCATCAGACTCCTCCACCTCAGAGACTCAGTTAAAGACTCCTGTGCATGTTATTGATTTTTCAAAAATTCTCTCTGTATTGCACAGTCAGTTTGTTTACTTTCATTATTTGTTTACAGTTCTGTGGTGATACAACCACTACACTGGCCACACCAGCCTACTTCAGGGGGCAACCACTGTACCTGCAGGTAGGCCACCTGGGAGGTCCCAGCTGGCCAGCTGTCAATAAGGACTCGAGCCGGCCTCTTCAGAGACCCAGACACATGAAGCCCACAAAGATACTGAGACTGCTGTGTACGTTCGAGCCAATTAAAGCCTGTTGTACAGTTTGTGGACTTTACATCAGGATCACTTGCACAGCAGTGCTCACGAGCTCTTTATTTGTCAACATGTATATGCTGTGTACAGTTTTCTTTGCACTACCAATAAGTGGTAATTCTGCCTGGCCCACAGATAAAGAAACTCAGGG
The DNA here is from genome assembly GCF_036971445.1 of Narcine bancroftii. Classification (NCBI taxonomy): domain Eukaryota; kingdom Metazoa; phylum Chordata; class Chondrichthyes; order Torpediniformes; family Narcinidae; genus Narcine; species Narcine bancroftii. Next base: position 239,587,703 of record NC_091474.1, on the reverse strand, counting down.
TTGTATGTGATTATGTTTGCACTCTGACAATAAATCTGAAATCGGTATGTTTGAAGTAGACTTAAAATAACCATTAAAATAGGTTATTTCTACAAATCAGTATGTGATTGGAACATTTTAAGGTGATTTTCATGATCAGTAGCCCAAAATGCACAAAATACACCCAAATGTGTTCAGGAAGCAAAATCTTTGCTGTCCTGCATCATCTTTCAACAGGGAACATATGGAAGGGAAACTAATTTTAATTTGGAGCAGCATCTGTTGGGGGGGGGGAAGAAAGGAGGACAACAGAGGTGGGACGGTGAGAAGGGGGACAACAGAGGTGGGATGGTGAGAAGGGGAACAACAGAGGTGGGACGGTGAGAAGGGGAACAGAGGTGGGATGGTGAGAAGGGGGACAACAGAGGTGGGACGGTGAGAAGGGGGAAAACAGAGGTGGGATGGTGAGAAGGGGGACAACAGAGGTGGGATGGTGAGAAGGGGGAAAACAGAGGTGGGACGGTGAGAAGGGGGACAACAGAGATGGGACGGTGGGAAGGGGGACTACAGATGTGGGACGGTGAGAAGGGGTCTACAGAGGTGGGACGGTGAGAAGGGGAACAACAGAAGTGGGACGGTGAGAAGGGGTACTACAGAGGTGGGACGGTAAGAAGGGGGACTACAGAGGTGGGACGGTGAGAAGGGGGACAACAGAAGTGATACAGTGAGAAGGGGGACAACAGAGGTGGGACGGTGAGAAGGGGGATTACAGAAGTGGGATGGTGAGAAGAGGGACTACAGAGGTGGGACGGTGAGAAGGGGGACTACAGAGGTGGGACAGTGAGAGGAGGGACTACAGAGGTGGGATGATGAGAAGGGGGACTACAGAGGTGGGACAGTGAGAAAGGCGACTACAGAGGTGGAATGGTGAGAAGGGAGACAACAGAGGTGGGACGGTGAGAAGGGGGACTACAGAGGTGGGACGGTGAGAAGGAGGACTATGAGGTGGGACGGTGAGAAGGGGGACTACAGAGGTGGGACAATGAGAAAGGGGACTAAGAGGTGGGACGGTGAGAAGGAGGACTACAGAGGTGAAACGGTGAGAAGGGAGACTAAGGAGGTGGGATGGTGGGAAGTTCACAATCAGGTGGATACCAGGAGATGTCTGGTACTTCACCTTGTGGAGGATTTGAATAGGAAATTGTTGCAAGGTGCAACAATTGATGCAAACCTTGAAGATAGCTGACTTTGACCTTAGCCTGGCACATTTGACTTTGAGGGAGAAGAGTGGAGGAGTGGCCGAATCTGGAAGAATGCAGAGATTACAGAGTAACATTTTTACAGCTCGGAAACAGGCCCTTCTGCCCAGCTCGTCCATCCCAAGTCATCGAACCAAGCTTATTCTATTTGGCTGTGTTTGGGTCATCTCCCTCAACACCTTTCCTATCCATATACCCATCAAAATGTCCTCAGAATATAAACCCTTCAGCCCGCGGTGTTATGTCAATTTAAAGAAATCTATTCAATGATCATAACCCTCTATTTTTCTTGCCAGTCCAAGAAATCTTTGAAATGTCCCTATTACTCCAGCTTCCACCAGCACCCTTGGCAATGCATTTTTATAAACATTCAGACTGGCAGCTCATTCCAATGCTCACAACTTCTGGGTGAAAAATATATAACAATATAACCATATAACAGTTTATAGCATGGAAACAGGCCATCTCGGCCCTTGAAGTCTATGCCGGATCACTCAAACAACTCTTCTAGATTCCCCCCCCACCTATTCTCTGCCCATAACCCTCCAACCCCCTCTTTTCCATGTATATATCCAGCCTCTGAATATATGAGTTGACTCTGCCTCAACTATTTCCTCTGGAAGATTATTCCATTCAGCCACCACTCTCTGAGTGAAGAAACATCCTCTAATGTTTCTCCTAAGATTTTGCCCCCTTACCCTCAACTTGTGTCTTCTTGTTTCAACCTCCCCTGCTCTCAGGGATAAGAGTCTACTTGCATCTAGTCTATCTATTTCCTTCATAATTTTAAACACCTCTATCAAATCCCCTCTCAACCATCTACGTTCCAATGAATAAAGTCCTAACCTCTTCAATCTTTCTCTGTACTCTAGGCATTTTAAGCCAGGCAACATCCTTGTAAATCTTCTCTCCATCTTATCTATATCCTTCCTATAACTTGGAGACCAGAACTGAACATAATACTCTAAACCTGGCCTTACCAATGCCTTAAATAGTCACAGCATCACTTCCCAGCTCCTATATTCTATGCTATGATTTATGAAGGCTAGCATACCAAATGCCTTCTTAACCACCCTGTCAACATGGGAATCCACCTTCAAGGAACAATGCACCATAACTCCAAGATCTCTTTGTTCTTGTTCATTCCCCAATGTCCTCCCCTTTACTACATACATCCTATTTTAATTATTTTTACCGAAATGAAGCACCTCACACTTCTCTACATTAAATTCCATCTGCCATCTTTCAGCCCAATTTTCCAGACAAACCAAATCCCTCTGTCATCCCTGAAAACCTTCCTCGCTATCCACGACTCCCCCTAATTTTGTATCGTCTGCGTACTTACTTACCCAGTTAACCACCTCATCATCCAAATCATTAATATAAATTATGAACAACAGGGGACCCAGCACCGATCCTTGAGGCACGCCGCTCGTCACAGGCTTCCATCCTGACAGACAGTTGTCCACCATGACCCTCTGCTGTCTCTCCTCCAGCCACCTCTGAACCCATCTTACTATTTCTCTATTAATCCCTAGTGACTGAACCTTCCTTACTAACCTTTCATGTGGAACCTTATCAAAAGCTTTGCTAAAATCCAGATAGACTACATCAACTGCCCCACCTTCATCCACCTTGTCACTTCTTCAAAAAACTCAACAAGGTTCATCAAACATGACTTCCCCTTCACAAACCCATGCTGGGTGCTCCTGATCAATCCCTGCCTATCCAGATATTTATACACACCATCTCTAAGAATACTCTCCATAACTTTCCCTACCACCGAAGTCAAGCTTACAGGCCTATAATTACTTGGCCGACACCTCGTGCCTTTTTTAAACAACAGAACTACATTAGGAACCCTCCAATCCCGCAGCACCACACCCTCCTCCAGTGATCGTTGAAATATCACTGTCAGTGCCTCCGCTATTTGTTCCCTGACCTCCCTTAACATCCTAGGGAAAATCCCATCAGGACCAGGAGACTTATCCACTTTTACTGATCTTAGAAGCTCCAAAACCCTCTCTTTACTAATCCCTATCTTTTCCAGATATAAGCCATTTGCCTCACTTATCTCACATAGTCCAATGTCCTTTTTCTTCGTGAATACAGATGAGAAAAATTTGTTTAATATCTCTCCCATCTGATACAGTTCCTCGCATAGTTCACCGCTCTCATTTTCCAGTGGTCCTATTCTATCTTTAACCCTCCATTTAGTATTCACATTTATCTTATCAGCTATTAACATCTCATACCTTCTTTTTGCCTTTCTAATTTCCTTCTTCGGGTTTTTTCTACAATCTATGAAATAGTCATACATCTTATCCACTTTTTTCTTCTTAAATTTAGTAAATGCCCCCCCCCCTCTTATCCCGAACCAACTTCCTAATTTTTCAGGAAAACCACGGTTCCCTTAAGCTTTTGGCCTTGCCTTTCAATCTGACTGGCACGTAAAGATCCTGTACTCTCAATCTCTTCTTTAAATACCATCCTAATCTCCTCGACATCCTTTCCAGAAAAAAGATCAGCCCAGACAATTTTCTCATTTCTTCAAATCTGGCCTTCCCCCACTCGAAGACCTTCAACCTTGCACCTGACCTATCCCTTTCCATATTTAAGTTGAAGCTAATGGACCCATGATCACTGGATCCAAAGTTCTCACCAATGCACACTTCACCTGCCCTATTCCGTTTCCTAACAATAGATCTAACATTGCCTCCCCTCTAGTAGGCACCTCAACATTCTGCTGTAAAAAGCAATCCTGAAAACATTCTACAACGTCTAACCCATCCTGCCCTCTCACGGATTGTGTTTCCCAATCAATGTTAGGAAAATTGAAATCCCCAACTATCACAACTCTATTTCTACTACACATCTCAACTATTTCCCTGCACATTTACTCTTCCAGTTCCCTATCCTCTTTTGGCGGCCTATAATATACCCCTATATTTGTACTCTCAACTTTCTTATTTTTTTTAGTTCAACCCACGGAGCCTCGCATGATGAGTCCTCCAGTTTATCTTGCCTCAGCACTGCTGTAATATCTTCCCTGACAAGCAACGCCACACCTCCCCCCTCGTACCCCGCCAATTCTGTCAGTCTAAAGCAGTGAAATCCGGGAATATTTAGCTGCCAGTCACGATCTTCCTTTAACCATGTCTCACTAATTGCTATCACATCATAATGTCACGTGTCAATCCACACCATTAGTTCATCCACCTTGTTTACCACACTCCTTGCATTGAAATAAATGCATCTCAGAGATCTTCCACATTTAACTTTCTGTCTCTCACCTTCTCTACAATTTTTACTATGGCCACAATTTATTACCTGCTGCTGTTCCACCTCCAGATTGTTTGAAAAAGCCTTTCTTCTTTGCCTAAAGACTCTGTTCTTGCTCTTCTCCCTGACATGAACCCTTATCCCCAACCTCACTAGTTTAAAACCCTAGCAAACACTCCTGCCTGGAGACTGGTACCTCTGGGATTTAGATGTAACTCATCCTTACAGTATAGGTCCCATTTCCCCAGAAATGGTCCCAGTGGTCCAAGAACTTAAAACCCTGTCTTTCACTCCATCCCTTCAGCCACACATTCATTCTCCACCTGACTCTATCTTTGCCCTCACTATTCGCATGGCACAGGAAGTAATCCAGAGATTACAGCCTTAGTGGTCCTTCTTCTGAGCTCCCTGTCTAACTCCTTATATTAATTTTGCAGGACCACTTCTTTCTTTCTACCAATGTCGTTGGTACCAACGTAAACCATGACCTCAGGCTCTTTCCCTTCCCCCTTTAGGATGTTCTGGACTTGTGTAGCTAAATCCAAGACCCTGGCAACAGGGAGGCAAACCACCTTCCGGTTTTCTTTATATCATCCACAAAATCCTCTGTCTGTCCGCCTCACCAGTGAGTCCCCTATAACTATTGCCCTATTCTTCCTATTACTTCCTTTCTAGGCTACAGAGGCTGACGCTACACATAGAAACATAGAAGATAGGAACAGGAGTAGGTCATTCGGCCCTTCGAGCCTGCTCCACCATTCAATGAGATCATGGCTGATCTTAAAGTTCAATACCCCGTCCCCACCTTCTCTCCGTAACCCCTAATTCCCTTATACTGAAGAAATATATCTAATTCCCTCTTAAATATATTCAATATATGCCTACCTTAGCCTGACTATCCCTCTTCCTCAGTACTTAAGGAGGAGTACCGATTTCTGAGGATTTCAGGCTCAGATGCTCTCTCTGGAGCCCTACCTTTCTCTTTCTTCTTCTTAACAGTAACCCACTGCCCCTCCTCCAGTGGGCCAGGTGTGACCATCTGACTGTAACTCCTATCTCTGGCGGCCTCGCTCTCCCTGACCAAAGTGAGGTCTTTGAGATGCAGCTCAAGTTCCCTGACTGAGATGCTGCAGCTCAGTACACTTAGTGCACACGTGAACATCCAGGAGGTTAGAAGACTCCATGAGTTCCCACATGAGACAAAGGAAGCAGAAAACTGCCCTCACACTCATCCTTCCTCCTTCTCCTTGTACCTTACCAGTGTAAATATAAAAAGATATATATTAAACTAAATGTGATCGTATTACCTCAATTTAGATATGCTCAGCCTCAGCCTCTGCTCGCTGAAGCCTCTCGAGCCAAAGCCCCACTCCTTCTCTGGGCCACTCACTCACTGGCCCGCTCCTCGCTGGCCGCTCCCTAATACCTACCCTCCTTTTATTGGCTCTCAGATCTCTTTTAAACCTTTTCCCTCTAATCTTAAATCTATGCTCTCTTGTTTTTGATTGACCTACTCCATAACTTGTCTATGACCCTCATGAATATTCTATCCTTATATTCGGTCTATTCCCCTCCCCCACCACCACCCCCACCTTAGTCTTCTCTGTTTCAGGAAGAAACGTCCCAGCTTCTCCTTATAATTCAAGTCTTCCCATCCTGGTAACATTCCTGCAAATCTTTTCTGTGCTCTTATCAGCCTAATGGTAAAGTCCGAGTGACCAGAACAGCGCACAGTACTCCAAGTGCAGTCTCACTGATGTCTCGTACAATTGGAATGAGGCAGCCCTGCTCCTGCACTCATTAGCCTCACTGATAAAGGCAAACATTCTGAATGCCTCCTTCGGCTCCCTGTCTACCTGTGCTGTCACTTTCAGAGAACTAAATATCTGTACCCTCTGGATCTCAGATCTTTGAGGACCTACCATTTTCTGCCTTGGTTTAACCTACCAAAGTGTAACAAAGTCTAAACTTGCATAAGTCTGCTATTCTGAAAGGATGGATGTTACAGTGATCGAGATGAGGTCAGGTTGTGGATGGATTTGAGCAAGATGATGTGAATTTTATGATCTGTCATCGACTCTCTGTGAGCCAACCATTCAGTGGGAAAACTGAGCTTCATCTGCAGACTAGATTCCTGGACCTGACACCAGTCCTTTAGCCGTTCCAAGTTCTTGACTTCCATTTGAGAGCACGCCCAAACTTTACGGGTCCCAGGGCAATCGCCGGTAGTTCTTCTCATAGCTGCGCCAGTAATCTGCAATAAATGTGTCAAAAGATGCAGAAGCAAGTAAGCCACAGACCCAGGGACAAAGGAAGCATGAGAGACAGGGAGGGCCAAGCCTTTTCCAAGAAGCATCACCCACAAAGCATGGGAACTTTACAGAGGCCAGTTAACCCACCAACCCGTGTGCTTTTGAGATGTGGGATATACTGGTGCGCTGGGGAAACCTGGGCGAGTGGAAAGGACACAGCGGATCCAGCAATTGGCTGACACCTGTGATACGTGTGCAACTTTCAATGCTGTTAAGACAGTTTACTCAAACAACAATGGAGCCATGGAGTTCCTCCAGCATTTCTGTGCTTTTATTACAATGGAGCCATCCCTTCCAGTCCTCTCCCTCGCAGAGCAAGATTCTGAAATGGTTGTGTGGTAAGCAACTGTATGTATATATTTATCTGTTTGGGAATCCCCATCGGCCGACTCTACCTGTGGCTCCTCCCACAGACTCCTGAATAAAGGTGACTGTTCCACAATCCCTCCCCAGTGCAGGACATGTCCTATAGCAAATAAAACCCATCAGTTTGCTCACCTTCATTCTTTTGCAGTCATGAATGGTACATCATGTTGGCAGCACCTCGAGCTCACATCAGTGTGAAGAGCATTGCATGGGGCCTTGAGGGCAGCACAAGGACTAGAGCCACCCGCCTCACAGCTGCAGGATTTTTGGTTCGATCCTGGCCTCCAATGCTGTCGATGATTCTTCTCCCTGATTTCCCCACCCCCCCCCCCCACCCCAGGAGCTCCAGGGGTGCGCTGCTTGTTAAGTGTGTAGGTGAAAGGTAGAATCTGGAATGAGTTGATTGGAATGTGGGGAGAGTTAAACAAATGGGATCAGTGTCGACTTACAAGATCTGTGTGGAACTCCAATTCCAAAGAGGCAATAGAACATGGAACACAAAACATTACAACTCAGGACAGGCCCTTCAGCCCATGATGTTGTGCTGTCCTATATAATCCTACTCCACAACAATCTAATCCTTTCCAGCCACACATCCATAACCCTTTATTTTTCTTACATCTATATGCCCATTTAAGAAACATTTGAATGTCCCCATTGTACCAGCCTCCACCACCATCCTTAGCAATGCATTCTAGGCACCCACCTCTGTAAAAGGCCTACCTCTGACATTTCCCATGAGTTTTTCTTCACTCACCTTAAACAGATATCCTCTGATATTTGCCATGGTCGCCCCATGAAAAAGGTTCCAGCTATCCACCCTAACTGTCCCCTTCATCTTGATTAAATCACCGGTCATCCTTTATCATTAAAAAGAGAAAAGCCCCAGCTTCGTCAACCTTGCTTCATAAAATGTGCTCACCATCCAGGCAACATGGTGCTAAGCCTCCTCTGCACCCTCTCGAAAGCTTCCATATCTTTTGTATATTGAGAACTGAATGGAATACTCCAAGCATACTCTCACCAGAGTGTTATAGAGTTGCCTCATGGCTCCGGAACCCTTGATTTCAATCCCCTGACTATTGAAGACCAGCCTTTTTAACCACCCTATCAATTTGCGTGGCAATCCTCAAATCCCTCTGATGTCTGGATTGGGGCCTTTAGCTATGGGGAGAGATTATATAGGTTGACCTTGTCTTTGCAGGAGAGAAGGGGGCTGAGAAGTGACCTGGTAGTATATTAAATCACAAGGCATAAAAAGGGTAGATAGTCAAAGGAAAGAGTACCAAAATTAAAAGGGCTTTGGGTTGAATTCAGAAGAAGGACTTTTACAGGTGATCTAAGAGGATTGGATGCATTATTATGTGGTCAGTCGTTGCAAACCATTGGATGGGAAGGGCCCTCAGAATGGCTGAGAAGATCACTGGGGTCTCCCTTTCCGCCACTGGTAGCATTCACCAAGAGCACTGCTCAAATAAGGCTCAAGGGATTACTGTGGATTCTTACCATTCATCCACGACCATCAGGAAGGAGTACAGGAGCATTATAATCATAGAACATAGAACCCTACAGCACTGTACGGGCCCTCAGCCTTTGATGTTTGGCCGACCCATATATTCTTTAGAGAAAAGATCTAAACCCTCTATTTTTCTTCCAATCATATGCCTCTCTAATACACTCAAGGTATGGTTCCCAAATTTGTTCAATAAAGTATATTTGTCTTTTTGATTGTAGGTAATTTTTTTTCTAATGGAATACACTTGTTCATTTTTATTTGTTGTATTTTTAAGGTTTCTTCCATTTTCCAAATTATCATTATGCACTTTTTCTGTTACTGTCAGTGCCATCATAATGAATCTTTTTTGAGTCTTGTCTAATTTTAGGCCAAATTCTTTGTCTTTTATGTTGTTTAACAGGAAAATTTCTAGATCTATTTTTTTAAAAATTGTGTTTAATATTCGGTTTAAATCCTCCCAAAAAGTTTTCACTTTTGTTCATGTCCAAATTGCATGCAATGTTGTTCCAATTTCTTGTTTGCAACACAAGCATCTGTCCAATACTGTTGGATTCCATTCTTTTAACTTTTGAGTGCAACATATAATCTATGCAGCCGATTGTATTCTATCCTACAAAACCGAGCATTTATTGCATTACTCATGGTCCCCGCACATAGTTCTTCCCACGTTTATTCATATATTTAAATCTTTTTCCCAACCTTGTTTGGGTTTATATATCGCTTCATCAATTTCCTTGCATTGCAATTGGCTGTACATGTTTGTAATAATTGTTTTTTTACTATCACTGTGTAATTAAATATTCATAGCAGCTACTCTCAGGTAATCTCAAGCTAGTTCCCAACTTTTTTTTTAAGTAAGTTTACAACTGATAGTTTGAAAATATTGTACCATATTTGTCTTTTAACTGTTCAAATGTTAATAAATTATTTCCCAAAAAGCAATCTTTTATCCTTTTAATTCCTTTTGTTGCCTATTCCTTGATTACACATCGAGTATATTAGAGACCGCCAATCTCAGAGCTCCATCTCTTAAAATGATAAGATACAAGTATGAAAATACTTAAGTATGGAATTTTGGATGACACGATTTATTTTTCTTTCTTTTCTTTTGTGTTCTTTTATTGTTTTTTTAGTCTTTCCTACAAGAGGAGCAGGAATATTGTGACCACAGCTCATTGTGATCACAGATATTTCTTCAAAGGCAATTTAGGGATAACTCGTGGGTCTGTAGCAGCCACAACTCCAGACTACCCATCGGTTCGACAGTAATTCTGGACGTCAAAGTTCAAAGGCCTACGCCTCAACACTGAATTTAAAAGAGTGAACTTTGAAGTAACTTTCTAGATTTTGGCCTGGACTGTAATGGTTTGGGTATGTTGCGCGTGCGCATGCGCATACACACACACACACACACACACACACACACACACACACACACACACACACACACACAACCACACACCCACACACCCACACACCTACACACCCACACACACACACCCACACACACACACACACACATACACACCGACACACACCCACACACACCCACCTACACACACACACACACACCCACACACACACCCACACCCACACACACCCACACACACCCACACACACCCACACACACCCACACCTACACACACACCTACACACACACACACACACCTACACACACACACCTCCCAATCCTGTATACCAGCCTGATGACAATAAAGTGTATATCACATCACATAAAGGCCTTGGCACTCTTTCACATCATTTTCGTGTTCCAAAATTTATTTTGTTCCTTGAACTTGCATCCTGCTCACATGCAAAGTCTGGATTCGAACTCATGTTCCCAGATCAGCGATCCAGGTCTCCGGTTAGACTGCTCTTAGGTGGATATCCAAAATAAAGCACTCGTCAAGTCAGGCAGTCTCTATGGAGACTTGAACCAGAGTGAATCTTTATTGAAAGGGTCCTGGTTCGCTGCATTACTGTGCGATACGGTTGCTGTAGACTTGTAGAGCATTGGATCATTGGTCAATCCACAGGACCCTGAGAGTGGCAGACAGGATCACTGGGATTTCCCTCCCCCTTATCGATGTGATTTACCAGGATCATTGTCTGAAGAGGGCTCACGTAATTCCACCCTCGGCGTAGCATTTCAAGCTACTCCCGTCGGGAAAGACATACTGATGTATCAGAGCCTGAGCCAGCAGGATGAGAAACAGGTTCTTTCCATGGGCAGTGAGAATACTGAACAACTGAAGCTCTGCTCATACAACCCCCTCTACCATTATTTAGCAATATTTATTTATTTTTATATATCTACTGCATATAAATTGCTTGGAAATATGTGTATCATGTGCGTATGCATGTTTATACATCAAGGTCCGAAGAACACCGTTTCTTCCAGTTGTACTTTACAATAGTATTTGAACTTGAACTTAATAACCTTTGGAAAGTATTTCCGATGCTTTCTGCAAGTAAGATGAACCAATGGTTCAGAGGAACAGTGATGGACCTTCATATCGATAAGCTAAATGAGGAGATCTCAACAAGTACTTTTTTAATAGTAATTCTTGACAGTGAGTCATTGTTCTATGTCAAATTGGGCTTTTATTACTTATCAATTCTTGAGCTATATTTGATAATTTCCTGGGACATGTATAGCTGAACTTGATCAGCGATGCTGAGACGACTTGTCAGACTGACCTACCTCCTTAAAATCAACATTTAGCTGAGTAGATTATGGGTTATATTGTTAATGCTGATGGTGTAATGAATGATGAAGAGGTTTTTTTTCGAATTTAGGGCATTGTAACAGACCGGTAAGGCCCACGAATCCACGTTGCCCAAATTGCACCCGTGTGCCCAATTAACCAACTATCATATAACCATAACAATTTACAGTATATCAGCCCTTCTAGTCCGCACTGATTTACGTTAACTCCACTAGTTTCACCTACCCACTCCCTTGCCCATAACCTTCCAACTCCCTCCCATCCATGCACTCATCTAACCTTAAATGACAGAATTGACCTTGCCCCAACTACCTCTTCTGGAAGGTCATTCCACTCAGCCACCACTCTCTGAGTGAAGAGGCTCCCTCTTATATTACTCCGAAAGTTTTTCCCCCATGTTTTGGAGGGTGGGAGGAAACTGGAGTGACAACCGTGGCACCCTCAATTGTCATGCACACTGTACAATACACCTGTGCACCAAAACTCTGACTTGCTGCCGGCGAACAGGTGCTTTTGTAAAAAAATAACCATCTCCAATGGTCCACTTAATTCAATTAATGAGACAATAAACAAACTCAAAGAGGGATCATTAATGTTCACAGTTAGGCTGGGGCAAAACAAAAGTGACTTTGCAATCGTGTGGGGTCGGAGCAGTCCTTGATTAGTGTTACAAGGGAACCTGATGGCTGCAAGAAGAAAATTGCTCTTAGAGTGGCTGAGAACCGTGAAATTCTATGCAGTATTTTGTTTATCACCGCTGACTGCGGATTATCGACAAGGCATTTGCAATTAAGGGTAAAAGTTTGTTAATAAAACACATTCTGATAATGAGTTATGCGTTCATTCTGTCTCCTGCAGCCTTTCTCCAAAACTGCTTTGGGTATTTTGGATTTAATCCAGACTAAAGACCAAATATTTGTTGCAAATTTTGACTCCTACTGACGTTTTCAATGTACACAAAGTGATTAAAATCAAGCACAAAGGTGGAGAGTAGCCAAGGGTATTATGAGCATTTATGTCTGTATACATGACTGCCCTGTTCAGATGAATTGGAATTTCTGCTTGCTGAAGTCATACAGGTAAAAAAAAAACATAACAATTACAGCACGGAAACAGGCCATTAGGCCCTTCTAGTCTGCACCGAACCAAACACTCCTCTCTAGTCCCACCTACCTGCACAATGACCATAACCCTCCACCTTCTTCTCATCCATATGCCTGTCCAGCTTTTTCTTAATTGACTCCGCCGCCACGATTTCTCCCGGAAGCTCATTCCACACCGCTACCACACTCTGAGTAAAGAAGTTCCCCCTCATGTTACCTCTAAACCTCTGCCCCTTAACTCTTAACTCATGTCCTCTTGTTTCAATCTCTCCTACTCTTAACGGAAATAGTCTATCCACATCCACTCTGTCTATCCCTTTCATAATCTTAAATACCTCTATCAAATCCCCTCTTAACCTTCTACGCTCCGAAGAATAAAGACCTAATCTGCCCAATCTCTCCCTGTACTCTAGATGCTTAAACCCAGGTAACATTCTGGTAAATCTTCTCTGCACTCTCTCCACTCTGTTTATATAAGGCTGAGTATACATGAGATACACTGTATGAATTAAACTGCCACAAAAGGCCAAGGCAGAAAAAAAAAGTGAAGGTCGATAATAAATATGCAGTTGCTGTTAACGCAAGGGAAAAGAAGTACAGACAGATTGTTTGGTGGTTCCGACTTAGTTAGCCTTTCAGCTGTTGGATTAAAAGTGTTCGGAATGACAGAAATGTTAGACTTCAGCCCTTTATGTGCTATTGCTAATTTTGTACTCTTCTATCAAGTTCAGGTTTATTATTATCTGACCGCTCATATGCAACCTGACGAAACAGCATTTCTCCGAACCACTGCAGACACATATGCACACAATACGCAGGGCTCAGCAATAGCACCTGTACATAAAGATACAATTTAAAATAAATATATATCAATATTTGGGGGTGATTTAGTTGATTACAGGATTCAGTTCATCAATCCCACAGCCTGCGGAAAGAAGCTTTTCCCCAGCCAGACAGTCCTGTACCTCCTTCGTGATAGTAGTGGGTCAAAGATCCTGTGTTGCTGGATGGGAATGGTCCTCAATAATTCTTTGTGCAGGATATGGTCTTACAAAGTGCAGGATATAAAGTAATTAAACAGTGCAGGCACAGTATCTCTTTACCAAAGAGAGGTCCATTCATAGAAACATGGAAACATAGAAGATAGGAGCAGGAGTAGGTCATTCGACCCTTCGAGCCTGCTCCGCCATTCAACGAGATCATGGCTGACCTTAAAGTTCAGTACCCCGTCCCTGCTTTCTCTCCGTAACCTTTAAAACCCTTATACTGAAGAAATAGATCTAATTCCCTCTTAAATATATTTAATGAACCTGCCTCTACTGCCCTCTGTGGCAATGAATTCCACAGATTCACCACCCTCTGGGTCAAGAAATTCCTCCTCATCTCAGTCCTAAATGTTTTGCCTATTATCCTCAAACCATGGCCCCGGGTTCTGGATTTTCCCACCATTGGAAACATCCCATCTGCATCCATTCTGTCCAGTCCTGCCAGAATTTTATAGGTCTCTATGAGATCCCCTCTTAATCTTCTAAACTCCAGCGAGTACAATCCCAATTTGCGCAATCTTTCCTCATAAGTCATTCCTGCCATTCCAGGTATCAGCCTGGTGAATCGCCTCTGCACTCCCTCCATTGCAAGAACATCCTTCCTTAGATAAGGTGACCAAAACTGCACACAATACTCCAGGTGGGGTCTCACCAAGGCCCTGTACAGCTGCAGTAAGGTATCCTAGTTCCTATACTCATACCCTCTTGATATGAAGGTCAACATACCATTCAAGGGTTTGATAACAGCAAGAAAGCAACTGACCTTTAATCTAGAGGTTTGTGTTTTCAAACTCGTGTTTAATTTGCCTGATGTAAGGGGAGAAGAGGAAGGACAACTTAGATGGAATTGTTGCAGTGTTGACAAGCAGTTCCTCCCCCTCTCCAATCTCCACAGATAATAGGGGGCCCTGCCTCACAGCTCTAGGTCCTCAGGTGCTGTCTGTGTGGAGTTTGCTTGTTCTCATTCTGCCTGCTATGAATTTTCTCCAGGTGCTCAGTGTTCTTCATCCATGCCAAGCATGTGGGGGTTAACTGACCATACAAATGTGTGGGGTGAGTAATTGAATTTGATGAGGATTTTTAAAAATAATTTTGGAGGGGATGTAGACTTTGTAGGTTGAGCTAGTGATTATTTGCCCATTCTTAAATGCCCCCAAGAAAGTGCTTGTGAGCTTCCTCTTGAATGTGCGGAAAATAAAGCAATGGGATTAATGTAAAATGGGTCATTGATGGTCAGTGCAGATGCGATGGGTCTAATTCAGCATCTAACTGAGCCAATACTTCAATCTCTCCTTCCCCCCACCTCCTTACACTGAATATTCAATCATTCTCTCTCTCTTTCTCACTATTCTCCCCCTCTTTCCCTTCCTTCATTCTCTCCCTCTCACTCTCCCTCCCTCTCTGTCCCATTCTCCCACTTTCTCTCTCCTCACTTTCTCTCTCCCCTCTTTCCCCTATCTCTCCCCCTTCCTCTCAATTCTCTCTCCTTCCTACTCTCCCCCTCTCCCACTCTCTCTCTCTCCCTCTTTCTCACTTGCTCTTCCCTCTCTCCCATTCTCCCTCTCTCTCCCCCTCTTTCCCCTCTTTCATTCTCTCCCTCTCTATCCCATTCTCCCACTTTCTCTCTCCCCACTTTCTCTCTCCTCTCTTTCCCCTATCTCTTCCCCTCCCTCACACTCGCTTCCTCTCACACGCACTCAATTCTCTCTCCTTCTTACTCTCCCCCTCTCCCACTCTCCCTCTCTCTCCCTCTTTCTCACTCGCTCTTCCCACTCTCCTTATCCCACTCTCCCTCTTTCTCACTCACTCTTCCCTCTCTCCCCTTCTCCCACTCTCCCTCCCTCTTTCTCACTTGCTCTTCCCTCTCTCTCTCCCCCTCTCTTTCCCCTCTTTCCCTCTCCTTCTCTCTCTCTCCCTCTCTATCCCATTCTCCCACTTTCTCTCTCCCTTCCTTCCCCTATCTCTCCCCTCTCTCTCACTCTCTTCCTCTCTCACTCACTCACCCTCTCTCTGTCACTCTCTCCCTCCTACTTTCCCACTCTCTCCCTCAATCTCATTCTCCCTCTCCTCCCTTTCTCTTTCTCTCTCTGTCTGTCTGTCTGTCTGTCTGTGTGTCTGTGTGTCTGTGTGTCTGTCTGTCTGTCTGTCTGTCTGTCTCTCTCTCTCTCTCTCTCTCTCTCTCTCTCTCTCTGGTGGTATTCAATGGGTGACCATTGAGATGAAAAGATCAAGAAAGCATTGACCCAGTGGACTTGGCTCTGACATGGACCTTCACCACAACAATGCAATACAATCCTGACCAAGGGCTGAGAGTTTTCTTCAGGAACAATGAGGTGTGGTATAGTTTAGACATAATGTACTCTACCTGACAAATCCGCCAAGAGTGTGCACTCCTGGTACTGATAGTCCTTGCTTTGGTGAGTTCCGAATACATTTTTTTTTAGTGGGGAGGAGGGGGAAATGCCCAGAACATGGAGTAACCAAAGTAAAGGCATTGTATTTGAGTATTATTTTATCTTGTGGTCAGAGTATCCATGGACCACTGCAGAAGCTGCACACTACAGTTCTTTGCTACGCTATTTCATTTTTTCATGAACTACTATTTCAGGGTCACCAACACTGAGAAAAGGGCGAGTGTGAGACTTTAATGACTTAGCAAAATAAGCAGGTCATGCTTAGTTTCGGGAAATGGGGAAAATGCATTAAGATTTCAGCTCCATTCCTGGAAGGGCTCCAGGTGTAGGCCCAGCAATTATCAGCCAGTAGGTTTGACACTAGTGGTTGGTAAACTAATGGAAGGTATTTTGAGAGATAATATATATAAGTATCTAGAGGGGCAGGGACTGATCAGGGACACCCAACATGGGTTTGTTGGGGGGAAGGTCATGTTTGACAAATCTTGCTGAATTTTTTGAGGAGGTGACTAGGAAGATCAATGAGGGAGGCCTTACTGATAAAGTTCCACATGGAAGGTTGGTAAGGAAGAATTAGTCACTAGGGATAAATGTGGAGGGATTCAGATGGGTTCAACGGTGGCTAGAAGATAGGTACCAGAGAGTCATGGTGGACAACTGTCATCAGGATGGAGGCTGGTGACGAGCGGTGTGCCTCCGGGATCGGTGTTGGATCCTTTATGATTCATCATTTACATTAATAATTTGGATGATGGGGTGGTAAATTGGGTGAGTTAATATGCAAAAATAGGAGGAGTTGTGAATAGTGAGGATGGTTTTCGGGGACTGCAGAAGGGTTTGGATGGCTTAGAAGAATGGGCTGAAAGGTGGCCGATGGAGTTTAATGTAGATAAGTGTGAAGTTCTTCATTTTGGGAAGAATAATCAAAACAGGATGTATACGGTGAAGGGGAGGTCATTGACGAATGCAGAGGAACAGAGAGATCTTGGAATAATGGTTCATCATTCTTTGAAGGTGGATTCTCATGTAGACAGGGTGGTGAAGAAGGTTTTTGGTATGCTGGCCTTTATAAATAGGTGCTGGGAGGTGATGTTGGACTGTTTAAGGCATTGGTAAGGCAAAGTTTGAATTATTGTGTGCAGTTCTGGTCTCCAAATTATAGGAAGAATATCAATAAGGTAGAAAGGGTGCAGAGAAGATTTACTAAAACGTTGCCTAGATTGCAGTATCTAGAATTCGGAAAAAGATTGAGTAGACTGGGTCTTTATTCATTGGAGAGTAGAAAGTTGAGGGGGGATTTGATAGAAGTATTTAAAATTATGAGGGGGATACATAGAGTAGATGTGGATAGGCTCTTCCCCTTGAGGGTAGGTGAGATTGGAAAGAGGGGTCATAAGTTAAAGGATAGGGGGATAAAGTTTAGAAGTAACATGAGAGGAAGTTTCTTCACTCAGAGAGTGGTGGCTGAGTGGAATGACCTTCCGGAAGTGGTGGTTGTAGCAGGGTCAATTTTGTCATTTAAGAGAAAGTTGGATGAGTACATGGATGTGAGGGGATTGGAGGGTTATGGGCAGGGAGCAGGTTGGTGTGACTAGAGGAGTTCACTTAAATCAGTGCAGACTAGAAGGACCGAGATGGCCTGTTTCTGTACTCTAATTTTTATATGGTTATATATGGTCTATTGGAACTTCTAGTTAGCTCATCAGGTTCCAATTGAAGAATATGGTGAGGTCACCTGTGCTCACTTGGCCAACTGTCTGTGTGATTAGCACGGATGGGACGCACGGTTTTGAAGGGCAAAAGGGCCCACTACATGTTGACTGTTCTGTGACTTCCTCTGCACAACCCGTCTGCTTGTAGAATATGGAACAAAAATCTACACCATCATACAGGTCCTTTGGCCCACGTTATTTTTCCGACACAAGAAACCACTCAAATGACTGTCTAGAACAGTGGTTCTCAACCTTTTACTTTCCACTCACACACCACTTTAATCCCGATGCCATCGGTGCTCTGTGATCAGTGGGTGGGAAGAAAAAGTTCGAAAAACCACTGTTTTAAACATCCCTCATTGACTCGTTATATGCATGGTTTCAGATCTCCAAAGGAAATGGGCCAATGACATTTTTTCTCAAGCAAAATATTTCAGTAACAATTGGATCTAAAGCAGTGATACTCAACCTTCCATTTCCTCTCACATCCCACCTTAGGCAAACCCATACTAATCAGAGAGCACCTATGGGATAGGGATTACTTAAAGCAGCATGTGAGTGGAAAGATAAAAGGTTGAGAACCACTGGTCTACAATTCCCCTACTGTTCGACCCCTCATTTTTCTCAGTTCCCTGTACCCCGTTTTATGAATACTCGCTTCATGCAAATTTGCTCTGACGGAGAAACCTGTGCTGGCTTTTTATGAAAGGAATTTCACTTTTACAAAAGCAGCAAGATCTTATAGAGGCTGCACGTGCATCCCAAGCAGCTCTTTCCTTGGGAACTACGATGAGATGTCAATAGATAGGTGATCCCCTTCCTCTCTCTCCCCTACATTCCATTCTCCTGCATCTACCACCCGCTGGTGTCTCTAAGGTTGAGGTCACCATCCCCCCCCCACCTCCCCCCATGGAGTGTAGAAGAAACAGATGTGTGTTCCTTGAATGCAGTGCTGAGTGGTGGGGAGGAGGGGTTAGTTCTGACTGGAACGCATTAGAAGGTTCAAAAAGTAAATTTCTACTTTTATAGGCTGTGTATTTATCATATAATTCCTGCTTTTAATAAATGTTAGTGTTATTTTGCATTTTATGCGATATTTGGTAGGTTATTTGTGGGGTCTGGGAACACTCAAAAAATTTTCCCATACAAATCAATTGTAATCGCTTCTTTGCTTTACGCAATTTTTGCTTTCGTAGGAATGCTCTAGTTTTGTAAGCAGGGCATACCTGTACCTATCTAATAGTCTCTTAAAAGATCCGATTGTGCCTGCCTCCATTACCATGGTCAGCAATGCATTCCATGCACCCACCACTTTTTGTGTGAAGAACTTACCTCTTACATCCCCCCCTGCACTTACTCCCAAACACATTAGAATAACAGCCCCTCACGTTAGTCACTTCAGGCCTGAGACAAAGCCTCTGGTCATCCACACGATCAGCACCTCTCATCATCTTGAACACCGCTCATCCACATCCCGCCCCCCCCATCCCACCGTTGTTCCAAGGAGAAAAGATCAAGTTCACTCAATCTTAACAAATGCTTTAGCGTCAGTTCTGCCAACTTGCTGTGGACTTGTGGAGAGCGGGGAGCGGAGGCTGGAGTCCAACCATTCAGTCTGACTGCCGTCGAGCCATACAACCCATCAAAGGAGCCGACGGTAGTTTATTTTAAAATCCTGTGTCCATGGAATCTTGGCCCAAGATATGTGGGTGGCAGACTCCAGAGAAGCAAAGGATTGGTGCAAGGCACTAGAAAATGGGGAGAGCATCCACCCCCACCACCACCATCATTTGTTGAAGGAGAGGCAGAGAAGATGACCTACATGATGGCAACCATTGTGGCAGGCAAGCAAGGGGCTCCGAGACTGAAGGAATCACAAGCTCCGTACTGCTGGCGACTGCGGTCAAGGGACTTGAGCCAGGCTGTGGACTGCTGGAGACTGGCTGAAGGGGTGCCAGGCATCATAAGCAGGATGCGACAGGGTACCGAGGGCACTAAGGGCTTACTGATGGTGTTGGAATTTGGACCTGGAGTTCATGTTTGGACTGAAGGCTTGGTGGCTGCAGAGGTTGCAGGAGCACAGGAGGTGAATCCACAGATGCTCAGTGACTCTGGGAAGACTCTCGTTTGCTTCTCTTTCTCTGACTGTAAGTGATTTGTGATGATGGTGAATCTTTGTCCGCCTTAGGGTGGATTAAAAGAAATTTCCTGTCACATTTTCCATTTTATTTTATGACAATAAAATAATTGTGAATCATAAAGATGATGCAAGTTTTAAGTTCCTTGTAAATGGGCAACCAGATTGACTAAAACCGAGAAACACGAGAGACTGCAGGCACTGGAATTTGATGCCAAACCCAATCTGCCAGAGGAACTGAACACACTGGGAGAAAAAAGGCTGGTTGGTGTTTCAGGACGAGACCCTTCTTCAAGACCGATGATGGATCCCTGCCCGAAAAATCCACAACTCTTC
This sequence comes from Narcine bancroftii, assembly GCF_036971445.1. Classification (NCBI taxonomy): domain Eukaryota; kingdom Metazoa; phylum Chordata; class Chondrichthyes; order Torpediniformes; family Narcinidae; genus Narcine; species Narcine bancroftii. The sequence goes on along the minus strand of NC_091474.1, from coordinate 239,567,512 downwards.
ACCACCTCCTGATGCCTGTGACAGACTATATAGATATGTTTTTTGGAGATAAATTGGGGAAAGGTTTGTTTTTTTTTAATTTTTTATTTTTCACACTATAGATCACAATATTCAAGATATACACATTTCTCCTTTCAAATATATACAGTGTCGTTTTCTCCCCCCCTCCCTCCTCCCCTCCCCCGCCCACCTCCCCCTCCATCCATTCAAAACTCTGAGTCCAAGATACATCAAACCCATCAAACAATGTTGTCACTCAACATTAACGAACAAAAACTTCCACTGGATCAATTCTTTCCATTCTCTTTTCCTTTTGTCATTTTAGGTGATAGATGTCCCGGTAGGTTTTCTCTATTATATTCCATGTACGGCTCCCATATTTGTTCAAATAATGTTATATTATTTCTTAAACTATATGTTATTTTTTCTAATGGAATACATTTATTCATTTCTATATACCATTGCTGTATTTTCAACTTATCTTCTAATTTCCAGTTTGACATAATACATTTTTTTGCTACAGCTAGGGCTATCTTAACAAATCTTTTTTGTACACCCTCCAAATCAAGTCCAAATTCTTTATTTTTTATGTTACTTAGGAGGAAGATCTCTGGGTTTTTTGGTATATTGTTTTCTGTAATTTTATTTAATATCTGGTTTAGATCTTCCCAAAATTTTTCACCTTTTCACAAGTCCAGATTGCATGAATTGTTCCTATTTCTTTTTTACAACGAAAACATCTGTCAGATACTGTTGGATCCCATTTATTTAACTTTTGAGGAGTGATATATAACCTATGTATCCAATTATATTGTATCATACGTAATCTCGTGTTTATTGTATTTCTCATAGTTCCTAAACATAACCTCTCCCATGTTTCCTTTTTTATCTTTATGTTTAAATCTTGTTCCGATTTTTGTTTAGTTTTACCATTTGTTTCCTCATTCTCCTTTTCTTGTAATTTGATATACATGTTTGTTATAAATTTTTTAATTATCATTGTGTCTGTAATCACATATTCAAAATTGCTTCCTTCTGGTAACTTCAGACTGTTTCCCAATTTATCCTTTAAATAGGATTTTAATTGGTAATATGCCAGCACTGTATCTTGAGTTATATTATATTTATCCTTCATTTGTTCAAAGGATAATAATTTATTCCCCGAAAAACAATTTTCTATTCTTTTAATCCCTTTTTTCTCCCATTCTCTAAAAGACAGGTTATCTACCGTAAAAGGGATTAGCTGATTTTGCGTCAGTATTAGTTTTGATAATTGGTAGTTTGTTTTATTTCCTTCTACATGAATCTTCTTCCAAATATTAAGCAAATGGTGCAATACTGGAGAGTTCCTATGTTTTACCAATTTTTCATCCCATTTATATAATATATGTTCAGGTATCTTCTCCCCTATTTTGTCTAGCTCTAATCTAGTCCAATCTGGCTTTTCTTTTGTTTGGTAAAAATCTGATAGATATCTTAATTGTGCGGCTCTATAATAATTTTTAAAATTTGGCAGTTGTAAGCCTCCTTGTCTATACCATTCTGTTAATTTATCTAGTGCTATCCTCGGTTTCCCTCCTTTCCATAAAAATTTCCTTATTATTTTCTTTAACTCCTTAAAGAATTTTTCTGTCAAGTGTATTGGCAGTGCCTGAAATAGGTATTGCATCCTTGGAAAAATGTTCATTTTAATACAGTTTATCCTTCCTGTTAATGTTAATGGTAAGTCTTTCCAATGCTCTAAATCTTCCTGTATTTTTTTCATTAGTGGATAGTAATTAAGTTTATATAGATGGCTGAGGTTTTTATTTATTTGTATACCTAGGTATCGTATTGTTTGCATTTGCCATCTAAACGGTGATTCTTTCTTGAATTTTGAGAAATCCCCATTATTCATTGGCATTGCTTCACTTTTATTTGCATTAATCTTGTATCCCGACACTTCTCCATACTCCTTCAATTTCTTATTAATTCTTTTATTGATGTTTCTGGTTCCATTAGGTATACTATAACATCATCTGCAAATAAACTGATTTTGTATTCCTTGCCTTTTATTTTTATCCCTTTTATTTTATTTTCTGTTCCTATCAGTTCTGCTAGTGGTTCTATGGCTAACGCGAACAATAAGGGCAATAGTGGGCATCCCTGTCTTGTTGATCTGCTTAAGTTAAAATGTTTTGATACATATCCATTTACTGTCACTCTTGCCAATGGCCCCTTATATAATGCTTTAATCCAATTAATATATTTCTCTGGTAAACTAAATTTTTGTAGTACCTTGAATAAATAATTCCATTCTACTCTGTCGAAGGCCTTCTCTGCGTCTAAAGCAACTGCTACTGTTGGAGTTTTATTTCCTTCTACTGCATGAATTAAGTTAATAAACTTACAAATATTATCTGTTGTTCGTCTTTTTTTTATGAATCCAGTTTGGTCTAGACTTACTATTTTTGGTACATAATTGGCTAATCTGTTTGCTAATAATTTAGCTATTATCTTGTAATCTGTGTTAAGTAAAGATATTGGTCTATATGACGCTGGTGTAAGTGAATCTTTCCCTGTCTTTGGTATTACTGTAATTATTGCTGTTTTGCACGAATCTGATAAGCTTTGTGTTTTATCAATCTGGTTGATTACTTCCAGGAGGGGAGGAATTAATAAATCTTTAAATGTTTTATAGAATTCTATTGGGAGACCATCCTCTCCTGGTGTTTTATTATTCGGCAGATTTTTTATTGTCTCTTGTATTTCTACTATTTCAAATGGTTCTATTAATTTATTTTGTTCCTCTGTTTGTAATTTCGGTAGTTCAATTTTAGTTAAGAATTCATCTATTTTGCCTTCTTTCCCTTCGTTTTCAGTTTGGTATAATTGTTCGTAGAATTCTCTGAAATTTTCATTAATTTCTGTTGGATTATATGTGATCTGTTTGTCTTTTTTCCTTGATGCCAATACCATTCTTTTAGTTTGTTCTGTCTTAAGCTGCCACGCTAGAATTTTGTGCGTTTTTTCTCCTAGTTCGTAATATTTCTGCTTTGTCTTCATTATATTTTTCTCCACCTTATATGTTTGAAATGTTTCATATTTTATTTTTTTATCTACCAATTCCCTTCTTTTAGTAGTATCTTCCTTCCTTGTTAATTCTTTCTCTATATCTGCTATTTCCCTTTCCAACTGTTCTGTTTCCTGATTGTAATCCTTCTTCATCTTAGTTACGTAACTTATTATTTTCCCTCTAATGAACGCTTTCATTGCGTCCCATAATATAAACTTATCCTTCACTGATTCCGTATTTATTTCAAAATACATTTTAATTTGTCTTTCTATGAAATCTCTAAAATCCTGTCTTTTAAGTAGCATGGGGTTTAATCTCCATCTATACATTTTTGGAGGGATGTCCTCTAACTCTATTGTCAATATCAAGGGTGAAAGGTCCGATAATATTCTAGCTTTATATTCTGTTTTCCTAACTCTATCTTGTATACAAGCTGATAACAGGAATAAATCTATTCTTGAATATGTTTTATGTCTATCTGAATAATATGAATATTCCTTTTCCTTTGGGTGTTGTTTCCTCCATATATCCAAAAGTTGCATTTCTTGCATCGATTTAATTATAAATTTGGTTACTTTATTCTTTCTGTTAATTTTTTTCCCGGTTTTATCTATGTTTGAATCCAAATTGAGATTGAAATCCCCTCCTATTAATATATTCCCTTGCGTATCTGCTATCTTCAGAAAAATATCCTGCATAAATTTTTGATCTTCTTCATTAGGCGAATATATATTAAGTAAATTCCAAAACTCCGAATATATCTGACATTTTATCATTACATATCTTCCTGCTGGATCTATTATTTCCTCTTCTATTTTAATTGGTACATTTTTACTGATTAATATAGCCACTCCTCTAGCTTTTGAGTTATATGACGCTGCCGTTACATGTCCTATCCAATCTCTCTTTAATTTCTTGTGCTCCACTTCAGTTAAATGTGTTTCTTGTACAAATGCAATATCATTTTTTTCTTTTTTCAGTAAATTTAGCAGATTCTTCCTTTTGATTTGGTTATGTATTCCATTAATATTTAAAGTCATATAGTTTAATGTAGCCATTTTATACTTTGTTTATCTTTCCTTTCCGTTTCCTCATCATCACCTTTCCTTCTCATCCATTTCTGCTTTCTTTCTTTGAACAGTTTATAAGACAACATTTTTAACACATCAAACATTCCCCTTATTCTCCTACCTAATATTTCTTTAACCCCATTGTCCCCTCCCCTTCCTGAGTTGCCCATTATCCCTTGTCGGGCAACCACATCTCCCCTCTCCATTTGGATTTGTGAATTGCTCACAAGCGCCAACTGATTTGCAATGACCGTAATTTCTCCCTACCCAGCCCCCCCCAGAAAAGATTTCAATTTTTATATACAACAAAGGTCACTTTCTAAATTCCCTCTTTACTCCTCTCTTCCCTTTTTTCCCCTCATTAATTCTTCTCTATACACTATATATTTTCTTTTAAATGCACATACACTTATGTAATATATGTATTATATATGTATATAGTCCTATACACACGTCTTTTTAGTTCGCAGTCTTTTGTACTCTCATTACACGTCTTCATCTCTCAGTCTATTTTGTAATTGTTCTGCAAATTTTCGTGCTTCCTCTGGATCCGAGAATAGTCTGTTTTCCTGTCCTGGAATAAATATTTTCAATACCACTGGATGCTTTAGTATAAATTTATACCCTTTCTTCCATAAAATCGCCTTTGCTGTATTGAACTCCTTTCTCTTCTTCAGGAGTTCAAAACTTATATCTGGATAAATAAAAATTTTTTGCCCTTTGTACTCCAGTGACTTATTGTCCTCTCTTACTTTCTCCATTGTTTTCTCCAGTACCTTTTCTCTTGTAGTATATCTTAGGAAATTTACTAAAATGGATCTTGGCTTTTGTTGTGGTTGTGGTTTAAAGGCTAATGCTCTACGTGCCCTTTCTATTTCCATTTCTTGCTGTAGTTCTGGACATCCTAAGATCCTGGGGATCAAATCTCTCATATTCTTGCCTTCTTCATCTTCCTTAAGGCCCACTATCTTTATAATTTTCCATTATATCTATTTTCTGAGCTAACAGCTCTTGTGTCTCTTTAACTTTTTTATTAGATTCTTCTAATTTCTTTTTTAAGTCCTCTACCTCCATTTCTACTGCTGCTTCTCGTACTTCCACCTTGTCCATTCTTTTTCCTATTTCTGATATGGTCTTAACTATTTTATTCACTTTCTCTTCTGTGTTGTTTATTCTTCTTTTTAAATCACTAAATTCTTGTGCTTGCCATTCTTTAAATGACTCCATGTATTCTTTAATAAGAGAAAGTATATCCATTGTCTTGCCTTTCCCTTCTTCTTCCATTTCACTGTACTCTTCCTCTTCTTCCTCTGGGTTGGCCATCTGTTGTTTCTTTGTTTTCTTTTTCTTCTCTTCTTTCTTGTTTTCGTTGTCTTCTATGTTCTCCTCTTGCTGCTGCTGTTCTGTAGCTGTCATTGCCGGCTGTGGAGATCGACACCCCAGCTGGTCGCCCCTCCCGTCGGTGTGTTTTTTTGCATGTGCGGTTGCGCATTTTTACTCGGCTCAGCGAGCCATTTTTGTAGTCCACTTTCTACCGACCTGAGGGAGCGGGTTTCTCTCTCCACCGCGGACCTCTTCGAACAGGTAAGGCCTTCTCCTTCTTCTTCCGTTGTCTTCTCTTCCTCTCTTCTCACCGTTGGTTTTGACTTTTCTATTTTCGTCGCCATCTTCTTTCCACCTTTATGTTCACTTTACTTTAATTTTTATTTTTGTGCCTTTGTGCTTTCCTTTATTTTTTTCAACTTTTCTGAAGAGGGCTGGAGTTCACCGTCCGGCCACTATGCCATCACGTGACTTCCCCCGGGAAAAGGTTTGTTAAAGTAGTTACATACAAACACTTTAAAACAGATCTTATTCGAAATACTGGAGCTCTGTTAAGGCTAGACTTATCAGCCCCACAGCTTTTGCAAGAGCTTTGGAAAGTGCCCAAGAGATTTCACTAATAGATTGTTGTTTACAATAAGGCAACAGATGAAAGATCTTGTCAGAGCTGCAGATTGTCTGGAGCTGTTCTAAGAGGGTCATGTAGTTTGGAAAGCAGAGAGGGTCAAACAGGTTTTTTTTCTCTCAGAGAGGGAGAGAGAAACAGAAATCACTTCTACAGTGTTATAGCAAGCAACAGTAGCTGGGACTGGAAGAGGACAAGCTGGCAAGCTCGTGGAAAGCCCCATTTTGAAGATGGGTTCTTATTTCATCCTGGTTAAAGCCCTTGTGGATGATGTAAGAGGAGAGTACTGGCTGTCTAATGTTTCACTTGGAATAAAAGAAACAAAAAAGAACTCTGTGGTGACCTGAAAGAAAGAGGTTATCATCTGGAGAACCCTGAGGGGTCAAGTTTCATCAGCAAGACACTGGATTGGCTGATTAAAAAGGAATCAGTTGTAAATGTCCTGGAACAACAAATCTCTCTCTGAAAACCAACCAGAAACTTCCTGAGCGGAAACCATTTACTTTTCAAGCACCAAAGCCTGGTGAACTTTATAAATGTTAAATTCTGTTGCACAGTATGAGAATTGCCTGCAACCAGTGAACTAGGAGGTATGAAAAGTGAGATTTGACTGGGAACCTAAGAACTTTTCTGAACTTACACACACATTTTATACATGTGCACTTTGAATTAGAAGGGGGTTGTTAGGTTAGTTAAGTCCATAGTGATAAGTTAAAGTGTGATTCTGTTTTCATATTTAAAGATAATTAAAACCAACTTTTGTTTAATTAACTTTTTGTCTTGGTGAATATCTAATGCTGCTGGGTTCTGGGGTCCTCTGGGCTTGTAACATGCCCCTTGAGTTCCTCTAGCCAGTTGTGTGCGAATTGAAACTGAGGAAGGTCAAGCCGGCCACAGTGGCACAGCGAAGAGGACTACTAGCTCACAGCTCCTGGGTTCGAGTTGGGGGCTGGAGCGTGCTGAGTGGCCCCTTCTCCGGGTGACTGTCCATGTTTCCTCCCGGGGGCTCCATCATCCACCCCCCGCATGCAAATAACAGGCCCAAGAACCAAAGGCAGTTGGTGTGCATGTGAGGAAGTGCACATTTAATGTAGATTACATCGAGTAATATTCCTGCGGGCCAAGCAGAATTTCTACTTATCGGGACCTGTAAACTGTACTCAAGATGAAAGATACGTAGACCAAAGAGAGAAGTGTAAACAAATAAAGAAATGTAAACAAACTGATGGTGCAAAATACAGAAAAAATAAATATTGTGTAATAAATAATGTGTGAAGTTAACATTAAAACGTTACAGCATTGTACAGGCCCTTTGACCTTCCATATAACTTTGGCCAAACCATATAAAAGTGCTAAATATTCCCTTTCATCCATGTGCCTATCTAGTCATCTTTTAAAGACCCCTAATGTTTCAGCCTCTACCACCAATCCTGGGAAGTCATTCCAGGCCTCAATAACTCTCTGGGTTAAAAGCCTACCCCTGATATCTCCCTGTAACGTGATCGATAGATACTCGGAGACGTGTCTGGAGCACAAACAGGGTTTTATTAGCTTATAATTAATGGCTGGTATCTTCAATGATCTTCAGATAAATCGGAGGTTTGGCGGGAAAACAGGGTTTATATCAGGACAGATGGGGGGTGGAACCAAGAGGAGGGGCCGGTTGTCTAATCTACCCATAGACATTGAATTCCAGTTCACTGCATTCACCCCCTCCTTCAGAAGAGAACCAGCGGGTGAAAACAGAGACCACATTCACCAACACAAGCTTTTTGCAATTACTGATCGTTTGAGCTTGTCGGGGGGGGGGGGGGGTCTGGTTATTCTGGTTGAGTGGTTTGGAACTGGTGGGCTTTGCACTTCCAGAATTTCCTGTGCCTCCTGTGGGTCTTGGATAGTAGGGCTCTGGGGTCCCGGATCCGATGGATGTGTGGTTGGAACCATGGAATCCAGAACCCTGCGCAGGATATTTGGAGGTTCCAGGCCTATTGTGGGTGTCGGGACATCTGTTCCTGAAGGTGCCAGATCTCTGATCGAGATGGTATCCTCTCTGCCATCCGGGTATGCCACATATGCATACAATGGATTTGCAAGCAGTAGGTGATCTATCTCATCCTGGTGCCATTAGCCATGCTGGAAGAGTTAACCCCGACGTGGATTTCCTTGGGAATGCAAATATTAGCTCGTGAGGAATTGCAGAGAGGTGACCTTTTGGAGTGGAGCGCGGTGGGCAGAACTTCTTGCCAGCGTGAGTCTGGAAGGCCTTTAGACAGGAGAGCTAATTTCTCAGCTTTCCAAACCGTTGTGTTCTATTATTCCCCTGGAGGTTGTAGCTAATTGTCCTGCTTGAGACGATGCCTCTTACGAGTAGGTATCGGTGTAGTTCTTCGCTCATAATTGATGAGACGCGGTCGCTATGAATATAGCTGGGATACCCGAACATGGTGAAAATGGAGTGCAGAGTTCTGATCACTGTGGTGCTGGAGGTGTCTGGGCAGAGGCTAGTGAATGAAAAGTGCGAGTACTCATCAATAACATTAAGAAGGTACATATTTCTATTGGTGGAAGGAAGGGGCCCTTTGAAATCGATCCTGAGTTGTTCGAAGGGCGGGAAGATCTTATCACGTGCTCTTTGTCAGGGTGGTAGAAGTGTGGTTTGGAGTCAGCGCAGACCTGGCAATGACCCAGTCATCTACTTGATGTCTTTGATACAGAAAAATTGGTTGCGTGCCTTGATGCCCAAGTGGCATAGCTCGTCATGAAGTGACCGGAACTGGCTGGTGTTTGCAGCTGTACAGCTTCCTCAGGATGGGGCTTCTGGAGGTTCATTAAGCGAACCTGGCCTATACACTATCTCATAGTTAAAGGTGGAGAGTTCGATCCTCCACCTCGCGATCTTGTCATTCTTTATTTTGTCCCTGTTCATATTATTGAACATGAATGCTACAGATCGCTGAACAGTGAGCAGTGCGAATTTCCGGCCGGCCAGGTAGTGCCTCCAGTGCCTGGTGGCCTCCACAATGGCCTGAACCTCTTTCTCCACTGAGCTCGTGGCCTTGTAGGGTGTGGGACAAGAAAGCTACCAGCCTGCCCGCCAGGTTAAGGGTCGTGGCCAGAGCTATGTCAGAGGCATCGCTCTGCACCTGGATGGTGCATTTTCGTCCACCGCATGCAGGCTGGCTTTTGCGATGTAGCTCCTGACGTAGCTAAAAGTCACCTGGGCTTCAGCTGATAATGGAAAGGAAGTGGATTTTAAAAGGGAGTGGACCTTGTCAGCGTAATGAGGTACCCATTGGGCATAGTAGAGAAGAAGCCCAGGTAACTCCTTAAAACTTTCATGGTCCGTGGGATAGGGAAGTCTAAGAGGGTGTGCATACTATCGGGGTCTGGGCCAATTACGCCGTTCTCCACCACATAACCCAGGATGGCTAGATATTTAGACTGGAAAACACACTTACTGACATTGTATTGAGGTTCAGGGGTTTGACTGCGTGGAGAATCTTCTGAAGACTGCCGTTGTGGTCCTCCAGATTGTGTCCACAAATGGTGACTTTGTCGAGATAGGGGAAGGTAGCCCTTAACTCGTATTTGTCTACCATTTCGTCCATCTGCTTGTGGAAGACAGAGAACCCATTTGTAATACCAAAAGGGACCCTCAGGAACTGATAAAGCCATCTGTCTGCCTTGAATGCTGTGTAGGGACAGTCCTCAGAATGGATTGGTAACTGGTGATATGCAGCTTTCAGGTCGATGGTCAAATAGACGAAGTACTGCTTAATTTCGTTCAGCATATCCGAGATTCGGGGGAAGGGGTATGTGTCAAGGAGTGTGAAGTGATTAATAGTCAAATCACTAGCCTGGGCTTTTCTCCCCCTATCTCAACAACCACCTGGGCTCTCCACAGCTGGTGCTAGGTTCAACGATTTTTTTTCCTTAAGCAGCCATGGTGTTTCGGCTCTCATAAATTCTCGATCCCCTGCAATGTATTGCCAGTTCTGTTTGGCTATCAGCTTATAGTGCGGGTTTAGGTTCTGAAACAAGATGGGAGAGAGGTCGATATTCAGCGTGGAGAGACCGCATGTAGTGTCTGGCTTTTGAGAACTTCCATTCCACACTATGGTTGGGGGTAGTGGGCCTGAGTACTCCATGGTCATGCTTTTAAGGTGACACAGGAAGTCCAGGCCCAGCAACACATTTTTGAGTTGTTCATCTGGTGGAAGGTTACGGAGAGAAGGCGGGGACGGGGTACTGAACTTTAAGATCAGCCATGATCTCGTTGAATGGCGGAGCAGGCTCGAAGGGCCAAATGACCTACTCCTGCTCCTATCTCCTATGTTTCTATGTTTCTATGACAGATGCCAATGCTCCAGAGGCTGCATTGCTCACCCTGTCAACGTCGTCTTGATTCGAGGGCCATGAAGATGGCTGCCATTCCTGCCATTGCTTCATTTCTGGATTACTTCGATGCTTCACATCCTGTAGCGTTTCCCTCCACGAGGCGCAGCGAAGTGGCGGTGGTGAGCAACATGGAGAGGCAGGGACCCGCACTTCTGGGCTTGAGCACAGGGCGTACAATAGTTCAGGGGTTGTGCACACAGCTGCCTTCCTGGGGTTACCTCAGCCCGACAGACCTTTGCCCAGTGTCCCCTCTTACCATATCCTGAAGACATGGAATCCTTTACAGGGCATCTGGTGCAATGGTGTTTGCCTGTCCACAAACGTATCATCCCTGGTTGCGTGTGGCCATGGTAGTCAGTACTGGGGACGGCTGTGCTCCGCAGGCCTTGTCTTTCAAGAAGGCTCTGCTTTTGTTCAAGAGGTCGTCCACTCCCAGATGGGCCTGTTCAAGAGATTTTACCAGATTGAGGGTACTGGCAAGGTCCTTCTTCCCCAACTCTATCAGTCACTGCCTCACGTACCTCGATCTCACTCATGCCATGAGTGTATCCGGACTTGCTCTTCTTCTCTCACCTGTGCTGAGACCGCTTCATAGTGGCACTTTCTCATCAGCATCCATAGTTCCAGAACATAGTTGTCCAGCGATTCACTCAATCATTGCTGACATTGAGAGAGTCAAGGTCCTGCCAGCACCTCATTTTGAGGCCTCATGCAGTGGACTTTTAGCCCTTCAATGACCGTCTCATATGTTGAACAGTCCTTGATGACCGCATATCACTTGGGACTGACTCAGGTGAGGAGGGCCGATCCCCGGAGTTTGTCAGAGTGAAAAACTTTGGGTGGCCATTAGGTAAGACAGGAAACACTCCAATCAGTAGGCAATTTCTTCCGGGACCTCTGCGGATGGATGCCTTTCTTCAATAGAGCTTCCATTCCATTTCCAAAAGTAAGCTAATAATATTGTAACATGATTGATAGTACTTGGAGACTTGTGTGGAGAACAAAAACACTTTTATTAGCTTACAGTCAACGGCCAGTATCTGCAATGGCCTTCAGGTAAATTGGAGGTCAGGCTGGAAAATGGGGATTATACCGGGACCGATGGGGGTAGAGCCAAGAGGAGGGGCTGGTCATCTAATCTAGACAGTGAATTCCAGTTCACTGCATTCACCCCTATTCTTCCCTCCCTTAATCTTATACACATGTCCTCTAGTGGTTGTTATTCCCAACCTAGGAAACAGGTATTGGCTGTCCAACCTATCTATGCCTTTCATCATTTTGTAGATATCGATCGAGTCCCCTCTCATCCTTCGATGCTCCAAAAAGAAAAGTCCCAGCTCTGCTAACCTTGTCTCATAAGCCATGCCCTCCAATCCAGGCAACATCCAGTCCTTAAATGAGTCCCTGATTGAGTCTGTGGTTCAGGAATCTGATAGTGGAGGCCTAGCAACTCTGGCTGACCCTGGAGGTATAGGTTTTGTAGCACCTCTTCCTTTCTTTTTCAATCTTTTTATTGTTTTTTTTTAAGTATCAAGGTTGCATTGATATATATAATATAATGTTCAGGTCAAGATACATATGATCCTTGTTACCGATGAAAGAAAGAACATCTAGTACTCATCTTCTTTCTAGTCCCAATCTGAGTGATTGCTTGGCAAAATCAGGCATCAACTATTAATTTTGATACTAATAGGTTCAAAAAAAATGAAAGGAATATAAATAATATTAAGGCCGGTGACGAATGGAGTGCCTCAGGGATCGGTACTGGGTCTACTGCTGTTTGTCATATATATTAGATCACACATGTCAAACTCAGGCCCACCGACCAAATTTGGCCCATGATATAATTATATTTGGCCCGCAAGATCATATCAAATATGTATTAGAGCTGGCCCGCTGGCCGCCGCGCAAGAATAGCGTATGCACAGCTAATTCTACAAATCCCAGAATGCTTTGCAAATGCATTGGCGCCGGCCCGTCAGCCCGCTAATCACCCTCACCTCCTCTGTTTACTTTCATTAGTATCTGCGACCTGTCACCTAACTCACATGTAATAAACCCCTTACGAAAAATGGCCAAACGAAAGACAGAAAACAGGACCTTTCAAGACAGGTGGGAGGCAAACTCTGACCCCACAGTTTGATGAACTTGCATCTAAGAAGAGATGCCAAGTATCTGGTTTAGACCCAGGTGCATCAGAGTAAATCACAGTGGAGCAAACTAAGCTTGGATTCATATTTTCTTGGGTTAACTTTGGACTGTTCATCGTTGGAAGATTGGATTTTCATTGAAGCAAGTTGTTATTTTTTTGACTTGTTGGCTTGTGAAAAAAATACATTTAAAAGGAGCTTAAAGGCTATAGAGAAATATTATTGATTGAATATTTTATTTCTCATTTGTTAATGCTTCTTCTGGAAAGAGTTTAACCAAAACTATTATTAAACATTTATTTTAATAAGAAAAAGTTTAACATTACATATGTTGAAAGAAGAGAAAACATGCAGATGTTGTTGAAAATTTTCAATAAATATTTAGTTTGGCCCACGACTTAGTCCAAGTTTTTAATTTCGGCCCTCTGTGAATTTGAGTTTGACACCCCTGATCTAGATGATAGGGTGGCAAATTAGATTAGTACATTTGCAGATGCTACAAATGTTGGTCGTGTTGTGGACAGTGAGGAAGATTATCAAAGTTTACAGGGTGATGTACGACAGTTAGAAGATTGGGCTGAAAGATGGCAGATGGAGTTTAATACTGGTAAATGTGAGGTGCTACATTTTGGTAGAACTAATCAAAATAGGACCTACACATTAAATGGTAGACAATTGAGGAGTGCAGTGGAACAAAGGGATTTAGGAGTCATGGTACATAATTCCCTGAAAATTGGTGGTGAGGAAGGCATTTAATATGTCGGCTTTCATAAATCAGAGTATAGAACACAGGAGTTTGGATGTTTTGTTGAAACTGTATAAGGCATTGGTGTGGCCAAATTTGGAATATTGTGAGCAGTCTTGGTCACCAAATTACAGGAAGGATATAAACAGTATAGAGAGAGTGCACAGGAGGTTTACGAGAATGTTGCTGGGGTTTCAGGGTTTGAGTTACAGGGAACGGTTGAGCAGGTTGGGACTTTATTCCTTGGAGCGTAGAAGTTTGAGGGGCGATTTGATAGAGGCATTTAAAAATATAAGGGGACAGATAGAGTCAATGTGGATAGGCTTTTACCACTGAGAGTGGGGGAGATTCAAACAAGAGGGCATGGATTGAGAGTAAAAGGGGAAAAGGTAAGGGAAACATGAGGGGGAATTTCTTCAAGCAGGGTGTGGAATGAACTTCCAACAGTGGTGGTAGAAGCGAGATTGATGTTAATATTCAAGGATAGGTTGGATAGGTATATGGACAGAAGAGGTCTGGAGGGTTATGGGCCAAATGCAGGTCAATGGGACTAGGTGGGAGAACATGTTTGGAAAGGATGAGTAGGGCCAAACTGGCCTGTTTCTGTGCTATAGATAATTATAATTGATCTATAAATTTTGAAAATAGTTGAAAAAAGAACTCCAAAGAGAAGATAATTTAATACTCACTGTAGTAGCTGAGCACCTCATTTTCTTTAGAGAGAGGGACACCATCAAATCCAATAACCATTGTGCATGTGTGGGAGGGACGGCATCTTTCCAGCATAGCACCACGAGTCTTCTAGCAATTGGGGAAGCAAAAGCGACCACATGGGATGGAGATGGAGTCAAAATTAAGTCCATTGGTCCATTCATTCCAAAAAAAAGGACTCGGAATCAAATTGATATCATGAATTAAAGATAGTGTACTCCAGTGGTTCTCAACCTTTTCCTTTCCACTCACGTACCACTTTAATTAACCTCTCTGCCATCAGTGCTCTGTGATAAGTAAGGAATTGCTTAAGGTGGTACATGAGTGGGAATGGAAGGTTGAAAATCACTGCTCTAAACCCAATTGTTACTGAAATATTTTACTTGAGAAAAATTTTCATTGACCCATTTCCTTTGGAGTTCTGAAACCGTGCACATGACGAGTCAATGAGGGATGATTAAAACAGTAGTTTTCAAACTTTTTCTTTCTACTCACATGCCACCTTAAACAATCCCTTACTGATCATGGAGCACCTGCAGCATCGGGAATACTTAAAGGGTTTTTGTGAGTTAAAAGAAAAAGGTTGAGAACCACTGGTATACTCAATACCTCTCCAAAAGTTACAGGGAGAGGGATATAGACAGAACAGGACCTTCCTGAGTTGTACATGTATCACATTTAGAGGATGTATTGAGATAAAATTATTGAACATTGGAGTAGTGGACCCAGTGGACTACATCTCTACCTCTTTCCTGATGGCAGCAGTGAGAACAGAACATGGCCAAGGTGGTGTGGATCCTTGAAGACTGTTGGTGCTCTCTGTGGTGATATGACCACTAGCCTACTGCAGGGGGCGACCTCTGTACCTGCAGGAAGGCCACCTAGGGGCTGACTCCACCTGGCTGGCTGTCAATCAGCCAACCTGAATAGACCCTTAGGGGGTGACTCCACCTGGCCGGATGTCAATCAGCCGACACGAATATAAGCCTGACCCGGCCCCTCCTGAGCCATTTGAAACTAGTGTGTACAGACTTTTAGCAGAATAAAGTCTTTTGTGTTTTGTGTCTGCTTAGAAACATAGAAACTTAGAAGATAGGAGCCGGAGTAGGTCATTCGACCCTTCGAGCCTGCTCCGCCATTCAACGAGATCATGGCTGATCTTAAAGTTCAGTACCCCGTCCCCGCCTTCTCTCCGTAACCTTTAATACCCTTATACTGAAGAAATAGATCTAATTCCCTCTTAAATATATTTAATGAACCTGCCTCTACTGCCCTCTGTGGCAATGAATTCCACAGATTCACCACCCTCTGGGTAAAGAAATTCCTCCTCATCTCGGTCCTAAACGGTTTGCCTATTATCCTCAAACCATGGTCCCGGGTTCTGGATTTTCCCATCATTCGAAACACCCCATCTGCATCCATTCTGTCCAGTCCTGCCAGAATTTTATAGGTCTCTATGAGATCCCCTCTCAATCTTCTAAACTCCAGCGAGTACAATCCCAATTTGCGCAATCTTTCCTCATAAGTCATTCCTGCCATTCCAGGTATCAGCCTGGTGAATCGCCTCTGCACTCCCTCCATTGCAAGAACATCCTTCCTTAGATAAGGTGACCAAAACTGCACACAATACTCCAGGTGGGGTCTCACCAAGGCCCTGTACAGCTGCAGTAAGGTATCCTTGTTCCTATACTCAAACCCTCTTGATATGAAGGCCAACATGCCATTTGCCTTTTTAACCGCCTGCTGTACCTGCATGCTCGCCTTCAGAGACTGGTGTACAAGTACCCCTAGGTCTCTCTGCACTTCCCCATCTCTTAATCTATTGCCATTCAAATAGTAATCTGCCCTCCGGTTTGTATTACCAAAGTGGATAACCTCATATTTATCCACATTGTAGTGCATTTGCCATGTATCTGCCCAGTCCCTCAATTTATCCAAATCACTCTGGAGCTTCCTGACCCCCTCTTCTGTGCACACAACCCTTCCTAGCTTAGTGTCATCTGAAAATTTGGAGATATTACATCCAATCCCCTCATCCAGATCATTAATGTAAATTGTGAACAGCTGGGGTCCCAGTATAGATCCCTGTGGTACCCCACTGGTCACCGCCTGCCACTCAGAAAACGAGCCATTTATCCCAACTCTCTGTCTTCTACCTGCCAGCCAGTTCTCAATCCACATCAATACTTTGCCCCCAATCCCATGAGCCTTGATTTTGGAAGCCAGTCGTTTATGCGGGACCTTATCGAAGGCCTTTTGGAAGTCCAGGTATACCACATCCACTGGCTCTCCCCCATCTATTTTACCTGTCACCATCTCAAAGAATTCCAATAGATTTGTCAACCATGATTTACCTTTTGTAAATCGGGGTGTTGACTCCGTCCGATCCCTTCTCTGCTCGTCATATGCTCCGCTATTACATCCTTAATAATGGATTCCATCATTTTGCCCACTACTGATGTAAGGCTCACCGGCCGATAATTCCCCGCTTTTTCTCTAACCCCCCTTTTTAAATAGTGGGGTAACATTAGCTACCCTCCAATCCATGGGTACTGATCCTGAGTCTATCGAGTTCTGGAAAATAATTCTTAAAGCATCTGCTATCTGAATGGCCACTTCCTTGAGTACCCTAGGATGTAGATTATCAGGCCCTTGGGATTTATCTGCCTTCAATCCCATCAATTTCCCCAAGACCATGTCCTTAGAGATACTGATTTCTTTCAGTTCCTCCCTTGCATTAGTCTCTGTGTTTCCCAACATCCTTGGGAGGTTATTTGTATCCTCTCTTGTAAAAACACAACTAAAGTAAGAATTTAATTGGTCTGCCATTTCCTTATTCCCCATTATATATTCCCCTGATTCCGTCTGCAAAGAACCTACTCTGGATTTCACCAATCGTTTCCTCTTGACATATTTATAAAAGCTTTTGCAGTTGGTTTTTATATTTGCCGCAAGCTTACTTTTGTAATTTATTTTTGCTCTCTTGATTAATCCCTTTGTCCCCCTTTGGTGCATCTTGAACTGTTCCCAGTCTTCGGTTGCGGTACTTTTTTTGGCCAATTGATATGCTCTCTTTTTGGACCAAATGCTGTCTCTAATTTCCCTTGTTATCCACGGTTGAGTCACCTTTTTTGGTTTATTTTTATGCCAAATCGGTATAAATGATTTTTGCAATTTCTCCATTAGATCTGTGAATGCTTTCCATTGTCTATCCACAGTCAACTCCCCCATAAACACCACCCAATCAATCTTACTCAACTCCCGTCTCATACCATCATAATTCCATTTATTTAAATTCAGGACCTTAGTCTCGGTTTTAATTTCATCACTCTCCATGTCGAGTGAGAATTCGATCATATTGTGATCGCTCCTACCCAAAGGGCCTCCCACTCAGAGGTACTGCTGCCCCCATACCAGGACACGATGCAGCCATTCAGCCCACTTTCCACAACACATCTGTAGAAGTTTGCCAAGGTTTGAAATGCCATGCCAAACCTACGCCAACTACTGAGGAAGTAGAGGCACTGACCTGCTTTCTTCAGGGTGATATCAGGTTATTGGGTCCAGGAAAATTCATCCGAGATAGCAACTCCCATGCATTTAAATTTCCTCTTGGGATTGTACACCTCTTCTTTTCCCCTCCTAAAGTCAGCTTCTGGTTTTGGGGACATTGTGTGAGAGGTTGTTGTTGGTGCACCATACACCATTCAATCTCCCTCTTGCACGCTGACTCATCACCTCTTTTTCTACAGCCCACTATGGGGGCATCTCACAGAATTTGTAAATGATGCTGTTGTTGTACCGAGCCACATAGTCATGGGTGTAAAGCATAAGAATGAGAGGGGAAATATGTCCGACGTTGGGAGCCAGCACAACTCAGTGGGTTGAAAGGTCTCTCCCTGTGTGTTTGCAAATAAATAAACTGAGCAATGATCGATGGAAATTAATCTTATTAAGTGCTAGGCGATTGGGAAGATGAATAGCTGTAAGTCCTACCCAGTAAAAGATATGGCCCGAGACAGTATTGAGGGACAGATGATCATGGGGTGCATGGCCAAAGCAAGATTTTCATTGCATGTGTACATTGTTCTTATGCATGTGACAATAAACTGTCATAAAGGTCATAACTCCAGAATTACTTCATTGTTGGGTGGCACGGTTAACATAGCGGTTAGTGCAACGTTCTTACAGCACCAGCGACGTGGGTTCAAATCTGGTGCTGTCTGTAAGGAATCGGTAAGTTCACCCCGTGAACTCTGGCAAATCCGGTTTCCTCGCACATTCCAAAAATTTTCTGGCTTAGTAGGTTTATTGGTCTCATTGGCGTGCTTGGGTGGCATGGGCTCGTGGGCCAAAATTTATCTCTGAATTTTTAAAAAATGTATAAGTTTCTCAACTGTGACCGTGAATTTCATGTTTATATCAATGGATCATTAGCTTTAACCTTAGATTGCTAAGATGATTGAAATGTGGCCTATAAGCGCACTACCCCTTAATCCCAAGAAGTGGTTGGAACCTGGCCAGGCCCAGGGGATTTATCCACCTTTATGTGTCTCAATGATGTCACCAGCTCCTCCGTGGTGATGCCAATTTTTGGCTTGCGCCGTGGGGTAGCACGGTTATCGCCACACTGTTACAGCGCCAGCGTCCCGAGTTCAAATCTGGCGCAGTCTGTAAGGAGTTAGTACTTTCTGCCCGTGACCTGCATGGGTTTGCACTGGGTGCTCCAGTTTCATCCCACCCTCCAAAAAGTACTTGGCTGGGAGGTCAATTCAAGTCAAGCCAAGCTTATTGTCATCTGATTGTACGCTGAAACAGCGTTCTCTGGTCCTCGGTGGAAAAACACGCAGACTCACACCAGACATAACACATATACAGATAAGTAATATTTTATCTATAAAAATAAATAAATAAATACAGTTTTGTACAAACGAGAGTCTGTGGTGATACCATCGCCACACTGGCTATCATCCTACCAACCTACTGCAGGGTACAACCACTGTGCTTGCAGGTTGGCCACCTGGGAGGCTGGCCCCACCTGCTGGCTGTCAATTGCCGACCAGTTTAAAGTCTACCTGCGGGTACAGTGTTTGCCCCCTGCAGTAGACAGTCAGTCACGTGAAGCCAGCAGTGTACTGAGACCGGTGTGTACAAGTTTAAGCTAATTAAAACCTGTTGTACTTTGCGTCAAAATTATTCACACAGCAGTGCTCACAGAGTCTTGGATCAGTAGTGGGAGCATTTTCTTTGGTCATTCAGTGTTCTTACTGGGAAGAAGCTGTTCCTCAGCCTGGTGGTGATGGCTCAGGTACTCCTGTATCTCTTCCCCAAGAGAGATGGGGAATTGGGTGTAATTGCGCTGACTCTGTTTCAGTGGCTGGAATGAGTATCCAGAGTGTTGTACCGTTAAAATTAAAATATGTATGGTGGAAGAGGTTTAAACCTGGGGTTTAGCCTGGATTGAATAGGATGGCAACCTTGCGATTCCATCTGTGACTCCGTGTGGCAGTGTTGTGTGAACATGAAGTAGTATTTACAGGGCAAAGGGAAACCCCACACAAGTCATTTCACACAAATGTAACCATAAAATAACTGCGCGAGTGTTTCATTCACAGAGATAGAGCCACAGATGGAGAATTCCACAAACACATCCGCTCACCAAAAAAAATCTGCGCGAAAAGAAAAATTTCCTCAGATTTCTTTGGAACTTGGATACGTCCCTGTGTGTGTTTTATTTTACTTGGCCCCTTCCTGCTTCCATTTCAGTGATGGAACATCACTGTTGATTTCCTTAAATGTTCAGACTGAATTCTTCACCCACCGCTCATTATGTGGCTGGGCCGGATATGGCTGGGTTTTTAAATCCAAAAACGGTTCATTGTTTTAGTGTTTTTTATGCCCAGGAGCTTGATTCAGATTGAAAAATGCAAAAAAAAAAATCGACTTTTAATTAAGAAAGCAATTTCATAAAATGTGGTTGATGTGAATCGTTGGCCCACGTTAACAGATAGAACCATTGAACCAGAGGTCATTATAGCTCAGAAACAATCTAGTCTGTGCAGAACTATTTTTCTGCCTAGTTCCGTTGGCCTGTGCCCAGACTATATCCCTTCATACCCTTCACATCCATGTACCTATCCAAATTTTTTCCTTAAATGTCAAAATGACTTCACCACTTCAACTGACAGCTTGTTCCCCATTCTCACCATGCAGAAATCCTCTCGATGTTCCCTTTAAATATTTCACCTCTTGTCCTTAAACAATGTCTACTAATCCTTGTCACACCCCACCTCCATGGAAAAAAGATGTATTTCCGACAGTGATGAGGGTGCGAATTTAAATGTTATATTCAGTACTATAGGCCCTGCCGGCCCACCAACCCAAATACACCAATTAACCTAAAACCGCCATACGTTTTGAAGAGTGGGCGGAAAACTAGAGCTCCCGAAAGAAACCCATGTTGACACGGGGAGAACGTAGAAACTCCTTACAGACAGCGCCAGATTCAAACCCATATCTCTGACGCTGTAATAGCGTGGCACTAAAAGCTACACCCAGCTAGAGGTAGAGGAGGGAACAAAGATTCTTCTCTTTTGTTCCCTCCTCTACCTCTAGCTGCAGCACAGAAACAGGCCCTTCGTCTCACCGAGTTTGCTCTGATCGTCGGTCACTCATTGGCACTGATGCATTTCTCTCGTCAGCTCTGCCCCAGGTTCTAGCACTCATCTGTATCCACGAATCGTGAAGTCACATAGTCTCACAGCACGGAAACGGACCCCTTTGCTCCAACTTCTCTGTGAAATTTATCATTAACCTGCCAACCCAATCATCTGCGGGAACTTGGAGGAATCCCACAGAGACACTGGGAGAACATGCAAACTCCACGCACGCACGCACGCACGCACGCACGCACGCACGCACGCACGCACGCACGCACGCACGCACGCTGCAGATGCGTACTGGACTTTGGGTAATTGGAGCTGTGGTTCTTTGTTCCAAGGTACTGTTTTTAGGCAGATTCCACATATGCCAAGGGAATGAAAAATAATCCAATCAATGGGAATATATTTCGCATGGCAGATTAGCGTGCAATAATCTTGCTCGAACCTTCTTGAAAGCAGAGGACGTAGTTAATGGTAGGATCCTTAATAGTGTGGAGGAACTGAGGGATGTTGGGGTCCATGGTCATAGGACCATGCAAGGCTGCAGCACAAGTTGATAGCCTGGTTAAGAAGGTTGGCCGTCATTAGGAGTTCAGGAGTCGTGAGGTAATGTTGCAGCTCTATAAAACTCATTAGAGCACCGTGCGAATTGTAATAGTCGCGCCACTTGTCAAGGTACGAGAATACACAGCAGAACCATAAAATACAAGACACAGATTTTATTCAAGTCATGCCAGCAGAGCGGGAATGAGCAGTATTAATGTCAGGAAGACAGGGTCACCATGGTTAATACCAGAATCTCATTCGAAGGTTACGGTGAGAAGGTGCAGTGTATATGAGAATTTTTAATCAGTCAATCTCTTAAAAATTGAGAAGCATTTCTCTTTGACTCTGTTTGAGGTACATTGTCTTAGCTGAACACATCTCAGGGTGTATTTTTCTAAGAAATGGAAATGATTGACGTTAAACAAGTATTCACATGAGCAAGTCATTTCGAATAGTTTATTTTTTTTATAAACAAATGAGTTACAGCATGGGAGATTCGGTTCCAATAACTTTAACATCTGAGATTTAGACTTTAATTGTCATATGTAAATGTATCAGTCTGGGGATATAATTTAACCTTTAAGAAACTCAAAGGAAATTACACCTCAAAAGTTAAATAAATGGGACCCAACAGTATCAGACAGATGTTTTCGCTGTAAAAAGGAAATGGGAACAACAGAACATGCAATCTGGACGTGTGAGAAAGTGAAAAAATTTTGGGAAGATCTAAACCAGATATTAAATAAAATCACAGAAAGCAATATACCAAAAAACCCCGAGATCTTCCTCCGAAGTAATATAAAAAACAAAGAATTTGGACTTGATTTGGATGGTGCACAAAAATGATTTGTTAGGATAGCCGTAGCTGTAGCAAAAAAATGTATTATGTCAGCCTGGAAATTAGAAGATAATTTGAGAATACAACAATGGTATATAGAAATGAATAAATGTATTCTATTGGAAAAATAACCTATAATTTAAGAAATAACATTACAATATTTGAACAAATATGGGAACCATACATGAAACACAATAGAGAAAACCTACCGTGGACATCTACCACCTAAAATGACAGAAGGAGTAGATAATGAAAAGAATTGACTCAGTGGAATTTCTTGTTTATTTTTATTGAGTGACAACATTGTTTGACGGGTTTAATGTATCTTAGATTCTGAACTTTAAATGAATGGGAGGGGAGGTAGGGAAGGCGGGAGGGGAAGTGGGGTGGGGGGGGGGGGTAGAAAACAACACTGTATATATTTGAAAAGGAAAATGTATGTATCTTGATCAATGTGGTTTATAGTGTGAAAAATAAAAAATAAAAAAAAAGAAACTCAAAGGAAACATTTCTTCAAGTTCAAAGAGAAAGATATAGCTTATTACTGAGAAGTCTGCCATTCAGTCAGCCATTAATAAAATGGGAAGAATAGGTTCTGTCAGATCGCTCTAACCTGTAAACTTGTTGAACAATTCATTTATGAAGTTGTTTTGAATAGTTAATTTAAATACTAATTTAGCTTGTCTGGAAAAACACCCAGCATCTGTTTTGAGTGAACGTGTGTCTTTTTTCTAACACAGGTTTTAAAGCTAGGGAGTTTTCTATTTATTAAAAACAAAACCAGTGGGTGCTTTTCTCATTTCTCGATTAGCACAGCAATGGAAATTTTAACAGGACCTGGAATATAGCGTTGAGGTCTGGTCACCTCATTACAGGAAGGATGTAGACCAGTGATTCTCAACCGTTTTCTTTCTGCTCACATCCCACTTTAAGTAATCCCTCTGCCAAACCGGTGCTCTGTGATTAGTGAGGGATTGCTTAAGGTGGCATGTGAGTGGGAAGGGAAGTTTGAGAATCACTGCTCCAGACCCAATTGTTGCTGAAATAATTTGCTTGAGAAAAATTGTCATTGGCCCATTTCCTTTGGAGTTCTGAAACCGTGCACATAACGAGTCAATGAGGGACGATTAAAACAGTGGTTTGTCAAACGTTTTCTTCCCACCCACATACCAGCTTACTAATTGCAGAGCACCTACAGTATAGGGAATACCTAAAGTGGGATGTGAATTGAAAGAAAAAGGTTGAGAACCACTGCTTCAGAGAGGGTGCAGAGAAGATTTACTAGGATGTGGCCTAGTTTAGAGAACTGGTCAAACGAAGCCAAGGTGACAGAGCTAGGGCATTTTTATCTTTGGGGCAAGGAAAGATGAGAAGAGACTTAATAGAGCTGTATCAGATTATGAGGGGCTTAGAATGGGTGAGCAACCAAAACCTTTTCCCTGGGGTGACAAGAGGACATCTGTTTAAGGTGAGTGGAGGAAAGTTTAGGGGAGATGTCACAGATGCATTTTTTTTTTTTTTTTTTTATATAAACACAGAGAGTGGTGGGTGTTGCCAGGGTGTTGATGGAGGCTGAAACAATTTGGACACTCAAAAGAATCATTGATAGGTACATGGATGTAAGGAAAATAAAGAATATGGATGCGAGGTGATGAATAATTAAGATTTTTGTGGAGTAGCTTTGATAGGTCAGCACAACATTGTGAGCCGAAGGGCCTGCATTGTGCTGTAACATTCTATGTCCTAAATTTGATTGAGGTGTTTGAAGAGGTAACAAAGAGAACCAATGAGGGCAAGGTGGTAGATGTTGACTTTCGACAAGGGCCCTCCTGTCTGGAAGGTTAGATCACATGGGGATCCAGAGTGAGCTGGACAACTGGATACAAAATTGGCTTGGTGGAAGGAGGCAATGGGCACTGCTGGCCGGTTGATGCTTCAGCCCCCGAGCTCGTGAAGGGCGTGCTGCTGCAGGGATCAGAATCGGGTTCCAGACATTTGTGATTTCAAATTCAAATTTATACATGCAGCACAGTAACAGGCCCTTTCAGCCCTCAAGCCCAACTTACACCAGATTGACCTTCAGCCCGGTACGTTTTAAAGGGGTGGGAGGAAACCGGAGCCCCCTGAGGAAACCTACATAGACACGGGGATAACGTACAAGTTCTAACCAAAAGCGCCAGGTTCTAACCCCGGTGGCTGGCACTGAAACAGCGCTGCGCCAACTGCTACACTGGCTGTGCCACTCTAATTTGTGTTAACAATTCAGATGAGAATGCAACTGATGTGGTCGGTAAGTTGGAGAACGCCACCAAAATTAGCAGTGAACTGGAAAGTGAACGTCACAGGTCACAACAGAATCTAGATCAAGCAGGCATCTTATTTTACACAGAACATTGCAGCCCAGTACAGGCCCATCAGCCCTCGATGTTGTGTCAACTCGTATGTTCCTTAAACCTTCTCCACTCCGGAACCCTCTATTTTCCTTTCATCCATGTGCCTGTCTCAGAGTCTCTTAAGTACCCTAATGTTTCAGCCTCCACCACCATCCCTGGCAAGGCATTCCAGGCACCCATAACTCTCTGCGTAAAAATCTTATCCTTCATGCCTCCCCTGAACCTCCCTCCCTTAATTTTGTACATATGTCCTCAGGCGTTTGCTATTCCTGCTCTGGGAATAAAGGTATTGGCCGTCCACCCTATCCGTGCCTCTCATAATATAATTTTCTTAACATGTTTCCAAAATACCTTCATGCCCTCTCTTTTTATGGCCTTTCATGCAATGAGAAAGCCTGACTGTAAAGGTGGGGATTCTCCTCTCTTATGTCCGGAGATTTACCTTCTTGAATATGCCGTGGCCGGCTCCAAGGCGCCGACTGCGATCCCTCTCACAGAAGAGGGATCCCTTTCCGCCGCTCCGCAAGAATGTAATGCTGCTGCTGCGGCTGGTTCGAGGTGGGCTGATGACGTCACAGTAGCGTCGTCAGCCTGAGTCACAGGAGTGGGGCATTGATGGCTTCGCTGGATCTCTGCCTGGATGCTCAGACCAGCTGAAAACACCCCAAGCATTGGTCTTGCCCACTCTGGGGCCTCCACGATCCACCTCGGAGCGAACGAGTGACGGCACCAGTCTCGCCACCTCCATCGGCCTCCGGGAGGGCGCTATGAGGCGCCGCTCAACATGAATGTGACACAGAAGGCATTGTAGCCGGCATCCAGGTGGTAGCCTGGCATAAAAGGGCTTTTGGTCTCTTTTCTTACATGCTGGTGCTTCCTTGCAGTTATTTTCCCCTATCTCTGGAATCTCTAATCTTCTTTGTCTTATCCATCCCTCATTTATTTAACTAAATCTGGTTAATTGCCAAGAACTTTGTGCATATGTTGTATTAAAAACATCTGTCATATTTTGTTGCACACTTTGGCCAGTTAATAATCTGACTCATTCTAAACATTGGGAAACATTGACCTTATCTATTCAGGACCCTGCTGAGCTAAATATAAAACTTTCCCTTCTTCCACTCAAGCCCAGGACCTGACCATTCCAGAGGCCGACTCTACATTCCCTTACTTTTACTCCTGGCAGATTGCCTCAGGTCCAGTGCTGGATACCCAATCCCAAATGTTCCTAGATTAGCGTCAGGTGTCTCGATTAGATAAGAGTTTAGATTCATTGGCTTTCCAAGATCATTCCAATGCAGATCTGGGGGTGGAATCATTGTTTGGATGTTATCAGTGCCCACAAATAGGATGTTTGTCCATTGAGAAGCCTTTGTTACCTGTAGATCATTAATGGGTGACTAATGCAGCAGATTGTTTTCCACACTGAAGGTACAAAGTTACCTTACTTCGGATCACTGGAGCTGAAAGAGAGCCTTGTTTACAAGCTAATCCACTTATTGTTATCAGGAACATAAATTGCCAGAGGAACAGTGAGAATGAGTTCCCAAGCTGCGTGTACACTCTTAAAGGGGCAGTATCACTCAAGAGGATCCCTTTCTGAGGTTATAGTCTATGTGCTCTTGACCGCAGTCTTCTGCGTGCTGAATTACATGTTTAACCCTGGACTTTAGATGCGAGCACCGATCGTCACTTTGCATTGAGATCCTATGGCAGACTAACTACCACCCAGACCCGAGGTCCCCTCCTTGACCTTCTCCCCCTCTCCCCCCCACCGGCCCATGGCCCCCACATTTCGCTGAATAGAATAAAGTGAAATTGTTCCATTTATTGGCTTTTGGGCATGATGCCCTCACATAGTCTAAATTTATCCGTCAGGTAGGTGCTGGGAATACACCAGTTGGTGTTTGGATGCAGCAGGGGAGGGAAAAACTTCATTAAAATCAAACAAAAACTTTACCTTACAGAAGCCATCTGCGGGGTCTCGAATAATTAGAAAAGTCTGTTAGTTATGAAAGGAGAAATAAAAATCAGTTTTAAAAGAAAGTCTTGACACAAAATAAAAAAAGAAGGGAGAGCCTTCTTTAAAAAAATAATCCTCCCATGAGCGAAACTGCTTGAGGCCAAGCTCGGCTGCAGGAGGAGGACCTCATTCACACGTGCAGAGTACCAATGCGAACATTGATTGACAGGTAGCATTGGGACCGGTGGAGCCAGAATGGAGAGATGGGACCCAGACCCCGGTGCTGATTGACAGGTGACTGTGGTACTTCCACGAGCCTTGAATGATGGGTGGACCCAGGACTAACGTGAACCCATGTAGACAAGTGGTTACATTGGAGTACCAGTGGTTGGGATGGGCCCCCTTACCTTCTGGGCCCCAAAGCTTCAGGCTACTCGGCTTAATGGCTAATCCACCACTGTTTCGCAATGATGTGAAGGATTACTCTCATTGCCCCACAGTGTTTCATTCGGTTGGACGTTGCCACACTACCTGTCCTGCATGGAAACATCCTTTCAAGAGAGCACCACAAGTCTATCAAGCAGAGGCCAGCATGGAACACCCTTGCTGACACTGTGGGACAAAGATGTGACCCATCTGGTGGCGTGTTTTCCCGAGGCAGGCCGTCAAACCATGTGGCAGAATGCCTCATTACCAGAACTCACCTGACTTAGCTGGTGTTGAGCAGGGACTTGTCTATTGGACCATCCCGGCAGTGTTGGGGTCTCACAAGAAGGCTGCAATGAGGATGAGATGATCACCCACCTCTATGGACCTTGTCTTTGAAAAGAAGACCTAGAGAAAGATGCAAGGATCCTTGTCATGGTTCATCCTGAGCAGCAGCAGAACAGAGAACTCTCTGATCTATGTATTATACCCAGCGATGTACACTGAGACAGACACGGTTGGCATAGCAGTCTGCGCAACGCCTTTCCAGTGCCAGCGATCGGGACCAGGGTTCAAATCCTGCACTGACTGTCAGGAATTGGTACTGTGACAGAATATAGATATGTTTTTGGGAGCTAAATGTGGGGAAGTGTTTGTAGTGTAGGTCACGTGCAAACACTTTAAACCAGATTTTATTTAAAATACTGGTGCTCTACTTATCTAGACCTGTTGGGGCCTCAGAGCCTTTGCAAAAGATTTGGGGAGTGCCCAAGGGACCTCACTAATGGATTGTTGTTTACAAAAGACAACAGATGAAAGAACTTGTTGGAGCCACAGACTGTCTGTAGAGGAACTTTCTGTTCTAAGTGGATCATGTGGTTTTGCAAGCAGAGAGAGTCAAACAGGATTTTTCTCTGAGAGAGGGACAGACACAGAGATCAGTTCTACAGTTTTACCGTCAGCAGCAGCAACTGGGACTGGAACAGGACAAGCTGGTAAGCTTGTGGAAAACCCCATTTGGAAGATGGGTGTGAGTTCTTAGTTCAGCCTGGTCAAAGCCCTTGAGGTTCATGCAAGTGGAGAGTATTGGCTGTCTAATGTTTCACTTGAAATAAGAGAAACAGGCAAGGCACTCTGTGGTGACCTGAAAGAAAGAGGTTATCATCTGGAGAACCCTGAGGGGGAAAGTTTCTTCTGCAAGACACTGAAGTGGCTGATTAAAAAGGAATCAATTGTGGGTGTCCAGCGAACAACAAACCTCCCTCTGAAAACTGACAAGAACCTTCCTCAGTGGTAACCATTTACCTTTCAAGCACCAAATCCTGGTGAACTTTATAAATGTTAAATTCTGTGCACAATCTAAGAATTGCCTGCAACCAGTGAACTTGGAGGAATGAGAAGTCAGAATGGACTGTGAATCAATGAACTTTTTCGAACTTATACACACATTACGTACATGTGCGCTTAGAATTAGAAGGGTGTTAAATAAGGCTAGTTAAGTCAATAGTGACAAGTTAAAGTGTGATTCTATTTTCATGTTTAAAGATAATTAAAAACAAATTTTGTTTAAGTAACCATTTGTCTTGGTGAATATTAATGGCTGCTGGGTTTTGGGGTCCTCTGGACTGGTAACAGTACGCTCTCCCTGTGCCTGCATGGGTTTCCCCCGGGGGCACCAGTTTCCTCCCACCATTCAAAACATTCCAGGGGTGTAAATTGGACTCGTGGTCCAAAATGGCCTGTTACTGTTCTGCATTTCTAATTTAAAAAACAAAATATTAAACAACTGCTGCTGGAAGATCAACTTTTAATGAAAGATGCTCGTTGGTTTTCCAATGCAATGTGATGTCCATTTGGGAATATATCCAACCGCCACATTCTAGGTTGCTGGAGTACATATGGAGGAATGCATTGGAACACAAAAGGTTCTGTGAGGCAGGACTGTAGTCGAAAGTCATTGAGGGGCTCAACAGAGAAGCTGAGATAGTTTAGTTTCAAAGAATGGGCAAAGGTGGCAAATGAAATGCATTGTTGGAAAGTGTATGGTCATGCACTTTGACAGAAGGAATAAAAGAGCAAACTATTATATAGATGGGGAGAACATTCAAAATTCAGAAGTGCAAAGGGACTTGTCAGTCCTCATGCAGAGTACCCTAAAGGTTAAACTCAAGGTTGAATTGGTGGTGAAGAAGGTGGACGTTGGTATTCATAACCAGAAGAATAGGATTCAAGAGCGGGATGTGCTATTGAGGCTTTATCAGGCACTGGTGAGGCCTCACTTGGAGTACAGTGAACAGTTTTGGGCTCATTATTTCAGAAAGCATGTGCTGGCATTGGAGAAGGTTCGGAGAAGATTCACAAGAATGGTTCCTGGAATGAAGGGATGAGAATATGAGGAATGTTTGTCAGCTCTTGAACTGCCCTCGCTGGAATTCAGGAGAATGAAGGGGGACATTTTAAATGTTGAAAGGTCTGGATGGAGTAGATGCAGCACGGTAGGTGAGCCAAGGACAACTTCAGGATTGAAGGACGTCCATTTGAAACAAGGATGCAGAGGAATTTCTTGAGCAGGAGAGGGGTGAACCTCTGGAATTGGCTACCAAAGCTGTCTGTGGAAGCCAGGTTATTGAAGGTATTTAAGGGAAAGAATGAGAGTTATCTGAATAGTCAGGGCATCAAAGGTTATGGGGAGAAGGCAGGGGTGTGGGGCCAAGTGGGCAAATGGATCAGCTCATGATGGAACGATGCGCTGAATGGCCTACTTCTGCTGTTTCATCTTCCGGTCTTACAATCTATGTATAAACACTTGGTTTGTATTGTCCTAAAGCAGCTGAGGTGCTCGGTACATAGATTCCTCAAACTATATATGTCTTACACTGAGAACACTCTGATGGCATGGACATAAAAGCACAGTGAATGTGGAGAGAGCCATGTTTCTTTTTTGTATTTTCAAAATATATGTCTATGAATAAAGTTTATTTCTAAAATTTATACACTGTAAAATCTCTCTTATCCAGAATTCACTGGCAGTCTCAAGCAACTGGGGGAAAAATAATCATGAAAAATAAATAGGCAAAAAAAACCAGAAGTTTAAAATTGGTGTAACTCACCATTAGTTCACCAACCACACAGCATGCAATCTCAAGCAACCGGAAAAATTATTTATCCGACATCTACCAATCCCATAGATGTCAGGATCCTGCTCTGGTCCGATCCCAGGTCTCATACTGAGGGAGGGATTTGGCGTGACCGCCAATATTAGAGGATTCCAGAAGGTTGAGCCACCAAGGGAAGGCGGACCAGCCATACATATGGCATAAATGCCAGTAACCAAGTAATGGTATACGGTGATGTATCATCGCAATATTTAAAAAAAGTTTTAACGCCACCATAGTTTCATGGATGGCATGTTTTTCAGATCACTGTGGATGGCAATGAGGAGAAATTCCTTCTCACAGAGGGTCACTGAGGGACTTTTTTTTGCTTCATTTTATCTCTTACTTCAACACTCTTTGTTTGCCTTATGGCAATTTTGTGTAATATTACATGTTCTGTACTATTACATGACAATAAAGGAATCTCGATCTTGACCTTGAACCTTTGGGGATTCTCTCTTCCGGATGACTGACGGACATATCGAAGGGAAAGAGGAAAGTACAAGAAGATGGAAGGTCAGCTGATGTGACCTTAATGGATGGAAAGGCCGGCTCAAAGGGCCAAGTATCCACACCCTGATATTAAATTCAGTTTCCCTTTTGAACCCTTGAACTTGTGTCCCTGGAACTCTGAATGCAGCTCCAATAATTTAACAAACGGCCATGCTCTCTGGTATCCTTTTAAAACTATACAAATAAAGACTTGAAACCTCAGAGCACTTTGGAGTCATAGACTGTGGAAGCAGGCCATTCTGCCTAACTTGCTCACACCCAATCAAAATGTCCCACCCACACGAGACCCACCCGCTTGTGTTCAACCCACATCCTTCTGAACCAGCCATTCTCAATAGGGGCCACAGCACATTTAAAGGAGTCATTGACTGAAATCATAAATTTTTAAAATGTTTTTTATGCAGTCAGTATAAGTACAGAATAAACTAACTAAACTTGACTGCCTCACAGGGGAAGGGAGCCCGTAAACTTTGAGCAGAGTTCTAAGGGAGCCAGAACCAAAGATAAAGGTTGAAAATGGCTGCTATAGACTCATCCCATGCATTTGTCTGTCCAAGAATTTTTCTTAACTCTTGCAATAGTTACTGGCTAAACTCCCTCCGCTGCCAGCCCATTCTGCGTAAAAATGTTATCCCTCAGCTTCCTGTCAAATCTCTCCCTCACCTTAAACCTGCCTTCTCTGGTTACCAATTCCCCAACTCCAGTCAAAAGACTCTCTCTGTATACCTGACCTATTCCTCTCATAAGTTTTTTTGCACCTCGGTGAGATCACCCCTTAACTTCTTGCTCTCCAAGGAATAAAGCCCCTGCCTGCTCAACCTCTCCTCATAGCTCAAACTCCGCCCCCCCCGCCCCGCCCCCCCCGGATTCTGGCAAAATCCTCGTAGAAATTTAGCTTTGCAGGGAATCCCACAAAATACTCATTATAGCCAATTGAAGCAGCCAACAAACTTTAGGTAGAACAGAGGAGAGAACTCCTCTATTCTTCAAAATGTCACCATGGGAATTTCTAACTGAGAAAATGAATAGTATGTCTCGTACAGAGGTGAATGGAGTGACAATACAAATACCTCCTCAGTGCCAACTCATGTTATGCTATTAAATCCCAGAGGGGGAGGGGTGGAAGGACCTCAACCCATTACCTGAGACAGGTCACATGATAATGTGACACGATAATCACCAACACATTCCTAATCTAGTTGCAGATGGTTTACCCCAGTGGTTCTCAACCTTTTTCTTTCCACTCACACACCACTTTAAGTAATCCCTATACCACTGGGGCTCTGTGATCAGTAAGGGATTGCTTAAGGTGGTACATGGGTGGAAAGAAAAAGTTTGAAAACCACTGTTTTAATCGTACCTCATTGACTGGTTATGTGCACGGTTTCAGAACTCCAAAGAAAACAGGCCAATGACAATTTTTCACAAGCAAAATATTTCTGTATTTCAGAGGGACCGACAACAACACCACATCTGGCATGGTTGCAATGCAACTAGCAAAGCCTTACTATTTGATTAGACTTGGCTGCCACCAGTGGGCTGACACTCACTATGTAGGTCTGTAATGGAGGCTGCAGCCTCATGGACTGCTTCATGTGCTGTTTACAACAACTTTAAAGTAAATAACATTTTCCTTCATCGATGTGTGGCCTAAGAACTCACAAATACAAACACAAGATGAAACATGTTATCAGAAGTAGGATAAAGGAAACTAGAAGGATATACTTTAAAAGGTAAAATCTAAAGTAGCAACTGATCAGTGAAGAGAAGCTAACTCATTGCAAAATGGAAGGATTACATCCACTCGCGACACTTCAGATGACAGGTAATGTGGATGAAAATTGGAATAGGTTTAAACAGCATTCTGGATTGTATTTAGTGGCAGTCGGAGCTGATGAGAAAAGTGATAAAGGGAAAACATCAGTTTTCTTACATGTTGTGGGTGATGAAGCCCTGGAGGTGTATAATAACTTCACATTTGCTGCTAAAGGAGACAAAATAAAATTAGAAAAAAATAATGGAACAGTTTGAGGCATACTGCATACATAAACATAATGTGATGTTTGAGAGGCACAGATTTTTCACATGCGTACAGAAAACAGAAGAAAGTATTGATCAGAATGTGACTGAATTGAGAAACAGAAGCAAAACATGTGAATTTGGTGGACTGACCGACTCGCTGATAAAATACAGCCTTGTGAGTGGTATTCCAGATAATATTCTAAGGGAAACATAGAAACATAGAAGATAGGAGCAGGAGTAGGTCATTCGACCCTTCGAGCCTGCTCCGCCATTCAACGAGATCATGGCTGATCTTAAAGTTCAGTACCCTGTCTCCGCCTTCTCTCCGTAACCTTTAATACCCTTATACTGAAGAAATAGATCTAATTCCCTCTTAAATATATTTAATGAACCTGCCTCTACTGCCCTCTGTGGCAATGAATTCCACAGATTCACCACCCTCTGGGTCAAGAAATTCCTCTCATCTCGGTCCTAAATGCTTTGCCTATTATCCTCAAACCATGGCCCTGGGTTCTGGATTTTCCCATCCTTGGAAACATCCCATCTGCATCCATTCTGTCCAGTCCTGCCAGAATTTTATATGTCTCTATGAGATCCCCTCTCAATCTTCTAAACTCCAGCGAGTACAATCCAAATTTGCGCAATCTTTCCTCATAAGTCATTCCTGCCATTCCAGGTATCAGCCTGGTGAATCGCCTCTGCACTCCCTCCATTGCAAGAACATCCTTCCATAGATAAGGTGACCAAAACTGCACACAATACTTCAGGTGGGGTCTCACCAAGGCCCTGTACAGCTGCAGTAAGGTATCCTTGTTCCTATACTCAAACCCTCTTGATATGAAAGCCAACATACCATTTGCCTTTTTAACCGCCTGCTGTACCTGCATGCTCGCCTTCAGAGACTGATGTACAAGTACCCCTAGGTCTCTCTGCACTTCCCCATCTCTTAATCTATTGCCATTCAAATAGTAATCTGCCCTCCGGTTTGTATTACCAAAGTGCATAACCTCACATTTATCCACATTGTAGTGCATTTGCCATGTATCTGCCCAGTCCCTCAATTTATCCAAATCACACTGGAGCTTCCTGACCCCCTCTTCCGTGCACACAACCCTTCCTAGCTTAGTGTCATCTGCAAATTTGGAGATATTACATCCAATCCTCTCATCCAGATCATTAATGTAAATTGTGAACAGCTGGGGTCCCAGTACAGATCCCTGTGGCACCCCACTGGTCACCGCCTGCCACTCAGAAAATGAGCCATTTATCCCAACTCTCTGTCTTCTACCTGCCAGCCAGTTCTCAATCCACATCAATACTTTGCCCCCAATCCCATGAGCCTTGATTTTGGAAGCCAGTCGTTTATGCGGGACCTTATCGAAGGCCTTTTGGAAGTCCAGGTACACCACATCCACTGGCTCTCCCCCATCTATTTTACCTGTCACCATCTCAAAGAATTCCAATAGATTTGTCAAGCATGATTTACCTTTTGTAAATCCATGTTGACTCTGTCCGATCCCTTCTCTGCTAGTCATATGCTCCGCTATTACATCCTTAATAATGGATTCCATCATTTTGCCCACTACTGATGTAAGGCTCACCAGCCTATAATTCCCTGCTTTTTCTCTACCCCCCTTTTTAAATAGTGGGGTAACATTAGCTACCCTCCAATCCATGGGTACTGATCCTGAGTCTATCGAGTTCTGGAAAATAATTCTTAAAGCATCTGTTATCTGAATGGCCACTTCCTTGAGTACCCTAGGATGTAGATTATCAGGCCCTTGGGATTTATCGGCCTTCAATCCCTTCAATTTCCCCAAGACCATGTCCTTAGAGATACTGATTTCTTTCAGTTCCTCCCTTGCATTAGTCTCTATGTTTCTCAACATCCTTGGGAGGTCATTTGTATCCTCTCTTGTAAAAACAGAACTAAAGTAAGAACTTAATTGGTCTGCCATTTCCTTATTCCCCATTATATATTCCCCTGATTCCGACTGCAAAGGACCTACTCTGGATTTCACCAATCTTTTCCTCTTGACATATTTATAAAAGCTTTTGCAGTCGGTTTTTATATTTGCCGCAAGCTTACTTTCGTAATTTATTTTTGCTCTCTTGATTAATCCCTTTGTCCTCCTTTGGTGCATCTTGAACTGCTCCCAGTCTTCGGTTGTGGTACTTTTTTTGGCCAATTGATATGCTCTCTCTTTGGACCCAATGCTGTCTCTAATTTCCCTTGTTCTCCACGGTTGAGTCACCTTTTTTGGTTTATTTTTATGCCAAACCGGTATAAACGATTTTTGCAATTTCTCCATTAGATCTGTGAATGCTTTCCATTGTCTATCCACAGTCAACTCCCCCATAAACACCACCCAATCAATCTTACTCAACTCCCGTCTCATACCATTATAATTCCCTTCATTTAAATTCAGGACCTTAGTCTCGGTTTTAATTTCATCACTCTCCATGTCGAGTGAGAATTCGATCATATTGTGATCGCTCCTACCCAAAGGGCCTCATACAACAAGATTGTTGATTATCCCCTTATCATTGCCTAATATCCAATCTAAAATGGCCTGCTCCCGAGTTGGTTCCTCGACATATTGGTCTAGTTAACCGTCCCGTAAACATTCAAGGAATTCCTCCTCCTCAGAATTTTTACTGATTTGGCTAGTCCAATCTATATGCAAATTAAAGTCTCCCATGATGACAGCTGTTCCCTTATTGCACGCTTTTCTAATTTCTTTTTTAATGCCTTCCCTCACCTCTACACTACTATTTGGGGGCCTATATACCACCCCCACTAACGTTTTCTGCTCCTTGCTACTCCTCAGTTCTACCCATATAGATTCCGCATCTTTCGAGTTGATATCCTTTCTGTCAATCGTGTCGGTCTCTTCTCTCACCATCAATACTACCCCACCCCCTTTTCTTTCTTGCCGATCCCTCCTAAATATCGTATACCCCGGGATGTTAAGTTCCCAGGCTTGCCCACCCTGCAGCCATGTTTCTGTAACCCAGACTGTTAAGAGAGCAAAATCTAGACCTGGAAAAAGCCATAGCACTCTGTACTGCTACAGAAACTGTAGAAGCGCAAGCAAAAATCTCTTCAGTGAAACTAGCTGCAAGGTGGATGCAGTGAGCAAGAACAGACATAAATTGTTTAACAAAAAGCACGACAAAGTGGAAAGAAAGGTGACCAGTGAACAAAAATGAAATGGACAATCGAAATCCATGTCATCGATGCGATGCATAACACCTACCAATAAAGTGCCCAGCATAGGGTAAAACATGCTATATGTGCAACAAAAACAACCATTATACCTGTTACTGTAGGAATTGTGGCTGAGTGGTTAAGGTGATGGACTAAAAATCCATTGGGGTCTCCCTGTGCAGGTTCAAATCCTGCCAACTATGGAGGCAGCAGGGTCTGCCCTGGTGTAACCAGGGGTGTGTGCCATTTTTGTGGGCAAAGGAGTTAAGGGTTATGGGGATAAGGCTGGAAAGGGGTACTGATGGTAGTGATAAGCCATGATCTGTAAAATGGTGGTGCTGGCTCGACGGGCCGAAGGGCCTACTCCAGCTCCTATTGTCTATTGTCTATTGTCTAAGTGCAACAAAGCAAGGTTCATGCAATAAATGAAAGGAAGAGAGTGGAATTCTATGTAGATGTTGTGAATGGAAACAAGAAAGAAAACCGAGACTGGATATTGAGATTAAAAGTGAATGACACTACATTTCAGTTAAATTGGATACTGGAGCACAAATTAATGTAATATCAGAGACTGATTTTAAGAAGATTAGACCGAGATCAAAGATGTATAACAAAAGTCAAGGTGACAGGGTATTCAGGTACCAATATACCAGTGCAAGCTGAATGCATGTGGCCAAAGTGAAACACAAGGACGGAGAGCACATGCCAGTATAAATGGTGTTATCAAAGGATGTACAGGCCATACTTGGTTTAACAGCCTACGAGAAAGTGAACCTGGTAAAAAGAGTCCTCACTGCGGAAAGAAAAGGGGAGACAGTCTATGATGAACTTATGAAGGAGTACAATGATCTATTTCAGGGTCTAGGCTACCTTCCAGGAGAACACACGATCAGAGTGGATAAATGTGTGTCATTGATAATACATCCATGCAGAAAGGTTCCATTTATGCTTCAAAAGCAACTAAAAGCAGAGTTGGACAGGATGGAAAGCCTGAATGTGATTCAGAAGATACCTCAATGGATGACATCATAGTCTGGGGAACCATGAGAATGGAGCATGATGGGAGAGTAAGGAAAGTGGTGGAAGTAACAAGGAAAGCAAACCTGAAGCTGAATAGAGAGAAATGCCAGCTCGGGGTGACAGAACTAACATTTGTAGGAGATATTACTGGCAGTGAGGGCATCAGACCAGATCCCAGAAAGGTGTCCTCCATTGGGGAACATGCCAAGTCCACCATGCCACAAGGACAAACAGAGGTTTAATGGAGTGATCAACAATATAGGTAAAAGCATACCCAACCTTTCAGAAAAGATGGCTCCATTGAGAAGACTAACAGATTTGAACATTGAATGGGAGTGGAATCAAGAGCATGAAAAGTCATGGAGCGAACTAAAGAATCTGCTCACAGAGGAACCAGTTCTTAGGGTTGACGACCCAGCGAGACCCATCAAGGTATCATCAGTGCTATCTTATTCGCTCTTCAGGTTTTAGTGTATGTAAATGAGAACACACAAAACAAGTTTAAAAAATGTTAACAATGTTGATAATAAGGAAAATGTAAGTTCTTGGTGTTAAAGTTAAAAATTCAGAGTTATACGAAGAAAACATGTTAGTTAAAAGTAAGCTACTTTTGTTTTAAGAAAGGGAGATGTAATGATACTGATCGTGGTTGCCATGCAACTAGTAATGCCTGACTATTTGATTATACTTGGCTGCCAGCAGGGGACTGACACACAGTATGCCAGGTCTGTAATGGAGACTTGCAGCCCCATGGCCTGCCTCCTGGTCTGCCTCATGGTGCTGTTTACAACAACTTTAAAGTAAAGAACTTTTTCCTTCATCCATTTGTTATCGAAGAACTCACAGATACGAATTCAAGATGAAACAAGCACTGGGAATAGTCAATTCGACCGGAGAAACAACTGGACTGGCTGAACCAGTCAACAGATTCTGAAACTTCACCCCGCCAGACTTTGTTTCAAAAGAACCCTGTAACACATGCATTATACTTGTTGGCCCGCCCCCAATACTGTAACTGCTCTCCCTCCAGGATTCTTATTAAAGATGGTATCGCCCAATCCCCTCCCTCAGTACTGCCTTGGAATCGGGCCAACAGCATGTAAAATATGATTGTAAGTTGACAGCGATTGAAGCCTATTAATCGCGACTCCTAGTCTGTTGGGTCTAATTGAGAGCACCACGATGTGGTGCCTAATGAGGCTTGCGGTCCTGATGAGAATTGCATTGCCGGATGGATTGGACAAGTGGGCGATGTCCAAGGTGATCCATTCCTTCTGCCTAATACAGCAGAGTGTCTGCTCATAGCCTCCTTATTTCCAATATCATCCCCGGAACCTTTGAGATGGTACTGAGAACCGGGACGACGACCTAAACCAATTAAAAATCTCTACAGACCAAGAGCAGCGAAGGGGGATTAACCTAAACAGGATGTTCCACATGCGCTGATGGAGCAAGTGGCCTCCTTTTACATCCTGAAGATTACATCCATGGCCCAAGACAAAAGGGTGGGAAAAATCTCTCTTCACTTGACAATGATGTTGAAGTCAGGTCTGTACTCTGGTTTCACCATCCTGCGCGTGAAGTATAGATGGATCCTACAACAGTGGATTTAAGATATTTATGCTGTTACATTGTTACAGATAAAGGCCATGTAATATGTACACAATAGATAACATTCAAAATTTTCTGCAAAATCCCAATTTCTTTTCTTTCAATGAAAGTTGACAACCAAGGTCATGTTTGTTACTGGCTTTGGAAAGAACAATGCTCACTGTGTATGAATAATAATTTTTCTCAAGTGAACAATGAGGAGCTGAAGAGTCAGTCCTGACCTTCTGAGTTCCTCAAGACTCTCATTGTTTGCTCCAGATCACAGCATCATTGGTTTTCTTCCCTTCCCAGGGTAATTTACCACAGGCAACTCTGACATTCTAACCAGAACCTAAATTTTTAATTTTAGGCAAACTGCACGTTTACAGGCCATTTCAGTCCACAACTCCCAATTTACACCTCATTGGTACATTTTTGTATGGTGGGAGGAAACCGGAGCCCCCCCCCCCAGGGAAAACCCATGCAATCACGGGGAGAACATACAAACTCCTTCGAACCCCAGTCCTGATCACTGGTGCTGTAAAGACGTTGCGCTGACCGCCCACCACTCTTATTGAGCACTATCTCTCCAGCATTTCCACTAAACCTCTGCAAGAGGTCACGAAGAAAGCTCGCCAGCAGTTATGCTTCGTGAGGAGTTTGAGGAGCACGCCACCAAAGGCTCTCAATTTCTACAGGTGTACAGTGGAGTGCATTCTGGCTGGTGGCACCACTGTCTGTGCCAATGCACAGGACAGGAGAAAATTCCAGAGAGTTGTTAACTTGGCCTGCAACATCATGGACACCCATCTT
This sequence comes from Narcine bancroftii, assembly GCF_036971445.1. Lineage (NCBI taxonomy): Eukaryota > Metazoa > Chordata > Chondrichthyes > Torpediniformes > Narcinidae > Narcine > Narcine bancroftii. The sequence goes on along the minus strand of NC_091474.1, from coordinate 239,528,283 downwards.
CACTCGGTTGAGATAAGGTCAGGAAAATAATTCTTATTAGACAAGTTAGGCAGAGCTGGAACTTTTTCTCTTTGGAGGGAATAAGAATGAGAGGAGGACTAATAAAGGTCTATAAGATTCTGAGAGGCATAGATCAGTGGAACAGTCAACGCTTTATTCCCAGGGCATGGATTGGAAGCACTAGAGGACATTTCTACAAAGTGAAAGGAGGAAAATTTAGAGGAGACATCAGGGGTAATTTTTTTTTTTACAGAGAGTTGGCTGCTTGGAATGCCTTGCCAAGGGTGACGGTGGAGGCTGAAACATTAGGGGCATCTATGAGATCCTTGGACAGGGACATGGATGAAAGAAAACTAAATGGTTACAGTGTTGGTTTTGGTAGGAATATATAGGTCAGCAAAACATCGAGGGCTGAAGGGCCTGTACTGTGCTGTAATATTCTATGCTCTATGTTCTATCTATGAGAGAAAGCATCCTTTATCCTTACTACCCAGGCCATGCCCTCTTCACACTGCTACCATCAGGAAAAAGGTACGGAGCCTGAAGACGAGCACCCATTGGCGCAAGGGCAGCTACTTCCCCTCTGAATCGACAACACACGACTTCACCATCTCCTATTCTGTTGCTCTATTTATTTATTTTAAAAATGTAATTTTGAGCAATATTTGCATTATAACCATATAACCATATAACCACTTACAGCACAGAACAGTTCGGCCCTACTAGTCCATGCTGTAACAAATCCCCACCCTCCTAGTCCCACTGACCAGCACCTGGTCCATACCCCTCCAGTCCTCTCCTATCCATGTAACCATCCAGTCTTTCCTTAAATGTAACCAATGATCCCACCTCGACCACGTCTGTCGGAAGCTCATTCCACATCCCCACCACCCTTTGCGTAAAGAAATTTCCCCTCATGTTCCCCTTATAATTTTCCCCCTTCAATCTTAAACTATGCCCTCTAGTTTGAATTTCCCCCTTTCTTAATTGAAAAAGCCTATCCACATTTACTCTGTCTGTCCCTTTTAAAATCTTAAACACCTCTATCAAGTCCCCTCTCAATCTTCTACGCTCCAGAGAAAAAAGCCCCAGTCTGCACAACCTTTCCCTGTAACTCAAACTTTGAAATCCTATCAACATTCTCGTGAAAAATGCTGGCGCAAAAACAACAAATTTCTTGACATGTACATGACGATGAGTTCTGATTCTGAACTTGGCCAGAGCGTCAAAGTGAAAGGGCAGGCCACAAGTTGTGGACTAAACTTTATTTTTCAACCCACCTTCCTTCATATCTACCACCAAAAAAGGAAGGAGAAGGAAAGAAAGAAAAGAAAGAAAAAGGAGATTATAAACCCCAATAACATAATTAGATAGCATAGATTAGAACACCACCACCACGGCATGGCTGGAGAATTCACAATTTTAAACTCATATCATCCAAATCCTGTAGAAAAAATATTTATCACGTAAATTATACGTTACTTTATTTCAATGGTATACATGATCTCAATTCCATATGCCATCTATGTAAACCCAAATCAATCTCCTTTTTCCATGTAATCGCTATACATTTTCTAGCAACAACTAATGTCAATATCTTCAAATATTCTTTTTTTCTTATTATCAAATTAAAGCTTTATTGTTGGATAATTTTTGGGTGTACTTTATGGTTACCTAGACGGCCTAAGTTTGAAATTTTACTGATAAAAGATTGGTAAGAAGGGAATTATATCCAAGATGTACGCTTTATTACAGAATAAAATGTTTAAGCCAGATATACATAAATGTAGATTGAAATGGATTTAGGAATACTTATTTCACAGGATGATTGGATGAATTTATGAAGGGATAGTATGACTAAAATTATAAGCATAAGATATTGAATAGTTCATTCTAATTTTATTCATCAATTATATTTAACTCTGGAAAAATTAAGGCAATATAATTTTATTTCTTAGTATTTATGTTTTAAATGCCATAAGAATGCGAGTTCTTTTATGCACTCTACTTGGTCCTGTGAAACAGTGAAAAGTTCTTGGAATAGACTTAAGGAATTTTTAGAAGCTATTCTGAAAGTGAAATTTTCTTTAGATCCTTTAGTATTTTTATTGGGTAATATTAAGAGGTTGAGTTTAGAATTAAAATTAAATAGATTTCAAATCGCTTTTTAGAGATTGGCTTTTGCTGTGGCTATAAAATGTCTGGCAATTATTTGGAAAAATGAGATTGATTTGAGTCTTCAGAGATGGCACATGGAGTTGATGTCTTGTATTCCATTGGAAAAGATAACATATAATTTATGTGATAATGATCTTTTTTATTGTTAAACTTGGAGCCCGTATTCGCCGCACAGTAGTGGTGTTGCTCCAAACCATGGTAATTAACTGATGAATTTTGTTGTCATAGGTGATCTCCTCCTTCTTTTTCCATCTTTTGGGGTAGGTTGCGGGGGGTGGGTAGGGAAGGGGGGTTTGTAGGGTATTAATTTTAAAATATTATGTATGTATTTTTTGTATTGTTTTTTGTTCTATTCATTAATTGTATGTTTCAATATATGTAATTATGATTCAATAAATAAAATTTTCAAAAGAAAAGTAACTAATGCCAATCTCAAAAATGCTATTTGAAATCTAGTCAATCTCAATTCTAGATTCAATTTTTTATTTGATAATTATGGATATTCTTTGAGGTTGACTTGAGAATCTCAATTTGAAACATTACTTATAGAAGGTGGGAAGAAGAGATTTATATCTGAAACATATTTGTTCTTGCAGAATAAAATGCTTAAACCATACTTACATAAGTCGAGGTTAAAATGGGAACAAGATTTCGGGATTGTGATCAGTCAAGATGCTTGGAGGACTTTGTGTAAAGATAGAATGACTAAGATTATTAATGTGAGATATAGATTAGTTTATTATAATTTTATACATCAATTGTATTTAACCCCAGAAAAATTAATTTATCTTCTTCAGATCTATGTTGGCAGGAGGTTGGTTCTTTTTTACATTCTACTTGGTCATGCGATATAGTAAAATCTTTTTGGATGTAACTTAAAGAGTCATTAGAAGATATTTTTTAAGGTTAAAATACCATTGGATCCATTATAATTTTTGTTAGGTAGTATTAAAAAGTTGTGGACTAGGCTTATAGGTACTCATTAGGTTCATAGTCATGGAGGTGTACAGCACATAAACAGGTCCTAGGGCCCATCACGTCCACACTGGGCTTGTCCATGAATGAATCCCATTTTCCCATATCAGGACCATATCCTTTGATAGCCATGGCTACTTAAGTGTCTGTCTAAATGCCATTTAAATTATTATTTATATCCAATTCCACCTGGCATCGCGTTCCAGATTATCAACTACACTTTGTGTGGGTAGAAAACTGACATCCCTTTAAAAACTCAGCCCTCTAACCTTAAAATTCTGCCCTCTTGCATCGAATCAAGATTCCTTTATTGTCATGAGGCTGAGGGGTAACGTTTTAGAGGTTCATAAAATTAAAAGGGCTATGGATAGGTATAGGCAGTCTGGGGTAATCTAGATTAGGAGGGTGCTGGTTTAAAGTGAGAGGGGAGGAATTTAAAGGAGATCTGAGGTGCAGGTTTTCCACACAGAGGGTGGTGAAATTTATGGATTGAGACTGTGTGTTTTTACGGGTGCTCCAGTTTCCTCTCACATCCCAAAGGTGTGAATTGTCCTCGGGTGGTCGGTGAGCAGTGGAACCTGACAGGAGATGATGGGTGCGTGAGAGAGATTGGGTTGCCTGAATTATGCTTTCAAAGACAAATTGGAGCATAACATTTAGGAACTGGAGTCAGGCCTGCTCTTCCATGGATCAAGATCTTGGCTGACATTCGTAGAGTAAGACAGCATGGAAACAAGCCATTCAGCCCATCATGTTCTCCCCAACCGGTGAACACCCACCACTGTCAATCCCATCATCCTGCACTTTGCCCGTAGCCTTCTCTGCCTCACTGATTTCAGTGCTCCTCTGGACACTTCAACAATGGTGTCAGTGACTCTGCTTCCACCACTCCCACCGGCAGTTCCTTCCAGGTATTCCCCAGTGTCCAGGTGAGGAATGTCCCCCTCAGATCCTCTCTGAATCTCTTACAACTTGCCCTGAATCACTATCCTCTGTCATATTCACCTCTTAACGGCTGTGTAGATTCCTGCAGTCTATGCGAGCTTATCCATACTCTTCAAGATTCCTTTATTTGAATTTAGAAATACAGGCCACAGGCCCACGAGCCTATGCCACCCAAATACCACCCCGCATGTTTTGAAGGGTGGGAGGAAACCAGAGCACCCAAAAGAAACGAATGGAGACATGAAGAGAATGAAGAAACTCCTTACGAACAGTGCAAGATTTGAACCTGGGTTGCTAACACTTTAGCAGCGTGGCGCTAGCTGCTACACTAACCATGCTGCTAATTCATTGTCATGCAATAGTACAGAACATGTAATATTACACAATATTGCCTTCAGCCTGTCACAAGGCAGACAAAATATCATCACGAGCATCGCCCAGCTCCCCTTACAGTAGGAGAAGCAAAAGAGGGCACCTTCAGCGTCATAGAGTCTCTGTGTCCTTGAAACTTAGATACAGGTGGTCTCTGACTTATGACTGAGTCTGTTCTGACTGACTGGTCACACCTCAAAATGGATATTGTTACAAACTCAGAGGACCCCGAAACCCAGCAGCAATAGATATTCACCAAGACAAATGGTTATTTAAATAAAAGTTGCTTTTCATTCTCTTTAAACATAAAGACAGAATCAAACTTTAACTTATCTCTATTGACTTACTTAACTCCCTTCTCATTCTAAGGGCTCATGCGTGTAAGTTCAGAAAAGTTTTTGGTTCACAGTCCAATCTCACTTCTCACTCCTCCAAGTTCACTGTTTGCAGGCCATTCTTATACTGTGCACAGAATTTAACATTTATAAAGTTCACCAGGCTTTGGTGCTTGAAAGGTAAATGGTTACTTCTCAGGAAGGTTCTTGTTGGTTATAGAGAGAGATTTGTTGTTCCTTTTTAATCAGCCACTCCAGTGTCTTGCTGAGGAAACTTGCCCCCTCAGGCTTCTCCAGATGATAACCTCTTTCTATCAGGTCACTACAGAGTTCCTTTCTGTCTCACTTATTCCAAGTGAAACATTAGACAGCCAGTCATCTCCTCTTGCATGAACCACAAGGGCTTTGACTAGGCCGTCTTACAAATGGGTTTTCCATAAGCCTGCCAGCTTGTCCAGTTTCCAATCACAGCTGCTGGCTGCAACACTGTATAAGTGATCTGTGTCTTTCTCTCTCTCTTAGAGAGAAAAACCTGTTTGATTCTCTCTGCTTGCCAAACCACATGATCATCCTAGAACAGCAAGTTCTCCTTCAGATTGTCTGTGGCTCCAACAAGATCTTTCATCTGTTGCCTTTTGTAAACAACAAATGAAGTCTCTTGGGCACTTTCAAAACTCTTGCAAAAACTCTGAGGCCCCAATATGTCAGCATGGGGTAGAGCTCCAGTATTTTAAATAAACTATGTTTTAAAATGTTTGTGTTTATCCTACTCTAACAAACCTTTCCCAATTTATCTCCCAAAAACATATCTATATACTCTGTCACAATGTATATCAGAAATTCAATGTATCCATTTTTATTGTTCGTCAAATACAACATGGTGGCCACCCAAGGCCAACTCTCGCGAGAGGATGGGCACTGCTGCCATAGAAACCATTTTTCCATAGATAGGCTTCTACCTTTACCCCAACAGTGTTCTTTTCATATTCACGTATATTTTTTCTTTATTTCAAAAATTATGCAGAATTTTTTCTGATTGTATGTACGGATGGTCACATAGATCATGAGTTGGGGACCACCTGTATCTCAGTTTCCTTTCCTGTTACTCCTCATTACTAAATCACTCTGAAATTGGCCACGCAAGTTGACAGAGAGATGAAGAAGTCACGTGGGTTGCTTGCCTTCGTTGGTCAAGGCATCGAGTTCTAGAGTGGAGAAATCATGTTGCGACTACTGTATATGGATTTGCTTTGGAGCGTCATGTGAAATTCTGGTTGTCCCATTACAGGAACGATTTGGAGGCTTTGGAAAGGGGATAGAAGACACTTGCCGGGATGCTGCCTGGTTTAGAGCGTGTCTCTGATATGGAGAGTATTTGGGTTGTTTTTCTGGAGCCACGGATGCCATAAATTCATTAATGAGAGACATTTATAGGGCAGAGAGTCAGAATCTTTTCAATGACTGAGTTCCCTGGCAACATTTATAATAAATGATCAAGATTGCAATAAAATTCTGAGGGCAACATTAAAAGGGCCTGGGAAAAGAGACTTCAGTTACATCTTCCAGAGGAATCATGGAAGATGATCTTTGGATTAGTTAATACCTCTTCAATATGTGCTCATCATTCTTCAATGCAGTTTAAAGTGGGACATTGGCCTCGTGTCAAAAGACAAATTGGCCCCGTATTTGTTTTTCCAACATTAGTTCTATTCGTGATAGATTTAAATCAGAAGTGGCTTCTCAAACTCATATGTCATGCCCTATGTTGGAGAGGTATTAATAAAGATATTTTTAAGACTTTATCAACTCTACTGGATATCGGTTTGCAACTTAACCCATCGACTGCTCTTTTTTGGAATTAGAGTTCCAGAAGTGGGACAAGTTCCCGTTTCCACACATCAGATTGTCATCTTCTCTACGTTGTTGGCTAGAAAAGCCATCTGATTTAAATGGAAAGATGCTAATCCACCTGCTTTGACTCAGTGGTTCTCTCAAATTATGTCATGTTTAATTTAGAGAAAGTTGGGAGTCTTACATTTGATATGTCTGTTAAATTTGAAGAGGCTTGACGACTTTTTATAAATTATTTTTTATAAATTATTCTGGTCTATATTTAATTTTATTTCTTTTTGTTGGTGAAGACCAGATGATTATTTTTATTAATAAATTCTCAGGATAGGCTGCCCAGTTTTTTCTTTTTTATAGATTAGGTGGGGTTTAATATAATATTTTTTTAAGGAGCTGAGAACAGATTCATTAATTATGGTGTAATGCAATGTGTTATATTACAAATTGTTTTTACCTACAATATGATTTAATAAAAAGATTGAAGTCTTGCGCTCAACGTCAGTAAAACCATGGAAATGATTGTGGACTTCAGGAGGCAGTCAGGGGAACACAACCCAGACCTCATTGAGGGCTCAGAAGTGGAGAGGATCAATAACTTCAAATTCCTGGATGTCAACATCTCCGAGGAACTGTCCAGGACCCTTCACATTGATGCAAGCACAAAGAAGGCTCGCCAGCGGCTATACTTTGTGAGGTTTGAGGAAGTTCGGTCCATCACCAAAGACTCTCATAAACTTCTAAGGTGTACTGTAAAGAGTATTATGGCTGGTTGCGTCACTGCCTAGTCTGGAGGCGCCAATCCTCAGGACAAGAATACACTCCAAAGGGTTGTTAACCCGGCCTGCGACAACACAGGCACCAGACTTCATTCCATCGAGGACATCAATATGATGAAGTATGTTAAAAAAGCAGCCTCTATCCTCAAAGGCCCCCGCCACCCATGCCGTGCCCTCATCACTCTGCAGCCATTGGGGGAAAAGTACAGGAGCCTAAAGACGAGCTCTCAGCGGCACAAGGACAGCTTCTTCTCCACTGCCATCAGATTCCTGAATAATCAGTGAACCAAAGACATCGCCTGACTTTTCGTGGTCAATTATTGTTATTGCTTTTTTATTTTTATAGTAATGTCATAAGGTGGTTATGTTTGCTCTATGATGCTACCATAAAACTTTCATGACTTCATTCTGAAAACGAAAAAACAGTGCCAACAAATAAATCCTTGTTCACATTTGGAAATTTCGCTCTCACTCTCTCTCTCTCTCTCTCTCTCTCTCGCTCTCTCTCTCTCTCTCTCTCTCTGTCTCTGAAACCTGGAGGAGTCTCTCTCTCTCTCTCTCTCTGACACCTGGAGGAGTCAGTGTGAATCAAGTAAATCCTGCCTTGCTCCTGTGATCACCAATTCACGATTCAAGATTTCCTTATTGTCGTGTTATATTACACAATATTTGCTTTAGTCTACTGTAAGATATTCGCCATCAGCAGAAATTGCCCAGCACCTGTTAAGCCTGAATAAGAGAGTCCACAGTTTAACCTCCAGCGCTCCCGCAGCCACACAGATTCCCAAACCACTGGCAGCCCAAGGTCCGGAACCGAATCTCCGACGCAATCAGGAAGCCCTCGGCGTCCTCGCGCATCCCTGCTCCTTCACCTGGTACTCCTTCACCCAGTCTCCAGCAGTCCGCTGCCTGCATGGGTTCCTCGCCTCAAACAGCCTGCGCGTTCTTCAGCCGCAAAACCCCTCACTGGTCCTCCACCAAGTTCACCGTCCCAAGGACCATCTCCTCCTCAAATGAAGGGGAGGGTTGCTCCCCATTATTTTCGTGCCCTGCGTCAGTCTTCTCCATCCCCAGAGCCTGCAATCCCTCAAGGCTGCTGCCAAACACATGCTTGGGACCAGAGGCCGCAGTCGGGGGATTTTAAAATAATCCTTTGGCTCCTTTTAAAGCCTGCAGGCAGCCATCAGTAGTCGGACTGGGCAGTAGAACCCTGCGGAGAAGCCCTGTGTCTCCTACCCCACCACCCCCCCCCCACCACCACGCTCCATGGGTCTGCACCATCAGTAGCTCCGCCGTTTTTTTTTTCAGGACCCTCTGGTCCAAAGTCATCGACGTTGTCCAACTTTGCTTTCACAGGCCCCTCGCTGCCTCACTGTTCACAATCTCCTCAACTTCTCCAGAGGTACATCACACCATGAAACATCTGCAGATTCCACATGTCGGACAATATCTGCAAAGTGGGGAACCAAAATATATTTTTCAGGGTGGTGGCCTTGCACTAGCACGGGATGCTTTGTTAACAGCCTTCTCAATATGTTCGGGCACATTTAAAATCTGTGTACTTAATTCCCAAGGTCTCTTTGTTCTTGCCTGATGATGCATTGAATATTGCTCCTGCCATGTATTTCTTTGCGCTGCCAGTCCAACTGTGTAAATAATGCTTCCCTCCTTGCATATCCTTATCCTTGAGGAAATGCAACATCCCTGCTGACTCAGCAGCCAAAGGACCCTGCAGGATGTTGACCATGGGCAGTGGAACCACTGAAGGGGATTATTGGCTGAAGGACCTAACCAGGCAGCAGGTGTCTGGTGGCCAGGAGGCTCACGTGAGCTGGGAGCTGCTTGGAGACTTCCTCGTGGGAATCGGGGATCAGAGCTGGGATTTGATAGGGTGCTGCGGGCAAGGAGGGCACCCGAGGGTCTTGGGTCAAGCAGGAGCCTGTGCAGTTGCAGAAGAGGTGCGAACACTGGAGGTGAATCCACATAAACTCGGTGATCTGAAGGGATTCTTTGTTTTCCTTCTCTTTGCCTCTTATGCCAGGCAATATTCATGGTGACTCTTTGTTTGCCGTACTGCAGGCAGAAGGCAATATCATGTAATATATATTTGGTACTATTGCAAAGTCCATTAAAGGACTTTGGACTAGTCATCAGCCTAATGAAAACAAATGCCCTTGCCCAGAACGTAGTGGAGAAACCAGTCATCAATCATCGGCAACTACGGTATAGAAGTGGTCCATGAGTTCACATACTTGAGGTCAACCATTAGCAACGCTCTCCCCCTTGATAATGAAATCAAAAGAGTATCGGCAGAGCAGCATCGATCCTTGCTCGACTCTCCCCGTGGGTCTGAGAGAATCACAAACGCGCTACAAAAACCTAGACTGCTGTGTACAATGCGCGGTCACCAGCAACCTCCTGTATGGTAGTGATACTTGGATCACCTGCTCCAAGACGGAGAGGAAACTCAACAGTTTTCACCTTTTGCAGCCTTCGACACATCCTCAGCATCACCTGGAGAGATAAAGTCCCAAATTCCGAGGTCCTCTCTAGCGCTGGACTTCCCACAATGTTCACGCTTCCAAAACAACACAGGCTGGGTGATGTCCGTCGCATGAAGGATGGTATACTGCCAAAGGACAACATCTACGGAGAACTAGTAACAGGCAAGAGGAACGTTGGTAGACCCCAGCTTCGCTTCAAGGACCTTTGCAAGCGAGACATGAAAGCCATACAAATTAACACAGAGCGCTGGAAGGATGCAGCAGATATCCGTACAAATGGTGAGCTACTCTTCATCAACACCTAGAGCAAGGTGAGAGAGTGATCTTGAGTCTGTTTGAAGAGCGGAGAGTTAAGTGAAGAGCACTGCAGACAACAAGTCAACGATGCCCTGTATTTGCAGCAACTATGGCAGAACTTGCCATCCCAGGATCGGCCTCCATAGCCACAGTCGAAGCTGCTGAACCAAACCAGTGTCTACCAGAGGCGCAGTACCCATGGTCGATCACAGCCAACAGAGGCCAAGGAGAAGAAGTATTATTACATGATGATAGCGGAATGCTGACTCCGAGGAACTTCCGGCCACTCTCATTGGAGAAGGAGAGATCAGGATGGAAGAGATGATCTTGAGGCCTTGCACACAAGCTCAGCATGGAAGAAGTGGACTATCTCACAAACTACCCAACCACCCAATCTGAATAACAACTGCTACCCTCCCTTCAAGGCAATTCAACTGAGCAGCTCACCCTAGATCCCATGCAATCTCACCTTTCATACCATGCATGACCTTGTCAAAGGCCTTGCCAAAGTCCATGTATAGACAATAGCTTCAGTCATGCTCTTATTAATTTTCTTGGTCACCTTTGCAAAACAATTCATGAGGTAAGCAAGAGGTCTGCCGACGTGGGGAAACTGGAGCAACAGACAAAATGCTGGAGGATCTCAATAGATCAAATTCAAGTCAAGATCAAGTTTACTTATTATCCAATTGCACAAGTACAACTTGACAAAACAGTGTTATCTGGCCCTCAGTGTAAAACACGCAAATACACAACCAGACATAACACACATACAGACAATAAATACCATATGCAGGTCAAGTATTCATCCATACAAATAAATATTGTTTCCTGAATATTAGACTCTCGGATGGTTGGTGAGAGCAGTTCCTCTGGTCGTTTGGGATTTTCGTGGCTTGTGGGAAGAAGCCTAGTGGTGCTAGGTCTGATCCTCCTGCATTCTTCCCCGACGGGAGCGGCTGAAAGATGCTGAGTACAAGGTGGTATGGTTAAGCAGCATCCGGGCCTGGCAAGAGATTGTCAATGTTTCAAGCCAAAACCCTTCACCGGGAATAGCAGGTAAGGGGCAGAAGCCCAAATAAATTTGTTGGTGGCAGGGAGAGAGGGAGGAGCACAGGCTGCCAGGTGACAGCTGAATAGATGGGGGGTGGGCTGGGGTGGTGGTGGGTGGGAAGAAATGGGGTGGAAAAGAGTAAGAAGTGAGGAGATGATAGGAGGAAGCTGCTCTCTGAAAGGAGGTTGGGAAGAGGGAGGGCTGCTAATAGAAGGGCGATGGACAGGTAGAGAGGGCGGGGATGGGGGAAGCCATGATGGAAAAAAGAAGGAGGATAGGGACTAGAAAGGGGAGAAGGTACCGCAAATTGGAGGATTGGATTCAATAAAATTCAAAAGCTATGATCTCCTGCGCACAAAGACCGTTCTTAATCAATATTTGAGTTTCATGTTCTCTCACTGAGCCATCTGCAGGTTGCTTCAGAAATACCTCTTTCTGGACGAGTTTAACAAACTCTTCCCCGTTGAATCTCTGTCAAGTTACAACTGTAGTATTCCAACAGAATTCTGGCAGACTTTCAGGGGTGCTGCAGTACAATCCCACCAAAGAATTCACTCTTTTCTTATTTCTAGGTTCCACTGAATGAACCACCAGAAACAATTTCTCTGATTTTCCCTAATCCAACTGCAACTCCCTGTCCTCTCTTACCTTCGCCTCAATCACACCTGAAGTTAAAGTTCACAGTTTAAAGTTCATATTTATCATCAAGAGTACCTCTTCTGACGATCTATCCTATAGGATAACGATGGTTCCTTTCAGTCAGTTTGTGAGGTTTGGTATGAGGATATACCCACTCCTCGGAAAGGAGCAGCGTGCGCGTGAATGGATTTTAGGTGAGTAAGGGGTCCAGACCCACCCTCTTGACATCCCCTCCCGGATCCAGCAGCATGGTGAGGTCCAAGATGGTTGGAGGGGGCGAGGTTCTGTTGCAGTGAACAGCCAGTCCAAGCTTCAATGAAAGGGATGCCCTTATCCTACTAGAGGCTGCTCCCGCCCTTTGACAGGTCTTGCTTTTCATTCTGCGGGGTGTCTAACTGCAAAGTACAGTACATACATGACATCACATCCAACTCTGAGATTCTTTTTTCCTGCAAACGAGACAGAATTAGTCATGCAAAAAATGGTACTCAAGAATACACAAATACATGTAAACAAATAAAGAAATGTAAACAAAAAATCAATAAAGTGCAGAACTCCGAGAACTCATTTGAGTCCCTGATTGAGTTTGTCGTTGAGGAGTCTGATGGTGGAGGGGGAGCAGCTGTTCCTGAACCTGGTGGGGCGAGTCTTGTGGCACCTACACCTCTTTCCTGATGGCAGCAGCAAGAACAGAGCATGAGCTGGGTGGTTGTGGATCCCTGATGATTGCTGCTGCCCCTCCGACAGCAGCGTTCCCGGTAGATGTTCTCGACAGTGGGGAGGGTCTTGCCTGTGATCCACTGGGCGGTGTCCACTACCCTTTTGTAGGGCTTTCTGCTCAGGGGTATTGGTGTTCCCACACCAGACCGTGATGCAGCCGGTCAGCACACTTTCCACCACACCTCTGTCGAAATCTGCCAGGGTTTCTGGTGTCGTACTAAACTCCTCAGGAAGTAGAGGCACTGACGTGCTTTCTTCATGATGCCATTAATGTGCGGGTCCAGGAAAGATCCTCCAAAATAGAGACACCCAAGAACTTAAATTTGCTCACCCTCGCCACCTCAGATCCTCCAATAGTCACTGGATCGTACAGCTCTGGTTTTTCCCTTCCTGAAGTCAGCAATCAGTTCCTTGGTTTTGGTGTCATTGAGTGTGAAGTTGCTGTTAGTGAACCACTCAAACGCCAAGTTTTCAATCTCCCTCCTGTACATTGACTTTTAATATAACCTTACTATATAAATTTTAACGTAGTATTGATGAGCAAGTAGGTCAGCAGGGATGTGATGGGCCAAAGGGTGTGTCTCAGAGCTGTATGATTTTAAAAATCAATTTAGACGTACAGCACAGTACCAGGCCCTTTCTGCCCATGAGCCCGTGCTGCTCCATTCCATGTTTTGAAGGGTGGGAGGAAACCAGAGCTCCCAGGGAAAACCCATGCAAACACTGGGGAAGAATGTACTAACTCCTTTCAGACAGCTCTAGATTCAAAGTCTTGTCCCGATCGCTGGCACTGTAACGCCCAACTCTATGTGCTGCCACTCCCCCTCCCCACATAGCTTAAAAGGTGGAGAGAGAGGCTGTGAAACATTTTAGGCTTCCTGAATTGTATGGAGAACGGCCAGGATTGCATTTCACAGGACCGAGACTCCGATAAGCCTTTGGAGATCACAGAAGTGGGTTATTGGATGTACCGGAGGCAGAGTCGTAAACGGAAGGAGAAAGGACAACAAGCAATCCTTTGGGAAGAGAGCTCAAGTTTCCGCCAACGGTCTAGATAATGAGGCTGAGTTCTTGATGTGGTTTGGTCCTGGAATGTGTGCTGACACACTCTTATTGTGGGCTACAGCAGGATATGAGGAATCAGGGCAATCTCAGATAAGACTTCAGTCAGTGCAGTAAATCACAAAATTCTTTAGCACCGTGACTGAAGTGAAAACACAAAATGCGGGAGAAGCGCAACAGGCCAAAACCGTCCTTTTGCTCGGACACTCCCCTGCATTTCCTCACGCTTTGATGAAGGGCTCAAGCCCGAAACGTCAGTTACGTATCTTTGCTTTTGCTACTTTGAAGGACCTACTGAGCTTCTCCAGCATTTTGCATTTTCTATTCAGTCACAAGCATCAGAGAAAGGCGAGGAGGACTCGGACATGGGTCCGAGCAGAGGAGCGGGCTATTCAGAGGAACTCTGTGGTGACCTGGAAGAAGAGGTTGTCATTTGGAAAACTCATGGTGGCTTGTGTGTGTGTCCAACGAGCAACTGAAACCAACATGAGCGGTAACCAATTACCTTTAAAACACCAGAGCTTGGTGAAAATTCATAAATGTTAAATTCTGTGCACAATCTAAGAATTACCTGATACCGGTGAACTTGGAGGAGTGAGAAGGGAGATTGGATGGTGAAACAAAGAACTTTCCTGAACATACACACACATTACGTACATGTGCGCTTAGAATTAGAAGGGGATTAGGTTAATAGTAATAAGTTAAAGTTTGATCCTGTTTTTATGTTTAAAGAAAATTAAAAGTAATTTTTGTTTAAGTAACCATTTGTCTTGGTGAATTTCTATTGCTGCTGGGTTTTGGGGTCCTCTGGGCCTGTAACAGTATACTGTATTTTTCTTTTGTTCATTTTAAAACATAATTTCAAGCACTGCACGCTATCATTTTTGTAGCGAGAAAATTTATGCTCACATTTTTGTCAAGTGTTGACTTTATTTTTCTTTAAAACAGCTGAACTAGCAAAGTTTACCAGTTCATCTCTTCTTTATTCCTCCTTAAATATGAATTTTAAAAGTACTGGCCGAGAATCTGGAAAATCCAAAAATCTCGACGGACCCATTCCCCGAGCAGATCTGGATTTTCAAACTTCTACTGTATCAACTCGTTTGCAAGAAATTCTCCAGGGACTAGAGGAAAATCCTGGATGTGGCTAAAACTTCCCTATCTCATAACAAGATCACAAGGTAAAGGAACCAAAGTAGGCCATTCAACTCATCGGCTCTGCTCCGCAACTCCACCCTGAGCTAAGCTGTTCTCACATCTAGTTACAAATTCTGGCCTTTCCCCCATATCCCTTGATACCTTGACTAATTAGATACATAGTACAGATCTATCACCAATGTACATAGTGTATATAGTTACTGTATCTAGACTGTGCTTACAGCAATTGGCTGAGAGCTAAGCCACGCCTATTGTCTGGGCCTTAAAGGGTTGTGTCCCTAGCCAGGTCGGATCATTCCGGACTGGTCGGCCACCTGTGACGAGCTCCTGTCTTTTGCTAATAAAAGCCTTGGTTTGGATCAACAAGTCTTTGATTCTTTCGACGAGCTCTACAGATACCTGTCCGTCCCCTCCTTAAACTCCCCTTTTCCATCCACGTGCCTGTCTAATGGTCAGTTGAATGCCCCTTTCATTCCAGCCTCCTCTGCCACCCCTGACAAGGCATTCCAGGTCCCCTCAACTCTCCGTGTAAAAAAAACTTACCTCTGAAGTCTCCCCTAAACTTTCCTCCCTTCAGGTGAGTGGAAGAAAGCGAAGAATCAGGTAGATGTCAAAAATAGTTAGTGCTTTAAAATGCATTGACATATTCATGTACTGGGAGTCCACATGTTGGAGGACCTCTCCTGGAGCCAGCATATCGAGGTAACCATGAAGAAGCCATCCTGACACCTCTGCTTTCTAACAAGTCCATGGCGATTTGTATGTTGACAAACACCCTATTAAACTTCTACAGGTGTACTCTGGAAAGAAAGCCAACTGCATATTGAAACCATAACAGCCTGGTTTGGGGATTCGAGTGCCCAGGAACGCAGAAAGACGAAGAAACTGACCAACAAAGCCAGGTCCATAACAGGCTCCAACCTCCCATTCATTGAAGGGATCTCTGAGCAACACCGCATCAAGAAAGCAGCCAGCATCATAAAGGACCCCCAGCCACAACTTTTGCTCCCTGCTATCTTTGGGAACTAACTTTATTCAAGATTCAAGATTCTTTTATTGTCATTGAACAGGACAGAACATGCAAGACTTCTGCCTGCTGTGAGGCAAATAAATGGTGATACTTTACCTGGTGCCCCTTACAGTTACAAGAGAAAGAGAAGCAAAGGAGAGGCCCTTCAGGGCCACTCCCACAGACTCTGCAGCCACCCAGCAGAAATCTGAGCTCCAGATCTAAACCTCCATCACAATAAGGAAGCCTTAAGTGCTCAAGGCTCTTCTTGCCCTCAGCATTCTCTCAGATCTTGGCTCCAATACCTGGTTTCCATGAGCCACCCTCAGCCCTTGTAGGATCCCCGACCTCAAGCTGCCTGCAGCCTGTATGGGTCCTTCAGCCACTGAGCCCTTCCCTGGTTCACTGCCACCTTCCTCTGGGTCATCTCCTCTGCTTCTCCTACTCAACCAGGAGTGCCCGCCCTGCTTGTGGTGCCCTGTGCCGATCCACTGCCTCCCGCCCACCCCCCATCCGCACCCGCCGGAGTCTGCACCCCCTTGTGGCTCCTGTTGATCACAGGTGCCACCCATCATGGGCGCAGACCTCTGCGGTTGTAGGATCTTAGTTTTAAAACACCATCGGCTGTTTAACGGCGGGTGGAGCCACCAGCATTAGGGCCAGGCAGTTGAACCATTCGGAGGAGCGCTGTGTCTCTGCTCTCCACTCTCCCAGGTCCGCACCAGCGGCAACCCTTGCCGTAACAACAGCAACGCCATTATCCAATGTCTATCAGACTCTTGAACCTCCCCGACTCAAAAAGACCTGTCTGCCCTGTTTAAACCCAATTTTTAGATCTTGCTCTAATTGTAACAATAAATATTTATTCCCTCTCTCCCTTTCACAATTGTTATCACTTTCTGTCTGGGAGTAATTTAGCATATGTTATTATAGTCATTTTTTTTAAAAAAAGGTATCTGTCTGCCTGCAGGAAGTCTGCATTTCGGTGCATTTATACATAGGTTCATGACAATCATATTATATTTGGACGATAAAGACAATGCATGGCAAACAGTGCATTACACATTTCAATTGGGCCTTCCCACTTTCAATGTTTCTTTTGAAGATGTTGTTATTCTAACAGTGAGCACGAGTGACCTCATCGGGGGAATTAACACTTGGTTGATGATTCAGACATTTTTAGAAAAACAAGTGGAGATACTGAGTTGAAATTATTGCCATCTTTCGACTCGTGACTCTCTTCCTATGGATTGCCAATGGTTCTCATCCTCTTTCTTTCCCCTCACATACCACCTTAAGTAATCCCTTACAGACCCCTGATGACATAGGTGCTCTGTCCTTAGAAAGGGATTACTTATGTAAGTGGGGGTGGCTGGTATTATGGGTTATATGATATATTATACATAACTATGACTTAAAAGAGATAGATTGTGGGGGGTTTAGTGTAGGTCACTTCACAAACAGCTACTTACACTTCACACCTCATTTAAAATGCAAGTGTTTTGCTGAGGCCAGACACACAGGCACCAGTGGCTTTGCAGGGACAACGGAACTGCTTTGGAAAGAATTTCAGAAGCAGGTGCAAATGGAGAAGTCCAGTCTCAAGTGCTGATAAAGATCTTTCAAGGATTAGGTTTGGAGCCTTGAGAGGGGTTCTGGCTTTTACAAGCAGAGAGAGGAAAGAACGAGAGAGAGAGATGGAGGGAGAGAGAGGGGCGGTGAGGGAGATAGATAGATAGATATATAGATAGAGAGAGAGAGAGAGAGAGAGAGAGAGAGAGAGAGAAGTCAGTTCTGCAGTAGCTTTTGAGGCTGAAACATGGCAGGCTGGCAGCTTGTTGAAAACCCCATTTTGAAGACGGGTTTTGAGTTCTGAGTTCAGCCTGTTGAAAACCCTTGTGGTCCTTACAAGAGGAAATGGCTGGCTAGAGTGTTTCTCCTGCAATAAGGGAAACAAGAGGAACTCTGTGGTGACCTGGAATAAGAGGTTATCATTTGGAAAACCCATGAAGGGGCAAGTTTCTTCACCAAGAAACTGAAGTGACTGATTATAGAGGAAATCAATTTGTGTGTGTCCAAAAAGCAACAAATCTCTCTCTAAAGCCAACAAGAACCTTCCTGAGTGGTAACCATTTACCTTTAAGCATAAATGTTAAATTTTGTGCACAGTATAAGAATTGCCTGATACCAGTGAACTTGGAGGAGTGAGAAGTGAGATTGGACTATAAAAGCAATCTCAAACAAATGGAAAATACACATAATTATCTACCAATCCCCATAGATGCTGGATGCCAGGGGTTTCACTGTATTCCTATCTACAAATAAATATTGTTTCGTAAATAAGAGAATCTCAGAGAATTAGTGTGAGCAATTCCTTTGTTCGTTCAGCATTCTCACTGCTTTTAGGAAGAAACAGTATCTCAGCTAGCTCTAATACTCCTCTATTTCTTTCCCGATGGGAGCAGCTGATAAACACTAAAATACTGGAGGAACTCAGAAGGTGACACAGGAGAGATACACAACTGACATTTCGGGCCTGAGCCTTTCTTCAAAAATGCAGGCAGGCACCTGAATAAAAAGGCTGAGGAAGGCGGGAAGAAGGGGCAGGGGGAGAAGCGCAGGCCCACTGGCAGAAGGTGATAATTGGACATGGACAGGAGGTCAGGAGAAGGAAGGTGAGAACTATTGGAGGAGGGGTGTCGTTCTGTGAATGCAGAGCCGGAGGTAAGGAGGAAGAGGGAAAGGAGGGAGAGAGAGAGAGAGAGACAGACAGACAATAGGCCCTCTCAAACCTAAACGTTCACTCATATCTTGAGCCAGTACCGATTTTCAAATCAGAGGATCTTCGCTGAGAAGGGGCTCATTGTCCCTCTTGTTTCGTTACCAAGCAGCAAGATACAAACCTGCTTGGGAAACTCGTCAGTTCATTCGTGGAATTAAAGGGGAACATACACTTGGGCCCTGAACCTTTTGTCAGGTGCAAGGAAAAGCAGGCAGGCACCTGAATAAACTTGAGGTGAGGGGGTGAAGAGGAGGGGGCAATAGAAAGAAGGGAGGAAGGAGATGGGGAGGAAAAAAGGCTAACAGGCAATAAATCAATGGAAATACAGGTGAGAGAGAAGAAGAGAATTTTTTATACAGAAATCTCAGAATTATTCTGAAAAATATTAGCATACTTACCTCCGATGTGGTCATTTACATAGGGGCACTTTTACACCGCCTTTCTGAGTTGTGGAGTTTGTCAAAGGGGGGATCATTTTTTCATTAGGCCTGTTTCTTACAGGGTGGCTATGGTCCTTTTACACTGCAGCAGCTCCATAAAAGTTAGGGGATGGAATTGACATAATAAATTAGGCTGTTCTGCGTTCTACGTTGGAGGCTGGAGATGCTGAAATCTGGAGCGAGAATTTGTTAATGTTTCCGTTTTAGTTCTCTAAGTAACAATGCCGGAACAAAAATGTCAAGAAATGCATGGTTAAAGGTTTACTTTAAAATTCAGACATAAAGCATGGTAATAGGCCCTTCTGACCAACAAGGCCAGGCCACCCATTTAACCTGCATCCCCCATATGTTTTGAATGCTGGGAGGAAACAAGAGCACCCGGAGGAAACTCACCCGGACACGGGGAGAACGTAACAACTCCTTATGGGGAGGGGGGGGTCGAAGGGCCTGTTTCTGTTCTGTAATTTCTATTGTTCTGTTTCTAGGTAACTATTAAGTTCAAGTTCATTATCATAACACTGCATGTAAACAGCATTTCTCCAGGACATGGTGCACGAACACAGCACATGATAATCACACATATACACAAAGATATAATTTGGGATGATTTACCCAGTTATTGGACAATTCTTCAATCTCACAGCCTGCTAGAAAAACATAGAACACAGAAACCTGTGGCACAGTAATCTCATAACCTCCTCGACCAACCACAAAGAATTTCCCTCCATTGCTCCCAGCTCCATGTACCTATCTAATCGTCTCTTAAAAGCCCCTATTGTGCCGACCTCCACCCCTTGCTAGCAGCGCATATCATGCACCCACTGAAGAACTTAGCTCTTGTATCTGCCCCCTCACCCCCGCCCCCGTACTGACTGACAATCACCTTAAAACTGTGCTCCCTCGTGTTGCCACTTCAGCCCTGGGAAAAACATGCATCTGGCCATCCACACAATCAATGACTCTCATCATCTTGCACACCTCGATCACCTCCATTTCATTTTGGATCTATTCCCCAGCTTAAAAAGTCCTGATTTTAATATTCTGGTACATGGTGGTATGGTCGAGGGTGAGGTCCCTGACAAAAAACAATCCAACCAAGTGGAACAGGTAGACGAGGTTACTTTGAACTCAACTGCTGTCAAGGCGGACGAAGGCTGCAACAAATCCATCATCTCCAATCGTCCTGGTTCCATGCCCACCGGAACTTGTTGATCTGACTTGTGAAGAACTGTGTGCTTCTTGGAGAGCAACATCACGTTAAACAAATACACGCACAGGCATCTTCACTCTGTGGAAAATGGAACAAAGTCCATAATCCTCTACCCCGGGGTATAGCCACAACTTTCCTGATTGTAGCGTGAATATAAAGCTCTCATGTTCTGGAGGGAGAACAAACACTTGTGGCTATGGGTAGGGTTTCACAGTAGTCTTCAGAAGGGTTTTGGGTTTAGGCGGGAAACAAAGGTCATAAATGTGACTAGATGGGGGTGGAGTCAGGAGACAGGGCCACCCCTCAGCACAACACCCTACTAGTGAATCCCTGTTCACTGCATTCACCCCTTCCTGCAGAATTTAGGGTCTGAATGAAGACAGAGAACATGGGTTCAGAAAAATATACAGTTATTTACATATTCACAGTTTTAAGTGGCCCGGGGTTCTGGAGATCTTGGTAGAGCGCCTTAGCATTGGGGGGCCTTGGAGTCCTTGGGTCTCCTGGGCCTCTTGTGAGGTAGGAGTGGTGAGTTGGGTCTCCAACTCTATGATGGAGGGGGATGTACTTTCCTCCTGAACTGGATCCCCCGAGGCCCTGACTGAGGCCAGCGAGAATGACCTCTGTGGCTTGAAGGGCACCTGAGGCAACGGACCCTCTGATCTGGTGGGTGCCAGGTCCCTGACAGACATGGTGTCCTCCCTGCCATCTGGGTACTCCATGTGGCCGTACATGGGATTGGCATGGAGCAGTTTCATGCTTTCCACCAGAGGGTTGGTCTTGCTTCTCCTCACATGCTTCCTGTGAAGGACTGGGCCAGGAGTGGTGAGCCAGGTTGGGACTGTAGTTCCTGGTGCCGACCTTCTTTTGAAATTGAATATGGAGTAGCATTGGTCACGGTACCAAGTAGCGTCCGTATGGAGTGGAGCATCATGGGGAGGACCTCCTGCCAGCGTGAGTCGGAAGACCTTTTGACTTCAGGAACAGTTTGACAACTTTCCAGACTTTTTCAACCTGCCCGTTTCCCTGGGGGTTGTAGCTAGTAGTCCTGCTGGATGCATTGTCCCTCACCAGCAGATACTGACATAGCTCGTCACTCATAAAGGATGAGCCCTGGTCGCTATGAATATAGCTGGGATACACGAACACGATGAAAATGGAATCTAGGGCCTTCATAACTGACGAAGTGGACTTGTCTGGATATGGATGGATGTAGGTCAAAGATGTCACGTGATGGATGGAAAGGGTCCTCAATAATTCTTTGAGCCCTATTTAAACAACACTCCCAGTAAATATCATAAACAGAGGAAATGAAATCCCTAGTGATCTTCTCGACTGTTCCGATCATCCTGTAGTGTGCTGTGAGAGAGCGGTCAAACAGATTGGAAGTGCAGGCTGCTAGCTTGAGTATCACAGCAGGGTATTTATTGAAATTTTGTGCATTCATTGATACGTCCCACTGCTTGGGACCGTCTGCGCAAGCAAGCAGGCCAACTTCCATTCTGGAGCACGCGGTGCTGTCTTTGTCATGACTTCCCCAGCCAACTGCGGGCCCAGTTCGTTGCGACAAAGTTGCGTGTCACTACAATCCTCCATATTGACTTCTGGACCAACACTGCACAGTGACCATACCACTGAGGCAATAATAAAGTCATCTGAAAATAAGAATGTGAACAACATGGAAAATTGAAAATGAGGTCAATTAACAGCTGTTATTTTCTTGTGCACAGATCACAGAAAATAAATTTAATGGGGTGTGAATTGCAATAATCATTTCTCAGAGAGAATTGGAATGGCAAATTCATATGCCTTAGACACTACTTAGGGTCTGAGAATAATAATTCTTAACAACTGTGTATGGAAGCATCTGCTATTTTTCCAAAATCAGGGCCACACCTAATGACATCACTAGTCACACAAGTCCCATTTCCTCTCTCAACAGCAGAAATTAAGGCTTAGAAACAAGAAAAAATATTCAATTTGTCACAGAACCGCAAATCTGAAAAAATAGTAACCTGAGTGGATTCACAAGGAGAGGCTGGGACCTTTCTCCCTGGAGCGTTAGATGCCAAGGAAGGGGACCTTAGAACCATAAAACATTACAGCACAGAAACAGGCTCCTTCGGCCCTTCTAGTCTGTGCCTAACCATTTTTTTTGCCTAGTCCCAACTGGTCTGCACCCTGTCCATCGCCCTCCACACCTCTCCCATCCATCTACCTGCCCAAATTCTTCTTAAATGTTAAATGGAGCCCGCATTCACCATTTCAGTTGACACATTCCCACCACTATCTCATGCTCCCCCTAAACTTTTCCCCTTTCACTCTTAACTCATATCCTCAGGTTTGTATCTCACTTACCCTCAGGGGTAAAAAAGCCGATCTACTATGCTGACCAACATACTCTGTATGTCCCCCCTCATAATTTGAATACCGCTATCAAATCTGTCCTCATTCTTCTACGCTCCAGGGAGTAAATACCCAACCTGCATAACCTTTTCCTGAAACTCCGTTCCTGAAGTCCGGGCAACATCTTAGTAAATCTTCTCTGCCCTCTTTCCATCTTTTCTGTCGTTAGGTGACCAAAACTGTGCACACTACTCCAAATTTGGCCTTACCAATGTCTTATGCAACTTTACCGTAGCATCCCAACTCCTGGATTCAATACTTTGATTTATGAAGGCCAATATGCCAAAAGCTCTCTTTGGAACCTTACAAACAGCGGCGAAGTCGTACCCGGATCACTCTGATAATAGCACCGCCCATAGTGATTGTATCTCCTTCTGCCAGGATCTCTAAAACAAACCAGGATCATTTTTTTTTTTCGAAATAAATCTACTCTCAGTAAGTGAAAATGGAACCTCAAAACTCAGGAGTTGTTGGAAACCTCCCAGTGGCCTTCAGAGAAGGAAATCTGTTAGCCTAACATGATTCCAATAATTAACTTCCTTGTTGGTTTTTGGATAGACAGTAAATGTTGACATTAGCAGTGATGGAATGTGTCATATGAATGAATAAAATCCAGAGTTCTACCTCTACATCCTATCTGCATTATCTACGTTAAATTACATAGATAAATATTTCCCACCTTTTTCACTCAAAGCAGGGCAGTCTAAAACTCAGGCCATGGATTTAAGGTGAGAAAGGAAAGATTTATAAAGAGGGTCAAGCAAGAAAATCTGCAGGTGCTGGGGTCTGGTGCCGTGCCTAAAAGTGCAGGAGAAACTCAGCAGGTCACGGGAAGCCAAACGCCGTGGGCGTTTCAGGACTGAGCCCTTCTTCGGGACTGTCGAAA
Source organism: Narcine bancroftii (assembly GCF_036971445.1). NCBI lineage: Eukaryota > Metazoa > Chordata > Chondrichthyes > Torpediniformes > Narcinidae > Narcine > Narcine bancroftii. The sequence continues at coordinate 239,504,687 of NC_091474.1, read as the reverse complement.
ATCAGGCAGGACCAAAAGAAAGTGGTGGGGGGAGAGGAGGGGGGGAAGCAAAGGCAAAAGGGGAAAGATCATAGGCTAACTTTGTTTGCACAGAGGGTGCTGGGTTGATGGAATGAACTGCCCGAGGAAGTGACAGATGTGGGTACAGTAGCAGTTTTTATAGTAAGTGCATGGATAGAAAAGGTTGAAAGGAATATATAGGTAAATGGGAGCCAGCTTGGGTGGGCAACTTGGTCAGCATGGGCCTGCTGGGATGAAGGGTCTGTTTCCATGCCATAAAACTCTTGGACTCCATGACTCTGGAAACGTGAGGCACACACAGTAAGATTTCTATCTTTATATTCAAGTTCACCCACATGGCAATTCCCCACGCATCCTCATATTCCAGTTTTGGGAAACTAGAGCATTTCATTATTCTAACCTGTTACAAGCCCAGAGGACCCCAAATACCAGCAGCAATAGATATTCACCAAGACAAATGGTTACTTAAACAAATGTTGCTTTTAATTATCTTTAAACATGAAAACAGAATCACACTTTAACTTATCACTATTGACTAACCTAACTTAACTGCCTTCTAATTCTAAGCACATCTGTGTGTCATGTGTGTGTAAGTTCAGAAAGGCTCTTTGGTTCACAGTCCAATCTCACTTCTCATTCCTCCAAGTTTACTGGTTGCAGGCAATTCTTACATTGTGCACAGAATTTAACATTTATAAAGTTCACCAGGCTTTGGGGCTTGAAAGGTAAATGGTTACCGCTCAGGAAGGTTCTTTTCGGTTTTCAGAGAGAGATTTGTTGTTCCAGGACATCCACAACTGATGTACTTCCATCAGCCACCTCAGTGTCTTGCTGACGAAACCTGTCCCTTCAGGGTTCTCCGGATGATAACATCTTTTTTTCAGGTCACCACAGAGTTCCTTTTTATTTCACTTATTCCAAGTGAAACATTAGGCAGCCAGTCCTAACCTTTTGCATGAGCCACAAGGGCTTTTACCAGGCCATCTTCCAAATGGGGCTTTCCACAAGCTTTCAAGCTTGTCCTGTTCCAGTCCCAGCTTCTGTTACTGGCTGTAAAACTGTAGAAGTGATCTCTTTATCTGCCTCTCTCTGGGAGAGAGCTTATTTGACTCCCTCTGCTTGCAAAACCACATGACAAGTTATCTTCCAGACAATCTGTGGCTCCAACAAGATCTTTCATCCGTGGCCTTTTGTAAAGAATAATCTATTAGCTAAGTCACCTGAGCACTTCTCAAAGCTCTTGCAAGTGCTGTGAAGCTGATATGACTAGCATTAGCAGAGCTCCAGTATTTCAAATAAGTTCTGTTTTAAAGTGTTTGTGTGTAACCTACTCGAACAAACCTTTCCCAATTTATTTCCCCAAAACATATCTATATACTCTGTCACAGACCCAAACAGCAAAAAGTCAGATTAATTTTAACAGAGTCTACAAAATGACCAGAAATGCCCTGAGAGCTAATGGTGCTTGTATTGAGATAAACAGTTAAAGTAACAATATAGACATCTTGCTGTCTATATTATGCATCCTACTTGAGTACACATGTATAACATCACAGAACCAGCTTCAATGAGATGGGAGAAACACTTGTGCAAGTCTTTATTAGTCACATTTCTCAGTTTGAACATGCTGGCTTTCCACAACATAGTAGGGTGACTAAATGATGAATTCACTATCAGGACTTATCCGTTTAATGTTATTCAATAAAAATAAATATAAAACCATAATTATTGGTTGGTAGATTATAAATTTCAACACAAACATTTTTCTCCGATGCTCAAACTTGTTTCGAGCTTGCTGAAGGGATGTGAAAGTGAACGGCTGGAACTTCCCTCCTGTTGCGACTCAAGCATTTTAGAGAAGGGGAAGTGAGAGGTGTGTAAATTTTAAGGTTGTCCAGATATTATCCCTGGTCTTAGTGAATCAGCCTCGCCTCTTGCAGTAAACATAAGAAATAGGAGCAAGAGTCGGCCATCCAGCCCGTCGAGCCTGCTCCAACATTCAATAAGATCATGGCTGATCTGATCAGTGACTCAACTCCACCCACCTGCCTTTTCCCCATATCCCTTAATTCCTTTTTTATGTAAAAATATATCTAACTGAACCTTAAATATGTTTAATGAAGTCATCTCAACCACTTCCCTAGGCAGAGAATTCCACACATTCACGACTCTCTGGGAAAAACAGATTTTCCTCATCTCCATCTTAAATCTACTCCCCTGAATCTTGAGGCTGTGTCCCCTAGTTCTGATCTCACCCACCAGTGAAAATAATTTTCCTGCCTCTATCTTATCAATCCCTGTCATAATTTTATGTTTCTATAAGATCTCCTCTCATTCTTCTGAATACAAGTGAGTATAATCCCAGATGATTTAGTCACTCCTCTTAGGTCAAGCCCCTCATCTGCAGGATCAAGCTGGCGAATCTACTCTGGACGGCCTCTAAGGCCAGTATATCCCTCCTCAAGTATGGAGGCCAGAACAGCACACAGTATTCCAGGTGTGGGCTCACCAGGACCTTGTACAGTTGCAGCATGACCTTCCTGCTCTTGAATTCAATTCCTCTAGCGATGAAGGCCAACATTCTATTTGCCTTCTGTAACAGATTATGTTGTGTTTGTATTGTACATGTTTTTGGGAGATAAATTGGAACAGGCTTTTTTTAGAATAGGTCACATACAAATACTTTAAAACAGATCTTATTTAAAATACTGGAGCTCTGCTAATGGTAGACATATCAGCACAAAGTGCCTTTGCATAAGCTTTGGAGAGTGCCCAAGAGACTTCACTAATGGATTGTTGTTTTCAAAAAGGCAACAGATGAAATAGCTTGTCAGAGCTGCAGATTGTCTGGAGTGGACCTTGTTGTTCTAATAGGGACATGTGGTTTTACAAGCAGAGAGAGTCAAACAGGTTTTTTTTTCTCTGAGAGAGAGAGAGAGAGAGAGAGAGAGAGAGAGAGATCAGTTCTACAGTGTTACAGCCAGCAGCAGCAGCTGGGACTGGAACAGGACAAGCTGGCAAGCTTGTGGGAAAACCCCATTTGGAAGACAGGTTGTGAGTGCTTAGTTCAGCCTGGTCAAAGCCCTTGTGGTTCACGCAAGAGGAGAGGACTGGCTGTCTAATGTTTCACTTGGAATAGGAGAAACAAAAAGGCACTCTGTGGTGACCTGAAAGAAAGAGGTTATCATCTGGAGAACCCTGAGGGGGAAAGTTTCTTCGGCAAGACTCTGAAGTGGCTGATTAAAAAAGAATCAATAGTGGGTGTCCAACAAACAACAAATCTCTCTCTGAAAACCGAAGAGAACCTTCCTGAGCAGTAACCATTTGCCTTTCAAACACCAAAGCCTGGTGAACTTTATAAATGTTAAATTCTGTGCACAGTACAAGAATTGCCTGCAACCAGTGAACTTGGAGGAATGAGAAGTGAGATTGGACTGTGAATCAAGAACCTTTTTGAACTTACACACACATTACATACACGTGCACTTAGAATTAGAAGGGGGTTAAGTTAGGTTAGTTAAGTCAACTTTTGTGTAAGTAACCATTTTTCTTGGTGAATATCTATTGCTGCTGAGTTTTGGGGTCCTCTGGGCTCGTAACACTTCTTAATAACCTGTTGTACCTGCAATCCAACTTTTTACAATTCATGCACAAGCATTCCCAAGTCCTTCTGCATTACAGCATGCTGCAATCTTTCACCATTTAAATAATAACCTGCTCTTGTATTTTTTTCTACCAAAGTGTATGTCCTCGCCAGAACTTTTCCCACACAGCTGACAGCTATATTCTTCTGCAGCCTCTCCACATCCACTGTACAATTTGATTTTCCACTCAATTTAGTATCATCCACAAACTTGGCTACACGACATTCAGTCCCCTCTTCCAAATTATCACTCTAAATGGTGAACAGCTGCAGGCCCAGCACCGACCCCTGTGGCCCCCCCACTTACCACTCTCTGTCAATCAGAAAATCATCCATTTATCCCGACTCTCTGCCTTCTGTCAGTTAACCATCCCAATATACTTCCCCCATCTCCATTCATCTGTATCTTATTGATAAGTCTCTTGTGCAACACCTTATCTAACACCTTCTAGAAATTCAAATATACAACATCAACCTGTTCCCCTCTATCTACCGCACCCATTATATCCTCAAAGAACTCCAACAAGTTTGTTAAACAATACCTGTCCTTTCTGAATCCCGGCTGCATCTGCCTGATGGAACCCCTTCGTTCTAAATGTCTCGGTATTTTATCCTTAATGACAGCTTCAAGCATTTTCCCAACTGGCCAATAGTTACCTGTCTTCTGTCTATATCCCTTTAAAAAATGTGGAGTGAAATTTGCTGTCTTCCAATCTGTCAGGACCTGCCCAGAATCCAGACAATTTTGGTAAAAGACTAAAACTCATCGACCATAACTCCTTCCATTTCCTTCAGTACCCTGGGATGCATCCCAACAGGGCCAGGGGATTTGTCTGCTTTCAGTCCCATTAGTTTGCTCGTTCTCTCTCTTTTGTAACAATTATTTTATCGAGCCCCTCACCTCCCTTCATATCCCTCTCACCACTCTTTGACATGCTGGACGTTTCTTCCACCGTGAAGACTGACACAAAATATCAGTTCAATGCCTCAGCCATTTCCTCGTTACTCAATATCAATCTCTCTCTCTCATCTCCCAAGAGACCCAGGATGACTCTTATCACCCTCTTCCGTTTTGTACATTTATACAAATTTTTGCTATCTGTTTTTATACTTAGTTCTAATTTACCTTCATAATCCTTCTTCCCTTCCCTTATTTCCTGTTTAGTTCTCCTTTGTTGCCTTTTAAAGTTTCCCCAATCCTTCAGTTTCCCTGAAAGAGTACTGAAAAAAGTCCCTGATTGAATTTGTTGTTGAGGAGTCTGGTGGTGGAAGGGTAGCAGCTGTTCCTGAACCTGGTGGTGCAAGTCTTGTAGCACCTACCTACACCTCTTTCCTGATGGCAGCAGCGAGAACAGAGCGTGCGCTGGGTGGTGTAGATCTTTGATGATTGCTGCTGCTCTCTGTCAGCAGTGTTCTCCGCAGAGGTTCTCAAAAGTGTGGTGGGCTATCCCTGTGATGCCCTGGGCTGTGTCCATTACCTTTTGCAGGGCTTTGCACTCTGGGATATTGGTGTTCCCCATACAAGGCCATGATGCAGCCAGCGCACTTTTGTAGAAATTTGCCAGGGTTTCTGATGTTATACCAAACCTCCGCAAGCTCATGAGGTGCTGACAAGCTTTCTTCACGCTGCCATTAATGTGTTGGGTCCAGGAAAGGTCCTCCGAGATAGAGACTCCCAGGAAATTAAATTTGTTCACCTTCTCCACTCTACTCTCCTGCATGCCCCTTTTTATACAACTTCGCTCCAGAGTGCTTGACCTCTGTGTAAGTGGTCCAATTACGCTTCTACTCAACGATGACCAGAAGGAGTGAGGGACAATGTTAACACCACTGAACGTGAAGGATAGATGGTGATGAAACTGATTGACCCCACTGATAATTTTATGATACTGAAACTGACATGGAACTTCATCACAGGGCACAGGGAGAACCAAGCAATGTTGGAAAGGACGGCTGCGTCAGGGAGAGAAATACTCGCCCTCTGTGTTTGAACAAGGAGACTAGATGGCAGCCCTTGAAATGACATGCATTCTGCAGAGAATAAAGAAACTCAGCCCAGCCTGCAATTCATCAAATTCATACTGAACAAAGGTTCACACATTCATCAATAACAGAGACACCCATCTATGTGTCATGTCAATGGTATGGGGAGAATCGATGAGACAATCCTAACTGACATCACACTGCACGTATTGAAAAGGGAGATAACGCTAATTTAGATATAAAACTCTGTTCTTTTGAATTTTATCTTATCTTTAAGTTCAATTTGCTCGACTGGGAAACACTTCTCCAACAACATCTACCTTTGGTTCCAGGATCAGGTTTGCCCGCACTGTATAATCGGACATTTTGCAGTCACATTTTGTGTGATGAGAAAGCAATACACAAATGTGCTGGAGAAACTCAGCAAGTCACAAAGCACCTGGAGGTACCAGCCATCGTCTCAGGCCTGGTACCTTCATCAGGAATAAGAAAATAAAAGGTTACGTTAATGTCACATAATACTATATTTTGAATGTAACAGTGCAACTCCGATTATCCAAAATGGTTGCGACCGGCCCCATTTCAGATAAACTATTTTTCCAGAACATCGGTCATTTTTTTAAAAAATAGCAAACCAGTTACAACAGTGTTTAAACAACAAGGGGGGGCTTTTAATGCATTAAAACATCCCCAGTCAGTCCAGCTCCGAAAATAAATGAGGATTTCGGAGAATCCGATTTCAGGTAATCGGAGTTGATCTGTGACATACATGATTTTAAAAAAATCTTTTGTAAGGCGCACAGAGAATCGCCACTTTGTCCAGCGCCCCAGCACCTGGCGGTCTCCCGTCCAAGTACTGCCCAGGCCTGAGCCTGCTTAGCATCCGAGAAGTGCTTTCAGGCTATTTGGCTTCTATAGACAGCCAGACGCCTGAATAAAAAGGTAGGGTAGGGGAAGGGGGTAGTGGTGGGGGGGGGGGAGGAAGAGGAGGAGGAGAGAGGAGGGAGGAAGGGGGGACAAGCAGGTAAGATGGCAGCAACGATAGCATAGGGTTCGAATCCAGCGCTGTCTGTCAAGAGTTTGTACATTCTCTACAATATCTGGCTGGGTTTTCTTTGGATGTTCCAGTTTCCTCCCATCCTCTAAAAGCTTGTAGGTTAATTGGTGTATGTGGGCAGCACAGGTTCCGTGGGCTGGAAGAGCCTGATACTGTGCTGTATGTCAAAATTAAAATTTACCAATTAAAATGATAAGTTTACTCAGAGAGTGGTAGCCGTGTGGAATGATCTTCCGGGAGAAATAGTGGCGGTGGAGTCAATTGTATTATTTAAGAAAAGGTTGGACAGGTATATGGATGAGAAGAAGATGGAGGGTTATGGGCATTGTGCAGGGAGGTGGGACTAGAAAGGGGTGTTTGGTTCGGTGCGGACTAGAAGGGCCTAATGGCCTGTTTCCGTGCTGTAATTGTTATGTTATATTATGTTAGGTGGAAGACACTGCAGTATTGAAGGAGATTATCTTCCCTCACCTCCTTTAATATCAAGAAGAGAAAACCATACATAAAACAGCTTTGTGACAACAATAGAGCAAAATGACAGCTAATATTGTTACAGAAAAGTCAGTTGTCAAAAATAATTCTTTGAGGTTTGAGACTCAACCAGGAATCAAAGTTCAGATTTTTCGTCAGAGTACAAACATGTCATCATATACAAGCCTGAGATTCTTCTTCCTGTGGGCCAGGCAGTAGTGCAAAAAAAAAACTATATTCGAAAAAATGTGTCTGATAAATGTAAATAAAAATGTAATCTAAACAAACTGAAAAAAAAATCAGTAAAAAATTACATGCAAAGTAAAAGTCCTTAAATTAGTCCCTGATTGAATTTGTCGTTGAGGAGTCTGATGGTGGAGGGGGAGAGGCTGCGGCTGTTCCTGAACCTGGTGGTGCGGGTCTTCTTTCGTAACGGCAGACGTGAGAACAGGCCGTATACTGGATGGCTGTGGATCCTTGATGATTGCTGCTGCTCTCCAACAGTAGCGTGCCCTGCAGATTTTCCCGATGGCGGGGAGAGCTTTGCCTGTGATGTCCTAGGCTGTGGCCACTACCTTTTGCAGGGCTTTCTGCTCGGGGGTATTGCCACCCCCATATAGCAGCCAGTCAGCAAACTTATCGCTACAAAGACGTTTGCCAAGTTTTCAATGCCATTCCAAATCTCTGACCTTAGTGTGATGGGTCCAGGAAACGTCCTCCTAGATAGTGTCTCCCCGGAATTTTAATTTGCTCACCCTCTCCATCTCTGATTCCCCCAGTGATCACTGGAGCGTACATCTCAGGCTTTGCTCTCCTAAAGTCCACAATCATTTCCTTAGTTTTGGTGTTGTTCGGTGAGAGGTTGTTGTTAGAACACCATTCAACCAAGTTTTGAATCTCCCTCCTGTAAACTGAATTTGCATTTAGCCCTCATTGCACCAAGTCTCATTCGTCAGAATGACTGTGGCCTTGTGGCGTGAAAAGATCACTTGCAGGTACGGTCGTCATTTAAACTTGTTCTCTGCATTTCACACAGTTTTGCAGATTCATTAATTAAGCTGAAGAATAATTTATTTTTCCCCAGGTGCTAATGACAAATATTAGTGGGCATACCTTAAAGCAGTGGTTTTCAGCCTTTTTCTTTCCACTCGCATACCACTGTAAATACTCCCTATACCATTGGTGCTCTGTGATTAGTAAGGGATTGCTTAAGGTGGGTGGGAAGGGAAGGCTGAGAACCACTGCTCTCGACCCAAATGTTACTGAAATATTTTGCTTGATAAAAATTGTCAGTTCTGACAAAATTGGAGTTCTGAAACCATGCACATAACAAGTCAATGAGGGACAATTAAAACAATGGTTTTCCAACTCTTTCTTCCCACGTGCAGGGAATGATGGGGAGAGAATTAATGTGAGCAGGCTTTTTCCTCTGCAGTTTAGGTGAAACCAGCACTAGATGACAAGGGTGAAAGATGAAATATTTAGAGGAAACACGAGGGGGATCTTCATGCAAAGGGCGGTGGAGAGTGTGGAACGAGCTGCCAGCTGAAGGCGGGATCGATAGCAACATTTAAGAGAAAATTGGAGAGGTACATGGGTGGAAGGGATATGGCTCAGAGACAGGTCATTGGGATGGGACAGAATAATAGTTCAGCAGACTAGATGGGCTGAATGGCCTACTTCTGTGCTGCAGTGTTCTATGGAATTGAAGGATAGATCATATGGATGCAAAAGAGATTAAGTTTAATTTCTATGGAGTCTGAGGAGATTGGCATTGTCGTCAAATACTTCATCAAACAGTCGCACTGCGGAAAACATACTGACTGGTTGCATCAGAGCCTGGTTTGCGAATTCAACTGTGCAGGAATCAGGCATCAGATGGTGACAATCACAGTCAGGGAGGCAGCCAACACTGTAAAGGACCCTGGTCACAACCTCTTCTATAGGCTTTTATTCATTAAAGAACAACGGCACATCCATTCTGTTCCACTGACCTGCACTGAGGAGGGGGTTGTGGAACAGTCACCTTCATACAGGAACCTGTGAAGGGCAGGGGTAGGGGTAAAGGTACAGTCAGCCAAAGGGTGTGCCCAACCAGGCAAATACATACACCAACATTTCGAGGTTCAAGAACAGTTTGTTCCCAACAGCTATCAGGCTCTTGAACCACCCCTTGTTACACCAACCATGGGCTGCTCTGACACAGCAAGAGGGCTGTCTGCTCTATTATTAAGTCACATTCTTTTGCACGAGGATAACTGTGAATATTTACATAAAATCCCTGTTTTTCGGAATTCAAGCAACCGGCAAACAACAAACATCTTAGAAAATAAGTAGGTAAAAAAATACAGAAGTTTAAAATTGGCACACTTCGTTCACCAATCACACAACACAGAATCTCAAGCAACCGGAAAATTCCTAGATCCAGCATCTCCCAATCCCCACAGGTGCCGGATACCAGGGGTTTTGCTGTACAGGTACACAATCCTTTATCTGGAACGCTTGGGGGAAAGTGTGTTCCGAATTTCAGATTTTTCTGGATTTCGGAAACCCCACCCAAATTGTGCTGCCGTATCCACCCCCACCCCCTTTCAGTCGCCCGGCCATCTCCCCCAACTGCGGTCCGTCGGCCGCCTCCCCCAACCGCTGTCCCTCAGCCGCCTCCCCCAACCGCGGTCCCTCGGCTGCCTCCCTAACCACCAGTCCCCACTTGCCTGATTTTGGAGCTTTCCGGATTTTAGATGTCCGCATAAAGGATCGTGTACCTGTATTATCTATCATTTTTGCACATTTATTCCCTTTTTAATTCAATTAAATATTGAGTATGGTGTTTTTTTTTACGAACTACCTTTTTGACAGCAACATATGGTCAACAATAAACTCATTATCAAACTGGCACCATAGTCAACACAGATATTGTGGACTAAAGGCCTGTTCCTGTGTTGTTCTATGTTTTCGATCTGGTCTGTCAGCAAGTAGATTATCTTAATGATAGACTGGCATTAACAGTTATCAAATACCACACCTCTGCTCTCAAGTTCAAGGTTATCATCTGAATTTACACATACAATCTGATAAAACCACGCCACTCCAGGCCATGGTGTATGCAAGATAAAATAAAACCCCACACAATGCACAGAATGTAATGATCTCACAAGTAATCAAAATAATTAGGCAAAAATATTTTGGAATGATTCACTCAGTTACAGGGCGGAGTTCAAAACACAAAAGTCTGCAGATGCAGTGATTGTAGTAAAAACACACCGAAATGCTGGAAGAACTCATCATCTATATCGACAACGTTTCGTCAATTTACAGTGACCATAAAACACTAAGGCACAGAACAGGCCTTTCGGCCCTCGACGTGGTGCTGACCCATGTATTCCATTAAAAAAGTACTAAACCCTTCTTACCCCGTAATCCTCTATTTTTCTTCCATCCTTGTCCCTGTCTAAGAGTCTCTTAAATGCCCCTAATGTTTTAGCCTCCACCACCATCCCTGACAAGGCAATTCCAGGTACCCACAATTCTCTGTGTCCAAAGCTTACCTCTGATGTCTCCCCTAAACTTCCCTCCCTTCACTTTGTACTCATGTAGTCTGATGTTTCCTGTTCCTGCTCTGGTAAACAGGTGCTGCCTGTCCACCCTACTACGCCTCTCATAATCTTGTAGACCTCTACAAGTCTCTTTTCATTCTTCTATGCTCCAAAGAGAAAAGTCCCAGCTCTGTTAACCTTGTCTCATAAGACTTGTTTCCCAATTCAGGCAACATCCTGGTAAATCTCTCCATAGCTTCCACATCCTTCTTATAATGATGTGTCCAGAACTGAACACAATACTCACCAGAGCTTTGTGGAGTTGCAACATGACCTCTTTACTCCTGAATTCAATCCCCCTATTAATGAAGCCCAGCATCCCATAGACCTTCTGAACTATCCTATCAACCTGTGTGGTGACCTTGAGGGATGTATGGATTTGAACCCCACGCTGCCTCTGTTCATCCACTGAACCAATTAAACATTGTACAGCCTGTACACCTTTAGAATTTTTGTGGAGGCTGGAGCATCTGGTAGAAATCAAGACTCCAGGAAGATGCAGCTAAGTTCGGGATCAAAGCTGGATTGAACCATAGAATACACCAGCTCAGAAACAGGCCCTTCGGCTCTTCCAGTCTGTGCCAAAATATTATTCGGCCTAGTCCTACTGAGCTGCATCTGGATCATAGCCCTCACATCTGTGTACCTATCCAAATTTTTCTTCACTGTCAAAATTAATCCCGCACAATTGAGCATCAAGGATCCATCCCAATCAGCCCATGCTCTGTTCTCGCTGCTGCCATCAGGAAAGAGGCGCAGGTGCCACAAGACTCTCACCACCAGGTTCAGGAACAGCTGCTCCCCCTTCACCATCAGACTCCTCAACAACAAACTCGATCAGGGGTTCATCTCTTCTTGAGTATAATTTACAGTTACTGATAAGTTGGAATTCTGCTTGGCCTGCAGGAAAAAGAATCTCATGGTGAGTCACTCATGTACTCTGAAACTAAATTTGAACTTTGAGCATTCACCACTTCAGCTGGCATCTCGTTCCACACTTTCACCACCCTCTGAATGAAGAAGCTCTCTCCAACGTTCCCGTTCAACATAGTTGCTGATTGCTCGAGACCTGTGGTGCACTCCTGTCTCCTGCCTCAGCTCAGAGCATGGACTGCAAACACTGGCATTGCAATTGCTAACCAGATCCCACGAGCAGATAAATGAAGACTTGTCAAACTGTTAATTACCGTCTGTGGCGCTTAGCTGCAGGCAGTGTTGGCCTAGATGCTAACTTGCATATGTTAAGTAACTTTTAGACCTGATCTTCCGTTCATCATGTCGGTCATCTTGTGTCCTGATGGAAACTCCTGGCAAGATTACTTGTCAGTTGATCGAGCAGAGCAGATTTAAATGGTGGAGTTGCTTCAAGTTTGCATCATCTAGTTTGCCCAACTGTGGTGGGCCTGATCAGTAAGAATGAGGGTTTGGGGCACAGAGACGAGGGGCAGTCATTAACGGACTGGTGCAGATCCAACAGCCTGCATCTGAACGATACAAAAAGAGAGTTGTCGACATCAGGAGGGCCCAGGGGGACCACACACTGCTGATCATTCACTGGATAATCACAGCATTTGAAGACTTTCCTGTTTTACTACATATCCTGGGTGTTCTTGTTGAAATTAGAACAGTGGTCCTCAACCTTTTTCTTTCCACTCACATACCACTTTAAGTATTCCCTATGCCATTGGTGCTCTGTAAGGGATTGCTTAAGGTGGCATGCGGGTGGAAAGAAAAAATTTGAAAACCACTGTTTTGATCGTCCCTCATTGACTCGTTATGCGGTTTCAGAGCTCCAAAGGAAATGGGCCAATGACAACTTTTCTCAAGCAAAATATTTCAGTCGCAATTGGGTCCAGTGCAGTGGTTCTCAACCTTCCCCTCCCACCCACATCTCACCTTCAGCAATCCCTTACTAATCACAGACCTCCAATGGCATTGGGATTACTGAAGGTGGGATGTGTGTAATGGAGGATTTAGACCAGCTTATGCAAGAAGGGATGCAGTTGTTGCATCAGAAAACGTAATCTAAATTCCACCATGGGGCCCAGGGGTGCAGTTGAATGGGAAGACATTATCTAATTTACACCATGAGGCCCAGGATGCATATGAATTAGTAGACACATCTAAATTCCACCATGAGGCCCAGAGATGCAGTTGTCTTTTGTTGGTCGCAGACTGTCAGGAGACCTTGAAGATCATTAAATCATTTATTCAAAGAGATACGCTATGCGTAAACAATTTTTTGGGTAATATAAGCCATGGTCCCACTGCTGAAGTGGAGACTCTCTGAGAGGTGGCAACATCTCTCAGCAAGAAGAAGAACTTCTAGATTCCAACCAACGTCCCGGTCGGGGGAGGTGGAGAAGCTGCTACTGGCACCCAGACAACCTACTACAAGCGTGCAGTCGTTGCCTCGCTTTGGCAGTTGGGACGTTAATAAGTTGTGATAGTACAGATCTATCACCAATGTATATAGTGTATATAGTTACAGTATCTAGACTGTGCTTACAGCGATTGGCTGAGAGCTTAGCCACACCTACTGTCTGGGCCTTAAAGGGTTGTGTCCCTAGCCAGGTCGGATCATTCCGGACTGGTCGGCCACCTGTGAAGAGCTCCTGTCTTTTGCTAATAAAAGCCTTGGTTTGGATCAACAAGTCTTTGATTCTTTCGACGAGCTCTACATAAGTATAATTGGGAAGGGCTTGCATATGGTAGTTCGAATTCAGCTTTAGACTTAGTAATAAAGACTTGTATAAACTGAAGTGCTCTCGGCGTGTGTGTGTCTGTTTTCTTTTGGTAGCTCAAACACTGTGACCAATCTAAAACGAACAAAGTGAGAGGTACAAGTTTATCCAGGGCAGAGTGGAAAAAAAAGGTTGAGTACCACTGATTAAGACCTTGTCAAATACCATGCTTTCAACTAAGTGATGGCTTTAGTTTAATAGGCAGACGTACAGGTGCTCCTCCATGTAAGTTCCGGCCAACCCATTTTGAGTCAAGTCGGAAAAGACCATTTTTTTAATAATTAAATTTTGAATGCATTTATTCCACACTGAAAAAAACATTAGCGTACACAGCTGAAAGCACATTAGGCATGAAGAATGTATGAAGCATTGAACTAAAATTAATTGCCATTGCCCAGCATCACGAGAGACAGTAGCGTACCGCATATCACAAGCATGGGAGCAGATCAGAATTCGAAAATGAAAGTATGGATTCAAGCCATCACAACTTTGAAAAATCATTAAGTCGGACCATCCTGTAGGGAAGCACCTCTTCCACATTCTTGTTAAGATATGATTGCTCACCGTTGTGAACTGACAGAGATCCCAAGTCTCAAAAATGTACTTGAAGCATTTGAAAAGGCCAACTGGATGTCTGTACCATAGAAAGTTACAGCACAGAAAACAGGCCATTCGACCCTTCCGGTCTGTGCCGACCAATAAAACTAGCTAGTCCCACCGACCTGCTTTCATTCCATAACCTTTCAGGCCTCTCCTATTCATGTATTTATCCAATTTATTTTCAAAACTCAAGATTAAATCTGCATTCACCACATCAGCTGGCAGCTCATTCCACACTCCTACCTCTCTCTGAGTGAAAAATTCTCCTCTCATGTTCCCCTTAAACCGCTCACCCTTCAGCCTAAAGCTACAACCTCTCGTATTTATCTCCCCCAATCTAAGTGGAAACATTCTCCTCACATCTATACCCTCATAATCCAATGAACCTCTATCAAGGCTCCCCTCATTCTTCTTCGATCCGAGGAGTATAGTCCTAATCTGTTTAATCTTTCCCACTAACTCAGTTCCTGAAGACCTGGCAACATCTGAGTCAATCTTCTCTGCACTCTTTCAATCTTATTGATATCTTTCCTGCTGCTGGCCGACCAGAACTGCACACAATATTCTAAGTGTGACCTCACCAATCACATGAATAACTTCAATACAATATCTCAACTTCCAGACTCAATACTTTGATTTATAAAGGCTAAGATGTCAAATGCTTTCTTTACAACCCTGTCCACATGTAACACCATCTTCAGGGAACAATGTACATGTATTCCCAGATCTCTCTACTCCTCCACACTCCTCAATGTCCTACCATTTACTGTCTGCGTCCTCCACCCTGATTCACTCTTCCCCTGTGCAATACCTCACACTTATCTGCATTAAATTCCATCAGACATTTCCCAGCTGGTCCAGATCCCTCTGTAATCTCATGACACCTCCTATCTTTGTGTCATCAGAAAACTTGCTGATCCAATTCACCACGTTATCATTGAGGTTATTTATATAGATGACAAATGATAATGGTCCCAACACAGATCCGTGAGGCACACCACTCAACACAGACCTCCAGACTCAGAAGCAACCATCCACCACCACTCTCTGATTTCTTCCACCAAGCCAATTTCAAATCCAGTTTGCAACCTCTCTATGTATATACCTAGTGTCCCAACCTTCTGAACCAACATCTCATGTGGAACCTCGTCAAAGGCCTTGCTAAAGTCTATGTAAACAACATCCACACCCTTTCCCTCATCAACCTTATTGGAAACTTCCACAAAAAAAACTCTACAAGATTTGTTAAATACAACCTATCACACACAAATCCATGCTGACTGTCCTTAATCAGCTGATATATCCTACCTCTCGGAAATCCTTTAATAATTTACATGCTACTGACGTCAGACTCACTGGCCTATAATTGTTTGGTTTACTCTTGGAGCCCTTCTTAAACAGTGGGACAACATGAGCCACCCTCCAATCCTCCGGCACCTCCCCTTGAATAAGGACATTTTGAATACATCCGCCAGGGGCCCTGCAATTTCAGCACTTGTCTCCCTTGAAGTGCGGGGGAATATCATATCAGGTCCAGGGGATTGGTCTACTTTTATTCATTGCAAGGCAGCAAGCACCTCCTTCTCCTTAAACTCCACATGTTCCATAACACTTCTATTTGTTTCCCTTCCATCCTTATTCACGATGCCATTTTCCTGCGTAAATGCCGAGGCAGGAACATTGTTCAAGATCTCCCTCATTTCACGAGGCTCCACACGTCATTGCCCACTCTGATTTTCTAGGTAGGGGTTAAATTTTGTCCCTTATTTTAATATACTTGTAGAAACAGTTTGGATTTTCCTTCACATTATTTGCCAAACCACCTTCACGTCTTCTTTTTCCCTTACAAGTTTTCTTCTTACATTTTCTATGCTCTGCAAGTAGCTCATTTCCTCCTTGTTGTCTTTACCACATATATAGTCCCCTCCTTTTCTTAACCAGCTCTCCAATATCCCTTAAAGCCATGTATCCCCACATCTGTTAATCTCTTCCCTCTCAAAGTTTCATCCTTGAAGGCCTTCCACCTGCTAGATTTGACTATTTTAATTTTTACAAGACTCATAGAGAACTTTATTACATACATCATATAAATAGTATTTTAAAATTGAATGCTGGCTGCAAATATTTTAAGGCAGTAAACCCTTAATCAGCTTGGATCACTCGATTTACTTGCTGGGATAGGAGAGGAAATGGTGCCACGACACAAGTCGGGCCATTGTCTCACCATTCCCGATTTATCGTGTTTGAACAGTCTTCCGATAAATGCACACAAACAGGAAAATCTGCAGATGCCAGAGTCCTGTGCAGTACACAAAAGCACTGGACTTCATTCCCTGGAGCGTAGAAGAATGAGGGGAGATTTGACAGTGGTCTACAAAATTATGAGGAGCATGGATAGAAGAAATGCAAGCGGGATTTTTTTTCCCGCTGTGATTAGGCGAGTTGCAAACCAGAGAACGTGGGTTGAGGATGAAAGGTGAAATGTTTAGAGAGAACGTGAGGGGGAGCTTTTTCATTCAGAGGGTGGTGGGAGTGTTGATTGAGCTGCCAGTAGAAGTGGGAGTGCAGGCTTGATTTTAAACCAATGTGGGTAGTTACGTAGCATCCAGGGAAAGTAAAAGGCCATCAATGTACTGGGCGAGAAATTATGATGAAGGGCTCAGGCCCAAAATATCAACTTCCTTCTACTTCCCTTGATGCTATGTGACCTCTGAGTTTCTCCTGCACTGCAGTACACTCGCTATGAATGTGCAGGTTCCCTCCCTTACGGCAAAGCCATGGGTGTTGATAAATCCAGTCAGTGTGCACGTGAACCTGCAGAGAGTTGCCAAAATGGGGTGCAACCATTCTCAACAGGGGCCCTGGGGGTGGGGTGGGGGAGGGGAGGCTCACCACTTTTAACTAAAAGCCTTATTTCCTTTTCACCTCATGTGACGGAAATATTTTATGAGTTTTTTTAATGCAGGAGAGCAGAAGAAACCAAAACCTGACTGCTCTGTAAACTTTGAGCAAAGTCCCGAGGGGAGGGGAGAGGGTGCGGGAGGGCTCTTTCTTTTCTTCTTTGGCTTGGCTTCGCGGACGAAGATTTATGGAGGGGGTAAAAAGTCCACGTCAGCTGCAAGCTCGTTTGTGGCTGACAAGTCCGATGCGGGACAGGCAGACACGATTGCAGCGGTTGCAAGGGAAAATTGGTTGGTTGGGGTTGGGTGTTGGGTTTTTCCTCCTTTGCCTTTTGTCAGTGAGGTGGGCTCTGCGGTCTTCTTCAAAGGAGGTTGCTGCCCGCCAAACTGTGAGGCGCCAAGATGCACGGTTTGAGGCGATATCAGCCCACTGGCGGTGGTCAATGTGGCAGGCACCAAGAGATTTCTTTAGGCAGTCCTTGTACCTTTTCTTTGGTGCACCTCTGTCACGGTGGCCAGTGGAGAGCTCGCCATATAACACGATCTTGGGAAGGCGATGGTCCTCCATTCTGGAGACGTGACCCATCCAGTGCAGCTGGATCTTCAGCAGCGTGGACTCGATGCTGTCGACCTCTGCCATCTCGAGTACTTCGACGTTAGGGGTGTAAGCGCTCCAATGGATGTTGAGGATGGAGCGGAGATAACGCTGGTGGAAGCGTTCTACGAGCCGTAGGTGGTGCCGGTAGAGGACCCATGATTCGGAGCCGAACAGGAGTGTGGGTATGACAACGGCTCTGTATACGCTTATCTTTGTGAGGTTTTTCAGTTGGTTGTTTTTCCAGACTCTTTTGTGTAGTCTTCCAAAGGCGCTATTTGCCTTGGCGAGTCTGTTGTCTATCTCATTGTCGATCCTTGCATCTGATGAAATGGTGCAGCCGAGATAGGTAAACTGGTTGACCGTTTTGAGTTTTGTGTGCCCGATGGAGATGTGGGGGGGCTGGTAGTCATGGTGGGGAGCTGGCTGATGGAGGACCTCAGTTTTCTTCAGGCTGACTTCCAGGCCAAACATTTTGGCAGTTTCCGCAAAGCAGGACGTCAAGCGCTGAAGAGCTGGCTCTGAATGGGCAACTAAAGCGGCATCATCTGCAAAGAGTAGGAACAAAAAAAGTGGAGGTGCCGGTTTGGATCAACCACTTATAGGAAATATTAAATTATGAATCTGTATAAAGGTAAACAAAGACAGGGGAAAGTTCTGAAAGGTGAGACAGAAGGAGAGATTGAACAAATGAATGAAATTGAGTGAACTAAGTGAAAAATTGATAATTTTTTTTCTTTACATGATAAGACACTGGGAAATGTTGACATCTCAAAAGGACCCAAATGTCATATTTAAATCCTGTCGCAAATATAAAAATGTCATTATGTAAGAGCCTTAGTGTGGAGCATTCTGCTTTCCCAAACGACTTGCGACAGAGAGAATGCAGTAAAGAAGGAACATAGAACAGTCCTGCACACTGCAGGCCCTTCAGCCCACAATGTAGTGCCGACCTTTGTGAACCTACTCCACAACAATCTAATCCTTTCCCCCTTCACCCCCAGAACCCTCTGTTTCTATCACATCCATATGCATATCTCAGAGTCTTTTGAATGTCCCCGATTGTAGAAGAATGTTCCCTATTGTACCTCCACCAGCATTCCCGGCATCCACCGCTCTCTATTCAAAAAGAAACAACTTATCTCAGTCGTCGCTCCTAAACTTTCCTCTCTTCATCTTCAACAAATGTTCTCTGGATGCACCAGGTTACATCTCTGATGGCTACTTTGTTTTGCAATTGGAGATTGAATGGAGGAGTCTAAATTCACTTCTGTACCAAAGACGCTGCAAATGGATCCTTGACTTCCTCGTCGGAAGACCGCAGTCAGTAGGAATTGGAATCAACGTCACCTCCTCACTGAAGATCAACACAGCTGCAGCTCAAAGATGCGTGCTTAGCCCACTGCTCCACACACTCTACAGCAGGGGTGGCCAACCTGTGGCGCATGCACCAGAAGTGGAGCATTTGATTATTAGGTGACACATTGAAGGAGGCAGATTTCCCACCCCACCCTTGGTCAGCACCACCACCACCCTGCACCTCCTCCAGTCAGCGCTGTCACCCACCCATAATGAACCAACATCTCTTTCTTCTCCACCCCATCCAACCTTCCTCCTCCAACTGTTGGCTATTAAAAGGCCGAAACCAAATCCAACATGGTGGCCACCAAGGCCAGCTCTCATGAAACCTCCTTGTCACTTTTTATTTTGAACCATGGAATGTAAAGGGTTGGCCACCCCTGCTCTACACCCTGACTGTGCGGTTAGGCACAATTAAAATGTCGTCTGCAAATTTGCCGAAGACACCGCGGCGGTTGGCAGGACCACAGATGGCAATGAGGAAGTGTATAGGAGGGAGATACATCAGCTGGTTGAGTGGTATCACAGCAACACCCTTGGACTGAACGTTGGCAAAACCAAGGAGATGATTGAGGGCTTCAGGAAGAAATCAGGAGAACACAAACCACTCCTGATCGACAGGACAGCAGAGGAGAAGGTCAAGAACTTCAAATTCCTGTGGGTCATCACCTCTGATGATCTGTCCTAGGGGCTCCATGTCGACCCAAACACTCAGGCTCATCAGCGGCTGCAATCCGTGAGGAGTTTGAGGAGGTTTGGTACATGACCAAAGACTGTAAAATTTCTATAGGTGTACCGTGACAAGCGTTCTGGCTGGTTGCATCACTGACTGATATGGAGTTGCCAACGCCCACGAAAAAAAATCATGAAAGTTGTGAACTTGGCCAGTGACATCACAGGCCCATTAGCCTTCACCCCATTAAAAAAGCAGTGTCTTAAGAAAGCAGCCTCTATCCTCCAGGTACCCCACCACCCAGGCCATGCCCTCTTTGCACTGCTACGATCAGAGAGGAGGTAAAGGAGCCTGAAGAGGAACACTCAGTGACACAAAGACATCTTCTTCTCGTCTCCCATCATATTTCTGAATGGACAATGAAGACCAGTCATGATCTCACGTTGTCTTCATTTCTTATATATTTATTTACTTTGAAAAGTAATTTTACAACAATTTGGCACCGTGATACTGCTGCAAAACAGCAAATTTCGTGACATGTTCATGATTCTGAGAGTTGATTCCTGGAGCAAATGCAGACTGGACATCAGAGAGATCACAGTCAATTGATTCATAGCACATTAGACTGAAGCCATGACAGTTCGAGTTTGTGGGCACACGTACTGAGATACAGTGAGAATGTTTGTCTGTGAGCAGACTGGCTAATCAGCCCGTGCATAGTTCCTTTCTTCTTTGGCTTGGCTTCGCGTTCGAAGATTTATGGAGGGGGTAAATGACCACGTCAGCTGCAGGCTCGTTTGTGGCTGACAAGTCCAATGCAGGACAGGCAGACATGATTGCAGCGGTTGCAGGGGAAAATTGGTTGGTTGGGGTTGGGTGTTGGGTTTTTCCTCCTGTACAGCAGTGGAAATGTAGCATCGAGCGCAGAGTTGCAGAGCAAGACCACGGTTGGCGCCGCGGTTTGAGCCAGCGATCAGGGCCGGAGTTCAAATTCCACGCTCGCTCTCTTAGGGAGTTTTTCCGTTCTCCCCATGCCTGTGTGGGTTTTCACCGGTTTCCTTCCTACTGTTCAAAACGCACCGGGGGTATAGGTTAATTAGGTGTAAATTCAGCAGTACGGGCTCGTGGGCCGAAATGGCCCGTTGTCATGTTGGATGTCTAAATTTTACACAGAGCAAAAGCAAGTGGGAGAGTTTCATTCAGAAACCTGAAGGCAGCAGGAAAGAAACCTCAAATCTGGTGGTGCGTGATCTCACACTGCTCAGTCTTCTCCCCGAAGCGAGGAAGAAGAGTGTGTGGCCAGGCCGGGATGAGTCTTCTCAAATGCCGGTTTTGATGAGCTGATTCACAACTCTCTGCAGTTTCTTGCGGACTTGGATGGAGACGTTCCTGGACCAGACAATGACGCATCCTGCCGGGATATTTTCAATGATGCAACTGAAGAAGATGCCGAGGAACACCGGATAGAAGAGCCTTTCCCCTACTCTTCCTCATTTCTGGCGAAGGCCCCTTGAACTGAAATACTGTTTTTTTTTCTTTCCACGGAGGCTGTAAGGTACATTGAACCTTACAGCGCAGTACAGCCAATCTTGTGCCAACTTCTGTAAAACCTATTCCAAAACAATCTAAACTTTCCCCACCTCATACCCATCCATGTGCCTATCTAAAAGTCTTCACCACCACTCCTGGCCAATAAATTTCAGGCATCCAGTACTATTTTAAATTTAGACCGACAGCATGGTAACAGGCCCTTCCAGCCCACAAGCCCATGTCTCCCAAGTACACCAATTAACCTACAACCCCCGTTTATCAGAGAAAAACAGAGCACCTGGAGGAAACTCACACAGACATGGAGAGAATATACAAACTCCTTTCAGACAGCTTTGGATTCGGGTCACTGGTACTGTAACACCATGCGCTAACCATGATATAATAAATTTAGACATGCAGCACTGCAACAAGGCTTTTTCAGGCCCACGAGCCCGTGCCGCCCAGTTACATCCATTTGACTTACAATCCCCGTTTGTTTTAGAAGGTGGGAGGAAACTGGAGCCCCTCCTGGGGGAAACCCATGCAGACACGGGAAGAACGCACAAATCCTTTACAGATAGCGCGGGATTTGAACCCTGGTCCCGATCGCTGCCGCATTGCGCTAATCAGGACGCTAGCCATTTTTCTCTCAGATTCTATAGTCTTATTTTTATATTATCTTTCCCCTTTTGAGGATCTGTGGATAAAACCACTCAGTCGTCCATTCCATCCAGTAAGTTCCCAGCTAACTGGACAACCCAGGTGTTGAGTTTAAAAAGTACAAAGAGTGTGGAGATGACGGAGAGACTGAAAGCCAGTGGTATTATCATCGAAAGCAAAACAAGATTCAACACTCAATTTATTGTCTTGTAATAAAAACAGTGTCATATAACACAAAATGGCTGGTGTCTGCCGTAAAGGTAGAAAGATACGTCATTTGGCAGAAATTGCTTGAAAACATCTCTTACAGTCAGAAGCAAGTGAGTTCTCCCCATTGTCACGGAGCGTCCATGGATTCACCTCCAGCACTTCTGCACCCTCCACAGCCACGCAGAGTCCAGTCCAAACTATCAGCCACCCAAGCTCCAGATACAAATCTCTGATACATTGAGGAACCCTCTCGCATCGCACTTCCGCTAGTTTTGAGCCAGTCTCGAGTTGTCCGCAGCCTGGTGCGAGTTCCTTGACCGCACTCTCCAACAGCCCACAACCCTCTGTGGGATCCTCGCCTCGAGTCTCACCAGCAGTGGTTACTTCGCCCGCAGAACCTCCACTTGTTCACTGCCATGCTCACCATCTCCTCTGCTGCTTCCCTTTCTCAGACTTGGCGGGGTGCGGAGGGAATGCTCTGCGCTACTGCAGGATATCTGCACCAAGACTGAGTATAGGATTACAGAGGTGGAGAGGGTCGGCAATTTTAAATTCCTGGGGGTCATTATCATGGAGGACCTGTTCTGGACCCATCCTATTAACGCCATTGTTAAGAAAGTGCCTCCCATTCCTTAGGAGTTTGCAGAGGTTCGGTCATTCATCGGAAACCTTGACAAACTTCAAGTGTGCTGACCAGCTGTATCATGGTCAGATATGGTGGCACCAATACCCGAGTGGAAAATGCTGCACAAGGTAATGGACACAGCCCCTTGCATCACAGGTAAAACCCTCCCCACTATCAAGAACATCTACAGGGAACGCTGCCGTCAGAGAGCAGCATCAGTTTCCAGGATCCACACCACCCAGGCCATGCTCGGTTCTCACTACTGCCGTCAGGACTCGTCCCTCCAGGTTCAGGAAGAGCTGCTATCCCTCAACGGTCAGACCCCTGAACAACAGACTCATTCAGAAACTCATTTAAGGCTTCATACTTTTTATTTATACATCTGCTTACAGGTCTTTCTTTGAGCATTGGTTACTATAGTTACTGGTATAGAAATTCTGCCTGACCCATGGAAAAAGGAATTTGGGGTTGTATGGGATGACGTGTATGTACTCTGACAATAAACTTAAGACACATTAGCACCAAAAAACCGAAGCTTGGGGGTTATTCAGAAGCCTGATGGCTTTTGGGAATAAACCACAAAGCCACACAGGTTTGGTTGGTTAATTGGACACATTGGTGAACTTGGGGACCACCAGCTCATGAGCTGGAAGGCCCTACACCCATGCCTTAAAAATTAAACTGATGCATACTTTCACACACTTAAGCACTTCTCTCGGATGGATGAAGAGTGGATCAGGTGCTCGATGATTGGCCAACTCTCCTTAGCAACAGGTGATGTAAATGGAATCCACGGAGGGAAGGGGGTGGGTGGGAAGGTGTTCTGAGCTGCATTCACCACCTCCTTGAGCAGAGTAGCTCCCGTCCCGCACGGTGACGTGCCCAGCAGGTATGCTTGCGATGGTGCACCTGCAGAAGTTGTCGAGGGACAAGCCGAACCTCCTAACGGAGTTGAGGCATTGGTGCAAGTGACGGGGAAGCTGAAGAGAGAGGCAGGCGATGTCTGTGATCAGGTGAAAGACAGGAGAGTTGGAACAACAGATGGGATGATGGATGTGAGTCACCTTTCACCAGTGGTTTTCAACCTTTTTCTTTCCACTCACATACCACCTTAAGTAATCCCTTACTAATCACAAAGGGATTACTTAGAGTGAGTGAAAATTTTTTTAAAAATTGAAAAATACTGCATTACGTGAACCACATGCAGGTCAGGTGGAGGGTTCCTTGGAAAAGAGACTATGAATGGTGGAAGTTTGAGGAACTTTGAAACTTGGAATTTATGAAGTACTTAGAACACATCATGTTTGGGTGCTTCGCAGCTTGGAACAGGAACAGCTCTGCCAAGACCAAAATAAATCGCAGTGAGCTGCAAAGGCAGCCCAGGCTGAAACACAAACAAACCTCCTACCCTCCATTGATTCAGTCCACACTTCCGACTGCTTTGGGAAGGCAGCCAACATATGAAGGACCCACCTCACCACAGCCACACTCTCTTCTTCCCCTTTCTGTCAGGCAGAAGATAGCACATTGCAGCACAGAAACAGGCCCCTTCGGCCCTTGTCCTTTGTGCCGAACCATTTCTTTTTAAATGCCTCGTCCCACTGACCTGCACTCAGTCCATAGTCCTCCAGATCTCTTCCATCCGCGTAACTGTGGAAATTCTCCTTAAATGTTAAAACTGAGCCCGCAAGATGGGCGAGTTTGAAAGCACGCACACCGGATTCAAGTGCATTTTCTTTTCTGTTGCTATCAGACCATTGAAAGGATCTCTCATTAATAAAATAATGGCCTTCCATTGTTTCTAAACCATTTTTCTTGTGTAACACGATACTCTGCATGTTTACTTTGTCTTGCACAGCCTGATGCTTCAGCTTCTGATGAGACTACCTTTGAAATAATGTTCACTTCTAGTCACATAATTATAGGGACCATATGGAAGCTATAGAGAAATTTACGAGGACGTTGCCTGGATTGGAAAATACGACTTGTGAGGCAAGATTAGCAAAGCCTGGTCTTTTCTCATTGGAGCGTAGAAGGATGGACTTAATAGAGGTCTACAATATTCTGAGAGGTATAGATAACATAGACAGCCAGCACATTTTTCCCCAGAGGACATCTGTACAAAGCGAAATGAGGAATGTTTAGGGGAGACATCAGGAGCACTGTTACAGCGCCAGCAACTAGGGTTCAAATCCAACGCTATCTGTAAGGAGTTTGTATGTTCTCCCCGCGTCTGCTTTGGTTTCCTCCCACCATTCAAAACTTACCGGTTTGTAGCATAATTGGATGGCACGGACTTGTGGGCTGAAAGGGCAAATTAACACACTGTATGCCTAAATTAAAATAAAATTAAAATATTCCTAGACAGGTACATGGATGAAAGAATAATTATTGGTTTATTTGTGGGAATATATAGATCTAATTACACTGAGGGCCGAAGGGCCTGTAATGTGGTGTAGTGTTTTATGATCTATGTGCTTACAATTGGGTCGACTTTCCTGGATAATATACAAAACCAAGCTGTTCCACTCTAATTCAACACAGGTCACAAAACTACATCTCCTTTCCTCTACTGCAGTCTTGATGAAGGTTCCTGACCTGAAACACTAGCCCTTTCCAGATTGGCCATTCAGTGATCCGGTCAAGGAAGCTGTCTTTCCCTTTTACCACTGTTAACCAGTTCTCTGCGTCCTTTTCACACTCACTGCCAGGGGATAGGGGATTCAATCTCCCTCCAGTGATGTCTGTGTGATGCATCGAGCGATGGTGGACCTGCCCTCAATCCTGATTAATGTATTATGATCTTGTAGCAGCCATGTAGCAGGCTGAGTGGATGCACAGCACGGTATTGCGAACTGTTATCGGCGCGGTTCTAATTACATCTAATTATAATATAATTAACCATTATGTACAGCACAGCATGAACCCTTCAGAACCTGTTGTTGAGCCGACCTATATAAATTTATAATCTTATAAATGACCGTAGAAAAGTACAGCCACACAATTTATAAACACTGTGGGGAAGTCCAAGCACCAATAGCGTGCAATTTATAAAGACCGTGGGGAAAAGAGCAATGGCAGACTTGCCCTCCCATAATTCCAAGCAGCAGGTAATGGACAGTATAGACGGAGCACTCATGGAGGGGATTTTCAGCCCCATGGAATTCTGGGAGGGCAGATCCACCATCTCTCTCCCCCACTGCAACTTTCCCCATGGTCCTTTAGACATTTATAAAGTTTTATATAGGTTGGCCAAGTTTATACCTTCTTTTGTTTCCTTCACGTTCCTACACTCATGCAAAAAACGTAATCAACGTGCCACTACTTAATCCCAGGATACCCTATCACTCTGGGCTAATCAGCACACAGGCGTCATCAAACGCCGGGGAGGATGCTACCTATCTATCCCCGCTATCTGATGACACCTGCATGCTAATTAATGAGCTTTCACACTGGACCCTTAACCAGTAGACCGGCCATCAATTACTGGGGCAAGGTACCAGTGTGAAAGGGGCTACTGTCTAACCACTACTCA
Organism: Narcine bancroftii; assembly: GCF_036971445.1. Classification (NCBI taxonomy): domain Eukaryota; kingdom Metazoa; phylum Chordata; class Chondrichthyes; order Torpediniformes; family Narcinidae; genus Narcine; species Narcine bancroftii. Next base: position 239,478,485 of record NC_091474.1, on the reverse strand, counting down.
CCATGGATGCTGCCTGACCCACCAAGTCCCCCCAACACATTGTTTCCTTAACAGTCTCGAGGTTCAGTGAACCTTAAGACATTAAAAAAAATACACCAAACTGAGTCACTTGGTAATGTATATTAAAAATATGTTTTATTTACATTCTCAAATGAACAGAAATAAATTAGGTCCACAATTTACAGAGACCAAAAAAGACAGCACTTAATAAAGACATTCCAGACATAAATACAGCAATGGTCATCAGGAGAACAGTTGATTCACAGAATGGAGCGACGCAATGATCGAGAAGACTTTCAACTTCCCTTTCTTTTATAGATTTAAGAAAACTGTCCTACAGGGTCCAATCTTGCAAAGACAAATGATGTCACGAAGAATTTCACAGGTGTGAAGGAGAAGAGACGAACCTGGCTTCACTCTACGGCTAGCCACACTTTCACAGTTCTTACACTTCTCCCCCACCATCTCCTCTCTTCAATCCCGCATTCTGCTTAAAAAAAAGGGGACTGGCTCTTCCAAGCCACCGATCTCACTAAGACGCCCGGCAGCAAACCTTTAAGGCGGGGGATGAATACGCTACACTCAGCATTGCAATAAGTTTTCGAGAACATCTTGGGCTTTCTCTTTCCCTGGAAGGTCAATCAACCCTTGTTCTCTGATGGCCTCTTTATTGTCAGACCTCCAAACACCAAGGCAAAGTCGGGGATTTTATTGGCCCGTTTAATTTGGCATGCTTGCAGGCGCTCCATCAACCGCATGTTTTTGGAAACCGGATCGCTCCACGGCAAGGTTACTAATCGCTATTTAATCTGTTCCCTAACTTAGCAGCAATAACTTTCAAAAGATAGTTCGACAACCCAAGATTTGGGTACGGTTCACATGTGGACATGATTTATAACATTTCGCTACACAAAAGAGAATCTCAAAATGCTCCCGAGTATCACTTAAACACCGAGTAGGGAGTGTGCTCTATGAATTATCTGCTCAGTTCCCATTTGCTGAGAGCCAGACGTTAATTTTAAAAATAATCAACTAAAGTTCATTTTAAGAGTTATCGTCACTCCATCTCATAATAAGGCTTTAAAGAGATTCATCAATGCCTCACCATTCTAGTCTTCAACTCAACAATGTTAATTTATTAAATATATAAAGTTTTAAAAGGTCAACTGCTTGAGTGTACATAAAGAAAATCTGGAAAGGTAAAATTCCAGCAGGTGGAAGTTGAAGGTGAGGAATAGAAATTTGGCACCAGATTCATGAGTCTTCATTCTGGTGGAAGAGAGGGTTTAATTGGCAATCTTACCTTGCAATCTTGTGCTTTTGTACCTTAATGGCACTGTACCACTTTGGGAAACATTCCCCACTCGCCCGACAGAGGGTGCGTCCACAATTCATAGGACATCTTTTGTTCTGAAGCTACCTTGGAGGTTCACATTACTAGCAGAAGAGCACAAATGAACCAAATTCCCGCAGCATCAACTTTCCGTAGTCAAAGCACACGCATTGGAACAAATTCGATGAGTTAAGGCACACTTCGGCAACTACTTCTTTTGGGCACGAGAAGACTCAACGGGGGTTTTTTTTTAAACTTTACTCTGGACCCATCTCCCAACACCCTTTCCGTTAAAAAAAATCAGACCTGCCTACCCATCTCTGGAACAAGTCTGGTGTTAAATGTAAACGATTAAATTTTGCTCTGGACACCTTTATCTCATAGAATGCAACAGCACAAAGAAAATAATGTAACTCACACTGTTGGTCATGGATTAATGTGTGAAAAGGGCGAGGAATTGCAGAAGGTGAAGCAGTGGAAGTAGTCATGGCCTTCAGCCTTCATCGCGGAGTAGTTCCTTTGCTTTATAACCAGGCACGTCAGTGAGAGTTTCTTCACCAACTGAAATGCACATGGAGGAAGCCTTGGAGCTTGCTAACTTTTCAAGTTGCTTCCACTACCTCCTCCTTTCCCTACCCACACACCCAACCCCCCCCCCCCCTCCCCACCCCCAAACTTCCCTGCAGACAGCCTTTATTTTAAATAAAAAAGGCCTTCAGGTTGTTGCTAAGGGGGAAAAAATGCATAATTCACCAAATAGAAGGAGTCGACCTGAAACTGAAACCTCTGGGGGGGGGGGGGGGGGACGAAGAGAAGGGTGAGCTGGTAACCAAGGCAACAATGCAGGTCAGAAGCCTCATTGTTAACGGCAGGACATGGACTTTGCTTTGGAGTAGTTTCGCAGGCAGTGAAACAACACGTTCGCAAAATAAAACCAATTCAGTTGCTGAAATCACGCCCTCACCTCCCCCCCGCCCCACCAAATTTCTCATGTGGGATAACTGCTTTCAATTTGTGTATATTGTCAAATCCACGTCAAATTATGCTTCTGCATCAATAAAGTCTCAAAGACATTTGGAACCAATTGCAATGGACATTTTTTTTTAAAAGGTAGACAGTTCCTGGCTCAAAAAAAGTTTTTACTTTAAAAACTGCTCATTTGGAAGATGAAACTCGCAGTATTCTTTCAAGAAAAGTTCTCTGAGTACACCTGGAAGCATTTCAGTTCGTAAGTTTCCATCGGTCAATATTTGTTCTGGAAATTGTGCTCTCCCAATTGGGATTTTTTGTATTGAATCACCTCTCCTTCCCTCCCCCCCACCCCCCCCCCAAGCCAAATATAAAAGTTTGTACTTGTGGTTCAGGAATTATTCTTATCCTAGAGCCCAATGTCATTAGTAGCTCTTCAACATCAATAGGGTGCTATCTACACCCTGTTGCTCAGGTCATCTGGTGGAATGGTCCACGTACACCAGAGAGAGGAGCTGAGAGAACAAAGCCTTGCGTAGGCTTTGGGTTATATCACCACTTCAATGTTGTGCACCTTGTTGTAACCATTCATCAGCTGGTCATAGTCAGGCAGATCTCCCAACTTGTAGCCACGGAAGTTTGCGTGGTTAGCTTCTGGTGATCCCACCAGCACGTCCGACTCTCCCTCTTCCATCAGGTTCTCATCCACTGACAGGTCCACCTTCTCGTCATCGGCGAGAAGGTTTCGCTCATCAAGGAAGCGGATGTTGGCATTCTCAAAGAATAAAGGCAGATGAGTCCGGGTGTCCCAGGCTGAGCGATCCTCTGGAACAGTTTTATCCAGTTGATTCTCTTGCAACATGCAATCTGGCTCTCTCTCTTCAGTTGTGGGCATTGTAATCTCAGTGTCTTCAATGGTGGACGGGTCAGGTGGCTTGTACTGAAACCTCTCCAGACCTATTTTTCTGACCTCAATTGCACCAGGCTGACCCTCACTGTCGTCCTTGATCACTGGGACTTCGACTCGCAGGAGCTCACTCCTGCCGCTCTTCAGGGTCTTTGTCCCGATCTGCTTGATGAGATCATTGTAGCTCTCCTGCTTCTTGGAGAGGAAGCGAAAGATATTCACCTCCGTCGAGTCCGTTATCTTGGAGTCTGCGAGATGGGAATCAAGGGGCCCGGGGCTCATTCCGTTCTCCGAGGATCCTCGCATTCGCTTTCGCCTCTTTTTGATGGCTTTGTGCGCCTGGACCAACATGCTCACCTTCCAGTTGAAGAATAGGGAAAGCCATGCCAGGCCCAAGTATATCCACAGCTCTACAAAATACCTGTAGAGGGCATGATAGCTTGCATTTGGGTCAACACCTAGGGAAAGAGTAGTGTTCAAGGTTAGCATGAAACACTGAGTGACAGTGAAAATTATGGTTTCAAAAATCAGCCACTAGTTTCTTTAATATCCATGCCCCGCACTCTTCACAATTCCTTTCTACTTTTGTTTTATTCCTGCATTACCTACTGTGCTAAAGTATGGTGTGTGGGCCTTCATTAGTCATTGCATTCGAAAGCCACGAGTCAGCTCGAGAAAACTCTGGTCAGTTGGCGTCCAGTTCTGGTGGGATCATTGCAGGAAGGATGTAAATGCTTTGGAGGAGATTTACCTGCACGTGGCCTGGATTGGAGAACATGTCATTTGAAGCCTGGTCGCCAAATTAGAGAAAAAGGACGAGAGGGGATTTGGAGGTTTACAAGATCATGAGTGGATTAGATAGGGCAGACAAGCCAGCACCTTTCTCCTGACAACAGCAAATCCCAGAGGGCGTTGGTTTAACAGGAGTAGAGGAAAGTTTGGGGAGATATCAGAGGTAAGTGTTGGTGCCTGGAATGCACTGCTGGGGTTGGTGGTGGAGGTTGGTATAATGGGGACATCCCAAGGACTCACAGATAGGCACAGGGATTCAGGAAAAATAGGTCAACGGTGTGAGGTAGGAAAGGGTGAGATTGTTGTGGAGTAAGTTTATGTAGGTCATAGGCTGAAGGGCCTGCATTGTGCTGTAATGATCTATGGCCCATAGATGGGTTGAGGAGCAGCACGGTTGGTGTAGGGGTGGCATGGCTGGCGTAGCTGTTAGCTCAACACCTTTATAGCGCCAGCGATCGGGACCAGGGCTCGAATCCCGCACTGCCTGTAAGGAGTTTGTTCATTCCCTCCATGTCTGTGTGGGGTTTTCTCCCAGGGGCTCCAGTTTTCTCCCACCATTTGAGGTTGTAGGTTAATTGGTGTAAATTGGGTGGCATGGGCTCGAGGGGCAAAATGACCTGTTACCGTGCTGTATATTTACATGTCTAAAATACAAGCTTTATATTGTCCATGTTATAAGCAACAAATTCTTTCATTCATCTTTTATGGTGGTCTTACCAGTTGCGTCGATTGACCCCACATGTGCTGCCTAATAAGTGAGTGTTTACCAGTTCTGTAGGTTAATGGATATCCCAATAAAAACTTTTGACTTCTTTTCTTCCATTAGGAGACGGATCAAACATCATGAGAAGGGCGTGGGGGACAGCATTAGAAAAGACAAACGGGTAAAGAAGAGGACAAAATATTTCCTCTCTCACATGAAAACTTTTAGGAAGACGAAGAGGCTTCAGGTACAAGGGAGTCTCAAAGAAGCATTGAACAAGTGGGGCACATACTGCCTCATTTCCTTGGCTATGCGTTCACAGCGTCGGTAAGCAAGGAATCTGACAAACAGGTTAAATGACCTCGCACCACAATTGGAACCGAGTGTGGAAAATTTTGGCCACAAGTACAATTTACATCTATCACAGAGCTTCCCTTCTTTTCTTTCCACCTCCTCCTTGCTGCAATTCAAACATTTGCTTCATTTCTAACTTCCCCACTCCTGGCCATAGGTCACGGAGCCGAACCACCCTCCACTTGCGTCGAGAGTGGTGGCGAGGACAGTGACTGTGCAAAAATGCACCACATGAAGCCAATATAAACAGAAACTAAAGCCTTGCAAAATCTCTCTGTCTCCTTTCCTCTGCATTCACAGAGCTATTCCCCCCCCTCCCCTGACCACTTTTAAATTTTTTAAAAAACTTAATTTAATTCAGACGTGTAGCACAGTAACAGACCCTTTTCGCTCTCAAGCCCGTGACACCCAATTGACCTACAACCCTGTATGTTTTCTCCCCTGTCCATGTTGGCCTTCTGGCTGTTTCCCTCCCCTTTCACCTTCTTCCCTTCTCTTTCTACTTTTCTGTTCAGCCATCTGCCGAAGGTGAACGTTGGTTATATATTTTTACCTCCTATGGGCCCTGCTGAGTTTCTCCAGCACGCTTGTTTACTAACAACAGTCACAGACTTTCTTTGAAGTTTCAGACAACCCCCCCTCACCCCGAAAGTTGGTGGAACTCAATGGGCCAAGGACCATCAGTGAGAGAAAAAGAATGGTCATCGTTTCGAGCAGAGCTCTTCATCAGAACTTCATCAGAGCAGAGAAGTTTCTCCAGCCGGTGTGGCTGAGCTTCAGATTCTCGCGTGCACCTCCATAAAACAAAACCCCTTTTGCACTCCCCATTCTCGGCCCTAAACACAGTTGAGTGAGAAGCAACTTCAATGCAGGGTGCTCCATACCTGCCACAAAGTCTCCAAACCCGATAGTGGAGATCGTGATGAAAGAGTAATACAAGCCGTCAATGTAGGACCAGCCTTCAGTCACCTTGAAGACAAAGGGGGGGATCACCAGATGCACCAGGAGGCCCCAAACAATGAAAATGGCCGTGCAGGTTATCTGGGCCTTCCGCTGTTAAATCAAAGTATAAACAGAATATTAGAGCCAGGAGTGAAACAAGAAAGTTTGGTTGTATTTAAATGCACAAAATTTCTGGAGAAACTTAACAGGTCCCTCAGCGTCTATAGGAGGAAGGGCTCCAGCCCAAAATGCTGGTTTTATATCTTGGTGGGCGTCGCTGAACCTAGAACAATACAGCACGGTACAGGCCCTTCGGCCCTTGATGCTGTGCTGACCCATATATTCCTTCCAAAAAATAGTATTAAACCTTCCCTACCCCATAGCCTTCTATTTTTCTTTCATCCATGTTCCTGGCATGGTATTCCAGGCTCCCTCAACTCTATGTGTAAAAAAAAAACTTACCCTTGATGTCTCCCCTAAACTTACCTCCCTTAACTTTGTATATTCGTCCTCTGGAGTTTGGCGATTCTGCCCTGGGAAACAGGTGCTAGCTGTCCACCCTATCTATGCCTCTCATAATCTCAATCAATCTCCTCTCATCTTTCTTTGCTCCAAAGTGAAAAGTCCAAGCTCTGCCAACCTTGCCTCATGAGACTTGTTTCCCAATCCAGGCAACATCCTGGTGAATCTCCTCTGCACCCTCTCCATAGCTTCCACATCCAGAACGGAACACAATACTCTCAGTGTGGTCTCACCAAAGATTTGTAGAGTTGCAACATGACACCTCTACTGAACTCAATTCCCCTGTGAATCCCAGCATCCCACTGGCCTTCTTAACTATCCTATCAACTTGTGTGGCGGCCTTGAGGGATATATAGATTTGAACCCCAAGGTCATCTGTTCATCCACATTCTTAAGTAACTGACCCTTAACTCTGTATTTGGCCTTCTGGTTTGTCCTTCCAAAATGCATCATCTCACAATTATCCAGATTGAACTCCATCTGCCACTTCTCTGCTCAACTCGCCATTCTGTCTATATCCTCCTGTACCTTTGACAACCTTCACCTTCATCTGCGACTCCGCCAACCTTTGTGTCATCCAGAAACTTACTGGCCCATCTTTCTGCCTCTTCCTCCAGGACCTGCTGAGTTTCTCCAAAAAATTTTGTGCTTTTATTATTACAAGAACACTGTTCAACACCAACTATTCTCTGCAGCAGTGGAAACTACACTCAGGGCTACATTATCATTTTATTGTCTGTAATAACAAGTTCTACTTTCATTCTAAAAATATTGACTTTCCCAGTTTTTTCCAAGGGATTCAAGCCAAGAAAAGGCATATTATTATACAAGCTACAATGCAAAAATGGATTAGATTTATACTGCTAAAACTTTGAGGGGAGCCAAAATCTTTAAAATATTTCCACAGAATAATCAGTAACGGACACTCTGGCCCCTTCAGATTGCTTGTTGACAGCAATCTCAAGCCAAGATGACACAGGTTCAAATGCCTCCGCTTTCACACATGAATCAATCTCGCACGCCAGTGTAACAGTCACTTGAATGACATGTCTGACCATCTCAGTTGTGGGAACTTTATTTGTTTGTATACAGTTTTTTTTTGCACTACCAGTTCGTGGCCATTCTGCCGCGCCCGCGGGATAAAGGAATCTGTATGTGATGTCATGCGTGTCCATCCCCCCTTCATCTATCCACCTAAATACATCTCAATAATGGAGTGAAACACTAACTGTGGTTGTAGGGGGAACACAGGAAGACTCACAGTGTCCGTAAGAGGTAAAGATAAATAACCCGACATTTCGGGTCTGAGCCTTTCTTCGAGGTACCATGACCTCCTATGGACACTGCATGATCCAATGAGTTCCTCCAGCATTTTTGTGGGTTTTTAAAAAAAATATATAAACGAATGCCCTGGCCTCCCTCCTCCTCCTCCAAGGGCATTCGACACCCTTGGAAGAAATTTCTTTGCACCTCAGCTATAAATGGCCAGACCCTTATTTTGTCACTATGTCCTCTCCCGCACGTGCAAAACATCTCAACTTCCATCCCGTCCAGCCACTTGGCAAATTGAACAAGTTCAACCCCTCATCCTTTTAACCCTTTGGACTCTGGCCATTTTCGTAATATGTTCTCTGGACCGGGTCCATGAGTAAACATCTACACTATGAACGATCCAGCTGGTGGTTGGGTACAAAAATCAGTCCTCGAAAATTGGGACACAGAGTATGTATGCTTGTTGGTAGTCCTGGAAAACCGGGATGTAGAATTCAAAGGATCAAGTTCTAAACCCATAGGGTCCATCCTCTCTTAACAGGACCACGGACTCATTCCTAATAATTTGCCTGGCAAAACTTCTTTGGGTTTCCTCCTATACTACCACTTATAAAACACTTTGAGATGCTCTGAGATCCATAATAGGCTCTAAATAAATGCAATCGTCTCTTTCTGGCCTCATCACAGCACAGTCGTGCAGCTGGCTACCCTGTGGCTCCAGGGTCTAGAGTTCAATCCTGAGCTCTGGTGCCGCCTGTGTGGAGTTTGCACCTTTCCCATGACCGCACGGTCTTCCTCCAGGTGTGTCAGGGACCCTTCCACATCCCAGAAGGGTGCAGGTCGGCAAGTTAATGGTCCGCTGTCACAAGTGTATGGGCGAGAGCGGGAAGAAAAAAGGAGGATGAATCTAAATGAGTGTTTGATGGTCAGGATGAATGAGGTGGGTGGAAGGGCCCCATTTTCATCCTGCACATCCCTAAAACAATGGATAAGAGTGGATGGTTGAGGAAAATGGCCTTCTTTTACTGAGTGCTGAAGCCAACAGTAGATCCCTCACCACAGATGGAGATTTACCAGAATGTTGCCTGGTTTGGGGAAAAAAATGTCTTATGAGGCAAGGTTAGGGGTTTTCTCCTTGGAGTAAAGAAGGATGAGTGGTGACTTAATGGAAGTCTACAAGATTATGAGAGGCAGAGATAAGATAGACATTCAGCACATTTTCTCCACCCCCAACGTAGGAGTAGCTAACACCAGATGATACCTGCACAAAGTGAAGGGAGACATCAGGGGTAAAGTTTTGTTTCATTTTTGTTTTACACAGCGAGAGTTGTGGGTCCCTGGTATGTCTTGCCAGGGGTGGTGGTGGAAGAAGCAGAAACATTGGGGGCATTTAGGAGACTCTTAGATACATGGATGAAATAAAAATAGAGGGTTGTGAAGTAGGGAGGGTGAGTTAGCTCAACATAATGGGCCAAATGGCTACTACTGTGCTGCAATGTTCTATGATGTCTGTTCATGCAGTTAGATCTTGGATCTGCCGTGTAACAGCGAGTCTTAATTCAACTTCCAGGAGGTAATGTTGAAGCTATACAAATACTTGGTTAGACCCCACTTTTATTACTGTGTTCAGTTCTGCTCACCTCATTTTAAGAAAGATGTAGATGCAGAGGAGATTTACAAGGATTTTGCCTGGATTGGATCGATTGCGTGAACTTGGTCTTTTCTCCTTGGATTGACAAAGGATGAGGGGATGACCTGATAGAGGTGTGCAAGATGATGAAAGGCATTGATAGTGTGGATGGTTGGGGCTTTCTCCCCAGGGCTGAAATGGCTAACATGGGGGGCATAGTTTTAATGTGCTTGGAAGTAAGTACAGGAGAGATGAAAGAGGAAGGTTTATCCCCACACAGTCGTAGGAACATGGAATCTACTGTTGGCAATGACAGTGGAGGCAGGTACAATAGGATCTTTTAAGAGACTGTTAGATAGGTGTATGGATCTGAGGAGAATGGAGGGTAATGCAGTTGGGAAATTCTAGACAGTTGGTAAATAGGTCTGCACAACACTGTGGGCCAAATGGCCTGAACTTTGCAAAAGATTTCTATGTTCTATCTTCCTAATTGTCCAACATTGTGTCATAATATCTTGCACCTTGCCATATTCCATCAGGAACAAACCCCCAGTTCCTGCATCTCTGTCTGATCTGCACCCAGGATGAGGTCTTCCATGCCAGATCATCAGAGATGCCCTTCTTCTTCAAACCACATGGGTTTCCCTTTACCACCATCAACTCGGCAATCACCTGGATATTCTCCATTACCTGCTCATCTGCCCTGGCCTCCTCCCGCCCCCCATGTGCAACAAAGACAGGATTCCTCATCCTCAATTACCACCCCACCAGCCTTCACATCCAACACATCCTCCTCCTCCACCATTTACACCACCTAATATGTGATCCGACCACTAGACACATATACCGCTCTCCTCCCCACCTTCTGCAGGGACTGCCCCCTTCACGACTCCCTTGTCCTCTCCTCCCTCCCCACCAATCATCCCCTGTGACCACATCTACTCCTTCAGCACCATTCGGGGCCTCAAACATTCCTTCCAAGTGAAGCAACATTCCACGTGAATCTGCAGGGGGTCATCTACTGCATCCGGTCCTCCATCCGTGGTCTCCTTTACATTTGAGACTGGACACAGACTGGGGAGATTGCTTTGTTAAGTTCGTCGACCCAGTCTGCCAAAATATCGTGGATCTCCCAGTGGCTACCCATTTCAATCCTCCACCCCATTCCCTTGCCGACATGTCTGTCCATGCTCTCATGCACTGCCAGACTGAGACCACCTATAAATTGGAGGAACAGCACCTCACCTTCTGACTGGCCCCCTCCAACCCAATGGCATTAATATTATCTTCTCTGCATCTCATTAAACCACCACCCCCCCCGCCAGCTCCTCCTTCCCCTGTCGTCTCTCCTTTCCCTGTCTCCTTTCGCACAGACATAATAAATTCTACCTAGTCCCTTATCAGATCCAATTAATATCTTTTGTGGGTCTGGATTCCACCCCCTTTCTGATACATCCTATTCCTGCCTTTTCTGATTTTCCTTGAGGAAGGGCTCAGGCCCAAAATGTCGGCAATGTATCTTTGTCTCCTATTGATGCTGAAAAGACCGGCTGAGTTCCTCCAGCATTTCTAAACCCCCACTCCCTGCTTCAGACTCACACAATAGCGAACACCAAAGGACATCTGCTGATGGCGAGTGGAGGGAAGTTCAGGGGAAATGTCAGAGGTAACTAGTTTTTAAACTCAGACAGTGGCAGGTGCCTGGAATGCACTGCCTACGGTGGTGGGACTGGTATAATAGGGACATCCAACAAACTCTCGGATCAGCACCCGCATATAAAGAAAAATAGAGGGTTATGAGTATGACATTGGGAAGGGTTGGATTGTTGTGGAGATGCTTTACATTGGTCAGCACAACATCATGGGTTGAAGGGCCTATAATGTTCTAGATTTCTATTATCACAGCAAAAGGTTAGTTGGAATTTCAAAGACCCTGAGAACGGTAAGGAGGGATAGAATAGAGAACACTACAGCACAGTGTAGGCCCCGGCCCACAACGTTGTGCCAACTCATATTCACCTACCAGAATAAAAAAGGCCTTCCTACCTCAAACACTCGATATTTCTTTCATCCCCTAATGTTTCCGCCTCTACTACTATTACAAGGAATTCCAGACACCCACAACTCTCTAACATAAGAACACAAGAAATAGGAGTGGGAGTCGGCCATGCAGCCCGTCGAACCTACTCCGCCGTTCAATCTGATGACTCAACTCCACCTACCAGCCTTTTCCCCATATCCCTTAATTCCTTTTTTTTAATGTAAAAATCTATCCAACTGAACTTTAAATATTCTCTACCTGCCTCCCTGTGCAGAGAATTCCACAGATTCACTCGTCTCTGGGAAAAACAGTTTTTCCTCATTTCCATCTTAAATCTACTCCCATGAATCTTGAGGCCGTGTCCCCTAGTTCTGGTCTCACCTACCAGTGAAAACAATTTTCCTGCCTCTATTTTATCGATCCTTTTCATAATTTTATATGTTTCTATAAGATTTCCTCTCATTTTTTTGAATTCAGGTGAGTATAATCCCAGACGATTTAATTTCTCCTCATAGGTCAACCCCCTCATCCCTGGGATCAACCTGGTAAAATCCCTCTGGACTGCCTCCAAGGCCAGTATATCCTTCCTCAAGTAGGGAGACTAGTACTGCACACAGTACTCCAGGTGCGGCCTCACCAGGACCTTGTACAGTTGGAGCATGACCTCCCTGCACTTGACTTCAATTCCTCTAGCGATGAAGGCCAACATTCCATTTTCCTTCTTAATAACCTATTGTACCTGCAACCCTACTTTTTGCAATTCATGCACAAGCCCTCCCAAGTCCTTCTGCACTACAACATGCTGCCGTCTTTCACCATTTAAATAATAATCTGCTCTTCTATTTGTCCAACCAAAGTGGATGACCTCACATTTACTAATGTTGTACTCCATCTGCCAGACCTTTTCCCACTCACCTAACTTAACTATATCCTTCCAAGTAAAAAAACCTGCCCCTTAGGTCTCCCCTAATATTTCCTTCCTTCATTTTTTGCAGATGTCTTCTGGTGTTTAGTGTGAGTTATTCTTACCGGAGTCACACCTTTCCTGGTTAAGGCTTCACCCAACTTTTTAGCCCGTCCTCCAAAGAACTTGCCCAAGGCGCTGATCCAGGAGAGGCAGAGTGGTGCACCAAACAGCCCGTAGAAGATGCAGAAGAGGCGGCCCTGTGAGGTCTTGGGGGAGATATTTCCATAACCTGTGCCGGATGGAGGGAGGAATAGAGAAAAGCCCAAGGGTAAATCATCCACGCCACTAACAAGTTCACTACTTGATCCGAACACCAGTGAGATCTACTTACCAATGGTGGTGATGACTGTAGCAGCAAAAATAACTGCATTGGGCCAATTCCAGTTATTGAAGGTCTTATTCCCAGTGATGGTGACCCCTTGACCAGCAGCCTCTTCAACGGTCTGTAAGCACAGTAGAGGAACATTTAACATTTGTTCTGCAGAGATGTAGGACTAACGTCCACCCAAGCCAAACTCGTATTAGGTCCCTCTTCCTGAATTAAAGAAATGAACCCTCTCCTCCATTGTGAAGATGCATTTTCATGGCCCCTTAACCCATTTTATATCAAGGAAACATGCTGTTGCCCTGTGGTACAAGAGTTTTTAATGGAAAATTACCAATGGTGATGCAAATAAGAAGAATCCAATTTAGTTTTCTCTTGCCCTGAATCAAACTGCAGGAAAGATACCACTTGGATTGAAAGAGTGCGGAGAAGATTTTCTAGGACGATGCTGGGACTTGAGGAACTGAGTTACAGGTTTGATAGAAGCATACAAATTTATGATGGGTATAGAGAGGGCAAGTGCGTATAGGTTTTTTCCCCCCATTGAGGTTGGGTGAGATACAAACAAGAGGTCATGGGTTAGGTGTTTAAGGTGAAAATTAAGGGGGGGGGTATTTCTTCACACAGAGAGTGGCAGGAGCATGGAATGAGCTGCCAGTCAAAGTGGTTAATGCGGGTTCAGTTTTAGCAATTAAATAACATTTGATCAGAGGGATGTGGTGCAGGTCAGTGGGACTGGGCAAAATAATAGTTCAGCACAGACTACAAGGGCCTGCTTCTGAGCTGCAATATCCTATGGTTCTAATAATGGGGAACAACAAAATCTCAGAAGAAGCCCCTCAAGAGGGTGAGCCATATATCTGGATAAGGGAATGTTAAGCTTTGGACCATGGCTCTATTTTGAGGATATGAAGGAATGTGATGACCTTATGGGGGTGGTTGGGAGGGGGTTAGGGGAGTGGTTGGGAGGGGGTTAGTGGAGTGGTTGGGAGGGGGTTAGGGGAGAAGTAAGTCAAGTGCTCGTAAATAGCAAGCAGTAACCACCCCAAAACACCCACAAGTCGCAAGGTGGACTTTCACTGGAAGCCACGGGAAAGGTCTGAGATTTGAAGCTGGACCATCAAAGAGGGACAATGTGATAGAGGTCACTTCATTTTGGCTGGCAATGTCAACTGGCCTGAAGGGGCAGAAAATCCAACACCCAGAACTACCTATTTGAATTTTAATTCAACGCAAGTCATGAGGGTGAATGAAGTATGAAAGGGGCGATGCAGGTTGAAGTGCCAACGGATTACAGCACAGGCAATGAAACCAATAAATCAGAGCCTCACTGCTCTAGAAAGCCTGGTTCCATCCTGATGACCTGTGCTACCCATGTGGAGTTTGCATGTCTCCCGGGGGGGGGGGGTGAAAGAGGACGAGAGGGGCTGGGGGGGGGTGAAAGAGGACGAGAGGGGCCGGGGGGTGAAAGAGGACGAGAGGGGCCGGGGGGGTGAAAGAGGACGAAAGGGGCCAGTGGGGGGGGGTGAAGGAGGACGAGAGGGTCCGGGGAGGGGGGTGAAGGAGGACGAGAGGGGCCGGGGGGGGGGTAAAGGAAGACGAGAGGGGCCGGGGGGGTGGAGACAGGGCTAAAGCAGGCAAAGGTGGGGGGGGTCCATCTTTCTTTTAAATTAGTTGCCAAGGCTTAATAGCAAGCCAGTACCATGGAATTTGGAACATTAAAGATGGTACAATGAGCTGGTGAAGCCATAAAGCAAAATATTTAATTGCAGTGATGGTTCGAGCAAAGCTCTGGGAAACAAAGCTGATCTGCAGTTGGCAGGGGAGTGTCCTGAAGGAAATTAGGCAACTCTGAAACACTAATGTGGAGGATTGGGTCTTGGTGCAGATTCAGCAGGTGATCATTACAAACCCAGTGAAACAATGCAGGACCATTTTGGAAATATTTACAGTGAACCAGTCCCAGTGGCGCCACTGATACTGATGGGACTTGTTCTTGTGTAAAAAGAATCACAAACAAACTATTTATTTTCTGTATTTATAAAAATGGATAACATCACATCCAAAAGGTGCACTCCCTCTGTCAATCACAGGTTGCAAAACATTACTCAGGGCTCTCAAGTCTAATGCCAGACCCTGCCTCTCATGTACGACCGTGGCAGAACGTCTAATGTCGAAACGGGCCAGTATAATCTCACGTTTGTTTGATCGTTTTTTGGGTTGCTCCGATAACCCAGATGTGGGTAACGCATTGAGAGCTCAAAGCTGCGTCATATTCTATGGTTCCAAAGCAGGTGGAGACTGAAACCACTGACCCTGTCCATGTTCCTTGGCATAATTCTCCTCAATTCAACTAGCTCCATGCTGCAACCTCTTGTGCGTTAAGCAACGGTAGCATGACTTGCAGATGCAGGTGACTTCCAGTGCATTTCAAACTTCCTTCGGGTTCAAAAACCTTCCAAAAATCTATTTACTTTGGTGTGTTTCATTTCAGAAAACTGCCGTTGCTTCAACTTGAGTGTGGTTGCAGACCAAGGCCAAATGTAGACGGTAGGTTTATTTCCCCACTCGACGCAAGGACTCCGATACAGCCATCTTGACAAAAAGTAGGTCAACTTTCCAAAATAAAATCAACAGACAAGCAACAATCATACAGAATCCTTCCTGCTACAATCATGCTCAAAGCCGCCGACAACAAGATACGGCAACGTTGACGGAATCAGCTCCCCAGTCCAGTTTTCTCCCCAATGTGCTGGCCGGTGAACAGTCTGCCCTTGCAGTTGGGTGGGCGGCCGAGGGCCAGAGGGCAGTCGAGGGGCGTGCACACAAGCGAACGCCGGTTACAGGGAAACAGGCGGCAGATCGAGAATGATGTGAAATGTTCTGAGAGAGCCAGAGATGATTCAATGGGCCAAAAGGCCCCCGCCTAGCACGTGAGAAAAATAGGATCATAATGTGAAATGAGTGGATGTTAAATATTCACAGGGAACTGCTTGGTTTGTGTGAATGACAATCCTACCGCTGTTTGGAAGTGAGCATAACAGACTCTGATAAGTGTGTTTAAAAAGGGTCCCTTGCTCATCCTCAGCTGCCAATATAATTCCCTGCATGGAACGAGGAAAAGCAGACATCACCCTGTTTGGAGAAAACCCTCACATGATTTGCCTGCAATTTAGAGGAAGTATCCAGAGACGCACACTCATACAAAGCCTTTAGTGGCAGGGAAAGGAAATGAAGTAAGATCATCTCATTTACCAATTCATGATTTCTGGAACCATTGACTTAATTACAGAGAGACCACAAGATATCAGAGCAGGGTCAGCCATTCAACCCATCGAGTCTTCTCCACCATTCCATTGTGAGCTGACCCACTCACCACCCACCCCCCCCCACTCCTCATAAACCTCTGATACCCTCACTTATTCAGATACCAATCAATCAATGCACCCAGCAGCCTGGCCTCCAGAGCTGTCCGGGGACGCAATATTCCAGAGGTTCACCGCCTCTCTGGCTATAGATATTCCTCTGCTTTAAATGGACGCCAGTCAATCCTGAAGTTGTCCCCTCTTGTCCTCGACTCCCCTCCCATGGGGAAAGAACTTTGCCACATCTGCTCTGGCCTTAGAACATCCAGAATGCTTCTACGAAAACCTCCCCCATTCTTTTGAACTCCCAAGAAGTACAGCCCAAGAACCATCAAATGCTGATCCATTAATTCCAGGAATTATTCTTGTGAATCCTCTCTGAACCCTCTGCAATGCCAGCATGTTATTTCTTAAATAAGCAGGCTAAAATAATACCCCATACTCCAACAGACCCCAGTACAGAGCCGGAAAGTCACACAAGAATGAGGGAGATGGAGGAAGAGACAATGAGTGAATGGGGGGGGGGGGGGGTTGCTACTTAGCACAGGTGTAACAGGTCAGCTGTCCCCAGACATATGCTGTAGTCCAGTAGCTGGGGCAGAAATTTCAGACGACTGTACAATGAAACCGTTCTGCTTTCTGGCAGCTGCAAGCCCCAAATCACAGTGGTCAGGTTTATTCCTGACCATCTGCACCAACAAGTCCCCCATGTAACAGGGTGAAACACGAAAGTATGTAGCCACTGTGATTTTAGTTAAAACACAACAAAATGGTGGAGGAACTTAAAATTTCCCTTCATTCCTTGAAGGAGGACTCTGGCCCAAAACATCGACAGTATATCTTTGTCTTTTATGGTCACTGGGTGATAGTACAGAT
Source organism: Narcine bancroftii (assembly GCF_036971445.1). NCBI lineage: Eukaryota > Metazoa > Chordata > Chondrichthyes > Torpediniformes > Narcinidae > Narcine > Narcine bancroftii. The sequence goes on along the minus strand of NC_091474.1, from coordinate 239,461,487 downwards.
TCTATCACCAATGTGTCTATGTACAGATGGTAGTGTAGGATGACTGTGATTGGCTGAGAGTGTAGCCACACCTAGATTCTATCACCAATGTGTCTATGTACAGATGGTAGTGTAGGATGACTGTGATTGGCTGAGAGTGTAGCCACACCTAGATTCTATCACCAATGTGTCTATGTACAGATGGTAATGTAGGATGACTGTGATTGGCTGAGAGTGTAGCCACACCTAGATTCTATCACCAACGTGTCTATGTACAGATGGTAATGTAGGATGACTGTGATTGGCTGAGAGTGTAGCCACACCTAGATTCTATCACCAATGTGTCTATGTAGATGATAGTGTAGGATGACTGTGATTGGCTGAAAGCGTAGCCACACCTACTGGCAGGTCTTAAAGGATTGCTCCTAGCCAGACCAGGTCATTCTGGACTGGTCAACCTACTTGTGATATGCTCCAGTCTTAGTTAATAAAAGCCTTGGTTTGGATCAACAAGTCTTTGGTTCTTTCAACGCGCTCTACACACTGAAAGGCCAGGATGAGTTCTTCTAGCATCTCAGTGTGTTTTAACTCCCCTCCCCCACCCCATTACTGTTTAGCGTACAAAGTATACCCTCAAAGAAGCAAAGTTCTTTTTAAATGTCAGCCACTCCCAATGTTCCCACTTTTTTTGCACCTGTTTGTATATACCATGCATGTTGGCGAACAGAACAACTTATGTATAAGATGACCCCACAATTTCCACTTAAAATGCAGGTTTGGAGCTATTCTCGGTGGATAGGACTATCCCAAGTCTGGCACTTGCCAAGGATCAGTGGAGTGAAGCTGCCACGATATTTTCAAAGCAAATTACCCAGAGATTTTGCTGTTGAGGTTCGGATTTTATACTTGATGTGGCAGGAGCGCTGAGACTTCGCTGCTAAGGTTTGGATTTAATATTTGGTGTACAAGATAACCCTTGGTTTTGGGGTGACATTTAATTACGTCTTATACACCAACATACATGGAAATTAACACATTCATTGCTACTTCCTAAACAGGTTGATCCATAGTAAAGCCCGAATTCTATTTCAACTGCACGACCTGGAAATAAAATACCCAGGTCAATTCAGTGGTGACCAGAGAGAAGCTGCAGGGAAAGATGGGAGTTCAGAAGTCATGGATTCTCTCCCATGGCTTTAACTGTACCTTTACCCAATACATGCTATTATTATGTGGCACAGACACTTTTTGAAGGCAAGTTTATTCCTTACAAAGTTCAGGAATTCCCAAAGCGAGAGCAGCATCTAGAGCTGGAAATCGTGGCGTTCTGCAAGATACCTCTGTGCTCTGCCTGGGTTAACAGCTCACGGCAGCGCTCCCCTAACCTAACGGCAAGAGATCAACGGCAAAAGGGATAAGAGAATGGAGGAAGGGAAGGTGCACTCATCGGAGAGGAATGAATAAGCTCGAGAGAGGTAGAAAAAGAGCTATTAGGTGACAAATAATTGGAGTCCTTTTTTTAAAAAGAAAACAGGATTTGTCAACTCTGCCAAGGGACTGCATTCAACATGTCATTCCTGTTGGGGGGGGGGTTGGGGTGTGGGGGGCAGGGGGGGGGAGAAGAAGGGAGTTTAGCAGTCCATGTCCTTGGTTTTAATCTAACTTTAGATTATTGAGGGAAGAAAATGTTTCTGTGTTTGTACCCATAAAAATAACACAATTGCTTCTCTTTCCCTTCCTCACTACCATCCTCCTCTGGCTCTGCAAGGACATACAGATAACAAAAGACATGAATTAAGAACTGAGCCAAGGATGTCCCCACAACAGATCAGAACTAAAAACTGCAAACTGCCCCCATTGATGGCAAAACGGGTTCCACAGGCCTTCTCCAGCATCCTGTCTCTCTGTGCCGCTGCCCTGGAGGAACACAGTATCCTTGCGGCCAAAGGTCTTGCAGCTCACCAACATTCCCCAGGGCACTGCCATGCACCGTGACCCAGTCTGAATTTGCCAAAATGCATCACTTCACTGTGGAACCTTGGAACATTACAGCACAGAAACGGGCCCTTCCAGGCTGTGCCAAACCATTATGCTGCCTCGGCCCAGAGACCTGCACGCAGTCCACATTACTTCATGCCCCTTCCTGTCCATGCACCTGTCCAAATGTTACCTAAATGTAAAAAACTGGGCCCACATTCACTTCAGCTGGTTCCAGGCTGCCACCATTCATTGTGAGGACGTTCCTCCCAAACATTTCCCCATTCACCCCTAACCTACTTCCTCTGGTTTGGAACTCACCTAACCCCAGTGGAGAATGCCGTTCAATGCTGTATACCTCCATTCAATTGCCCCTCATTCTTCTACACTCCAGGAAATAAAATCCTCACCTGATTACCCTCTTCCTATATCTAAGTTCCTCAAGACCTGGCAACATCCCAGTTGTCAGAGTTACCTTTCATTGGGCTATTCTCTTGCCGACTTTCCCTGTTGACTTAGTGCCTGGTGTAACCTTAGACAGCCTTCTTCACTGTCCACTATTCCAATCGTTCTAATGTTATCCTCAAACTTACTACCAACATTCTCTTTCAAGCCTGTATCATTTCTCGCGTACTCTAATAGACCCAGCAACAATCCCTTCAGCGCACCACTGAGTCCTCAATTAGACTATTGAGAGAAATTTTGGACTCCTCATTTAAGAAAAGATGTTTGGCATTAAAGAGGGTATGGAGGAGGTTCCAGAATGAAAATGTTATAATTTGAGGAACATTTGATGGTTTTGGTCTGCACTTGTTGGAATTGAAGAGAATCAGGTGGGAGGGAAACTCTGAAATATTTCTAATATTGAAAAGCAAAGACAGAGTAGATGCAGAAAGGTCGTTTCCCATGGTGGGAGAGTCTAGGACAAGAGGGCACAACTTCAGAGTCAAAGGGTGCCCACTTTGAACAGAGATACAGTGGAATTTTTTCAACCAGAGAAATGGTAAATCTGTTGAATTTGTTGGCACAGGCACTTGTGGAGACCAGGTCATTATGGTCAGTGGGTCTGAGTGGAGAAAATGGATCAACTCACAAATGAATGGTGGGGCAGGCTCGATAGGAGCAGAAATAAGCTATTCAGCCTATGTCTTATGGTTACAGGTGACAAATCTGAAAATTAATCAGTACAAGTATTGCAGATGTTCCACTACCTGGCAGATGGTTCAAAACAAAAAGTTTATTTCAGAAATACACAGATTTATTGTACATTTTGAAAAGCAGGCAATCCCTGACCTGTTGATACAATATTTAACCCCTTCAGCATATTATCGGGGAGGGTGTGATTTCCACCCTTCCAGGGAGCTTCATTCCTACAAAACAATATGATTACATTTCCAAAGCCCACCTCACTGACAAAAGGCAAAGGAGGAAAAACCCAACACCCAACCCCAACCAACCAATTTTCCCCTGCAGCCGCTGCAACCGTGTCTGCCTGTCCCGCATCGGACTTGTCAGCCACAAACGAGCCTGCAGCTGACGTGGACTTTTACCCCCTCCATAAATCTTCGTCCGTGAAGCCAAGCCAAAGACATTTCCAAAGTACTCTAAATGGCTTCGAATGCGTTGGGACATCAAGGTTGTGAACAGTGGAATTGCGATAAAAATGTTTCTTCTTTTCTACTGACCTTGAAGGAGAACTAAACATTTCAAAAGTTTTTTTTTTAAATGATGTGCAATAAGCTAAAACCTTGATCATGGATAGCTCGGTCAAAACAGATAACGCATCCCAAGCTCTGTCACGGGAAACGATCACAAGGCCAGCAGAGGAAAAGGTTCACTCAGAGCCAAATCCAGAGTACGGTTTTTTTACCTCCCCCAGCAGTTCTTTCTGTTCAAAGGTCAACATTATCTTGATTGAAACTGCATTTATTCATGTTTCATATCTGAATGCACGACTGATATTTATTTTTTTGTTCCTGCATACTTTAAATAATTTCAAATGGCTCGCACAATGCTGTTACAGCCCCTACAACGCGGGTTCGAATCTGGCGCTGTCTCTGAGGGGATTGCGCATTCTCCCTGTCACCTGTGTGACTTTTATCTGGGTGCCCCAGTTTCCACAAAACATACGGGATTGGTAGATTAATCAGGTTTAACTGATTTCACATTTATTGTCAGGGTACATACGTGACATCACATAAAACCCCCAAGATTCTTTTTCCTGTGGACCAGGCGGAATTATCACTTATTGGTAGTCCCAAAAAAAAACTGACTCTTATGTACACACGTGAACAAATAAATAAATGTAAATGAACTGACTGTGCAATACAGAGAAATAATCAATAAAGTGCAAAAATAAGAGTCCCCGATTGAGTTTGGGGTCGAGGGGTCCGATGGTGGAGGCATAGCAGCTGTTCCTGAACCTGGTGGTGCGAGCCTTGTTGTGCCTCATCCTCTTTCCTGATGGCAGCAGCGAGAACAGAGAGGGCGCTGGGCACAGCACCTCGCCAGGAGGAGCCATGACCATCAATGCTCCCACCCGCCCCCCCCCCCCCCCCTTGGCGCTGACCGTGGATGACAATGAACAGCTTTATTTGCACAGGATTAACTTGCTTCATGGTGCAGACGACCAAGCACCATTTGCTTTGCTGCTTTTTTAAAAAATACTAATTGTGTATTTTTTTGAGCAGTTTTAAATAAAGTGCAAGTCATCAGTGGAATGACTTTCAGATGGATCCTGGACGATTGCTGCTGCCCTCAGACAATAGGGTTCCCTGTGGGAGGTTCTTGACGACAGAGAGAGTTTTGCCTGTGATGTCTTGGGCTTTTGCAGGGGTATTGGGGCCCCCATCGCAGACCAAAATAAACATAGGAGGTCATGGCTTGGTCAGGAATCCAATAGCAGGTGATACTGGACTGAAACAAGTCAACAACTGCAGACTAACCACCAAAGGGCAGGCCCTACCACAAAGCTGACGAGCATCAAAAGCCCAAATCAAAAGGGAACAATTCAGGAAGCTGAACCCGTGCTCTCTAAAAGGCATTCCACTGACGACTTGCACTTAAAATTGCTCAGAAAAATAATAAACAATTAGTGATACAGCAAACCAAATTGTGATTGGTCGTCTGCACCATGAGACAAGATCACGTTAATCCTGTGCAAATAAAGCTCCAACATCATCCATACCCACCGTCGGGTAGGGGATTGCATTGGTGGTCATGGCCCCTCCTGGCGAAGTGCTGTGTCCACATACATTCATCGTCAGACCACCCCCCCACCCCCGTCACAAGCATCCAGCTTGACGCACACTGGTGGCTCTCCATGTAATAAAAGCAGCTGCCACATTGGAGGGATGGAGAAGGCTTGTGTCCACTGGGCAGGCAGGCCACCACCAGGGCAGGAAGGCCACCACCAGCATCACACCACCCCCCCGTTCGACTGCTGGACTGTGCCCCCACCTGGGAAGGTAGGTCTCCATCTGCAACCCCCCCCCCCCTTCCCCCCCCCCCGCCGAGTGAGTTTACGACTGTTGGACTGTGCTCCACCCAGTAGTCACCCTCAATGCCCTCCTCCAACACTCGTTCTGGAGTTGACCCAATGGTCATCAAAACTAAACCCCTCCATTTCGAGGGCCAATGAAGAGGTCTGTTATCAACGCTCAACTCGATACTCATGAGGATCGGGTGGAAACAGGAAAAGTGAAACGGGGAAGACTGCAGACACTGCGGTTGAAGTACAAACACAGCGCTGGAGAAAACTCAGCAGGTCAAACAGTTTTACAACAAAGATTAAGATACATAACCAACATTTTGAGCTAGAGCCCCTCATCAAGGCTCCACTTCAGTCTGTTCTCTCTTCCACAGAGCAGTGGGGCAAAACAAAAAGCTACTTTCATTTACCCAAACTTGAAGAGATTGAAAAGGCCAAGTAGCTGTTCCAAGTGAATGAAATGAAAATGGCCTTTTCAGCCTATCTCGTCTGATGCACATTTAACCCTTTGGACTCCATGTCCCTGCTTTCAGGAACTAGCACATATAGTCTATGCCCCAGTTTTATACCCAATCATCAGCTGGTTCATTACTGGCGCTTGTTCTGTCGTTTACCCACGGATCCAGTTCAGAGTATATATTATGAAAGGCTAAAAATGGCCAGAGACCAAAGGGTTAATAGTGAAGTAAAGCAAGAGTGTTTAAAATCTTACTCCTGGTTCCAAGTGAGCCACTCTACATGTTGAGACTGTTGGAATATTGTGTTCAGTTCTGGTCCCCAAATTATAGGAAGGATATCAATAAGGTAGAGAGGGTGCAGAGAAGATTTACTAAAATGTGGCCTGGATTGCAGTATCTAGAATACGGAGAAAGATTGAATAGACTCGGTCTTTATTCATTGGAGCTTAGAAGATTAAGATTTGATAGAGATATTTAAAATTATGAGGAAGATAAATAGAGTAGATGTGAATAGGCTCTTCCCCTTGAGGGAAGGTGAGATTGGAACGAGGAGTCATAAATTAAGGGTTGGGGAGAAAAAGTTTAGAAGTAACATGAGAGGAAGCTTCTTCACTCAGAGAGTGGTGGCTGAGCGGGATGACCTTCCAGAAGAGGTGGCTGCAGCAGGGTCAATGTTGTCATTTATGAAAAGGTTGGATGAGTGCATGGATGTGAGGGGGTTAGAGGGTTATGGGCAGGGAGTGGGTAGGTGGAACTAGTGAAGTTCTCTTAAATCGGTGCGGACAAGAGGGGCCGAGATGGCCTGCTTCTGTACTGTAGTTATATGCTTTTCCATCCCCATTACAATGATCCATCCTGGACTGCAAAGTTCCATTGCAAAAGTTCACATAAACCTCCACAGAAAAACTTCAATGAGTCTTTTCAAACTGGCATGTAAAATGGGCAAATTTCCCCGGTTAGCGACCCACTCGCACGGCAGTTAGAAAGGGTCCGACCCGGTCAGCGTGGTCCTAATCCAACCGGGTTCCTGACCTACCTGAGAAGGTAGTCAGGGAACCAGTTAAACTTAACCAGGTCGTGTCCACTCACGACTTGAACAGGAAAATGGCTGACCCAGTTACTCCTGTGATGTCAGAGTCGTGATCAGGGAGGGGGGAGGGGGGGAAGAGAGGGGTTGCGATTCAGGGCATGAAGTTGAACATTTAGAATTTGACATTTACATTTCTTAGTTTAAGGTTTGGTATTCTTAAGAATCAACTCCCCAGGTAATTCTGTAAATAGATTTTGAACGAGGGAAACAAGGAGAGATAATGGAAGAGACATCATCTACAATTTGTTCCAGGCCCTACAACGTTCTCTCACTGACTCAAAATGGGAAAACTGATACCTCTCTTCAAACTTTTGCAAATGCAACCATCTACGTGGTGCTTCTTTCAAAATTCTGTTTGAGGTGTTTTTTCTGCAACAAGCTTGTGAACCAACAGTGAGCAACTCTGCAGGAAATCCCCACCCACGAGGACATCAGAGTTCAAACAACAAGATGCCAGATCCTGTACACTCTCCGAACACAAGTCATTCAGATGCCACAAGGAATAGCAGCAATGCCTGTCAATTATGGTTGGCAGACCGAAGGTACGTAACGGCAACAAAAATCAAGTAATGTTGCCGCTATGTGGCCAGTCTAAAAAGGTAAATGAATTTTGGGTCAATTCCTGTCCCGCGATTTATCCTGCAGGACCCCCACTACTTTTGCGGAGGAACCCTGCAGTGTAAATCGTACCAGAAAAATTTGTTGAAGATCATCCACTCGACTGCACGTCCAACCACCGGGACTGTTGCACTCAGGTACTTGCAGGCTAAAAAGGCATCCAGTGTGAATGACCACAGGGGCAGTAACTATTTTTTTTTTCTGCAATTTTCCTGGCATTGCAGACTAAAACAAAAACGTGTTTCAGCGTAACCCATGTTTATGGCCAGGAAATCAAGCAGAGACTTAGCGAGACATGTAGTGCCTGGAATCACCTTCACACTAAAGGCCCCTTTCATGCAACGAAAGAGCCCAACTGTAAAGACGGAGATTCGCCGCCCTTACGTCTGGAGACTCATCTTCTCAAATGCGCCGTGGCCGGCTCTAAGGAGCCAATTGCGATCCCGCTCAGAGAAGGGTAATCGGCAGAGCACAGCACATGAATGTAATGCCACTGCTGCGGTTGGTTCGAGGCAGGCCAAAGGTGTCATCAGCCTGAGACGCAGGAGCGGGGCATTAATGGCCTTGCTGAGGGTGCGCTGGATCACTGCCTGGATACTAAGACCGGCTAAAATCACCACAAGCATTAGTCTTGCCTGCTCTAGGGCCGCCATGATCCACTATAGGGCTCTTTCCGCATCGACGCGTATTAACACCACGGAACCAGTCGCTCTGCCTTCATCGGCTCTGGGAGGGCACTACGAGGCGCCGCTTGACATGAATGCGACGCAGGAGCAGCCTTCTCTGGCTCCTCCATGAAAGGCAAGATCAGGTTTTCCCTTCGAGCTTCTACGCAGCCTCCAGGTGGGGGCCTGGCATGAAAGGTAAGGGTTGGCATCCCATCAAGGCTCATTAATATTTATTGCATTCCACTTGAAGTTCAACAGCTGCAACTAAACTGGTTAAATAAGCAACAATTACATTAGTCATTAACACATTAACTCCAGAATATTGACCACAGTTAAAGAGCAACTTGCTGCTGAATAGCCAAGATGGTGCATTTACGTTGCGTTCTTCCAAACGCCAGTCAATGTAAATCAGCACGTGCACTTCCCACTGAGGCTTTGGCTTGATTGCACTGTCCAAATTCACCCAGAACCCAAGATCATCGAGTCAAGTTTATTGTCATCTGATTGCACAAACCGACGAATCCGCGTTCTCCAGTCCTCGGTGCAAAAACACACCAACACACAACCAGACATAACACACCTACAGACAAACAATACGGACTTGTGGGCCGAAATGATCTGTTACTGTGGTCTATCTCTAAATTAAGATGTTTTTAAAATTATGTTGATACACACACGCACGCATTAGATCAGGGGTTCTCAACCTTTACCTTTCCACTCAAACACCACTTTAAGTATTCTCAATGCTGTCGGTGCTCTGTGATTGGTAAGTGATTGCATAAAGTGGGAAGGGAGGGATGAGAATCACTGCTTCAGATTCAATTGTTATGGAAATATTTTGCTTGAGAAAAATGATCATTTAACCCATTTCCTTTGGAGTTCTAAAACCGTGCACATAACGAGTCAATGAGGGACGATTAAAACAGAGATTTTCAAACTTTTTCTTTCCACCCACATCCCACCTTAAGCAATCCCTCACTAATCACAGAGCTCTGATGGCATAGGGGTTACTTAAAGTGGGATGAGTGGAAAGAAAAAGGCTGAGAACCACTGCCTTAGATGAAGTTTCAACTAATCCTGCGATATTTTAGGCTTGCTTCTTGATAGCAAGAAAACATAGGAGCACAAATCTTGTTTACATAACTATTTTGTTTCCAAACTACACAGCTCAGGAAGTGATTAATGGGGATTTATTTTGACGTATACCACAGTCACAGGCCCTTCTGACCGATGAGGCCATATCTCCCAAACACACCAATGAACCTACAAACCCCAGATGCTTTTGATGGGTGGAAGGAAGCCAGAGGAACCAGAGGAGACCCACACTGATATGGGGAGAAAGTGCAAGCTCCTTAGACAGCCCCGCATTTGAACCGCTGTCATAGCGTCATGCTAACCATTAGGTGCATCCACAGGATAAGAGCATCATCGTGAGGGCCAACATTAATTGCTCAGACCCAATTGCGTCAGCGCCATCTTACCCGGCTGCAGGAAGTGCTGTTCTAGGATGTCAAGTTAGTGACAATGAAGGAATGGTGATGGCCTTCTCTGACATATTGCTACAAGGGCAACTTAAGAGTATTGCATTCTGATCTGGTCACCGCATTAGAGGAAGGATGTGGAAGCTATGGAGAGATTTACCAGGATGTTCCCTGCATTGAAAAACCATGTCTCATCAGGCAAGATTAACAGAGTTGGAACATTTCTCTCTGGAGCGTGGAAGGATGAGAGGAGACTTCATAGGGGTCAACAAGATTCTGAGAGGCAGAGATAAGGTGGACAGCCAGTGCCTTTTCACCAGGGTGGGATCAGCAAACACCAAGCCATATCTCTTCAAAGTGAAGGGAGGAAACTTTAAGGGAGAAATCAGGGATAACTTTTTTTAAAAAAAATGGCTTTGTGGGTGCCTGGAATGGAGGCTGAAACATTCAGGGCATTTAAGAGATGGATGGAAGAAAAATGGAGCGTCACAGGGTAGGGAGGGTTTAGTTTTTTTTTTGGTAGGTATATATGGGTTGGCACAACATCAAGGGCTGAAGGACCTGTAGTGTTCTGTATCCTACGGGGCCGAATCAACGATGGAGGGCTGCCATTCCCGTCCTTTGGGAGTAGAGCTTGATATGCCATTGCAATAGCTTGCAGATGGCACACCAGCCCTACAAATGCAGACATCGATTAAATAAAATGATACAAACAATGGAGGATGGCGCAGCTTAAGGCCAGCATATGAACCTTATTTTTCTGCGATTATAAACAATGCTGATTGGTTCCTATTCCGTGCTCACTTCAGTCCTACCAAGAATGTTTGTTGAAACATAGTCCCACTATCATTGTCTTATGGTATCAGTAGTATTTTCTCATGACAAGTCAGTGCTAATACAAATCAACACATGGCTAATGACTCATCCGTCACAAGGAAAGAGAAACTTGTAGCGGCGGCTACACTACTAACAGAAGGATCGCACAACCAAACGGGTTGAGTTTAGTGAGCAAAAACTGATTTATTGCAGACTGCCTGGCTGATCTTATACTCCCAGCCCGGACCTGGCTGAGAACTGTGCTGGGGGGGCCCCGACGTCACCGGGGTGTCACGTGGGTCCCCAAGCGCGGGCTTCTGAGCCCGATGCTGAGGACGGGAGGAAACCCCCGATGGCGCCATTTTGACCTGCTGCCCTGCCCTGCTGCGTGCATGGCAAGCAGGGCTGGTTCGCCAGCCTAATGGCGTACCACCACACAGCATCCCCCTCCCCCCCCCAGAACTGGCGCCAATGTCCTTTTTTGCCGGGTGGCCTCGATTCTTGGGTTGGGCCACAACTACTGGTTCAGTGGGGTCGAGAAGGGCTGGCTTTAACCTGTCCACCATAAAGAGTTCCCTCTTTTCACCGATGTCCAGTGTGAAAGTGGATTCTGAAAGCTGGATGACTTTGTACAGCCCTTCGTATGGTCTTTGTAGAGGTGCTGTGGACAGGCCCCGCTTGATAAAAATGTACTCTGCAGAGTACAGCTCGCTGGGGATGTAAGAGGCCTGTGTGCCATATCTGGGCAGCAGTGGGGTTGTGAAGAAGTCCAACTGGGCCTAGAGGCGGGGAAGTAGTTCGTACGGTGACTGCTTGGGGTTGTGAGGTGCATTGACGAACTCACCGGGTAGGGCTAGCGGTGCACTGTACACCAGCTCGGCTGATGACACTTGTAGGTCTTCTTTGGGAGTTGAGTGGATGCCCAGGAGCACCCAAGGCAGCTCATCCATGCAGTCGGGGCTGGTGAGGTGGGCCTTAAATGCCGACTTAAGGTGGTGGTGCAATCGCTCAACTAGCCCATTGGCCTGTGGATGATAGGCCATGGTGTGATGTAGCTCGATCCCCAGCCTGTTGGCAAGCTGTGCCCAGAGCACCGAGGTGAACTGGGTGCCCCAATCACTGGTGAGAGATGCCGAACTGGGCATTCCAACCATTCAAAAGCGCTCAGGAGCAGGAGTTCGTGGAGGCATCTGGCATCAGGATCGCCTCAGGCCAACGAGTGGTGCGGTCTACCACTGTTACCTCAAGAATCAGGTAAGGGTCCGACAATGTCCACATGTATGAAGCTGAACCATTCCCGGACGTGTTCAAAATCTCATATGGGCTTTCTGGTGTGCCTGTGTACATTGGAAAAGCTGGCAATGGGTGCAGGTTTTCGCCCAGTCCGCAGCCCATGCCAGACGAAACGTTCTGCCACCATACAGACTGTGGACCTGATGGAAGGGTGGGAAAGATCATGGATATGGTGGAAGACTTGCTTGTGCCACTGCTGGGGAACCACTGGTAGCGGGGTTCCCAAGGAGACATGGCACAGGACGGTGCCCTCTCTGTGAGGAGTCGTGAAGTCCTGGAACCGCAGGCCTGTGATGGCAGCCCTGAAGGCCCGCGTCTCCTCGTCGGACGTCTGGTCCCGGGCGAGCTGCTTGTAGTCGAGGCCGGGTGTCAGCACGCAAATGGCCAGTCGTGAGAGTTCGTCGGCGACCACATTGTCATTACTTGCCTTGTGCCGAATGTTGGTGATGAACTCCAACACGAAGGAGAGGTGACACTGTTGGTGGGCCGACCAGGGATCTCTTGCCATAGTGAGTGCCTGAGTGAGGGGTTCGTTGTTGGTAAAAATGATGAAAGGCCTCCCCTCCAAGAAATAGCAGAAATAACGCACCGCTAGGTACATGCCCAGCAATTCACGGTTGAAAGCACTATATTTGCACTCTGTCGGGTGAAGAAGTTGGCTAAAGAATGCCAGTGGTTTCCACTGTCCATTCACCTGCTGCTCCAGGATGGCGCCGATGGCTGTGGCATCGATGGAGAGTGCCACATGCAGGTCAGTGCATGGGTGGATGAGCAGAGTAGGCTTCGCGAGGGCATCTTTCATAGCTTCGAATGCCCTGGTGGCCTCTGGAGTCCAGGCGTGTTTCTCGTCTTTGGCGTAAATTGACCATACCTGTGAACTCTTGTAGCCCCTTGAGGTTGTCCGGGCGTGGGAACTCCCTGATTGCAGCGATCTTAGTAGCGGCAGGTGTGGCTCCTTTGGCCGTGATGGTATGGCCCAGGAACTGCATGGACCCTTTCCCGAACTGGCACTTGGGCGGATTGATCATTAGGCCGAAGTCGGCCAGTCGAGAGAAGAGAGCGCGCAGGTGAGACTTGTGTTGTGCCCAGTCTCTGCTGGCGACAAGGATGTCATCCAGGTAAATGAGCATGAAATTCAAATCCCTGCCCATTGTGTCCATAAGGCGCTGGAAGGTCTGAGCGGCATTCTTGAGCCCGAATGGCATATATAGGTACTCGAACAAGCCGAAGGGGATGATGATGGCTGTTTTGGGTATGACCTCAGGGTGCACCGGGATTTGGTGATACCTGCGCACCAGGTCAACCTTGGAAAAAACCTTTGTGCGATGAAGGTTGGCAGTAAAGTCATGGATGTGAGGGATCGGATAATGGTCAGGTACTGTCACGTCGTTAAGCCATTGATAATCTCCCCAGAGGCGCCAGCCACCGGAGGCTTTCGGGACCAGGTGGAGTGGTGAGGCCCAAGGACTGTCGGAGAGTTGAATGATCCCCAGTTCCTGCAGATGCAAGAACTCTTCCTTCTCTATCTGGAGCTTGTCCGGCGGGAGCCGGCATGCCTTAGCGTGGACCGGCTGGCCTTGGGTGGGGATGTAATGAAACACCCTGTGGCATGGTGAGGCAGCGGAGAACAGTGGCTTGAGGAGGAATGGGAACTCATCCAGGATACGCTGAAACTCATCCTTGGGCCTGCTGACCGTGGCCATCTGTGGCTGCTCTGTGTGGGAGGCATTGAGGCGAATGGATTGGAAGGTACAGGCATCTACCAGTCACCTACCTTGAATGATGACCAGGAGTCTGTGGGCAACACCCATGATGGCGGTTGGAAGGGACAAAATGGTGAACCTCCATGAGAACTTCCACTGGCTGATCTGGGAGTGGACGGTCTTGTCTCCGTATATTTGGATCTCCATCGAATTGGCTACACGGAGGGGAGATCCTCGAGGTCAGTTCCAGGACTCGATGGCTGTGGCCAGGGTGATGCTGATATGGGCTCCGGTGTCGACGAGGAAGCGTCGGCCACTGACTGAATCCTGCAGGTAGAGAAGGCTATGTTCTTGGCCAGCCGCCGCAGCCATTAACAGTGGCTGGCCTGCTCGTTTCTCTGGAGAAAGCAGGGCTGACAACACTTCCGAGCCTTGGCTCCCCAGCACTGGTGGAAGAAGCAGAGGCCTGAAGTGGATGACTTGCTTCTCGCTATCCTCTTTGAGGCCCCTGCAAGGGCCGGGTGTTCCACCGCAGCGCTAGAGGATGGCTTGGTGTGGTCATGCCCGTGACTTGTAACCTGTTGGATGGCTGAGCCCTTCGGGAATCGTTTGAGATTTTGAGTGACCTTCCTAGGGTCGACAAAGCTCTCCTGGGACAGTAATGGCTGGATGTCTTCAAGAAGATGGTCAAGGAAGATGCTCTCGAAGAGTGGGCAGTTGATGTGATTGCCCATGAGCGTGAGCATCTCGTCCATCAACTCAATTGGAGTTCTGTCCCCCCAAGGCATCGAGGCGCAGCATCCGAGCAGCACGCTGGTGCCTGGAGAGGCCGAGAGAGCCAGTGAGCACCTGCTTGATGGTCCCGTACTTATCTTCCGCGGGTGGGTGCTGAATGAGGTGCAGCACTCGTTTGGGAGTGGTCTGGTACAGGGCGGCAACCATATAGTAAAACATGGTTGAATCTGACGAAATCCAGCGGAGGTGAAACTGCACCTCTGTGTGGATGAGCCAGGTCTTCGGCTCCTGAACCCAGAAGTCAGAAAGCTTGATGGCTTTAGCTTTGATCGAAGGATCGTTCATGTTGGGTTCAAAGTCATTTGAACCTGTTGGGGTCACCAATTGTAGCGGCGGCTACACTGCTAACTGAAGGATCACACAACCAGACGGGTTGAATTTAGTGAGCAAAGTTAATTTATTGTGGGCTGCCTGGCTGGTCTTATACTCCCAGCCCTACCTGGCTGAGAATCACGCTTGGGGACCCCGACATCACCAAGATTGATCAAAGGAAGAGCATGAATGAGCGCCTTATAAAATGTATATTTAGACATGCAGCACGGTAACAGGCCCTTTTAGACTGCGAGCCCATGCTTCCCAATTATGCTGGATTGACCAACAACCAGATGGTAAAACATGGTCAAAGAATTCCGTGGCTTGAGATGGATGAACAGCAACCAAGTTTGTATGCTCATAGGGGACTCTACACCTCTGGGCTATAATCGTGCAGGAGGGGAATGTGGAGGCAAGGAAATTAAATTAAAAGTGTGGACCATAATATTTTCATCCTTGATTTCCAATTATTTAAATGCCATTCAGCAAGGACAGGGTCAAAGCGTGAATGATTTTTCAAGGATGAGGTCATGAAGTAAGGTTTAGGAAGAGGTTGGCTTTAAATGGTAACAGAGTCAGGAATTCAGTAGATGAACTTTAGGGATACAGCAGGGTTACAGGCCCAGAAGCCTGTGATGCCCAAATATATTAATATACCCCAGAAATTTTTGAAGGGTGGGAGGAAATGGCAGCGCCCAGGGGAAACCCATGCAAACATGGGGAGAACTTACAGACAGTGCTGGATTCAAACCCGGTCGCTGCATTGACCGTGCAGCCAATTAAAGTGAGGAAAGATCGAGGCTCCTGACTATTTGGTCCCAGGCAATTCTCACTTTCTGTAAACCCAACCTGCAGATGAGGAATTCACAATAAAATCAAAATTATTTTGATCTCTTCAACTCCATCCCTCGACCAACTGGTGTGGGGGGGAGGGGGGGGATGGAAGGATGTACATTGTCCAGTGTGGCGCTGAAGGTAACGGTCTGAGCCGTAGCCAATGCACTCTCCCACTGCAGATCAACCTCGACAGCACTCGATCCCCAAGCTGCGCTTCAGAAAAGATACTTCAGCAAGGAAATGAGGTTTAAAAACAGAAGGAAGAAATTATCATGGAAATACGCTTTCCCTCAATTGGATTTCCCCCATGGAATGTAGACCTTTTGGTGATTTACAAGCGTGCAAAAGAAGGGCAGAGGGTACAGAGTCATTTAAGGAAGCTTCATTCCATTCCAATCACAAGGCATGCATTCATACTACCCCTCCACTAGTATTTTATTTCCTCCTTGCGTCTTTCAACTCCTCTCCCCCTTCCCCACATCCTCCCATTTCTCGTCGCAGCAGGGACAATTTTACAATGGCCACCGACCTCATCAAAACAACCCCATGCTTTTAACAAATAAAGGTTGCAAAACTTGGATGGGTTATTCCATGGCACGGTGACGCAACGTCTTTCCAGAGTCAATGATCAGGACTTGGTTTCGAAACCCATGCGATCTGTGAGGAGTTGGTACATTCTCCCCATGTCTGCATGGGTTTTCCTCCAGGGGTTCTGGCTTCCTCCCACTGTTTGAAATGCATCAGGGGGTGTAGGTTAATCGGGTTCTCAATTGGACAACATCGACTCGTGGGCCGAAACGGCCTGTTACCGTGCTGTATGTATAAATTTAAATTCTCACTAGTTTCTCAAACCTATTCCCTCAAATAGAAAATGCTTACATGAATGTGGCTAAGGGCCATTCATAATTAACCACAACGTAATATGGAATGTTACATCTCTGAGTTACTTGAGAGACTTCTCAAATTACACTGATGCAAGACTCAAATAACAAAAGAGACTTTACTTACTGATGTCTTCCACCATCTCAGGAAACTGTTCACACACTCTCATATACATACACCCCATAGAGGTGCATTACATTTACTACAATGAGAAGGGTGTATTCCTACACAGTTACAAAATAGCTCACCCTATCCTGACTATATAACACTGAATAACCAAGAACAAAAATCCATCGCATCTGTGCTGACTCCTAACTTGGTAACCCAAAATTAATGGTATTACCTTTACCACCAACCCCATCCCTCCCCCCAACTTCCCCCTCTCCTGAGCAGTGTGTGACAGACTGCAAAAACTACTCCATGCAATAAAGCATTTAGCATTCCAACAATCTTTGGACTTTAGTTTTCCGCTTGATGAACCTGGGCAATTTGCATCACACAGTGTTTTGGATGGATAATCATTACAGTGAAATAAGAGTATTTAAAATAGTCTTTCAACTCCATAAAACAATGTGTTCCAGTTTATTGCTCAGATGGGTTTCGGACTGTTGGACTGAAGTCCAATCTATCCACCGCAACATGGCTCAAAATTGCAAAGCAAACAGTTTCCGATTGAACTTGAAGCATTTTGTTAACCTGCTGTGATCAAACCATTAAAAGACTTGGGATATTTTGCTGTGTAAAGGGGCCAATTTGCTCTTTGACCAGCTGCGTTTCTCCAACATTGTGTTTTTACATTTTTTGTAAAATTTACTGCCAGTTATACATACATTTGTTCAAGGAACGATCTATTTTCCAAAAGTAACACTATTCACAATAAAACTATGTTTAGCAAGGGTTTTCCCTTATTCAGATAGACTGCTCATTGCTACATTAATTCTCCAATTTGCTACGTTATACTTTGGCCACCACCCCTTGCAGTTACCCCCCCCCCCCCCCGCCTCTCTGTTGCTTGAGGGACTTCCCCTCCTTCCCTCCACAGGTCTCAGCCCCTCAATAGCCAGTAGTGGAAGGGCTCCAGACGGTGGTCCTTCCCCACAAAGCCCTCGCGCTGGCTGCGCCGAGCCTCGGGGTGTCCTTCCGCACGCACACCTGAAGCCTGGTGCTGGAAGACCAACAGGTTTTAGGCTGTCCGAAGGGAGTTTATCCACCGGGGCGATGATCTCCCAGCAGGTCTGGATGTCTGCCTCTGCGGGCGCCCCCCCGGGAGTGCCCATGGGTTGATATCACAGGCATATATGGCTCTTCTCCAATTGCTCCAAACTGAGATGTTAGTTAAAGTGACCCCCACATTAAATCAGATGGTGTGAGAAGCAGAATGTCATGAATATGGGTCACAAAATGTGTTGCTTTGCGGCAGCATTAAAGGAGCAAATTACATTTCCATAAATACACTGTTTAAATAACAGAGTGGGGCGGCACGGATGGCGTAGCAGTTCGCACAACGTTGTTACTGCGCCAGCGATCGGGACCGGGATTCAAATCCCGCGCGGTCTGTGAAGGGTTTGTATGCTCTCCCCGTGTCTGCATGGGTTCCCCCCCAACCCCAAGGGCTCCAGTTTCCTCCCACTGTTGGAAACATACCGGGGATGTGCACAGGGCCGAAAGGGCCTGTTACCGTGCTGAATGTCTAAATTTAAATTAAACATTTAAAGTTAAGAACATTGCGGCTGCAAGCAATTAATTAAACTGAACATGGCTCTGATGAGGCTATCAGGTGGCTGCGTGGAGAATGATTAGAATGCAATCTTATCAATTCCTGGGATAAAAAAGAACACGTTGGACTGGCCAGTACTCCAGAAACTAGAGGAACAAGAGGAAACCTCATTTAAATGTGCAAGAGACCTTAACAGGGGAGATGATGAAATGACATACAACATTACAGCAGAAAAACATGACATTTGTCTCTTCTCGCCTGTGGCAATTCATTATTCTGCCTGGTCACACTGACCCAAACCCAGTCCATATCCCTCCCATCCCTGTACCTGTCCAAATTTTTATTGAATGTTAAAATTGAACCCGCGTTCACCACTTCAGCGGGCAGCTCGTTACACTCTCCCACCATTCTGTGTGAAGAAGTTTCCCATAAACCAGTGGTTCTCAGCCTTTTTCTTTCCACTCACATCCCACTTTAAGTCATCCCTGTGCCATTGGTGCTCCCTTACTAATCACTTAAGGTGGGATGTGAGTGGGAAGGGAAAGTTAAGAATCACTGCTCCAGACCCAAATGTTACTGAAATATTTGCCTTGAGAAAAACTGTCATTGCCCCATTTCCTTTGGAGTTCTGAAACCATGCACATAATGAGTCAAAGAGGGGGACGATTAAAACAATGGTTTTCAACCTTTTTCTTCCCACCCACATCCCTCCTTAAGCAATCCCTCACTAATCACAGAGCATCGATGGGATAGAGAATATTTAAAGTGGGATGCGAGTGGAAAGAAAAAGGTTGAGAACCACTGGTTTCCACTTTCACCCTTAATCCATGTCCTTTGGCCTGTATCTCACCTAACCTACTTGCATTTACTCTATTTGTACCCCTCATCATTTTGTATACATCCCCTCAGGCTGGAGCTAGAACTAGGTCTCATATTAGCCATCATTTGGAATTATTAACAAGGCTGCAGTTGACAACTTGGTGACTGCCATTTGAAGGTAAAATTCAATTCACAGGTACAGCACAGTAAACAGTTATACAAGATCTTGGTTAGACTCCCCCTTGAATGATTGTGTTCAGTCTGGTCACTTCACGACTAGAAGGATGTGGGTGCAATGGAGGGGATGCAGAAGAGATTTACAAGGATACTGCCTGGATTAGAGAGCATGTCTATTGAGGATAGGTTGAGTGAACTTTTTATAAAATTTTATTTATAAAAATTTAGACCTATAGCACAGTAACAAGCCCTTTTGGCCTACGACCCCATGCCACCCAATTAACCTACAGCCCCTGATGCATTTTAGAGGGTGGGAAACCCACACAGACATGGGGAGAACGTACAAACCCCTTTCAGACAGCACTGGTCGTTGGTGCTGTAACAGCTAGGCAAACCGTACCACCCAAGGAACTACGGCAACTGGTGTTCCCAAGCAGTCCAAGTCCTGACCAGGCCTATGACTGCTTCCGAGATCAGACGAGTTTGGGCATTTTCAGGCTAATGTGGCCATAGCAAATGTGGTCTTGGAGCTCCGGAGTCACCTGACGGAGGCGTACAAGATCAAGAGAGGTTTTGACCGCATGGATAGCCAGGGGACTTTCCCCAGGGCTGAAGTGGGCCTAGTTTAAGGTGCTTGGGAGCAAGAGCTAATTGTTTTCTCCCACCATGCTGATTTCAATGCTCCATGTCCTAAACGTTAGTCATTGCTAACATTTTGGCTCATTTTTTAAACCACAGGTATGATTGCATTTCAATTTTTGCTTCAAAGCCCAAACAAATGTGAACCTCATGAAACCATTCGCAATAAAAAAGCTACACATCGATTTCAAACCAAAAAAAAAACTATCGCCCACCAGTCCTGACGCACGATGATTGATACTGAAGATAATCTTTTGAGTAATGGGCCTGTTTTCGGCAATTACATTTTTGTTTCCTTCCTGTAAAACTCTGCAACAGTTTCTATAATTACATTCCAAAAATGAATCTGCTCTGACTCAACTCTATTAAACTTCCCTTTTGCAGAATGCAGCAGACAAGTGAAACCAAAGGTTTGACAACAGCTTCTGTGACATGCCCAGAGGTGTGAATGATACAGCTGAGCATTCAGTCTGATCTTTCAAACCACATGAAATAATGTTTCTCAGCAAGGGATTCGAGTTTATCATCATGACTGTACACATACAACCTGATTAAACAACATTTCTCCAGGTTATGGTCCACCATACAGCACACAATGGTCACATTCATAAAAATATAATCCAAAACAAATGTATAAATATTCTGGAATAATTTACTTGGTTTCTTTTAAAAGAGACCCAAGGTTATAGGATACGGTTCATCAATCTCACAGCCTGTGAGAAGAAACTATTTCCCAGGCTGAAATCCTGATTTACCTCCTTCCTAACGCTAGGTCAAAGATCCTGTGTGATGGATGATAGGGATTCTCAATAATTCTTTAAACCCTTTTTTAAGCAACACTCCTGGTGAGCGACATCAATAAAGGGAGACCCTAGCGATCCTTTCAGCTGCTTTGACGATCCCCTGCATTGGCTTCCAGTCCAATGATATGCAGCTACCATACCGCCCAATAATGGTTTAATCCTCAGGGGGTGGGTGTAGGCGTTGCTGCACCTTCCTGACTAACGAGGCGGCATTGTGGGTCCAGCATCAGTCAACAACATGCCAAGAAAAATCAATCAGGACAAGGACGTTTTTGCCTGTATTGACAAATGGTCTGGAATTTTATAAGCAGGCGAACATTGGTTTCTGCCAACAAACTCAAGGACATGATGAGTAAATCCTTCGGCGATGAATGCCCACACTGTTCAGGACTGTTTCTATGCCTGTGGAGCAGTTGGAGAAAGACTATGAATCACAGTTGGGTGGTACAGAAACAGTAGATAAGAGATGGCCAACAGGTTTCAAGCAGACCTGAATCTTCCACTCAGATTCAAAAGGGGTGTGTGTGTGTGTGTGTGTGTGTGTGTGTGTGTGTGTGTGTGTGTGTGTGTGTGTGTGTGAGAGAAATAATTCTGCAAGGTTCAGTAATGCAGAGGGGAAAAAACCTTTGCTTGAAACAGCTCGTCTATCGTGAAGAAGGGACAGCCCCCAGATTCTAACGCCTTGCACATATTCTGGCATTGCTTGGAAATGTACGAGGAAAATGAATAATTTCTTTATCTTTGGTTTCCATCATTGGGGAAGTGAAGAGGGTTACCGTTATTTATTCCGGCAAAGCCATCTCAAGAAGCCACTTCAATAAGCTGGGTGGCAGAGAGGGAAGGATAGCCACAGAGATAGAGAAAAGTAGCTTCAAGAGCCTTCCAGGTGTTGGAGGAGAAACACAGGCCAAGTTGCTGGTAAAAAGGCAGAGGAGCTTGACAGGCCTCTTAGGAGGTAAAGATAATCCGCAACATCGAGAACACTAACCAAGAAACAGACAGGAAGCTGCAGCTTTTAAGATTACGAAATGCAGTTTGCTCTTTCACCAAAACCAACCCTTCCATCGACTCTGTCAATATCTCTGGAGAGCTGCAGCTCTCCACTGCACCAGAGTCAAACGCTCTTCTCTTCCCCCCCCCCACCCCCACCACTTACTTTTCATGAGGCAGAAGGTACACGAGCTTGAAACCAAGAACCTCCAGAGTCATGGAGAGTTTGTTTCATGCTGATACTGGACACCTGAAGGAACATCTCCATTGAACGTCATGACTTAGAACCAGGCCCTTCAGCCCATCTGGTCCATGCTGAACTATTTCTCCTTGTGACCTTGAAACACTGATGTCCCATTACTTTGTTGCATGACCTTCTGAGTTTCTCCAACCCACTGGGAAAGGCTGGTGGTTTTGCTAGCTGCACTGTTTCTGTATTTTTCTCTGAACCCTGCACTCTAACACCAATCGCTTGTCCTTATGGCACCACTTGCTGGATCAGTTGGATTGCCTGAACGCGGCACAAAACAAAGTTTTTCAGCACATTTTGGCGCTCGCGACAATGAAACAGTGGCATTTTCTTTCTCTGGAGAAACCAGGACAAACTGAAGCAGGAAACAGTCAAAAGGTGGGAGAGCATGGAAACCTCATGGCCTGATAACATAAGCAATCTTCTGCCACGTCTTGACACTGTTTTCCATAAAAGAAATGACCACGTTTGCACAATAGATCGGAAACAAAAATATCCGGTGTACAAGGATCGTGCAGAAATAAAATGCTGACAGGATTTGTGGAGATTAAACAAGTCTGTAGACTTTGTGATTGTACTTCAATACATAAAGGTGCTGGGGAAACTCAGCAGCGTTGCCTACGCAACAAAGGTACATCCAATGTTTCAGGCCTGAGCCTATCAAGGTGCAGAATGAGCGAAAAGCAGGCAGACGCCCAAGTGGAGGAAAAGGGACAGGAGCAGAAGCCCAGAGGCAAGAGGTGGAAGGGCAGAAGGAAAAAGCCCTGAGGTGACAGGTCTCTGAATGAAGAGGGTTGGGAAAAAGTCGAAGTTAATGGCACCAGGTTGGATCTGCGGAGAGAGATTACTTAAAGTGGTTTGTGTGTAGAGGAAAAAAGGTTGAGAAACACTAGTGTTGAATATTAGACAGGAAAGTCTAGCAGGTGCTACAATGCTCGTGCATTACACAAAGGTGCTGCAGAATCTCAGCAGGTCATGCACCTAAAGGAGTGGTTTTCAAACTGCCCCCCAACCTCACATTCCACCTTAACTAATCCCTATGCCATCGGTGCCCTGTAATTAGTAAGGGGTTGCTTAAGGTGGGATGTGAGTGGAAAGGGAAGGTTGAGAACCACTGCTCTAGACCCAATTGTTACTGAAATATTTTGCTGAGACAATTGTCATTGGCCTATTTCCTTTGGAGTTATCACATGAAAAAAGGAACAGAAGCAGGCCATTTGGCCCATTGAGTCTGCTCTGTGAAACCTCCCTGAGCTAAACTGTTCTCGCATCTAGTTCCAAGTTCCGGCCTTGTCCGCATATCCCATGATACCCTGACTAATTAGATACCTTTCAATTTCCCCTTTAAGTTCCCCCAAAGATCCCGCCTCCACAGCTGCATGTGCCCACAAATCCATTACCCTCTGGCTAAAGAAATTTCTCCTCATCTCTGTGTAAATGGGTACTTTTTAATTCTGAGATTGTGCCCTCTTGTCCTGGAATCACCCAACAGGGGAAACATCTTATTTACATCCACTCTGTCCAATCCATTCATTATTCAAAATGTTTCTATGAGATCCCCTCTCATTCTTCTATATTTCAATGTGCAGAGTCCAAGAACTGCTCTAAGTCTTTCTCATATGATAGCCCTTCCATTCCTGGAATCATTCTGGTAAATTTCCTCTGTACCCTCTCCAACCTTGAAGATGATCTCCAATATCTTTCCAACTACCAAAGTCAGACTAATAGCCCCACAATTTCCTTTTTTATGCCTCCCTCCTTTCTTAAACAGCAGAACTACATTTGTGACCTTCCAATCCTCGGGAACCATGCCAGCGTCTATAGATTTCTGGAAAATCAATTCCAAGGCCTCCACAATCTCCAAGGGCACCTCCTTCAGAAGCCAATGGGTGCACCTCATCCGGTCCTGGAGACTTACCTACTTTTAGACCATTCAGCTTACTAAGCACTTGTAATCCTGACTGTACTTAATTCTATTCCCGGAGACCACTGAATATCAGGTGATATTGCTACTGCCCTCCATAGTGAAGACTGGAGCAAAATATCCATTTAGTTCCTCTACCATCACCCATTATAATTTCTCCAGCTTAATTTTCACTTTTCCCTTTATCTATGTCTCTCTTTTACTTTTTATATGTTTGAAAAAACTCTTAGTATCCATTGTAATTTCCTTTCATAATTCATGACTTTCTTTGTCTCACTAAACATTTCCCATTCCTTTGCTTTTCCAGTAATTTTTCCGACCCTGTCTGCCCTCCCTTTTGCTTTTGTGTTAGTCCTCATTAGCCACATCTGCGTCATTTTACCATTCATAATTTTTCTTTCCCTTGGAATATGTATTTTCTTTATTTCTTGCAGAAATATCGACCAATTCTGTGTCAATTAGGTACGATTAAAATGGTGATGTTTCAAACCTTTTTCTTTCCACTCACAAACTACTGAAGCAATCCCTTACTAATCGCAGAGCGTTTAATGGCACAGGGATTGCTTAAGGTGGAATGTGAGGGGGCAGTTTGAAAATCACTGATCTAGAGGAAACAGGATCGGCATCCCTCAAAGAGATTTGGCAGCGGAGCATCTGAATGGATCTAGAGAGAAAAGTCTACGGACACTAGAATTCTAGTGCAAGACACGAGAGTGCTGGAGAAACTCAGCATCCTTAGGAAGCAAAGGGTATCCAACGTTTCAGGCCTGAGACGTTAATCAAAGTAGGAGCAAAAAAAAAAGCAGGCAGGTGGTGGGGAAGGGGAGGGCGGAGGACCGGCTAACAGGCAAAAGATGGGAGGGCAGAAGAGAGAAAAAAGCTGAGGTGCTGGGGCAGCAGGTAGCTCGGAATGGAGAGGGAAGGGAAGGGGGTGGGGAGCTGGAGGAAAGGAGGCAGAGGGGTAAGGAAAGGGAGAGACTCAGGGGAGAAGTTTAACAGAAACTGGAGAATAGATGTAACTGCCATTTGGTTGGAGAGTGCCAAACGGAAAATTAAGTGTTGTTCAAAGGGCTCAGGTCCAAAACATTGATTACCCATTTCTTCCTATAGGTGCTGAGTTTTACCAGCACTTTTGCACTAGTCCAGCGGTTCTCAACCTTTTTCATTCCACTCACATACAACTTTAAGTAATCCCTATGCCTTCGGTAATTAGTAAGGGATTGGTATGTGAGTGGGAAGGGAAAGTTGAGAATCACTGCACCAGACCCAATATTTTTCTAAAATATTTTTCTTGAGAAAAATTGTCATTAGCCCATTTCCTTTGGAGTCCTGAAATGGTGCACATAATGAGTCAATTAGGAACAAATAAAAGAGTTGTTTTCAAACTCTTTCTTCCCACCCACATCCCACCTTAAGCAATCCCTTCCTAATTCTAATGGCATAGGGATTACTTAAAATGGTAGGTGGGTGGAAAGAAAAAGGTTGAGAACTACTGCCTTAGGAAATAATGTTGTCTCTCCGAGAGAATATATACTTGTCCCTGCTGAATGTATTTTGTTTTCTTCTGCAGAGATGGTCGTGAACCATTTCTGCTGGCCAGAGCGCTCAAGGCTGTCCACATACAAAAGAATCCTCCACAGTGGTCAGGCTGCCTCAAGGTCGGGCAGACACCTTCCCTTCAAGAGGGGACACCAGATCTTCTGGTGTCAACTGTGCCAAGGTGAGAAGTTCACCTGCTCTCACAAGGTTAACCCAACCACAGTGGTTGCAAAAAATTTTTAGCAATGTAAGTTAAGCCAGAGGAGATGAGTCCTCCTCGCCATTATTGGCTAAAGAAATTCCTGGGCACACTGCATTCCTGAAGTTGTGCCCTCTCATCTTTGACTCCCCCAACCTGGCCACATCTACTCTCTGGGCTTTTCAACATTTGAAACGCTTCTATGAGGTCCTCCCCCTCCTCCCCACCCACCCCCCCAAATTCTTCTGAACTCCAAGGAGTACAGTCCAAGACTTGTCAAACTTTACCACCATTCAAAGCACAGTAACCTATCCAGATGACACCCTGGAGATCCATGGACTATCAGCGTGAGAGCGTGCATTTAAATCAATGATTTGTCACTGCACAAACTAACAGCAGAGCTTGGATTAAACATCACCAGGAATTAACAATATTATTGGATTACAATTTCTCAGTGGTTGCAAAATACGGACCAACCATAATAATTTGTGCGCAAAATGTCTCCGAAAATTTGAATGCCCACATACATTAACAAGGACAAAATGAGAGCCAGTCAATCAAATTGTACAACTTTTAAAGATAAAGAAAAGGCAAATGGTTGGTGGGGGGGCAGGGGAGTTATTCAAATTCAAGAGGCCTGTGAGTATTTGCAAATAATGATTTCCCTCACACACTGCGCATGAGAAGCCCAGCTTTGCAATGTTAATTAAATCTAGGGGAAAATCTGTGAATTTGCCGTTGGTACTCTGGTATATAGAAGCATAGAACATTACTACACAGAAACTGGCCCTTTGGCCCTTCTAGTCTGTGCTGGACTATTTTTTGCCTAGTCCCTCTGACCTGCAATCAGTCCATACCCCTCCCATCCATATACCTGTCCAAGTTCTTCTTGAATGTTATAATTAAGCCCGCAATCACCACACACCCACCAATCTCTGTGAAGAAGTCCCCGCTAAACATTTCCCCTTTCACCTTTAACCTGTGTGCTTTAGCTTATATCTCAACTACCATCAATGGAAAAAACCTATACACTTGTACTATTTTGGCCCCTCATAATTTTAAATACTTTATTCAAATCATTCTTCTTTGCTCCAGGGAATAAAGTCTTAACCTGATTAACCTTTCCTTGTAACTCAGTTTCTGAAGTCCAGGCAACATGCTAATAAGTCTTCTATCCCCTCTTTCTATTTTACCTGTGGTTAGGCAACCAAAATTACGCACAATACTCCGAATTGGGCCTCACCGATGTTTTATAAAACTTTACCATAACGTCCCAACTCCTAAACTCAATATTTTGATTTATGAAGGCCGATATGGCAAAAGCCCTCTTTATGACCCTATCCACCTGTGATGCCACTTCCAGGGAATTTCACCCGAGTCCATCTGTGTCTCCAGCAGGCACCAGAGTCAAAATGGAGACATTAGCGCTGGGATGCATTGCCTCCAGCGGCAGCCTGTCCCCACCATTCCTGCACAAGAAAGAAAGTTACGGATGTAAAGAGCAGTGGCTCCTTGCTGTGGTTTCGATGGCCACAAGGGACAAGGTATATTCCACTGTCGCCTCATGGTTGGGAGTGAAGTTGGGAAGGGAAGGAAGAGGGAAGAGAAGTAGGGAGGAAAAAAAGTCCCCCTCTCTAACCCCGCGCAGGGCTCAAATTCTTGATGGGTTGATGACTCTGGGAATCGCATTGTCATCTATTTTGAACATCCAACTCTGGCCTGATGTACAGCTCAGCAAAAATGATATAAAAGGCACCCTGAAAGAGCATTTGACTACAACTATTTTGTAATCAGGTCAAAGCTAAATAGGGAGCACCACACCACAATCACCACATCAGGCGAGGTGGCACGAGGTGAAGAGCAATAGCTCCCTGCACTTTGGCCCGGCAATGATGGCACCAGCCGCAATTGCAGGGGGAAAGGGAGGTTTCTCATTTCGTTCGCTGCTTCAGAGGTTAGTCCTGTGAGCTCTTCAAAGGAGTGAAGCACTAAAGTCTGCAGACTGGAGTAAAACACACACAGACCTGCTGGAGGGATCAGCCTGTCTCACAGCGTCTATAGGAAGTGTGACAGAGAATTTCAATATGTTTTTGGGAGATAAATTAGGAAAGGTTTGTTAGAGTAGGCCATAGACAAACACTTTAAAACAGACCTTATTTAAAATACTGGAGCTCTGCCCCATGCTAGTCATGTTGGGGCCAACAGTCTTTGCAAGAACTTTGTAGAGTGCCCAAGAGACTTCACTAATAGATTGTTTACAAAAAGGCAACAGATGAAAGAGCATGTCGGAGCCACTTTCTGTCTGGAGGTGAGCTTGCTGTTCTAAGAGGGTCATGTGGTATTGCAAGCAGAGAGAGTCAAACAGGCTTTTCTCAGTGTGTGTGAGGGAGAGAGAGAGAGAGAGAGAGAGAGACTGAGAGATCATTTCTACAGTGTAACAGTCAGTAACAGCAGCTGGGACTGGAACAGGACAAGGTGGCAGACTTGTGGAAAACCCCATTTGGAAGATGAGTTCGTATTTCAGCCTGGTCAAAGCCCTTGTGGTTGACACAAGAGAAGACTGGCTGTCTAATGTTTCATTTGGAATAAGTGAAACAAAAAGGAACTCTGTGGTGACCTGAAAGAAAGAGGTTATCATCTGGAGAACCCTGAACAGGCAAGTTTCATCAACAAGACACTGAGGTGACTGATGGAAGTACATCAGTTGTGGATGTCCTGGAATAATAAATCTCTCTCTGAAAACCGACAAGAACCTTCCTCAGTGGTAACCATTTACCTTTCAAGCACCAAAGCCTGGTGAACTTTATAAATGTTAAATTCTGTGCACAGTATAAGAATTGCCTGCAACCAGTGAATTTGGAGGAGTGAGAAGTGATACTGAACTAGGAATCAAAGAAGTTTTCTGAACTTACACACACATTACATACACATGTCCTTAGAATTAGAAGGGGGTTAAGTTAGGTTAGTTAAGTCAATATTGATACATTAAAGTGTGATTCTATTTTCATGTTTAAAGATAATTAAAAGCAACTTTTGTTTAAGTAACCATTTGTCTTGGCGAAAATCTATTGCTGCTGGGTTTTGGGGTCTATTTTGAACATCCAACTCTGGCCTGATGTTCAGCTCAGCAAAAATGATATAGAAGGTACCCTGGAAGAGCATTTGACTACAACTATTTTATAATCAGGTCAAAGCTAAATAGAGAGCCACCACACCACAATCACCACATCGGGCAAGGCGGCACGAGGTGAAGAGCAATAGCTCCCTGCACTCTGCACGGCAATGATGGCACAGAAGTAATCTTAAAAGGCACCCTGGAAGAGCAGAGGTAATCATAAATCACTGACGTTTTGGGTCTGAGCACTTCTTAAAGGTACAAGCAAAGAATAGGAAGGCATCTGAATAAAGAAGCAAAAAGCCACCTTTTGACTTGTGATCTGGACACTTGCCCCTCCCATTCTTTCCTCCCCTTTTTTCTCTCTGGTCTTTATTCTGACACCTTCCTGATACCTTGACAAAAGGTTCAAGGTTGAAATGTCAGTAATATATCTTTACCTCCTATGGACGCTGCGAGACTGCCTGATTTCCTTCAGCATTTCTGAGCATGTTTTAATCAGTCCTTCAAAGGAGATGGCTCACCATGTAGGCACAGTGTAGGATTGGAGGCTTTGGCTCGAGAGGGGCCCGCGAGATAAAGCGGAGGACTTTTTAAAGGCAAGATCTTTTCATAGGAACCTGGAGTAGGAAGGAGAAGTAGAAGCTAGGGCAGCAGAATGCTCCAATTTCAGGATGTGGGAAATCTGGAACAACGCAAGTATTCCTGATGACTGTACCTGCAAGATGTGCATCCAGCTACAGCTCCTTACAGACTGTGTTGGGGACTAGAGCTGGAGCTGGATGAGCACCAGATCATTTGGGAGGCAGAGGGAGTGAAGGGCAGAAGTTATAAGGAGGCAGTCACACCCAAAAGGCAGATAACTGGGTGAATGTTAGGAGAGGGAAGGGGAATAGGCAGTCAGTACAGAACACCCACATTGCCATTCCCCTCAGCAACAAGTACTCTTTGGATACTGCAGAAGGGGGTGAAGGGGGATGACCTCTCTGGGCTGCAGACTGATAGTGTTGCAGTTGGTTCTAAGTATCAAAAGGGAAGGGTGAAGCTACGTAGAGTGATAGTCAGAGGGGATTTGATAGGGGAACGGATAGGCTTCAGAAGAGACTCCAGGACGATGGGCTGCCCCCCAGGTCTGAGCAGTTGCTGAATATTTTAAAGGGAAAAGGTGAGCAGCCACCGGTCATGGTTGATATACCCATGACATAGGCGATAGATGGACCTGCAAAATAAGTTTAGGGAGTTAGGAAAGAGGTTGAAAAGCAATACCCCAGGGTGGTTATCTCTGGATTACTCCCAATGCCATGAGCTAGGGAACCATAGAACACTACAGGACAAACAGGCCATTCGGCCCTTTTAGTCTGTGCCAAAACATCATTCCACTGACATGAACCCATTCCAGAATCCTCCAGACCTCAATTGGATTGATCCAATTTTTTTAAAAATTTTACTTATAGATCCCACACAATCAATTACATTACATACATTTCATTCACAATTTATCATACGCGCCTATTACAAATTTGAAAAAGAAAAAAAAGGAAGCCCGCATTTACCACGTCAGACGCCAGCTCGTTCCAAATTCCCACCACTCTCTGAGTGAAGTTCCCCTTGAACCTTTCACCCTAAAGCCGTGTCCTCTCATGCTTAGAAGGTCAGAAGAGGAAGGTAGCACAGTGGCTGATGAGATGCTGCAGGGGACAGGATCATTGGGAACATTTCTGGGGAAAATTGGTGACCCATAAAAGTGGGACAAGAGGGAGGCCAATATCCTGGCAGGGAGGTTTGTTAATGCTGTTGGTGAGGGGAGAAGGGGGTGTTGGTGAGTGGGGTGAAAGGGTTTTAAACTTGCTTGGTGGGAACCAAAGAGGAAGGAGCACACAAGTAGGGACAGCTGTTAGGGAAGGACAGGCAGGTAGGGCAAAATTGCAGCCACAGGACTGAGGCACAGAGCAACAAGCACTGGGTCCAAATAAAGTGACAAATGCAAAGCTCCGAGTTTTGTATTTGAATGAATGTGGCACAAGAAATAAAGAGAATGGCCTTGTGGCACAGTTACAGGTATGATGTTGTGGCCATCACAGAGTCGTGGCTAAAGGATGGACGTCATTGGGCAGCTTAATACCTAAGGTGCATCGAATAGAAGAGGCAGGTCAGCAGAGGGGGCGTAGTGGCTCTGTTGGCAAAGATTGACCTTAAATCATTAGAAAGAAAGAACATAGAGGGTTGAGTTTAAAAAAAAATTGCAAGGTGGAAAAGACACTGTGGGCAGTTATATACAGGCCTCCAAACAGTAGCCAGGAGGTGGGCAAAAAATTACCACAGAAAACTGAAAAGGCATGTCAGAAGGGCGTCACTGGGGATTTTTACATGCAAGTAGATTGGGAAAATCAAGTTGGCATGGGATCTCAAGAGACCGTGTTGAATGCCCAAGAGGTAGCTTCTTAGAATGGCTTGTGGCCGAGCCAACCAGGGAAGTAGCAATTCTGGATTCCCTATTGGGATTTATAAGCAAAGGTTTACCAGGGAGCTGAAGGCAAGGGAATCTTTCGGCAGCAATGACCATAAGGTAGATAGAATTCACCCTGCAGTTTGAGAGGGAGAAGTAAAAATCAGAGGTGCCCATCGACCAGCGGAATGGAGGGGACCACAGAGAGGAACTGGGAATAAGTTCATTGGAAAGGGACTCTCTTGGGGTGGACTGCAGAGCAACAACTTGAGGGGACTCCATGGGAGAGAATGAAAATACAGGAGACGTGTATTCCAAAATAGAAGAAATATTTGAGTCCAAAAATTACAAATGTGTATGACAAGAGTAGAGAAAGCCAAAGGCAAAAAGGCGTGCGAGGAAGCAAACATTAGTGGGAAGGTAGACGACTGGGGTGCGCTTAAAAGCATACAGAAAGCAAATAAGATGACAATTAGGAAGGAAAAGATGAAATTTAAAAGGAGGTTATCAAATTATATCAAAAAGGATATTGAAAGCTTTTTTTAAAAAAGTATATTAAATGAGCCAAGAGTAGATAGAGGACTGGTAGAAAATGACACTGGAGAAATTGTAATGGGAGACAAGGAAAGAACAGAGGAACTGAATGAGAAGTTTGCATCCATCTTCAGTGTGGAAGCCGCGAGCAGTGCACCTGACTTTCTGGGGTGTCAGGGAAGGGAGGCGAGTGCAGTCACGATCGCCAGGGAGAAGGTGTTTGGCAAAGGTCTAAGGGAAGATGAGTCTCCCAGACCAGAGAGAATGCACCCTCAGGTTCTGAAAGAGGAAGTGATAGAGTTTATGGAGGCAATAGATTCTAGAGTGGCTCCAGAGGGCTAAAAAAATTGCAAAGGACACGCTGCTACTGAAAAAGGGAGAGAGGCAGCAGAAAGGAAATTATTGTTAGCCTAACATTGGTGGCTGGGAGATTGTGGGAGTTGTTAGTTAAGGATGAGGTTATGGAGTACCTGGTGGTGCATGGCCAGAAAAGCCAAAGTGAGCCTGGTCTGTTAAGGAAATATCTTGCCTGATAAACCTCCACCAATTCCCCGCCCCCAAAGAAAACCAGAACCAGGAGAGACAAAGGCGATGCAGTGGATGTTGAGTAGTTTGTCTTTCAAAAAGCCTTCAATAAGGCCGCTTCACAAAAATGAGAGCCCGTCGAGTTACAGGAGAGACAGGACCATGGGCTGATTGGCAGGAGGCAGAGTGGGGATAAAGGGAGCTATTCTGGTTGGCTGTCGTTGCACCACGGGGTCAGCGTGGGGGCCACTTCTCTTTACTAATGATTTGAATTGTAGAAGGGATCACTTTTTGATCAAGTTTGCAGGTGATGCAAAGTGGTAGAGCAGGTAATGAGGAGTAAGTAGAAGGTGGCAAATGAAATACAACATTGGAATGTGTCAGGTCCTGCACTTGGGTGGAAGGGATAAAAAGGCAGACTATTATTTCAATGGGGAGAAAATTCACAATTCAGAGGAGCAAAGGGATGCCCTTAAAACCAGTGGTTCTTAACCTTTTTTCTTCCCACTCAGATCCCACTTTAAGTAACCCCTCTGCCATCGGTGCTCTGTGATTGCTTTTGGTGGGATGCGAGTGGGAAGGGAAGGTTGAGAACCACTGCTCGAGACCCAATTGTGACTGAAATATTTTGCTTGAGAAAAATTGTCATTGGCCCATTTCCTTTGAGAGTTCTGAAACCGTGCACATGACGAGCCAATGAGGGGCAATTAAAACAGTGGTTTTCAACCTTTTTCTTTCCACCATATACCACCTTAAGCAATCCCTTACTAATCACAGAGCACCAATGGCATAGGGATTACTATGAGTGGAAAGAAAAAAAGGTTGAGAACCACTGCCCTAAAGGTTAACCTCCAGGATGATTCAGTGGTGAAGAAGGCAAATGCATTGTGGGCATTTATATCTGAAGGAAATCAATACAAGAGCAGGAATTTGACATAGAGACTTTATAAGGCACTGGAGTACCACATCCTTATTTAAGCAAGGATGTGCTGCCATTGGAGAAAGTTCAGAGAAGATTTACAAGACGGATTCCTGGAATGGAGATTTGCATATAAGGATCGCTTTGATAGCTCTTGGACTGAATTCCTTGGAGTTCAGAAGAACGAGGGGGAACTTCACAGAAGCACTTTAAAAGTTGAAAGGCCTGGACAAAGTAGATGTGTCAAAGTTTTCTCCCATGGCAGGGGAGCCTAGGGCAAGAGGGCACAACTTCAGGATTGAAGGGTGCCCATTCAAAACAGAGATGGACTTCTTTAGCCAGAGAGCCATAAGCCTCCGGAGTTTGCTGCCACGGGTGGCAGAGGAGGCCAAGTCGTTAGGGTGCATTTAAGGCGACATTGAGAGGTATCTGAATTGTCAAAGGTGATGAGGTGTGGGGGTGAGTGGGAGAATGGATCAGCTCACGATGGAATGATGGAGCAGGTGGCCTACATCTTCTGGTCACGTACACTGAATTATAAGGGTATAGGGTAAATGCAAGTAGGTTTTTGCACTGAGAGTAGGTGAGATACAAACCAGAAAACATGAGATAAGGGTGAGGGAAATGTTTAGGGGGAACATCATCACACAGAGAGTAGTGGGAATGTGGAATGAGCTCCATTTTGACATTTAAGAAAAATTTGGCCAGTTGCATGGATGGGAGGGGTAAGGAGGGATATGGACTGGGAGCAGGTCAGTGGGTCTAGACAGTACAGGCTAGGAGGATCAAATGGCCTGATTCTGTGCTCTAACGTTTGATGGGTCTATGTCAACCAAGGCAGGGTACGGGGCACCTTTGTGCTGAGGAGCTCATTAGAAGATGGAGGATACATCTTCCATGAGTCTAGGTATGTTCAAACCCTGTCCCTTATGGTAACTGAAAGTCAGCCCACCTCAAAGAAATAAGGGTATTCCAAAGACTCTGTAGATGACAGAGTGGGCAGGGTGGTGAGGGGGGGTGGGGGTGGGGGACGCATCATTATTCTAGAAAGGGAAAAAGGAGGGGGATGGGGGGAGGAAACAAAATTAAAAGCTTTTCAGCCATTAGATTCTTCCCCACTTTCAGCAACTTTCTACTTCCAAAATGATCAAAGGACAGAATGGACGGCCAGCAGAGATTTGGATAAAAATCATGAAAAATTCCTCACCAGCTTTGCAGTTCACAGTAGGGTGACTGAGCTATTAATTGAACCAACTGCCAGGATGAATCCATCAAAGTCTGAAGGCCAACCACTAAATGTATGTTGCAACCGTGGTTCATTGGACAATTATTTCCTTGGAAAGCCAACTTTAAAGCGGGTATGGGGTCATCACCACAATGACCGCTGAAGTCAGAATCCAAACAAAGGGTTTTTTTTAAACCCTCTGCATGAAGTGCGCTGGTTAACCTGAATGCCAGGATCGTGGCCTGCCACTGTGTCTCTAACGCAGCCGGCTTGTTGCCCGGGGGGAATTAAAACCCCCTTTGCCACAGTCACGTCAAACAAGAGGTAAAGAGTTCAGTCATTTCAGCTTACTGAAGGGGCGGGGGGTGGGGGGGTCGCCACCACTGCGAACTGCCTGCCGCACTTTTCCACAACTCTCACGCGTGGGGTGGGGCGACGTTACCCAGTCCGGTCACGGTGCAGTTACGTCGCCAACCAGAGCTGCACGAGAAAATACATTTTAGAAAAGGGAGAGGATACTTCAAACCCTCCCCACCCCCGACAAGATCCCACGATGCAACGGTTCGTCCGGCAGGCATCGCACGGTAGCCGCACCTTGAGCCCCTTCCCTTCTCCTCGCCCCAGCTCAATGCAATGGCAGGAGTAACACCACGGTTTCACAAGAACAGGGGGGAAGAGAGGCAAAGCCATGACACAGTTGGGGGCTGGCCAAGGCATCACCTGGGGGTGGGGGGGGGGGTGAAAAATTCTTCAGAGTGCAGAGGAACTATTTAGACTCCTGTCTCTAACCCAAGTGTTCTCGGGTGACCTCCTGTCCTGAAGTGGCCGAATTCGCTTCTCCTTCTCCTATTGTTAGAGGCGCTGAGCGTGGCTGATGGCAGCTCCTTGCTTGCCTTTTGGTGGACAAAGGTTGTAGTATATCATGTACATTACATTTTTACTGTATTATTACATGACAATACAAGGGAATCTTGAACCTTTGAATGGAGGCCACATCTTGCAGCCCATATTGGGAAAAAGTGCAGAATCATTATGACACAGAAGGAAATCATCCTGTCCATTGCCCATACAGTCCTATTTCTCTTCTCACTTCCCTTGACCTTCTCTCAAATCTTCATCCAATTACTTTGGAGGTCATAAGTCTCCTCCACTTCAACCAGCCCCCACAGTGCGTTCCAGAACAGAGTTTTTCCCTCATGCCCACCTCATCGGATACCAAATCCGCCCGCCCCCTCCCCTCCCCAATCTCATCATTATAATTCTCCCCTCACCCTACTTCCCTCCAAGGGGAGCAACTCCAGTCATGTTGTGGCCAAAAAAAACAATCATCCCCAGAACCAGGATAGCCACCTGAAAAAAAAAATGAGCCCCCAACCCTCTGCCCCCCAAACCCCCTCCGCCCCCCAAATCCTGTGTGAACAAGTTGCCCGAGAAAAAAAATGAAAGGCAACCTTAATTAAATGGATCAACAGTGTTGAGGTTGGAATGATACAGAACTCTATCAGATACTGTCTCCTCTGTTTGGACAATTCAAACCCTAGCAGCTGTTGCACCAGGAACCATGAGGTTTTTACCTCATCACCTCCCCCCACCACCCTCGTTGACCCCATGGCCAAGAAAGTGGACTGACACGTCTGCTTCCTCAGAGCATCAGAAAATTTGGCCATATGCCATTCTGCCCCGCCATTGAATCATGAACTGATCCATTTTCCCCACTCAGCCTCACTGCCTGGCCTTCTCTCCATAACCATTGATGCCCCTGGCTGGTCAAGAACCTATCAATCTGCCCCCCCAACACCCCCCTGGCTGCATCCAATGACTTGGCCTGTGGACGGCACGGTTGGTGCAGCGCTGCTAATGTGCCAGCGATCGGGGCCAGGGGTTTGAATCCCGTGCTGCCGGTCAGGAGTTTGTACACTCTCCACGTGTCGGCGTGGGTTGTCGCCTGTGGGCTCTGGTTTCCTTCCATACTTCAAAACGTACCAGGGGGTTGTAGGTCAATTGGGTGCAATCGGGGAGCACGGGCTAGTGAGCCAAAATGGCCGGTTACCGCGCTGATTATCAAAGCTTAAAATTTAAACTAATTCCACAGATTTACCACCCTCTGGCTAAAGAAATTCCCATACATTACTGTTCTAAGCAGACACCCTCCAATCCTAAGGTTGTGCCCTCTTGTCCTGGATACTCCCACCATTGAAACAACCTTTCCGCATCTACTCTATCCATGCCCCTCAACATTCTAAATGCAGTGATGAGATTTCTCCCCTTTCACCCCAACCCCTCCCCCCCCCCGCACTCTTCTCCAAAATTCCAAGGAATACGGTGGAAGAGCTGTCAAACGCTCCTCCTAATGATAACCCTTTACTTCCCGATATCATCCTGTGAACCTTCACTGAACCCCCTCCAATGTCTGCACATTCTTTCTTAAACAAGGAGCCCAAAACTGTGCAAAATAATATTGCATTCTCACAGTACTTCCAGCGTTCCTCACCAGGCTTAGTCGAGGTACAGCAGAAAACCTCCTACCCAGTAGCATCCACCGCTCGGTACACAAACTGTTCTAGCCAAGATTGCAAGGAATTGCTGAGAAATGTGAACACACTCAGTCGTGCAAACCAATTCCACCTCACCACCCACCCCCCCACCTTCCTCTCCCCAATTGAGACTCTGCTTCAGGACAGAAAACCAACATATTAAAAAGAACCATCTCATTCCGGTCACATTTCTATCCCTCTCTCCTTGCAGGCAGAAGGTAAGACCCAATGAACATAGACCACCCAGTTTGTTTTCTACAGTTGTACAGCAAGTGAATGGATTACTCGTTCTCTTCTCTTTGGCTTGGCTTCGCGGACAAAGATTTATGGAGGGGTAATGTCCACGTCAGCTGCAGGCTCGTTTGTGGCTGACAAGTCCGGTGCGGGACAGGCAGACACGGTTGCAGTGGTTGCAAGGGAAAATTGGTGGGTTGGGGTTGGGTGTTGGGTTTTTCCTCCTTTGTCTTTTGTCAGTGAGGTGGGCTCTGCAGTCTGCCACGCCACTGTTTTAACTACTTTTTTTCTGTATTACTAAACACTTTTGCTTTATTTTGCACTTCTGGTAGTACTCAAGTACGGTTTGACATGACTGGATAGCACACAAAACAAAGTTGTCTACTCTGCACATCTTGGCATATTTGACAATTTGTCAATGACACCACGGTTGCCAGCAGAATCAGTCGGGCAATGAGGAAGCGTACAGGAGCGAGAGAAAGATTGGTTTCACGACAATGTAGAATCAGTGTTACTCATCTCTCACAACAACAACCAGTCAGTCAACATCCACAAAACCAAGGAACTCATTGCGGACTTCAGGAAGGGGAACACAAACCAGCCATCATCCAGGCGTCAGTGGAAAGGGTCACGAACTGCAACTTCCTGGGCGTCAACATCCCTGAAGATCTATCCTCTGCCCTCCAAGTCGATGCAATCACAAGAAGGCTCACCAGTGGCTCTAATTCATTAGGGGCCCGAGAAGATTTGGTATGGCACCCAAGACTCTTGTAAATTTCTACAGCTGCACCATGGAGAGCATTCTGACTGCATCACCATCTGGAATGGAGGCCACAATGCACAGGGAAGGAAAAGACTCCAGGCTGTGGCAAACTCAGCCAGCACCATCATGGGCATCAGTCCTCACTCCATCAAGGGGCAATGTCTTAAGAAAGCAGCCTCTATCCTCAAGGACCCCCACCACCCAGTCCACGCCCTCTTTACTGGGCTGCCATCGGGAAGGAGGCACAGAAGACTAAAGACGAACACCAAGTAGCACAAGGATCTTCTTCCCCTCCGCCATCAGATTTTGGAATGGACAACAAACCACAGAGATGACCTCCTCTTTTGCACTATTTAAAAAACAAATGTAATTCATAGCAATATTTACAGCTGTGATGCTGCCGCCAAACAACAAATTTTGTTTCGTGTTCATGACAAATAATTCTGATTCTGACAAGCAATTCGTAGTCTGCGATCTTCCCCCACCCGCTCATGATCTATCCACTACTCTCCCTTCAGACTGCGATTCTTGTAAATTCTGTGTCACATTGGGATTCTGTGGGCTTCCCGGAGCTCACATGGAATTTTTGTAAATTCGGGCCCGGACCAAATAAAATGTTCCCCACTGGCTTCCGTTCTGTTCTCCCCTTGCGCTTATCGACCTTCATCTGAAGTGTCTCATGACGTGGATCTGAAATACTCCTTTTCCACCTTCCAAACTTTGCTCTTTGGGCAATTACATTTCTCATCAACCCAATTCTTCCGTTCTGATACTGAGTTACGGATGGCCTCCAAAAATTTGTCCTTCTTCGGTGACAAGAAGTGGTTCCACACACACTCAGTCCCCTCTGTGGACACTTCCAACCCGCTGCAGCAGAAAGCATCCGATTTTTACCCCTCCAGCCCCCACCATCAACCAGTGCTTTAACAGAACCTCCAGCCACATATTAAGAGCTGCCATCTGTGACCACAACGTAAGATCCCCACCCACAGATACCAAGTCTCAATGCAGCTGAGAACTGCTCTAGAAAAACAAAACATGCAACTTGATTCACCCACTCGCTTGCTCCACAACCCCACTCCCCCCTCCTGACCTCCCACAGCCCTTTGCAGAGAGCTTCACATTGAACCAAATAAATGGAAAGTGTCACAGTGAGCCCTCATGGTGCTGGGCAATTTATCTCAGGGTGCACCCAATCTCTCCCTCCCTTGCTGGAAACTCTTTGACGTTCGTCGCCAAACCCCCTCAGTGTATCTGCTCAAAACCGCCACGACATTGGTCCTGAACCCATTTCAGCGCAAACCCAAAGCTGCATATCCTCTCATTCTCTCTCTCTTCCATCCCCCCCCCCCCTCGAGCAAACTCGTTCGCCAGCACAAACCCCCCCCCCCCCCTTGCCCCGGCAAATAATAGAAAACTTCAACACAGACACAACTTTTGGTTGAAGGAGAACTTGGGAACCCCTCCAACAGCCTCTCGAGAACAAATTCCTGGCAGTCCCCCACCTCCTCGGGACTGGGGGGGGGGGGGGCGATACTTTAATTTCCAGGACGATTTCACTCCGACCCACCCCCCTCGAAAGCAGGACAACTTTCTCCTTTGGACTGGGCGTGGGGGGGAAGCGGGTCTGTTAAATACGAATCAAATAGGCACCAGGCAATCGCGCCTCAGAAGTATTTCACTCCTTGCTTACTGATGGCTTTCTTAAAAAGGGGGATGTTAATTTATGTATCTGATGCAACCTGCCTGCTTAATGGGAAGGTGTTTTTCCCCAATTAATCACCACTTTCTACCTATTAATCACAACTGCGAATATTTTGGACCTTTACAAATTGTGAATAAGTGCAATTTCGACCACGGTGCGATGTATCAGACCTATAAAACTTATATATCATTCTAAATGTAATCTCATGCAGAGATTATGAGTATTTTCTGCCCTCTTCCAATGGGGGGTGGGGGGGGAGATATTAATTTGGAGAGTTAAAAGCGTCCTCAAATGTTCACACACAGTGGTTGGGGATGAGGTGAAGAAACGGGCTCAAATAAGACACATTTGAAGGAGTAACAGGGAGGGAGGGAAAGTGAAGGGGAACTCGGAATACCAGGAGAGTGAGGAACGGTGCTTACCGCTAAGATCTTTTCCAGAGCTGCTTGGGTGAGGCAAGGGTGTTCTTCAAGGATCTGAGACTTTTTCATCTTGTACCGGTCGACAGCAGCGGTCCAGTTCGGCTCTTCCAGCACTTGGAAGATAGCAGCGCCGATGGACAGATAGAAAATGATACCAGAGGTCAACAAAGGGCCCCTGTCCACCATCCTTCCTGATGGACCATGCACTGGACACGGGGCAGGGACGGCCGAAATAAGAACGCGCCCCCCTCAACAAAAAAATCACCTTTATCCTGATTAAAACAAAACCAACTCGGACTTAAAAATTACAAAAAAAACCCCAGCTCACTCTCTGCCAAACTAATCTTTGAATTTCAGGCGTATTGGATGCGGCGCGTCGCAACTTCCAAACTTTCTCAAACTTCTTTCTTAAAAAGTGCCAAATGTAACAAATCCAAATGAACTTTTTAACCTATTGCGCCGGTTGAACAAAAAAAAAATCAATACTCGGAGGGATTCAAAGTTAAGCAAATTTCGTTTCCTTGCTCTGAACAAAACTTTTAAAGTAGTTTTTATGTTCTTGAGGAGGGGGGGGGGGTTGTTTAAGGGGTTTTTTTCTTGGAAGTATCTTTTAAACCCCTTTCTCTTCTCCCCGCGACACGTGTCAGTCTCAAAGAGCGGCTGAAAGTGTGGGAAGCCGGTAGGAAAGTTCATATTTGAAGTGGCAGTGAGGAATTTATGAGCGCGGCCAAGGCGGAGCCTCCCGGAGCTTTCAGATATATACACCAACTCGCTCAGTACGTTCACGCCGGGTCATTCTTTACGCTCAAAGGTTGAGGTGTGAGCACCGCGGACCGCCTAGACACACTCACACACTCACTCACACACAACTCACACTCACACACACACTCACACACACTCACACAAACACACACACACTCACACAAACACACTCTTTTTCTTTTTTTCTTTGGCTTGGCTTCGCGGACGAAGATTTATGGAGGGGGTAAAAAGTCCACGTCAGCTGCAGGCTCGTTTGTGGCTGACAAGTCCGATGCGGGACAGGCAGACACGGTTGCAGCGGTTGCAGGGGAAAATTGGTTGGTTGGGGTTGGGTGTTGGGTTTTTCCTCCTTTGCCTTTTGTCAGTGAGGTGGGCTCTGCGGTCTTCTTCAAAGGAGGCTGCTGCCCGCCAAACTGTGAGGCGCCAAGATGCACGGTTTGAGGCGTTATCAGCCCACTGGCGGTGGTCAATGTGGCAGGCACCAAGAGATTTCTTTAGGCAGTCCTTGTACCTTTTCTTTGGTGCACCTCTGTCACGGTGGCCAGTGGAGAGCTCGCCATATAATACGATCTTGGGAAGGCGATGGTCCTCCATTCTGGAGACGTGACCCATCCAGCGCAGCTGGATCTTCAGCAGCGTGGACTCGATGCTGTCGACCTCTGCCATCTCGAGTACCTCGACGTTAGGGGTGTGAGCGCTCCAATGGATGTTGAGGATGGAGCGGAGACAACGCTGGTGGAAGCGTTCTAGGAGCCGTAGGTGGTGCCGGTAGAGGACCCATGATTTGGAGCCGAACAGGAGTGTGGGTATGACAACGGCTCTGTATACGCTTATCTTTGTGAGGTTTTTCAGTTGGTTGTTTTTCCAGACTCTTTTGTGTAGTCTTCCAAAGGCGCTATTTGCCTTGGCGAGTCTGTTGTCTATCTCATTGTCGATCCTTGCATCTGATGAAATGGTGCAGCCGAGATAGGTAAACTGGTTGACCGTTTTGAGTTTTGTGTGCTCGATGGAGATGTGGGGGGGCTGGTAGTTATGGTGGGGAGCTGGCTGATGGAGGACCTCAGTTTTCTTCAGGCTGACTTCCAGGCCAAACATTTTGGCAGTTTCCGCAAAGCAGGACGTCAAGCGCTGAAGAGCTGGCTCTGAATGGGCAACTAAAGCGGCATCATCTGCAAAGAGTAGTTCACGGACAAGTTTCTCTTGCGTCTTGGTGTGAGCTTGCAGGCGCCTCAGATTGAAGAGACTGCCATCCGTGCGGTACCGGATGTAAACAGCGTCTTCATTGTTGGGGTCTTTCATGGCTTGGTTCAGCATCATGCTGAAGAAGATTGAAAAGAGGGTTGGTGCGAGAACACAGCCTTGCTTCACGCCATTGTTAATGGAGAAGGGTTCAGAGAGCTCATTGCTGTATCTGACCTGACCTTGTTGGTTTTCGTGCAGTTGGATAATCATGTTGAGGAACTTTGGGGGACATCCGATGCGCTCTAGTATTTGCCAAAGCCCTTTCCTGCTCACGGTGTCGAAGGCTTTGGTGAGGTCAACAAAGGTGATGTAGAGTCCTTTGTTTTGTTCTCTGCACTTTTCTTGGAGCTGTCTGAGGGCAAAGACCATGTCAGTGGTTCCTCTGTTTGCGCGAAAGCCGCACTGTGATTCTGGGAGAATATTCTCGGCGACACTAGGTATTATTCTATTTAGTAGAATCCTAGCGAAGATTTTGCCTGCAATGGAGAGCAACGTGATTCCCCTGTAGTTTGAGCAGTCTGATTTCTCGCCTTTGTTTTTGTACAGGGTGATGATGGTGGCATCACGAAGATCCTGAGGCAGTTTACCTTGGTCCCAACAAAGCTTGAAAAACTCATGCAGTTTGGCATGCAGAGTTTTGCCGCCAGCCTTCCAGACTTCTGGGGGGATTCCATCCATACCTGCTGCTTTGCCACTTTTCAGTTGTTCGATTGCCTTATATGTCTCATCCAGGGTGGGAACCTCATCCAGCTCTAGCCTTAGGGGCTGTTGAGGGAGCTGGAGCAGGGCGGAATCTTGGACTGCGCGGTTGGCACTGAAAAGAGATTGGAAGTGTTCTGACCATCGGTTGAGGATGGACACTCACACAAACACACACACACTCACAAAAACACACTCACACAAACACACTCACACACACACACTCACACACACACAAACACACACACACAAACACACACACACTCACACACACACACACTCACACACACAAACACACACACACTCACACACACAAACACACACTCACACATACACACACACTCACACATACACTCACACACACACTCACACATACACTCACACACACATAGACACACACTCACACACACACACATAGACACACACTCACACATACGCTCACACTCACACACACACATAGCCACACACTCACACTTACACTCACACACACACACACACACACACACACTCACACACACACACACATAGACACACACTCACACATACACTCACACACACACTCACACATACACTCACACTCACACACACACACATAGAAACACACTCACACATACACTCACACACACACTCACACACACTCACACTCACACTCACACACATAGACACACACTCACTCATACACTCACACACACACACTCACACACACTCACACTCACACACACTCACACTCACACTCACACACAGACACACACACTCACACACACACTCACACTCACACACACACTCACACTCACACATACACTCACACACACATACACACTCACACTCACACTCACACATACTCTCACACACACACTCACACTCACACACAGACACACACACTCACACACACACTCACACACACACTCACACTCATACACACACTCACACATACACTCACACACACACTCACACACACACTCACACTCTCACACACACTCACACATACACTCACACTCATACATACATACACACACACTCACACTCACACATACACTCACACACACACACTCACACCACACACTCACACCACACACACATAGACACACACTCACACATATACTCACACTCACACACACACACTCACACACACATAGACACACACTTACACACACACTCACACTCACACACACACACACTCACACTCACTCACACACACACACTCACTCACACTCACACACACACTCACACTCACACACAGACACACACCCTCACACACACACACTCACACACACACACTCACACTCACACACACTCACACTCACACATACACACACACACTCACACTCATACATACACTCACACACACACACTCACACACACACTCACACATACTCACACTCACACATACACACACTCACACATACACTCACACACACACTCACACACACACATAGACACACATTCACACATACACTCACACACTCACACCACACACACTCACACCACACACTTGCACATAGACATACACACTCACACATACACAGACTCACACACCTATATTCACACACCGCCCACATACACACACATACATACATGTACATACACACATATACACACATACATACACACATATGCACACACACATACATACACACATACGCACACACACATACATGCGCATGTTTGAAGTTTATTTTCCTCTCTAAATCTGTCTCACCCTTCAGAGTCACAGAATTCGAGGCGATGGGATGTTTGGGAAGCAGCTTTTCCCGAGTCCTTGGGAATGTGTACGAGTGACATGTTGGCCTGGCTGGCACACATACACACACATACACAT
The DNA here is from genome assembly GCF_036971445.1 of Narcine bancroftii. Taxonomy (NCBI): domain Eukaryota; kingdom Metazoa; phylum Chordata; class Chondrichthyes; order Torpediniformes; family Narcinidae; genus Narcine; species Narcine bancroftii. The sequence continues at coordinate 239,417,087 of NC_091474.1, read as the reverse complement.
ACAACACCTACATACACACACTGCACACACACACACACACACACACACACACACACACACACACACACACATACTCACACACACATACATACACACACACTACACACATACATAGACACACATAAACACACCATGCACATACACACACATACATAGACACGCCACACACATACACATACACATACACAGAATTCGAGGCGATGGGAAGTTTGGGAAGCAGCTTTTCCCAAGTCCTGGGGAATGTGTGCGAGTGACAGGTTGGCCTGGCCGGTCGGCTCTGCTTGAGTTCCGTATTTTTCAACAGTTGATTTATCTGCATTTCACACATGGTCACTGTCCCTAAAGTTCACGGAGAGAGAGAGAGAGAGGGGGAGGGAGTGTAGAAAGAAGGAGTGTGGGGAGAGAGAAGGAGAATGTGGGGAGAGAGAGAGAGTGTGTTACCATGTACATTGCTGGTACCATGTGATGTTTCTTTTTATTTTAATAAAGAAACTTGGGTTCTTGTAAAACAACTATACTTTATTACCTCCAGGCTCAAGACTGTGTGGAGGCATCCATATTGAGTCTAACAGAAGTTGCAGCAAATTACTCTCCAACTCCCTCTCATGGTCAGGTGGATCAATAGTACTCAAGATTGTGTGGGAAAGGGGAATGTGTGGGAAGAAGGGGAACATGTGAGGGAGAGGAATGTCTGTGTGGGGTAGGGGAGTGTACGTGGGGAAAGAGAGTGTGTGTGTGGGAAAGAGAACTGTGTGGATAAGGAAGGTGTGTATGTGGGAAAAGGGGGTGTGTGGGGGAAAGACAGTGTGGTTAGGGAAGGAGTATGCAGGGAAGGGGTGTGTGGGTGGGGAAATGTGTGGGGAAGGGGAGGGTGTATGGGGAAGGGAATATGTGGGGAAGGGGCGTGTGTGAGTGGGGGAGTGCGTGGGGAAGGGGAGTGTGTATGGGGAAGGGGCCTGTGTGAGTGGGGGAAGTGTGTGGGGAAGGGTAATGTGTATGGGAAAGGGGCGTGTGTGTGGGAGAGTATGTGGGAAAGGGGAGTGTGTAGGTGGGGGGAGTGTGTGGGGAAGGGGAGTGTGCGTGAGGAAGGTGTGTCTGGGGAAGGTGTGTGTGGGAAGGCGATGTGTGTGGGGGTGGGGAGGAGTGTGTCAGTAGGGGAGGAGTATAAGAGGAAGGGGACTGTGTGTGATAGTGTGTGGGTGTGATTTTGTAATGCATGACATTGGAGCCATACAGCACGGAAAGGAAAGGCAGCCAATATATCACACTCCAGGCACATTGTCTTCTCCCTCGTCCCATCAAAGAGAAAGCCCAATATTGTGAAAGCATGCACCAACAGGCTTTTCTCCATAACTGTCAGCCTCTTGAATGAACCCCTCTACCACACTGTCCTTGCTTGGTGTTAATTATCTTTTTCACTCTCATCCTATTCTCTGAAGAACCATCGAAGACTACTGCTCAGAATCCCATCTAGACTGTGCCAAACTAGGATTCTGCCTAGTCCCATTGACCTGCACCTAGACCATAGCCCTCCATGCCCTTTCCATCCAAGTACCTGTCCAAATTTTCCTTGAATATCAAAATTGAGCCAGCATTCGCCACTTCAGCTGGCAGCTTGTTCCGCACTCCCACCACCCTATGCGTGGAGAAGTTCTCCCAATAAATTTCACCTTTCCCACCTTTCCCCATGTCCTCCAGTCCTCATCGCACCCAACCTCAGCGGAAAAAGCCTGTGCTTGCATTTACTTGATCTATACCCCCTCATCATTTTGTACACCTCAATCAAATCACTCATTCTTTGACCCTCCAGGGAATAAAGTCCCTGTTTAACCATTCTCAGTGGCTCAATTCCTCAAGTTTCAGGCAACATGTTCTCTTCACACAGCTGTATGAATGTTAGAGGTTACCTGTTGGACTGCTCATGGAAAAGCTCTACTCCCTGTGCAGGATAATAATGTGACAAATAAACTTTAAAATCCTTGGGAATCTTTGTTTTTGTTCGTCCTTTCCACCTTAATGATATCCTTCCTACAGCATGGAGAGAACCACAAGACTTCAAATGTGGTCTTGCACAGCTGTAACATGATGTCCCAACTCCCAAACACAATGTCTGATGAAGGCAAACACTGTCTTCACCACCTTTTCTACCTGTGTTCTCACTTTCAGGGCATCTTTGTAGAAGTACCCCCTCGGTCTCCCTGTTCTACAGCACCCTCTCAAGCTCCACCATTTGCAGTACAAGCCCGACACTGATTGAACTATCCAAATTGCATTAATTCGCACTTCATTAAACTCTGTCGTTCCTTGGCCCACTTACCCCGCCGTCTTCGAAACTTCACTGTCCAATCTACCACCAACTTTTGTCTCTTTTTATTTCCCTTTTCCCTGTGCTGACAAATAGTCTCAGATGAAAATGTTGACTGTTTCTCTCCCCACACATGCTGCCTGACCTGCTGAGTGTTATCTGAATTTTTATGTTTTTACTTCAGACATCCGGTATCTGGTTCAGTGCTTCTTGACCTTTTTCTTTCCACTCACACACCACTTTAAGTAATTCTATGCCATCGGGGCTCTGTATTATTAGTAAGGGATCGCTTAAGGTGGGATGTGAGTGAAATAAAAAGTTTGAAAGCCACTGTTTTAATCATACCTAATTAACTCTTTATGTGCACGGTTTCAGAACTCCAAAGGAAATGGGCCAATGACCATTTTTCTCAAGCAAACTATTTCAGTAACAATTGGATCTAGGGCAGTGATTCTCAACCTTCCCTTCCCACTCACATCCCACCTTAAGCCATCCCTTACTAATCACAGAGCACTGATGGCATAGGATTACTTAAAGTGGCATGTGAGTGGGAAAAAAAAAGGTTGAGAACCACTGAACTAGTTCTTAATTTTAATTTAATGTTAGATATTGAAGGACATGTATTTAGGTACATAGAATATTACAACACAATACAGGCTGTTTGGCCACCGATATTATGCTGACCTACCAAAATAAAAATCTAAACTCTTCCTACGTCTTTCATCCATATGCCTTAAACGCCCTTACGGTGTCAGCCTCCACCACCATCCTGAAATGAATTCCAGGCACCCACAACTCTCTGTGTTTAAAAAAAACCCTTCCACTGATGTCTCCCCTAATCCTCCCTCTTTTCACTTGGTACAGCTGCCCTCTACTCCACCCTGGGGAAAAGGCATTGGCTCTCTCCCTTATCTATGCCTCTCAGAGTAAGGGGAGGAAAGTTTGAAAGAGATGTGCAGGGCAAGTTTTTTACACAGAGAGATGTAGATAGGTCAAAAGAGGCTGTCAGTGGTGGTGGTGAAAGCAGATACGAGAGTAGCGTTTACGAGGCCTCTTGACAGACAGATATAGGCAATGGAGGAATATTGATCGCATTCCAGCAGAGGAAGTTCTGTTTAATTTTTGGTGTCATGAGACAAACATCATGGGACAAAAGGTCTGTTTTTAATTTAATTTGGAGATACAGCACAGTAACTGTCCCTTCTGGCTCACGAATGCGCACTGGCTAAATAAACCCATGTGACCAATTAAACTACTAATTCTTCTTCAGGACGTAGGAAAAAACCAGAGATCCCAGAGGAATCCAATGTGGTCATGGAGAGAAGGTAAAGAGAGCGGCAGACACAAACTCGGGCAACCGGCGCTGTAATAGTGTTGCACTAACCGCTACGCCATCTGTTCCATCCTTGTACTGCCCTTTTCCATGTTTGCGAGAATGTCTGCAGGGAGAAAGGACACCAGTTACAAGAATAGGGTTAGGGAAACTGACATAGTCTTCTTTGCAGAAGGTTGAGGAGAGATTTGATCAGTTTTACAAAATGTTGGGAGGCCTAGACAGGGTGAGAGGCAGAGCGGTCGAGGACCAAAAGTTACAAATGCAATATGAATTTCAAGTTTATTGACACGTGCATCAAGGTGGAGCGAGAAGTGTTGTTTTGCAAGCAGAGCAGTAGGGCATCCTGTACATAGTACAGCAAATAAGACATCGGAGAGAAGTGCAGTTACAGAGAGTGTGAGGGAAGATCTGCTGCAAGGAGACCATGATCCAGCACCACTTTTGGGGGGAAAAATTAATAGTGATGTGAGGAATAACTTCTTTTGGACAGTGTTTGATTGGAATCTGGAATGCGCTGTCTGCAGATGTGGTGGAAGGGAATTCCCACTGAGGCCCTCAAGAGGGAATTGGATGAATAAATGGAAGAGAAAATTTGCAAGGCTTCGGAGAAAGCCCTGGTGGGTGAACCCAATGAGTTGTGCTAGTAGAGAGCCATAACAGAGGTGATGAGCCAAACAGCCTCCTTGAGTGCTATTGCCATTCTACAATTCCATACAAATCGTGGAAGGGAGCATCGAAGAAATGAAGGAACAACAAATTTTCTGTCATTTCATGAGAATAAAATCTGATTTTTGGTTAGGTGCTTTGGAGACGGCGCAGAGGAGATTAACCAGATGTTTGGATTGGAGAACATGTCTAATGATGCAAGGTTACAGAGCAAGGACTTTTCACTTTGGAGTGACAATGGATAAGAGGTGACTTAATTGATGTACAATACAATGCCGATTATCAGGTCTGAACCAGGCCTAATTCGGATAAACTTTTTGTTTCACTTTTAAAAACACCTGTCACCCCAGCAAATCACTTGTAACAATGTTTAAACGACGACAGACAACAAGGGAAGGCTTTTTAAGCATTAAAATAATGTTTAATTCTCACCAAAAAAAAAATGCTGGCCACCGCTGATCACCGACACTTCCCCACCGGGGCCCCGCTTGTGCCAGGTCCTCGAGAGTCCCGCTCCTGCCTGCGAGCTTGAGGCCCCCGTGTCGCCAGGAGCCCAAGATCGGCTGCTTCCTCCGCCGGGAGCCCAACGTCCCCGGTCAGATCAGTGCCGAAAAAAAATCGGATTAAAGAGGATTTCAGAGAATCCAATTTTGGATCATCGGAGTTGTACTGTATATAAGGGGCTTAAATAGGGTGGACAGCCAGTACCTTTTCCCTAGGGTAACAATAGCTAATACTAGAGGATGCCTTTTTAAGCTGAGTGGAGGATAGTTTAGGGAAGGCGTCAGGGATAATTATTATTATTCACAGGGTGGTGGGTGCCTGGAATGCATTGCCAGAACTTGGTGGTGGAGGCTGGTACAGTAGGAACAATTAAAACTCCCTTAGATAGTCACATGGATGTAAGAAAAATAGAGGGTTATGGGTGTGATTTAGAGAAAAGTTAGACTGTTGTGGAGTAAGGTTATATAGGATGGTACAACATAGTAAGCCGAAGGGTCTGTGCTGTGCAGCGATGTTGTGGTGTTCTATGTTTTCTCTCTCACTCTGTCCCTCTAACTCTGAATTCATCCTTGATGGAGCCCAGTCCATGGTTCTTCTATCTGGGCATCTTGGGCGCGGATGTGGGATTTCAACTAAGAGCACCGTCGGCTCCCTCAACGGGGCCGTTCAAAGCCCGCACGGAGCCGACGGAAGTCAACTGGGCAGCTGGACTCCCTGGGAGCGCTGCATCTCTGCGCTGTCGCTGTCCGCTACATGGCAGTGCCGCCACACACCTATGCAAAAATAGGTTCGGCCTTAGATCTCTTTTAAATGTTTCCCCTCTCAATCTCTGCCCTATATTCTTTATAGTTCTATAATTGTCAGTAAATATGAAAGTGTCGCAAGGAACTTCACATAATCACCACCCAAACTTTTATAACAAATTCAAAGGTATTTCAACATGCCTGTGACCAGCTTTGCACATCCAATGATCTATAAATTTAAATTGTGCTCCCCAGGTCCCAACGTACAATAGAGGGAACATCCCTCAATAAGGTGAAGAAGGCATGTAGAATTCTTACCTTCATTAGCCACATCAGAGAATACAAATGAAGGCAAGTTGTGCAGTTGGGAGTTTAATGATACAAGCGTGAGGCTTGTCAAGTCAAGTTTTGCGCAAGTTACAGCCCAACGAAACAGTCCTCGGTGCAAAACACGCAGACAGACAACCAGACATAGCACACATACACACAAACAACACAATAATATGCAGAATTCATATATACAAATAAATAAATATGAGAGTCTTGCATGGCTAGTGTGAGCAGTTCTTTTGGTCGTTCAACATTCTCACTGCCTGTGGGAAGAAGCTGTTCCCCAGCCAAGTGGTTCGAGCTCCTGTATTTCTTTCCCAATGGAACAGGTGCTGTGGGCGGGGGTGGAAGGGGGCCTCACTGATTTTGCGTGCCCTCTTCAGATAATGATGCCGGTAGATCACATCGATGGGAGTGGGGGGGGGGGTGGGGTGGGGGGGGAGGAAGACTCCAGTGATCCTCTCTGCCACTCTTCTAGTCCTGTGAATTGACCTCCAAACTACTTCTCTGCAGCAAATGTGCCAGACTGTGATGCAGCTGGCCAGGACGCTCTTTGGGAGTGATCTCCATAATGTTTGGGACAAAGACTTTTTTTTGTCCCTTTGCTTTCCCATATCCTCCACAATTTTAAATTTGTAATCAAGCAATTCATATGTGATTAAAATGTACATACCAGATTTTACTCAAGAATATTTGTGTACATTTTGGTTTAACTATGTTGAAATTACAACACTTTTTTATACATAGTTCCCCCATTTCAGGGCACCATAATGTTGGTATATTTGGCTTCACAGGTGTGTTGTGAGTAATCAGGTATGTTAAATTGCCTCATTGGTGCAAATAGAAGAGAGCTAGGCTTGCTTCGAAGCTAGTGATTCTCAACCATTTTCTTTCCACTCACACACCACTTTAAGTATTCCCTATACCATTGGTGCTCTGTGATTAGTAAGGGATTGCTTAGGGTGGGATGCGAGTGGGAAAGGAAGGTTGAGAATCATTGTTCTGGACCCAATTGTGACTGAAATATTTTGCTTGAGAAAAATTGTCCTTGGCCCATTTCCTTTGGAGTTCTGAAACCGTGGACATAACAAGTCAGTTAGGGACAATTAAAACAGTGGTTTTCAAACTTTTTCTTTCCACCCACATACTACCTTAAGCAATCCCTTATTAATCACAGAGCACCGGTGGCATAGGGAATGGTCACCTTAGGAATCTGTATCTGCCAAATGGACTATTGAACATGCACAGTCTTGAACTTGCTTCATCCAATTTCAACTGCCAAAATCCTGATGATGCGTCTAACTTGCAGAAAAACTGCATTTGCAAACTGTGACATGATCTCTTCATGCATTGGAAGTTTAAAGTGTTCTCTCTTTATTGCTCTGTTTAGATCTCTTGGATCCAAGCAAGATCTAAGCTTTCCATTCTTGTTGTCCACAAGGACGCGTGAACTCACCCACTCCATTGGTTCATCTATCTTCTGAATCACATTCAGGTTTTCCATCCTGTCCAATTTTGCTTTTAGTTGCTTTGGAAGCATAAATGGAATCTTTCTGCGTGGATGTATTATCAGTGGCACACATTTATCCACTTTGATTGTGTATTCTCCTAGAAGGCAGCCTAAACCCTGAAATAGGTCACTGAACTCCTTCATGAGTTCCTCATAGACTATCTCTCCTTCATTTTCCACAGCGAGGACTCTTTTTACCAGGTTCAGTTTCTCACAGGCTGTTAAACCAAGTATGGCCTGTATATCCTTTTGATACTGTGATGTGCTGTCTGTCCTTGTGTTTCACTTTGACCCTGCATTCTCCTTGCACTGGTGTATTGGTGCCTGAATGTCCTGTCACCTTCACATTTGTTCCCTATATCTTTGGTTTTGGTCTTATCTTCTTAAAATCAATCTCTGATATTACATTTATTTGTGCTCCAGTATCCATTTAACTGAAATGTATATGCCATTCACTTTTAATCTCAACATCCAGTCTCGGTTTTCTTTCTTGTTTTCAGTCACAAATCTACATAGAATTCCTCTATCTCCCTTTCATCTATTGCATGAACCTTGCTTTGTTGCACTTGGATCCTACAGCAACAGGCATAATGGTTGTTTTTGTTTCACATATAGCATGTTTTACCATATGCTGGACACTTTTTTGTAGGTGTTGTGTATCGCATCGATGACATGGCTTTCGATTGTCCCTTTTATTTTTGTTCACTGGCCATGCCTCTTTCCACTTTGGTACTTTTTGTTAAATGGTTTCTGTCTGTTCTTGCTCACTGCATCCACATTGCAGCAAGTTTCACTAAACAGCTCTTTTGTCTGCGTTTTTACAGTTTCTGTAGCCCTACAGAGTGCTATGGCTTTTTCCAAGTCTAGATTTTGCTCTCTTAGCAATCTTTCCCTTAGACTATTATCTGGAATACCACACACTGATCTTTTATCAGCGAGTCGGTCAGTCCACCAAATTCACATGTTTTGCTTCTGTTTCTCAATTCAGTCACATACTGATCAATATTTTCTTCTGTTTTCTGTACATATGTGAAAAATCTGTGCTTCTCAAACATCATGTTACATTTAGGTATGCAGGATGCCTCAAACTGTTCCATTATTTTTTTCCTCTTTCCTTTTGTCTCCTTCAGCAGCAAATGTGAAGTTATTATACACCTCCAGGGCTTCATCACCCATGACATGTAATAAAACTGAAGTTTTCCCCTCCGACTGCCACTAAATAGACTCCAAAATGCTGTTTAAATCAGTTCCAATTTTCAGCCACATTACTTATTAGCTGATGTTTCGCTGGTGGATGTAATCCTTCCATTTTTCACTGTGTTAGCTTCTCTTCACTGATCAGTTGCTGACTAGATTTTACCGTCTAAGGTATTTCCTTTTAATTTTGTCCATCCCACTCCTGACACCATGTTTCATCTTATTCTATTCATATGTGTGAGTTCTTAGACAACACATGGATGAAGGAAATGGTTCTTTACATTAAACATGTTGTAAACAGCACTATGAGGCAGACCATGGGGCTGCAAGTCTCCATTACAGATCTGCATACTGTGTGTCAGCCCCCTGCTGGCAGCCAAGTCCAATCAAACAGTAAGGCATCGCTAGTTGCATGGCCACCACAATCACTATCATTACACAGGACATGGAACAAATTTGTTAAATGGGAACTACCTCAGAATGATCATCATGGATAAGATGGGCTGAAGGGCCTGTTCGTGCTGACCCTATGACTCTAAATATCATGACCATATGACATCATGATTTTTTAGCAGAGAGGTCTGTAAGAAGGGGTGGAAGAAGGGGTTGGGGGGGCATTGTATACATTTTAATTAATTGTCAGAGGATTTGAGGGAAGTTGACAATTATAATTCACTTCGAATGGTAGGGGTTGGAACTGGAAAGGGAGGTGCAGAGAAAGAGGGGAAGGCAGAGGAAAAAGGACAGATGGGAAAGATGACTCACTAGAGGCCTATAAAACAGGCCAATAACTTACCAGGAGCGACATCAATTTACAGAGACCCAAATGAGGTCTCCTTGCAGGGCAGCAGAACAGCCCCAGCAAGGCAGCTCCAGGAGAAGAGCCAAGGACAAGCTACATGCCAGCCAAATTGCCTGCCTGAGTTGGTCCTATTTGCCAGTGTCTGGCCCAAAATTCCATGAGAAGACTTAGAAGAGTGGTTTTCAAACTTTTTCTTTCCACTCACATGCCACTTTAAGTAATCCTTATGCTATCGGTGCTCTGTGATTAGTAAGGGATTACTTAAGGTGGTATGTGAGAGGGAAGAGAAGGTTGAGAATCACTGCTCTAGACCCAATTGTTACTGAAATATTTTGCTTGAGAAAAATGGTCATTGGCCCATTTCCTTTGGAGTTCTGAAACCGTGCACATAATGAGTCAATTAGTGATGAGTAAAACAGTGGTTTTCAAACATTTTCTTTGTACCCAAATACCATTTTAAGTAATCCCTTACTAGTTACAGAGCACCTATGGCATAGGGATTACTTAAGGTGGTGTGTGGGTGCAAAAAGTTTGAAAACCACTGACTTAGAACATAGAACAGCGGAGTACAGAAACAGACCCTACAGTCCACCATGATACCAATCGAAACTAATGCTACCTTCAATTTAATTTTCTTTACAACACAGTAGAAGCCAATTCTGACCATTTAAACTGGTGCTGCCCAATGACACCTACAACCCTGTTTTGGAGAGCAGGAAGAAACTGGAGCACCCAGAGGAAACCCAGCAGAAACGGGGACAATGTAAAAACTCCTTACAGATAGTGCCGTATTTGAACCCGGGTCGCTGGCGCTGTAATAGCGTTGTGTTAACTGCTGCGCTAACTGGGTAACTCTACTGCCCTAGGTGCCTGTATAAGACCTGTACCCCTCTATTCCCTACCCGTTCGCCTATTTGTCAAAATGCTTCTTATCGTATCTGCTTCTGCCATCACCTTCTCTGGCAGCATGCTCCAGACACTTGTAGCACTCTGAGTAAGTGGATAAAAATCTTGCCTTATAAATCTCCTTTCTCTCACTTTTAACATATTTTCTCAGGTAGCAGCCTGCGGCCTGCTCCATGGGCCAACATAGGGAACGGCCGTCGGACACGGCGATCGAGCAAACAGCACGCGGGATGAGACACCCGCTCCCATAGGTTGCAGGAATAGTGGTCAAATCGACCATTCACAGCCAGCGGATCACAGGGGGTCCAATCAGGGCCTGCGCATCCAGGACAGCCAATCAGCAGCCAGCCCCACTCAAGCCACATCCCAGGGGTGATGCGGCCGGCTGCCCATAAAAGGCAGAGCTGTAGCCCAATAAAGTCAGTGTCGATTACACTCCCTTGGTGTGTGTTGGCAATAACCCCGCCTTCTGCTGGACATCATGATGCCCACATCATGATGTCACCCTTCCATATATATAATCTTGTGTGTCAGTAGCCATGTTAGTCTAATAGCCTCACAGCTCTGAGTCTTAATTGTGTGAGTGCGTACACAACAATGGCGACAAGGAACAAAATGAACCCTACAAGTACTCCATGCACTAATCGTGAGAAAGAAAACAGAAGAAAGGTAGAAAACGACTACCTAACAACCCCATCAAATTTCCGACAAAAGATCAAGGTAAAGGTGCACTAAGATGGCGGAGGGAATGTTCTGGGAATTCAACGAGGTAGAAGAAAGTTGGGATAACAATGAAGAATGGTTTAACCACTACTGCATAGCCCATATTATTGTGGAAGGTCCAGTAAACCTCAAACATGCCCTCTTCCTCAGTATAATGGGCAGCAAAACATTTGAGCTCCTTAAGACCTTGCTGTCCATGGAGGATCCAGGGACAAAGACATTCAATAAATTATGCACAGCTCTTCTTCTTTCTTTGGCTTGGCTTCGCGGTTGAAGATTTATGGGGGGGTAATGTCCACGTCAGCTGCAGGCTCGTTTGTGGCTGACAAGTCTGATACGGGACAGGCAGACACGGTTGCAGCGGTTGCAGGGGAAAATTGGTGGGTTGGGGTTGGGCTCTAAGGAACCATTTAAACCCCAAACTACCAATAATGGTAGAAAGGCAACAATTCTATGAAAGGAGACAAGGACCAGGAGAAACAATTAGTGAATACCTGGCATCATTTACCTGTCATTTAGAGGAGTTTCTAAATCAGGCACTGCAAGACAGATTAGAGATGGCGCTGGCAAATTGCCAAGCAAGGCAAAAATTATTAGCAATGGATCAAGACGTTACGTTATAGACTGTGGTACAGAACTGCCTGTAGCTATGAAATGGTAGATTAGAAACTTGGATGTGGGTCAACCAGACCTTCCATTGTGGGAAATTCAACCACCGACCAGAAAACTGTTCCTTCAAAAATTCTAAAGGCAACTATTGCAAAACAAAAGGATATATCAAAGCTAAATGTCTGCTTCTAAAGCACAGGTGGCCTGCAAATAAGCAGGCAGCTAAAGACAAAATAATTGCAGAGAGAGGCAAAGATGATGATAAGAGCCCAACGGCTGACCTTCAATCTCCTGAAATTTCAGCTCCGGAGATATTATACATCCAAGGAATAAATGGAGGAAACACAGCAATCTTTATACAGATAAAAATAAATGGACACACCTTGAAGATGGAGTAAGACACAGGCCAGAGGTGTCCCTAATGCCATTACATGTAAAGGAACACTTGCTACCACGCCTCCTGGTAAAAATAACTCTAAAATCTGTTATAGGAGACAGAATCAAAGTGTTTGGAAAATGTACAGTCCAAGTACAATACAATGAACAGCAACCAAAAACACTCTCTCTCTACATCGTAGATACCCAGGGACCAGCACTCTTTGGAAGAAACTGACTACAACTAGACTGGCTGGAAATTGGTTTAATACTAAGGACACCTCCCAGCCAGAACTTGACCAAATCCTCAACCACCACACAGTGGTTTTCCAACAAGAATTGGGGAAAACCAAAGGTTTTCAAACCAAACTGCAATTAAAAGATAACGCAGAATCAAAATTCTTCAAAGCCAGAACAGTCCCATTTGCTATGAAGGGGGAAAATGGAGACTAAAACATGAAGGCATATTAGAACCAATACAATACAGCGATTGGACAGCACCCATTGTACCCGTATGAAAAGCAAACAGTGAAATTCCCATTTGCAGTGATTACAAAATCACCATCAATCCATCTCTTAAAATACCCAAACATCCAATGCCCAAGGCAGAAGAATTGTTCCAAGCACTAAACGTAGGGCAAAAATTCACAAAACTAGATTTGTCACAAGCATATGAACAGACAGAATTGGACAAAAAAAACTAAGGGAATATGTGACAATGAATACCCACCTATTCACCTACACACGGGCCTTACGGAACATCAGCAGCTCCTGTGATTTTTCAAGCAACAGTGGATAAATTTCTACTTGGACTCTCAGTTGGGTGTTTCCTCGATGATGTCATCATCACGGGTTGAAATGACAGTGAACACTTACAAAACCTTGAAAAGGTTTTAACCGGACTACAACAGGCTAAGAAAGGACAAATGTGTCTTCATGTGTCATATCTTGGGTTTACGATTGACAACGAGGGGGGGGTGAATGAATCCAGCAGGAACAGAAGCCCCATACCCAACCAACAAATCAGAATTACAGTCCTTCCTAGGACTTGTTAATCACTACCAAAAACATATCCCTAATATGTCTACACTATGCAGCCCTCTGAACCAATTACTCAAGATCAAACATGGTATTGGGACACAGAAACTAAAAACACAGTCGATCAACTAAAGGAAATACTGACGTCAACAAATAAGGTGCTGATCCACTACGACCTGAGTAAAGAAGTGACACTAGCCGTGGATGCCTCACCAGAGGGACGAGGAGCGGTACTATCCCAAATCATAGAAAAAGGTGAGCAACCAGTAGCGTATGCTTTGCAAACATTAACCACAAGCGAACGCAATTACGCCCAACTAGAAAAAGAAGGATTGGCAATCACTTTTGGTGTAAAAAAATTCCACCAATATCTTTACGGAAAAAAAATTCACCCTGATCACAGACAATAAGCCTCTTAGTTTAATCCTCGGGCCGCACAAAGATATACCAGTATTAGCTGTGGCCAGAATTCGAAGATGGGCCATGCTACTAGCGGCTTATAATTATGATATAAAACATAAACCAGGAACACTCAACAGCCATGCAGATGCCTTATCACGCATCCCACTACCTGAGACAAAACAACGAGAATGTTATTAAATGGACAGTAGACGCAGCAGCCATCAACCAAGAACAACTTCAACAACAAATTGTACAAGGCATTGGTGAGGCAAAATTTGGAGTACTGTGTACAGTTTTGGTCACCAAATTATAGGAAAGATATAAACAAAATAGAGAGAGTGCAGAGAAGGTTCACGAGAATGTTGACAGGATTTCAGGGTCTGAGTTACAGGGAAAGGTTGTGCAGACTGGGGCTTTTTTCTCTGGAGCGTAGAAGATTGAGGTGGGACTTGATAGAGGTGTTTAAGATTTTAAAAGGGACAGACAGAGTAAATGTGGATAAGCTTTTTCAATTAAGAAAGGGGGAGATTCAAACTAGAGGGCATGGTTTAAGATTGAAGGGGGAAAATTATAAGGGGAACATGAGGGGAAATTTCTTTACGCAGAGGGTGGTGGGGATGTGGAGTAAGCTTCCGCCAGACGTGGTCGAGGCAGGATCATTGGTTACATTTAAGGAAAGACTGGATCGTTGCATGGATAGGAGAGGTCTAGAGGGGTATGGACCGGGTGCTGGTCAGTGGGACTAGGAGGGTGGGGATTTGCTACGGCATGGACTAGTAGGGCCGAACTGGCCTGTTCTGTGCTGTAAGTGGTTATATGATTATATGGTTATATAACTGCCCATTACAGCCCAGATGAATGCAAAGGAAACCCGAAAAGAGGCAACGTTAAGCAAGATCCTATAATTCATCCTTAATGGGTGGCCCGAATCTGAAGTCATTCTAGAAGATCTAAAAACTTACCACACACACCGCTATCAGTCAAAGAAGGATGTTTACTCTGGGGTACCCGAACAATTATTCCAGCCACAACCATCCAGGAATGGTACGAATGAAGGCACGGGGCCGGATTCATGTCTGGTGGCCTCCATAGACATAGACATTGAAACAACAGTAAGAGAATGCAAAGTATGTCAGTCGATGCAGCCAAAAATGAGGCAAGCCTAAGCTAACCCATGGAAATGGCCATCCAAATCCTGGCTTTGGATTCATGTAGACTTCGCTGGACCATTCATGGGTGAGACTTTCTTAATAGCTGTGGATGCTGTTATGAGCTCAGAGGATCCCAAAACCCAGCAGCAATAGATATTCACCAAGACAAGTGGTTACTTAAACAAAAGTTGTTTTTAATTATCTTTAAACATGAAAATAGAATCAAACTTTAACTTACCACTAACTTACTTAACCACCTTCTAATTCTAAGCACATGTGTATGTAATGTGTGTGTAAGGTCAGAAAAATTCTTTGGTTCACAGTCCAATCTTACTTCTCACTCCTCCAAGTTCACTGGTTGAAGGCAATTCTTATACTGTGCACAGAATTTAACATGTATAAAGTTCACCAGGCTCTGGTGCTTTAAAGGTAAATGGTTACCACTCAAGAAGGTTCTTGTCATTTTCAGATAGAGATTTGTTGTTCCAGGACATCCACACCGATGTACTTCCATCAGCCACTCCAGTGTCTTACTGACGAAACTTGCCCCCTTCAGGGTTCTCCAAATTATAACCTCTTTCTTTCAGGTCACTACAGAGTTCCTTTTATTTCCCTTATTCCAAGTGAAACATTAGACAGTCAGTCCTTTCCTCTTGCATGAACCACAAGGGCTTTGACAAGGCTGTCATCCAAAAGGGCTGTGTACAAGCTTGCCAGCTTGTCCTGTTCCAGTCCAAGCTACTTCTGCTGGCTGTAACACTGTCAAGTGATCTCTCTCTCTCCCTCTCTCTGTCTGAGAAAGCCTGTTTGACTCTCTGCTTGCAAAACCAGATGACCCTCCTACAACAGCAAGCTCTCCTTCAAGACATCAGTGGCTTCAGCATCGCTTTCACCTGTTGCCTTTGATAAACAACAAACTATTAGTGAAGTCCCTTGAGCACTCTTCAAAGCTCTTGCAAAAGGTGTGATAAGCCACTATGTCTAGCATTAGCAGTGCTCCAGTATTTCAAATAAGATCTGTTTTAAAGTGTTTGTATTTGATCTGTTCCTACAAACCTTTCCCAATTTATCTCCCAAAAACATACCTATATACTCTATATATTCTGTCACAATGCACACTCCAAATGGCCAGTAGTTTCACAGCTAAATAACACCAAAGCAGATCTCACAATTGACTGTCTATCAGCTATCTTTGCCACTATGGACTGCACATGAATTAGTTACAGACAATAGGCCTCAATTTACATCAGAACATTTTAAAATAATTATGCATGATAACAATATCAGACGTATTTTGTCCGCACCCTATCACCCAATTACTAATGGGGAGGCAGAATATTTTATACAAACATTCTAAAAAGCAATGAAAACCATGAAACTTCTTAATGGCTCCTGGACACACAAAATCATAGATTTTATATTGGGATACGGAAACACGCCGCATTCTACCACAAAATGCACCCCAGCAGAACTAATGTTTGGCCGCAACCTGCGGACCAGGCTGCCCACAGTTCATCCAGACCTGGGTCTCCAATTGCAAAAAACAGCATCGCCACAGACCTCAACTAGAACATTGGAAGTGGGCGAGTGAGTTCTGGTACAAGATTATAGAAAATATAAAGACCCATGGGTGGGAGGAGTAATCTTACAAAAGTTGAGCCCCTGCTCATACTCTGTTCTAGTGGGGGACAGATTGTGGAAGCGTCATATTGACCAATTATGAGCATTGGCTGACACTAAGGGGCATGAACTGCCTTATGAACTGGAGAAGGTGTAACCAGACCTGCCGTGGCCTGCCCCAACCATCCCAAACCTCAGCCCAAGTGAGAGGGGGTTGGGCAGAGATGGTTGAGGAGCTGAGCAGTCCAGTGACTAAGACATGCAGCCAGGAGGGCAGTAAAAACAGACAGTCGCCGCCGAAGGACAGTGAAGGCGGGCAGACTACCTACAGGTCCCGAGCAACGACCGGCACAGCAAGCCACAGTGAGGTGGTCCAAAAGAGAAAGAAGATCACGTGAACACTTTAAGGACTATGCGCCCTGATTATTATTAAATACTTTCCCTTTTATAATTATAATTACTCATGAGACGTATTCTAATCCTCACTTGTAGTCCTGGGCCCAATGTAATCTTATTAGTTCGAAGGGGCCCAGTCAGCATTTACTGCATGGGGTGGGAGGGGGGGGAGAGTGTTGGGTATAAGCCCGCCTTCTGCTGGACATCATGATGTCACCCTTCCATAGCGTCAGTAGCCAGGTTAGTCTAATAGAAGTAAAGGATGGGAAAGCATCATGTCTCCGAGTCTTAATTGGGTGAGTGCAGACACAACAGTGCGAGAGTTTTCTTTCTTTGATCTCGAGCTATAACTACATCATACCTCGAGTTATAACCATACACTCTCATATTTTATACTTTAGTCCTGGGAGAGAGACTTAGACCATTGAACCTTATAGAGCTAAGAAAGATAAATGGGAGCTGAGATACAGACAAAACTTTTTTTTGGAAAATTTTATTTAAAAGTGTTCCAAACATGTAATCAAAAATCAAATATTAATGTCAAATCCTATAAACCCCAGCTCCTCAATCTCCTCCCTTAAACAAACCCCAAGAGAGAAATAAAAAATGAAAAGAAACTAATTGAATTTTTAAAAAAGCATAGAAAAAGAATAAAGAAAATTAGGAAAGAAAGAATAGAGATCTAGTTACCACCCAGTGTTAGTCACTTATATCTTTTAATACGTCCTAGGAGATTAACGAGGTTCAAAGCTTAAGGAAAAGGTCTATAAATTAATTCCCTCAATTTATAAATATGGGCACCAAATTAAAAAAAAATACATCATACTTATTTCTCAGATTATAAGTAACCTCCAAAGCAGTGTTTCTCAACCTTTTTCTTTCCACTCACATCCCACTTTAAGTAATCCCTATGCCATCGGTGCTCTGTGATTAGTAAGGTGATTGCTTAAGGTGGGATGTGAGTGTGAAGGGAAGGTTGAGAATCACTGCTCCAGACCTAATTGTTACTGAAATATTTTGCTTGAGAAAAATTGTCCTTGGCTCATTTCCTTTCGAGTTCTGAAACTGTGGAGATAACGAGTCAATGAGGTATGATTAAAACAGTGGTTTTCAGTCGTTTTCATTCCACCCACAGACCACCTTAAGCATTTAAATATGTGCTAAGTCTGGTTGTGTGTCTGTGTGTTTTTCACCGAGGACTGGAGAACGCTGTTTCATCAGGTTGTACTGTGCAATCAGATGACAATAAACTTGACTTGACTTGACTCGACTTGACTGCCTGATTTTCGGCACAACCTGAAAAAGTCTCAGGCCCAAAACATTGACTGTTCAGTTTCTCCAGCACTTTTGGGCACTGCCCTAGACCTCAACATCTGCAGACTTTCTTGGTACAGCACAAAACAACTGTCCACAGCAGTGTTTCTCAACCTTTTCTTGTCCACTCACCACTTTACGTATTCCCTATGCCATAGGTGCTCTGTGATTAGTAAGGGATTGCTTAAGGTGGTATGTGCGTGGAAAGGAAAAGTTTGAAAACCAATGTTTTAATTGTGTTACGAGCCCAGATGACTCCAAAACCCAGTACCAATATGAATTCACCAAGACAATGTTTACTTAATTAAAAGTTGCTTTTAATTTTCTTTAAACATAATAACAGGATCAATCTTAAAAATATTACTATGAACTTAACCCCCTTCTAATTCTAAGCACACATGTGTTTAATGTGTCCATGTTCAGGAAAGTTCTCTGTTTCACTGTTTAATCTCACTTCTCACTTCTCCAAGTTCACCAGTATCAGGCAATGTCATGCTGTGCACAGAATTTAACATTTATGAATTTCACCAGACTCTGGTGGTTAAAGTTAAATGGTTAGCACTCAGGAAGGTTTTTGTTGGTTTCAGAGAGAAATTTGTTGCTCGTTGGACACACACACAAACTGATTTCCTCCGATCAGCCACTTCAGTGTCTTGCTGAAGAAGAACCCCATCATGCTTTTTACAAATGATAACTTCTTCTTCCAAGTCACCAGAGAGTTTCTCTTGTTTCCCTTGTTTCTGGAGAAACACTCTAGCCAGCCATTTCCTCTTGTAAGGACTACAAGGGTTTTTCAACAGGCTGAACTCAGAATTCACAACCCGTCTTCAAAATGGGATTTTTCATCAAGCTGCCAGCTTGCCATGTAGCAGCCTCAACTGATACTGTAGAACTGACTCCTCCCCCCATCTCTCTCTCTCCCAAAAGAGAAATCACCTGTTTGTTTTTTCCTCTCTCTGCTTGTAAAAACCATACGACTTCTTACAGGGCTCCAACCCAATCTTTGAAAGATCTTATCAGTATTTCTGAGCTTAGACTTTATAGCCCATACACAATAGATCAACATTCTTCATGGCTTCCGCAAAGCCAACCAGTGTCTCAATGTTCAGCTTCAGCAAAGCTCATGCTTTTTAAATGAGATGTCTTTTATGAAGGGTTATTCGATGAAGTGTAACCTATGCTAAAACCCCTGCGATCTATCTCTTTTGAAGACATATTTATCCATAACCATTCTAACATACCAAGTTTAAATTGTACCTAATTGACTCGTTATGTGCATGGTTTCATAACTCCAAAGGAAATGGGCCAATGACATTTTTTCTCAAGCAAAATATTTCAATAATAATTGGGTCCAGAGCAGTGATTCTCAACCTTCCCTTCCCACCCACATCCCACCTTAAGCAATCCCTTACTAATCACAGAGCACTGATTTCACAGGAATGACTTAAAGTGGGATGTGCGTGGAAATAAAAAGGTTGAGAACCACTGGTCTCCATATTGGAAGTCACTAATTTTGCACTAGAATTACTTTCAATATTTATTATCAATCTATCGTATGTATTTATTGCCTCTAAATTAAATTAGTTAACTGTTGACGTTTTTTTACAATTACCTGTTCAGCTGTGGCAAGTAAGAATTTTGGTGCAGGTGTACATTGTACCACATGTAAGAATGTTGTGACAGATCATGTTATATTTTATAATTATGTATAGAGATGTTTTTGGAAGGTAGAATTTGGGGGTTTTAGTTAGGTCACACACAGATACAAGCACTTCAAAACAGATCTCATTAAAAATGCCAGAGCTCTGCTCAAGCCAGACAGTCCAGGCTCCAGGTGCATTTGCAAAAATCTTGAAGAATGCCTTTAGAGACGTCACAAGTAGGTGATAATTGGACACGCTGTGGAGAAATGGATCATTGTTTTGGAAAGAAACAGATGAATGGACTCAGAAGATTCAGTCCAGTGCTGTAGTCTGTCTGAATGCAGTTTGCTGTTCTAAGATGGTCATGTGGTTTTCTCTGAAAGAGAGAGAGAGAGAGGGAGAGAGAGAGAGAGAGAGAGAGAGAGAGAGAGAGAGAGAGAGAGAGTGAGAGAACAGTAGAACAGTTCAGCAGCAACAGCCGGGACTGGAACAGGACAAGCTGGCAAGCTTGTGGAAAAAAACCATTTTGAAGATGGGTTGAGAGTTCTGACTTCAGTCTATTCAAAGCCCTGGTGGTCCTTACAAGAGGAGATGGCTGGTTGTGCGGTGTTTCCCCTGAGATAAGGGAAACACAAAGGAACTCTATGATGACCAGAAAGAAAGAGGTTATCATCTTCGGCAAGACCCAGAAGTGGCTGATCGGAAGGAATCAGTTTGTGTCCAACGGGCAACAAATCTCTCTCCGAAAACCAACAAGAACATTCCTGAGCAGTAACCATTTACCTATCAAGCACTAAAGCCTGGTGAAATTCATAAATGTTAAATTCTGTGCACAGTATATGAATTTCTTGATACCAGTGAACTTGGAGGAGTGAGAAGTGAGACTGAACTATGAATCAAAGAATTTTTCTGAACTTACACACACATTACATACACATGTGCTTAAAATTAGAAAAGGTTGTTAGGTTAAGTTCATAGTAATAAGTCAAAGTTTGATCCTGTTTTTATGTTTGAAGATAACTAAAAGTAATTTTTGTTCAAGTAACCATTTATCTTGGTGAATTTCTTTTTTTTAAACTTTATTTATTTGTTCAAAAAACAAATAATATATGACATATACAGTAATTAAACATGAACATGAACATTTTTTATATATATATATATATATATATATATCAAAAAAAGAAAAGAAAAGAACACCCCCCCCTTCAGCCAACTCTCCTAAGGAGAGCCATAAAAAAGAAAAAAGAAAGGATATTAAAGAAAAAGTTAAATATACAGATTAAAATCTAATCAATATAAATTGAAATGTAAATATTTCGAGTATAACAGCCACTTATTAATAAAAAATTATAATTATCATGCAAAACATATGTAATTTTTTCCATTATTAAACAATATTTCATCTCATTATGCCATCTATTAAAATCAATCATATTTGTATCTTTCCACATACTAGCAATACATTTTTTTGCTACGGATAAAGCTAAATATACAAAAGCAAGCTGGAACTTATCTAATCCCAAGCCGTTCAGAGGTTGCAAACTGCCCAATAAAAATACTGTTGGATCTAAAACTATTTTAATCTTATAGAGATATTCTAAAAACGATTGAATTTTCTTCCAAAAAGATTGTATATGTATACATGACCAAACAGCATGAAAAAAAGTTCCAACTGTATCTAAAACACATCTAAAACACAAATCTGATTCATTAAAACCATATTTTTTAAATTCAGGTGTCAAATATAATTGATGTAAAAAAATTGTAATTAATCATTGCAAAACGTGCATTTATCAATCTCGTTACACTATCATAACAGATATCTAACCAATCCTCTTCAGAAAAAGTAAAACCAATATCCACTTCCCATTTAATTTTAGATCTATCCCAACCCTTTTTATCCATACCATCCTGTAATATTTGATACATAAATGAAATATAACCCTTCTCTGGTACCTTCATAAGAAAAGTCTCAAATTTAGTCATTTCAGGTAAAATCATATCTCTACCAAATATACATTTTACCAAAGATCGAATTTGATAATAAAGAAATAAAGAATTCTTATCAATACCAAAAATCTTCCCTCATCTGATTAAAAGATAAAAAACTTACCCTCTTTAAAACAATCTCCCAAATTTTTCACACCTTTAAATCTCCAATGCAATAAACTTTGATTATGTATTGAAAAAGAAGTAAGTTGATTATTATACAACAGAGTCAAAGCCAATAATTTACCCCTAGAACCTATCATTTTATTTTTCTTTATCCATAACTTCATTAAATGTTTTAGTATAGGCACATTATATTGTTGTAACAAATTTATATAACACCTAAACAAAAATTGATCTATTTCAAATTCAGAAATACTTGCCATCTCAATTTTGGCCCAACTAGGAGGCCGTACCAAATCCATCAATGAACTAATAAATTTAAGTTGGGCTGCTTCATAATAATTTTGAAAATGTGGTAAACATAGTCCCTAACTCATATTTCCAAGTTAATTTATTCAAAGCTACTCTAAAAAATTTACCCCTCCATAAAAACTCCCTAACCATTTTATTCAAATCTCGAAAAAAAATTTATCAAGTAAATATGGAATAGATTGAAACAAATATTGTATATGCAGAAAGATATTCATCTTAATTGTATTTATCCTTCCCATTAAATTAATAGGTAAATCTTTCCATTTAATCAAATCAGTTTTAATTTTTTTCATTAATGGAGCATAATTTAATTTATATAAAGATTGATAATTAACATTCAAAATTATACCCAGATATTTAATTCGATCAGTCCACTTCAAATTAATAATATTCTTATAAACTGAATAATCTTCACTTACCAGTAATATTTCATTTTTTTTCCCAATTAACTTTATATCCAGAAAGACATCCATATTGTATTAAACATTCCTTCAAGTGCAAAAGTGACTGAGTTGGGTTTATTAAATACACCAATATGTCATCAGCAAATAAATTAATTTTATACTCCTCATCTAAAACTTTCATTCCTTGTATCTGTGTATTTTGTCTTATCAACTGTGCTAAAGGTTCAATCACTCACACAAACAAAGCTGGTGATAAAGGGCAACCTTGACGAATTGATCGAGTTAGCTTAAAAGATTCCGAAATCAAACCATTTGTCAATACTCTAGCTACCGGTTTACTATATAGAGCCCTAATCCAACCAATAAAAGAAGGACCAAACTTAAATTTCTCCAAAACTTTAAACAAAATTCCATTCAACTCTATCAAATGCTTTTTCTGCATCTAAAGATATCACCATCGGATGATCTAAAGATTGTCGAAATCTATTAATCAAACTAATCACACGCAAAATGTTATCTGAAGCATATCAATTCTTAATAAAACCTGTTTGATCAATATGAATCAACTTTGGTAAAAATTTAACCAATCTATTCGCTAATATTTTAGCTATTATTTTATAATCTACATTTAACAACGAAATTGGTCTATATGAAGATGCTTTCAAAGGATTTCTATCTTTTTTTAGGAATTACTGTAATTAAAGCACTAGAACAATACTCAGAATGTGGATAATGTTGGAAAATAATCACTAATGCACCCTTTCGGCCCTCAGGATTTATTGACTTTCAACACCATCAATTTATATAACACCATTTCATGACTGATCACAATTTCCTCCTCTCTGCTGGTCCTTCAGACTCCCAAATATTTTTTTTTCATTTTGACCCAGACAAATCCAAACAACACAATCTCTCTCAACAACAGTGTATAACAAACAGAGTCTACCCACTCCCTCCCTCCCATACCCTAATACCACAAGAAAACGCTTATACAAATAAAAAACATTTATCAGTAAATCACAGACCCTTAAAGGAACTTAAGAAAAACCCAAAGTAACCTGAAATATAATAGATAAGGCACAAAATACAAGATCATGTCATCTGTGCCACGACCCACCTCTGTCCTTCCACTACTGGCACGCATTATTCAGGAGGGGTATATAATTATATCTATGAACCAACTTTTGGCAGATAAGGACACCTAACGAATGTGTCATATTTCATTTGTCGAGATGGCAGTGACAGAACCAGTCTTGAAATTAAATTGGCAGTGCGGACCTGTCTGCCCCTGACCATGGTATTAGATGTTTGGAGCCATGTACAACTTTTAATCGGAGGAAAGGGGACAGCGCACTGCAGTTTTGCCTGTGAAGCACCGAACAGGAGTGGATCCGAGCGGCTGCAGCAAGAGCCATGGAACTCACCTGATGGAGGCATGGAGCTCCCGACTTGGCCAGGTAGAGGAAGCTGGGCCTCTGCAACGCTGAAGCCGGTGGTTCTTCAGCTCTCAGAAAGCATTGTTGGAACTGTCTACTGTCAGGCCGAGTGGAAAAGTGAGCGACGGAATCAGAGATGGCAACTGGCATGAATGAAGGGTTGTGGAGCTGCGTTGGGAGAGATTGAGGCTGGGAGAGATGTGCCTAGGCCCCATGGGCAACATGGAGGACTTGAGGCTGTGATGTTTGGGCCTCATGGGAAGGACAGTGCCAGAGGGCTCGGGACACGGGAAACTATGACTGGGCGGTAGTTGGTTTTCCAGTTGGTGGAACGTAACATCTGTGAGGGGGTCGGAAACCTGACCTGCGCAAACCGAGCCCCTCAGCTACCCCTCAGCTTCGGGGAACGTTCTTCTTCACCCATAACTGACGGGTTCTTATAACATCTAGATGTAACCTGTCTCCTTGTACCATTGCCTGATTTCTGAAAACTGATTGTAGAGTTAGGCAATTTTTGTACCAGGGTTGGAGGAATGTTACCTTGTTTTTAATGGTGATGAATGAACTGATATTTGATTCCTGATATTTCCTCCTTAACTTGTACGTGATTTTCTCCAAGAGAATACAACCCTGCATTTCCATATTCCCTCAGATAATCTTCAGCTGGGAGTTGGATTTCCATGTGACGGACTCCCAAGTATTCCCGCAAGGGACCAATGTTGAATTTCAGGGACCAACATTTGTTTTAACTGTGAAATTGCAATGCTGGAGCAACTCAGAAGTTCAAACAACGTACTTTATGGAGCCAAGCCGTGTGATTCACCAAGTTTCTCCAGCATTGCGCTTTTACTTCAATCACTGCGTCCGCAAACTTTGGTGGTTTTACTCCATTTGCTTCAACCGGTCCTTTTCTCTTTACTCTTCTGTCAAAGCTTTTGCAGCCAGTTTCTATGTTCCCTGCAAGTTTACTCTCATCCTCTATTTCCCCTTCCAACTGATACTTATAGCTGACAAAGGACCCAGTCCCAAAATGTTGGTTATCCTTCACTTCCTGTGGAAGTTGCATGACCTGCTGAATGTTTCCAGAACATTTGTGCATTGTACTTGACCCCAGTATCTGCAGACTTTCTTGTTTAACTCCCTGCTATCTCAGCTAGCTCCAGTCTCTAGATCAATGTTCCAATCTGCGCTGCATGTTGAGTAACATACCCATGATGCTACTGAGTCCCTAACAAAATTCTAATATTATATTTGCTCCTCTTTCCATCTATCTGCAGACTTTCATATTTACTACTGATATTATAGGTGGACCAGTGCAGTTCTGGGAGAATGCCTCATGGTCCAAGTGTCTTGCTTAGGCGTGGTATTTGATACAAGCTCCTTGTACACAACTGGTTTCCATATTAATGCTTCTGAAGTAATAAAACCATAAGAGCAGAAACAGGTATTTGAGCTCACCCTACTTTTCAATCATGAGCTGATCCACTTTCCCACTCTGCCCCACTCCCTGACCTTCTCCCTTTTACCTTTGGTGCCCTGGCTAATCAAGAACCAATCAATCTCTGCCTTAAATTCACCCAAAGACATGCTTATGGCAATAAATTCCTTAGATTTACCACCCACTGGCTAAATAAGTTCTGTAATAAGTGGACATTCTTCAATCCTGTAGTTGTGCCCTGTTGTCCGAGGCTCCCTGACCACAGGAAACAACTTTTCTACATCTACTCTGCCCAGGCCTTCCAACATTTGAAATGTTTCAATGGATTCCCCACTCATACCCCTAATGTCCATCGAGTACAGGTCAAGAGCTCTCAAACGGTTCTCTACGATAATCCTTTCATTCCTGGAATCATCCTTGTAAACCTCCTCCGAAACCCTCTCTAACCTCTGCACATCTTTACGTAAATAATAACTGCTATCACAATGTTTATTTTAATCTATCATAAGATATGGGAGCAATTGGCAAAGCTTGCTGTTGTTGCCCATCCTAATTATATCTGAACTGACTTCAAGGTGATAGTTACAGAAAAAAGGACATTGTTATGGGTCCGATTCATGTGCTGGTGAACTGTGAACAGCGACTTTCGGGCTCAATTTTGATGCTTGCTTTTTTTTGTTGGATTTAAACTCCACTGCTGCAGTTGTGGGATTTGAACTCGTAGGAAATCAGAGCAGTCAAAGATCATTAGGGCTTTCTGTGCCAGTCAATGCCATCCCAGATTCATTCTGCTTCTCTTCTCTGTATCCCTTTGTTATGTAGTCAGGATAACATGATTTTCTTTTCAACCACGTAAGACTACACCCTTCACACTGTAGTCACTGTAGTGCACCACTGTGGGGGTGGTGTGAACAGTGTCCTGTGATGGTGGAAGACATCAGTAAGTAAAATCTCTTCTGATATTTGAATCTTGCATCTCTAAGTTATTTAAGAAGCATTCCAAGTAACACAGGAACATTACACCCTTGACACTTTTGGAAAGCACTATCTACCTCCTCTTTGAAGATATTCAACAACTTTGTTAAACCTGCCTTTTGCTGCAGAGGTCTCCATACTCTGGATCAAGATATTCCTCCTCATATCAGTCCGAAATGGTGCACCCCGAATCCCGAGACCATTACCTAGAACTCCAGTTGCATTGGAAAAGCAGCCAACACAATTAAAGACTCATCCCTCTCTGTCCATCTGCTCTTCAGGAAGAAGATTCACAAGCATGAGGGGTGGGGTTCTTGGTATGGCTGTGATGGCATTGGTGGAGATCCTTGATTTCTCGCTGGTTCTTCAGCAACGTGTAGTTGAGATGTCAGTGGTTGAGTATGATCAACCTGCATGGTCAAACTTGGTTGAAATGCTCTTCTTTCAGGAAGATTCATAAATTGTGCACTCATTAAAGATGGAATGTCGCTAGCCCTTTCCACAGGGTTACTCATTGACATTCAAGCATTTGTGGCACCACCCATCAGCAGACAATTTGTTTCCTGACATTATAGGATTCTTGAATGAACCCCAAAATAGTGAAATGTTGTTTCTTTTACTCTGTTCCAACTGACATTTCCTTGTAACTTTGCACTTTATACTGTTACGGGCCCAGAGGACCCGAAAACCCAGTAGCAATAGACATTCACCAAGACAAGTGGTTTTCAAAACAAAAGTTATTTTTAATCAACTTTAAACATGAACATAAAATCAAACTTTAACTAAACTCTATACTTAACTAACCCAAATTAACCCCCTTCTAATTCTAAGCGCATATGTATGAAATGTGTGTGTAAATGTAAGAAAAGTTATTTGGTTCACAGTTCAATCTCACTTCTCCTTCTTCCAACTTCTCCAGATGCAGGCAATTCTTATACTGTGCACAGAATTTAACATGTATAAAGTTCACCAGGCTTGGGTGCTTGAAAGATAAATGGTTACCACTCAAGAAGGTTCTTGTAGGGTTTGCAGAGAGAGATTTGTTGTTCACTGGACACTCACAACTGATTCCTTTTTAATCAGCCACTTCAGTGTCTTGCCGAAGAAACTTGCCCCCTCAGGGTTCTCCAGATGATCACCTCTTTCTTTCAGGTCACCACAGAGTGCCTTCTGTTTCTCTTATTCCAAGAGAAAAATCAGACAGATGGCACTTCCAGCCATTCATGGCTCTGGAACTTTTCATCAGTTTCAACCAGTTCTTCCTGGCTTGCCCCGTTCAGCTGCTTTTCAGTGTCACACATGCACACACACACACACTCACACACACACACACACACACACACACACACACACACACACACACACACACACACACTCACACACACACACACACACACACACACACACACTCACACACACACACACACACACACGCACACACACACGCACACACATGCACACGCACACACACGCACACACACATGCACACACACATGCACACACATGCACACGCACACACACATGCACACACACACGCACACACATGCACACACACGCACACACATGCACACGCACACACACATGTGCACACACACGCACGCACACACACGCGCGCGCACACACTCACACACTCACACACACACACGCACACACATGCACATGCACACACACGCACACACACATGCACACACACACGCACACACATGCACACGCACACACACATGCACACACACATGCACACACACACGCACACACATGCACACGCACACACACATGTGCACACACGCGCGCACACACACACACACATGCACACATACTCATGCACACACATGCACACACACACACGTACACACGCACACACACACACAAACATTCACACACACACGCACACACACACACACACGTGCGCGCATGCGCACACACACACACACACACACATACACACACACACACACACACACACACACACACACACACACACACACACACACACACAACACACACACAACACACACACACAAGCTGAGAGGGCTTCTCTTCTCTCCTTCTCGCTCTCGCTGCAACTGAAACTTACAGCAAGCCCATGTGATTCACTGACTTGCAAACCCTCCACTTACTTTGGCAAACAACCAGAGTTATCCTTCTGTTCAAGTGGCTGTCTTAGATAAACAAAACCCAGGAGTGACCTTGCGGTAAGCACCCAGCAGAAAGGTTCTTGTAGCCAACCTAACTCCAAACAATGGTCATTCATTTTATGACGTCAGTTCAATTATCACCTCCTTGTGAAATGTGCTTACATTCTCCAGAGATCCTCAGTATTTATTCAGTCTTTCAAATAAGATCTGTTTTAAAATGTGTGCATGTATTTAAATCTTACTAAATTCTCCCCAAATTATAAATTCATTGCACAATAGATATTCACAAAAATGAATGGTTACTTAAACAAAAGTTACTTTTAATTATCTTTAAAAATGAAAACAGAATCACACTTTAACTTATCACTATTGAATTAACTAACCTAACTTAACCCCTTCTCTAATTCTAAGCACACGTGAATGTAATATGTGTGTAAGTTCAGAAAAGTTCTTTGGTTCACAGTCCAATCTCAATTCTCATTCCTCCAAGTTCACTGGTTGCAGGCAATTCTTAGACTGTGCACAGAACTTAACATTTATCAACTTCACCAGGCTTTGGTGCTTGAAAGGTAAATGGTTACTGCTCAGGAAGTTTCTTGTCAGTTTTCAGAGAGAGATATGTTGTTCACTGGACACTCACAACTGATTCCTTGTTAATCAGCCACTTCAGTGTCTTGCTGAAGAAACTTGCCCCCTCAGGGTTCTCCAGATGATAACCTCTTTCTTTCAGGTCACCCAGAGTTCCTTTTTGTTTCTCTCCTCTAGCATGAACCACAAGGGCTTTGACCAGGCTGAACTAAGCACTCACAACCCATCTTCCAAATGGAGTTTTCCACAAGCTTGCCAGATTGTCCTGTTCCAGCCCCAGCTGTAGTTGGTGGCTGTAACACTGAAAAACTGAATTCTGTGATTCTCTGTCTCTCTGTCTCTGTCTGTCTGTCTGTCTGTCTGTCTGTCTGTCTGTCTGTCTCTCTCTCTCTCTCTCTCTCTCTCTCAAAGAGAAAGCCTGTTTTACTCTCTCTGCTTGCAAAACCACGTACCCCTCTTAGAACAGCAAGTTCCACTGCAGACAATCTGCAGCTCTGACAAATTCTTTAATCTGTTGCCTTTTTGTAAACAACAATCCATTAGTGAAGTATTTTGCAAAGGCTCTGAGGCTGACATGTCCAGCATTAGCAGAGCTCCAGTATTTTAAATAAGATCTGTTTTAAAGTGGTTTTATGTGACCTACACTAACAAACCAGCCCCAATTTATCTCCCAAAAACATATCTATATGCTGTCAAAATATTTCTGTCTTTTCAGTTGTATTACCTATGCAATGTCTGCTGGTCTGCTTGTAAAACAACCTCTATCACGGCATTTTTGATACATATGACCATGTGATTTTGGAGTCACCAGCCATCAGGAACATTCACCCTGTATGGTGGTAAACTTTATTGCATCCTCCCTGTATACAGTCTGTTTAGTTCTGTTAGAATTTCCCAGATCCCTGCTCATACTTCTATAATTTAACTATCCCCACATGTTCTTGTACAATAGATCTGCCATCCCAGGAATGGACCTTCACTATACACCTTTCACAGCAAGAACATTCTTTCTCAGATGAGGAGGTGAGAACTGTGTGGGGAAAAAAAAGGCCTTGTTCGGATCAGTTGAAAAAGAAAATCTGCAGATGCTGGAGTCATGTGCAAACATTAGAAGGGCTGGAGAAACCCAGAAGGTCACGCAGCATCCACAGGAAGTAAAGGGTCTCTCTACCTCTTCATATCCCCTCTCCTCTCCTTCTACCATCCCCCATCCTCTGCCACCTTTTTAGTCAGGCATCCGCCGGATTTCTTTTATTCCTGATGGAGGAAGATTGACAACCCTTTTCTTTATACGGATGTTATGTGTCCTGCTGTGTTCCTACAGCATGTTAGCGCATTGCCCCTTGTTCAACTGCAGTAAAACATCGCCTTGCATCTGCACAAGACGTTGGTGAGACCAAACATTGAAAAATTGTCCACATTTCCGGTCATCCATCGAACATGGAATAGTGCAGTGAAGGAACAAACCCCTCAGCCCAAGCTGTCTGTGCCAAACCTGATGCCCAAATTAAAACTCAGCTGCTGTTCATTGCACATGACACATGTCCCTCTATCCCCTAAATATTTCATGTGTCCATCAAGAAGTCTCTTAAATATTAATATTCCATATATTTCCATCACTATCTCCGGCAGTCTGCCACTATCTGTGCAAAATAAAATTGCCTCACACATCCCCTTTAATTTGCTCCTCTCTCTTTTTAATGCATGTGCTCTCATGTTTTTACTCTGGGAAAAAAAGAGATTCTGACTGCCTACCCCAGTGGTTCTCTAGACCCAATTATTTCTGAAATATTTTGCTGGAGGAAAATGGTCATTGGCCGATTTCCTTTGGAGTTCTGAAACCGTGCACATGACGAGTCAATGAGGTACAATTAAAGCAGTGGTTTTCAAATGTTTTCTTTCCACCCACCTGAAGCAATCCCTTACTAATCACGGAGAAACTATGGCATAGGGATTATGACAAGTAGTATGTGAGTGGAAAGAAAAAGTTTGAGAACCACTGGTGTACCCCATCTACGCCTGCCATAATGTTATAAACATTATAACATTGGACGGTACAGTTTGCGTAGCGGTTAGCGCAACGGCGCTATTGTAGCGCCAGCGACCCGGGTTTGAATCCACCGCTCTCTGTGAGGCATTTGTATGTTCTCCCTGTGTCTGCATGGGTTTTCTCCAGGCGCTCCACCCACCCTTGAAAATGTACGGGGAGTTAATTCAGGTATTTGCCCAGCAGAGATAAAATATAGGGTGAGATGACAAGACCTAACAAGTATTAACGACCAGATAAAGCTTCTAAAATGTTTAAAATGCCTTTTTTTGTTGTTGCACAGATGTTGCCCGACTCATTAAATGTATCAGCGTGATCTGGTTTTATTTCCGGTTCTCAGCGTCTGTACTTATTAGTTTGATTTTCATCTGCTGGGAACAGACAGGAGGAGGTGGGAGGGTTGGAAAGGCATGCACAGAATAAGCATTACCAGGATCTCCGTGTTCACCAGTGAAGCAAATTATAGCAAAAACACAGAAATGCTGGAGGAACTCAGCTAGTCTTTCAGTGTCCATAGGATGTAAAGATTCTCCCCTTCCTCCCCACCTCGAAGTTTCGGGCCTGAGCCCGAATACTTCAAGGTGTGAGGACAAAGCAGGCAGGTGTCTGAATTAAAAGGTAGGGCAGGAGGAGGTTACAGACCAACAGACAAAAGGTCTTAATTTGATATGATAAGCCAGTGGTTCTTATCCTTTGTCTTTCCACTCACATACCACATTAAATAATCTCTATGCCATTAATGCTCTGTGATCGGTAACGGATTGCTTAAGGTGGCATGTGAGTGGGAAGGGAAGGTTGAGAATCACTGCTCTAGACCCAATTGTTACTGAAATATTTTGCTTGAGAAAAATTGTCATTGGCCCATTTCCTCTGGAGTTCTGAAACCGTGCACATGACGAGTCAATGAGGGATGATTAAAACAATGGTTTTCAAACTTTTTCTTTCCACCCACATCCCTTACTAATCACAGAGCACTGATGGCATAGGGAATACTTAAAGTGGTATGTAAGTAGAAAGAAAAAGATTGAGAACTGATGAAATAAGAAGACAGGAATGAGGAAAGATGAGAATTAATTGGGGGAGGGGGTAGATTTTGGCTCTGTGGAAGGTGACAGAGGGAAATGGGGAGATAAAGAGAGAAGGAGAGAGAAAGACAAACAGATGGAGCTCAAGGAAAGGAGATGTATAGAAAGGAAAAGAAGGGTGCTAACGGAAACTGGGAGTGTCGATGTTAATTCTGTCTGGTTAGTGGGTGCCCAGATGGAATAGGAGGTGTTGTTCCTCCAATTTGTGAATGATCTCAGTGAATTGAGTTGGCCATAAGGAGATCCGCGCTTCTGTACAGACAACGGTTCTCATTGGAGAGATCTTTCAGTCCATGTCCATTCTCCCCGATGTAGATGAGATCACAGTGGGAGCACCAGATGCAGTAGATTCATAGGTGTTGCTTAATTTGGCAGGTCTGTTTGGGCCCCCGAATGCTTGTGAGGGAGGAGGATGGTCGCAGATGGAGCACGCAGGTGTCAGAGGGAGGGGCGATTGATAGATGGGAGGAGTGGATGAGGGATAGATCCTGAGGAAGGTGGAGAGGGGAGGAGAAGGGGAGATGTGTCTGGTGGTGGGATCATGTAGTAGGTGGCAGGAATGGTGGAGAAAATTAGGAGGCTGTGGGGGGGGGGGGAAAGGCCTGAGGACATGGAGATTACTGGCAAAACTTCACTTGTGAATCTACATCTACTGGATACGGGGCTCCCATTGCAGTCTCCTCTACATCGGAGAGAATGGAAGACCGGTTCATTGAGAGCCTCAGCTCTGTCTGATGCAATAGTGTGGATCTCCCAGTGGCCACCCATTTCAATTGCCCATCCTATTCCCTTGTCAACATGTCTGTCCATGGTCTCATGCACTGCCACAGTGAGAGCACCCGCAAATTGGAGGGACAACACCTAATAGACCAGCTGGGAACACTCCAACTGGATGGCATTAACATCATCTTCTCCAATTCCTATTAGACCCCACCCCAACTTTCCCAATGTCTCCTTTCCTCTTTCTCTCCGACTCCTTTCACAGAGCCAAAAACTACATCCCTCCCCCAATCAATTAAAACCGTAAGAAATAGGAAGAGAAACAGGCTATTCAGCCCATCGAGTCTACTCCACCATTCAATCACGAGCTGATCCATTTCCCCACACAGCACCACGGCCCAGCCTTCTCTCCATAACCTTTGATGCCCTGACCAAAAGAAAAGAACCCATTAATTTCTGCCTTAAATACAACCAATAACCTGGCCACCACAACCACCTGTGGCAACAAGTTCCACCGATCTACCAACCTCTGCGTAAAGAAATTCCTGCACATCTCTGTCCTAAGAGGCCACTCTTCAATCCTGAAGTTCTGCCCTCTTGTCCTCGGTTCTCCTACCATGGGAAACAACCTTTCAACAGCTACTCTGTCCATGCCTTTCAGCATTTGAAATGTTTCAACAAGTTCCCCTTTCATTCTCCTAAATTCCAATGAATACAGGGCAAGAGCTGTCAAACATTCCTCGTATGATAACCTTTTCATCCTTGTGAACCACCTCTGAACCCTCTCCAGTGTCAACACATCTTTTCTTAAATGAGGAGCCCAAAACTGCTCCCAATCCTCCAAGTGAGGTCTCACCAGCCCCTTAAAAAACCTTCAACATTACCCCCTGCTCTTATAATTTATTCCTCTTGAAACAAATGCATTTGCCTTCTTCACCACTGCCTCAACATGAACGTTTACCTTCAGCAATCCTGCACGAGTACTCCCAGATCCCTTTGCATGTGGGTATTTTCAATTTCCTCCCCATTTAAAAAACAATAGTCTGCTCGTTTATTTCTTCCTACCAAAGTGCGTGACCATATACTTTCCCACATTGTATTTCACTTGCCACTTCTCTGCCTTTGTCTTTCTGCAACCTCCATGTTTTCTTCTACACGACATGCTCCTCCACTTCGTATCATCTGCAAACTTGGGTAAAAACCCATTCATTCCATAATTCAAATCATTAATGTACCACATAAAAAGAAGCGGCCCCAACCCTGAACCCTAGAGACTGGCAGCCAATCAGAATATGGTCCTTGTATTCCATCTCAATGTTTCCTGCCAATCAGCCAATGCTCTCTGTGGGGGGGGGGGAAAGGCCTGAGGACATGTTTCCTGTTATACCATGGGCTCTTGTTAAGTAGCTTCGTGTGTTAAATACCTGAAGAAAATTCAAATACACAACATCCATTGCATCTCCCTTGTCCAGCCTGCTTGTCATGTCCTTAAAAATTCCATAGGTTTGTCAGGCAAGATTTTCCCTCCGGCTTTAGTCCATCTTGTCATGTGTCTCCAAGTACTCCGTAACCTCATCCTTTGCAATCGACTCCAACATCTTCCCCATCACTGACATCAGGCTAACTGGTCTATAATTTTGGTCCTGCTGCCTCCCCACCCCCACCCCTTCTTAAATAGTGTTGTGACATTAGCAATTTTCCAGTCTTCCAGGACTATGCCAGAATCTATTGATTCCTGAAAGATCATTACCAATGCCTCCAGAATCTCAACCACTACTTCTTTCAGGACCCTAGGGTGCAATCCATCTGGGGGACGTATCCACGTTTAGACCATTCAGCTTTCCTCCCACCCTTCAAAACATACTGGGGGTGCATGTCAATTGGGTGTAACAGGCTGGCATGGGCTTGTAGATTGAAAGGGCCTGTTACCATTCTTTATGTCTAAATTTAAAAAAAAAATTAAAAAATTCAAACAGGCTCTCATTGAAGTAGTCTAACTTCTGGACTTTATTGATTTTTAAAAAATTCTCTCTGTATTGCACAGTCAGTTTGTTTACATTCATTACCTGTTCACAGTTCATTATTTGTTTGCATGTGTACACTGTGCACAGGTTTTTTTTTGCACGACCAATACGTGGCAATTCTGTCGCGCCCACAGGAAAGAGAATCTCAGGGTTGTATGTGATGTCATGCATCCACTCTGATAATAAGTCTGAAATCTGAATTTAAATGATCTTAGACAGCCAGATGAATCCAAGAAAAATAGAGGGGTATGGGTGAGAGTTAGGGAAGGTTTAGTTTGGTTGAGTAGATTGATATTCAACCTGTTCTGTCATGCTCCAAATTCTCCGTTGTATGCTCTATACCACCGTCACAACGCCACTGACCAGGTTCAAATCCAGCGCTGTCTGTAAGTATGTGAGTGCTTTGGTTTGTACACCAGAAGAATACTGACAGGCTCTCTGTGAAACATTTGGCAGATGTCACCACCCACCACAAGCAGCAGAAGGGAGAGTGTAACAGTTAATGTGGAGAGTTATCAGCAAGTTGTCATCTGCAGTGGGGCGGACGCAGATGTTTTTGTTTAGATTTCCTGCAACAGTTTCTTCTCACTTCATTCTAAATTAGACCTCAATTTCACAGAAAACGGCAAGAGCCGAGCCAACACATTTCAGTCCCTATCACCCACCTGGAAACAAACAGATAGCGTTTGTTGCAGCCCACTCTCAGTCTTGGATGACTTCTTCTGTGGTCTTTGTCTCTGCTTAGCTTTTACTGGAATGCCAGAATCTTTGATCAACCTCATTTGGCAGGCCTTTATTTGGTTTTTTTTTGGCCCTCTGCTTCAGATTTATAGTTGGACCGGACAGAAACAGGCCCTTCTGAGTAAGTTGTTTACCGCACAAGCCCCATTTGCCTGCGTGAGGCCATATCCCTCTTACACATACCTCTCTCAATGTATTTTAAATGTCATAAGTGTACCTGCCTCTGTCAGCTTGTTCCCCGTTCCCACCATCCCCTTGTATGAAACCTCTGGACCCATTTAAATCCTCTCCCTCTGACCTTCGACGTTGGCAGATTATCTCAAATACCGAGAAGGCTTGTGACGTTGTTTTTCACCCTCATGAATCCCTCAGAATGTTTGGACTGTTCTTTGTATGGTTCAGTCCTAGATCATTTTGTGATCAATGGCCTTCCTCGTCCTGCGTTCCTTTCTGAGGGCGTTTAGGCGGACTGAAGACACTGGCCTAGCCAGTGGTGTCCACATTTGATCTCCAAATGAAATCCGGCCACCAGGGACTCCAATAACAACCCACGTCAGTATCCCAGGAGAACCACACAGACACCCGTCGACTGTGGCAAGGTAGACATGCCCCCACAGGTGACATCGCAAAGTCAGGAAGAGTTGCAAGGAACAGTACCTCTCAGCTCCGATAACCTGGATGCACTGAACGGAGGAGGTAAATAAGTCAACATCATCCGCCTTGAGAGCTTCATGCTCATCTGTGCCCAAGGTCACTGTGGCAGATGTCAGGCCCAATCTATTCCTCCTCTTGTCTACTTCCTAGTATCGTGAGACGATATCCCCCAGTTCCAGTGGAAACAACCTCCCTGCTTCTATCTTATCTATTCCTTTCATAATCTTATATGTGGCTATAAGAATATCCGTCATCCTTCTAAACTCAAATGAGAGTAGGTCCAGGCCTACTCAACTTGTCCCTAAAAGTTGACAATCACTGTCAGCTATAAATGAGACCTTGGTGTTTGTCCAGCACAAAGAGAGGATGAATGCATTCGTTTCAGAATAGAGACCGATGTAGATTCAGAAATTAACTGTTAAAAAATATACTGTTCCCATAGGTTTTATAAAAAATTCTGTCCAGGTGTCTTGGGTAAATTTATACCTTTGTTCGTTTTAGATTGGTCAGTGTTCGAGCTACCGAAAGAAAATAGACACACATGCCGAGAGCAGTTCAGTTTATACAAGTCTTTATTACTAAATCTAAAGCTGAATTCACACTACAATATGCAAGCCCTTCCCAACTCTACTTATCAACGCTTGGACTGGTCCCAACTGCCGAAGCGAGGCAACGACTGCACACTTGTAGTAGGTTGTCAGGGCGCCGGTAGCAGCTTCTCCACCTCCCCCGACCGGGACATTGGCTGGACTTCAGAAGTTCTTCTTCTTCTTGCTGAGAGATGTTGCCACCTCTCGGAGAGTCTCCTAACTTCAGCAGCGGGACCATGACTTATATTACCCAAAAACTGCTAACCCAAGCACCTATTCCCAGCACAGCAAAAAAGATAAGCGAGCAAGCTAGCATGCTAGGTTAATTAACGAATAACAATTTTCAGCTTATCATTTTTAATACAATGGTTTATTCTACATCAAGGCTAGGCTCTGACAGTCTGTGACCAAAACAAGCAGGAAGATTAAATATTCTTGGTACACAGATGTCCTTTCGTCAGATAACTGCAGCTCTGGCCCCTTGGTGGAATTTTGCTTATGTCTGCTGATTCTAAAACACAAGCAGGTTCTCAGCCTTGCAGAACCCAGAGCTGCAAGTTTTAAAAAAAAGGTTCTCAGCTCTGCAGAACCAAGAGCTGGGAATTAAGAAAAAATAGGTTAAAAAAATAGGTGTTAAAAAATAGGTTAGAATCTTCCATTACACCAGGGAATGAGCCCTCGATCTGAAAAGCATGATGACACTAAATTGAGTGGAAAAGCAAATTGTGTAGCGGATACAGAGAGTCTGCAAAGAGATAGAGATAGGTTAATTGAGTGGGCAAGGGACTGGCAGATGGAGTACAAAAACGTGAGGTCACCCACTTTGGAAGGAAAAATGGAAGATCAGATTATTATTTAAATGGCAAGCGAATGCAGCGGGCTGTCGTGCGGGAGAACTTGGGAGGGCTTGTGCATGAATCGCAAAAGGTGGGTTTGCAGGTGCAGCAAGTTATCAAGAGGACAAATGGAATGTTGGCCTTCATCGCTAGAGGGATGGAATTTAGGAGTAACTGTACAAGGTACTGGCGAGGCCACATCTGGAGCACTGCACCCAGTTCTGGTCTCCTCACTTGAGGAAGGATGTACTGGCTTTGAGGCAGTGCAGAGGAGGTTCACCAGTTTGATTCCAGGGATGAGGGGGTTAGCCTATGATGAGAGATGGAGTCATCCGGGACCATACTCATTGGAACTTAGGAGACTGAGGAAAACATATACAATTATGAAAAGCATAGATAAGATGGAGATAGGTAAGTTATTTCCATTGGTAGGGGAAACCAGAACTAGGGACTTAGCCTCAAGATTGAGGGTAGTAGATTTAGGATGGAGATGAGGAGGAACAGCATTTCCCAGAGTGTGGTGAATCTGTGGAATTTGCTGCCCATTGAAGCAGTAGAGGTGACCTCAAGTCACAGCAGGGTTATTGATGTGGGAATAAGGGGATATGGGGAGAAAGGCAGGTAGGTGGAGATGAGCCTATCATCGAATCAGCCATGATCTCATTGAATGGCGGAGCAGGTTCCTATTTCTTATGTTCTTAGCTTCTTTAAGAGTCCTTCAAGCAGTTTTAGCTGGTCATTAATCTCACTTCTGTTTCTGGGAGTTTGCAGGGTGTAGATTGGCCAGAATGTTTCCCAATTGCAATATTTCAAAAAGTATTCAATGAATCAGAAGGTGTGTTGGGACATTTGGGGATTGCGAAATGTTGGAAATGAAGGGAGATTTTTCCATTCTTCAACATCATCACCTTTTCTATTATCACTCTTACAAGTGACCTCACGACAAATGACATATCAGTCCATCTTCCCTCTCCCGTGCAAACAAGAAGCCGTCTACATTATGACATGCAATGGGCTTCCCACCTCAAGTCTTTGGTGTGGTGAAGGACCAGAATTTTCCCTCAATCTCTCTATGGCATCCAGAAGACTGTTACACCGTCCTGTTTTCCTTGTTGAGCATATCCAATTACTTTGGGTTTATTTCAGTTTTCAAGTCACAGCAGGGTTATTGATGTTGGGTTATTATTCAATTCACTGGCACTCCCCTTCCAGGAATGTCCACTTTGATGAAGCTCTGCTTGAGTCACGGAAGGATTTGTAATGTAACCACTCCAGCCTCTCACCCTATCACTGATCTTCTTTTTCCAACACTTTGCCCTTCCTCACATTCTCTAAATATTTCCTTTATCTTTTGACAAAGCATCATCCATCTGAGGCATTAAGTCTGCTCCTCTCAGCACCAATGTGGCATGATTTGCGAGATCAAGGATCTTTAAAGCTGGTGATCCAGATCTCTACAAGAAGTTCAGGTGTGACCTGCGGAACAAAGAAGCAATTCCGAAGGATGCCAGGGGCAGCAACAGGTACTCGCCAGCTATGGCAGGGATTGCAGGCTATCACATCCAACAAAGTGCGGTCAAACACCATATTGAATAATTGCTTCACTAAGGAAAACATAACTGACCTTCAGGAAATAATAGGGTGATCGAGGTTCTTAATGTGAGGGAAGGAATGAAGGAAATAACTGCGTCGAGAGGTTGCATCAGGTAAAATGAAGGGATTAAAGGCAGATAAATCCCCAGGGCCAGATAGTCTGCATCCCAGAGTGCTTAAGGGAGTAGCCCAAGAAATAGTGGATGCATTAGTGATAATTTTTCAAAACTCTTTAGATTCTGGATTAGTTCCTGAGGATTGGAGGGTGGCAAATGTAACCCCACTTTTTAAGAAGGGAGGGAGAGAAAATGGGAAACTATAGACCAGTTAGCCTGACATCGGTAGTGGAGAAAATGCTAGAGTCAGTTATTAAAGATGCGATTGCAGCACATTTGGAAAGAATTGATATCATTGGACAGAGTCAGCATGGTTTTATGAAGGGAAAATCATGTCTGATGAATCTAATAGAATTTTTGAGGTTGTAACTAGTAGAGTGGATTAGGGAGAACCAGTGGATGTGGTTATATCTGGACTTTCAGAAGGCTTTTGATAAGGTTCTGCACAGGAGATTAGTGCAGAAACTTAAAGCACATGGTATAGGAGGGATGGTATTGAGGTGGATAGAACATTGGTTGACAGACAGGAAGAAAAGAGTAGGAATAAACGGGTTCTTTTCTCTCTCTCTCTATCTCTCTCTCTCTCTCTCTATACACACACAGTGCAATACTGTTTAAATCTTCTAGTGGGAAACTGCAATGCTCAGAGCTGGGACCCCAGTTGTTTACAATATATATCAATGACTTAGGTGAGGGAATAGAAAGCTGCATCTCC
The DNA here is from genome assembly GCF_036971445.1 of Narcine bancroftii. Classification (NCBI taxonomy): domain Eukaryota; kingdom Metazoa; phylum Chordata; class Chondrichthyes; order Torpediniformes; family Narcinidae; genus Narcine; species Narcine bancroftii. Next base: position 239,376,993 of record NC_091474.1, on the reverse strand, counting down.
AAGTTTGCAGACAACACGAAGCTAGATGACAGGGGTAGCTGTGTAGAGGATGCTATGAGGATGCAGGGTGACTTGGACAAATTAGGTGACTTGGCCAAGGCACGGCAGATGCAATGTGATAAATGTGAGGTTATCCACTTTGGAGGAAAGATCAGGAGAGAAGATTATTCCCTCAATGGTGTCCGTTTAAGAAAAGGAGAGATGCAATGAGACCTGGGTGTCACTGTGCACCAGCCATTGAAAGTGGGCATGCAGGTACAGCAGGCAGTGAGGACAGGGAATGGTATGTTGGCATTCATAGCAAGAGGATTTGAATACAAGAGAAGAGAGGATCTACTGCAGCTGTACAGGGCCTTGGTGAGACCACACCTGGAGTATTGTGTATAGTTTTGATCTCCTTATCTGAGGAAAGACATCCTTGCCATAGAGAGAGTGCAAAGAAAGTTCACTAGATTGATACCAGGGATGGCAGAAAGGCTGAATCGACTAGGTTTATATTCACTGGAATTTCGAAGATTGAGAGGTGAATCTTAGAGAAACGTATAAAATTCTTGAGGGATTGGACAGGCTAGATACAGGAAGATTTTTCCCGATGTTGAGGAAAAGCAGAACCAGGGGTCACAGTTTAAGGATAAGGGGGAAGTCTTTTAGGACTGAGATGAGAAAAAAATTCTCTCAGAGGGTGGTGAATTTCTGGAATTTTTTGCCACAAGAAGTAGTTGAAGTGGGTTCCTTATTTATATTTGAGGAAGTTGGGTTTGGCCCTTGTGTGCTAAGAGGATGAGGGGGTACGGGGTGGAGGCAGGTAGTGGGTACTGAGTAGATGATCAGCCGTGATCAAAATGAATGGGGGTGTGGGCATGAATGGCCAAATGGCTGACTTCTTCACCTAATTTCTATGATTCTATGTTTCTATATTTAACTGTGATGCTTCACTTAGGTGGCCATTCCAAAAGAGGACATGGTATATAACACACACACACACACACACACACACACACACACACACACACACACACACACACACATGCACACGCACACACGCACGCACGCATGCACGCACAATCACTTCAACTCCGATTATCTGACATCAGAGCTCCAAAATCCTCAATTATCAAAAAGAATTTTAAATTTCACATAAATGAGGATATCCGAAACAAATCAAAAATCCTCATTTATCCAAAAAATTTTCAAAGCCAAACTGACAGGAGAAGTCAGGCTCCCAATGGCAGCAGCGGACATCAGGCTGCCAACCTCAAGCTCCCAGGCAAGAACGGGAACCTTGGGCTCCCAACACGAGTGGGGTCTCAGTGGGGAGGTGTTGGTGATTGGTGGTGACCAGCAATTTTTTGGTGAAAAATAAACATTATTTTAGTACTTAAAAAAGCTGACCTTGTTTTTTTTTTGTTGCTGTTGCTACTGGGCTGTTTTTAAATATGACCAATTCTCCGAAAAAAATGTTCATCCAAAATAGACCCTGTCCAAGCCATTTCAGGTAATCAGAGTTGTACTTTGTGTGTGTGTGTGTGTGGGTGGGTGTGGGTGGGTGTGTGGGTGGGTGTGTGTGGGTGTGTGTGGGTGTGTGTGGGTGTGTGGGTGTGTGGGTGTGTGTGGGTGTGTGTGTGTGCGTGTTTGTGTGTGTGTGTGTGTGGGGGGGGTGTGTATGTGTGTGTGTGGGGGGTGTGTGTGTGTGTGGGTGGGTGTGTGTGGGTGTGTGTGTGTGCGTGTTTGTGTGTGTGTGTGTGTGTGGGGGGTGTGTGTATGTGTGTGTGGGTGTGTGTGGGTGTGTGTGTGTGTGTTTGTGTGTGTGTGTGTTTGTGTGTGTGGGGGTGTGTGTGTGGGTGTGTGTGGGTGTGGGTGTGTGTGTGTGTGTGTGTGTGTCTCTCTCTCTCTCTCTCTCTCTCTCTCTCTCTCTCTCTCTCTATACACACACATAGTGCAATACTGTTTAAATCTTATAAAAAATACTTTTTAAAAATACACAATATTTGTAATATATATTAACTTATGACCATGTCCTCCTTTGGAATGGCCACCTTAACTTCACTACCCAATGAGCTGATCACTTTCTATGCTCAGATTGAAAAGGAGAACCCAACAGTGCCTAAAAGAATCCCTGCAAAGTTTGATGACCCTGTGATATCTGTCTTGGAGGCCGATCTCAGAGCATCATTCAAGAGGGTGAACCCTCACAAGGCTTTGGCCCTGATGGCTTACCTGGCAGGATACTGAAAATCTGTACCAACCAACTAGCCGAGTGTTCATGACGATTTTCAATCTCTCATTGATGTCGACAGAGAGCTGCCTCAGTGACCTTCACCCAGTTATACTCACATTTACAGTGGTCATGGCCAGAATTAACATAATCCTAAGCAAAGGTCTGGGCCCAGTGCAATTCACCTAATGCCACAATTACTCCACAGCAGATGCTCTCCACTCAGCTCTGGATCACCTGGAGAACAACAACTCATTCATCCAGCTGCTCTTCACCAATGTGTCTACTTGAGCTAAGACCACTTGGTCCCTTTTCCCCATATGCTCCAAACTTTCCCTATCCATGCACCTGTTGCAATTGTACCCATCCATACAACTTCCTCTGGCAGTTTGTTCCACCATCCAATCTATTTAGAATCTTTCATCCCTCATTATAAGCCTCTGGTTTTAGACTCGACAACCCTGGGGAAAAGACTGTGACCTTATACTATGCATGATTTTATAAATCTTGATAAGGATCTCCCATTGGCTGCCTCCACTATAGTGAAAGGTATCCTGGCCTATGAAGCCTCACTTTATAATTCAAGCCCTCCAGTGCTGGGAGTAATATCTTCATGAATACTTTTGGCATCTCTTCCAGCTAAGTGACATCTTTCCTATCGTAGGACGACAGAATACAATACCACTGATGTCAATATTTTAATGCTGTGCATCGATTATTTCTCACGTCAGAGTCAGAAGTAGACACAGCTCTTACTTGAAGTGATGCCCCAAATAAGCACGACTGTTATTATCCATCAGATTGCTGCAATATTTTCTACGAACAGATAGGCATTCTGTCACCTGATTTATTGTAGATGTAAGTTGAGTCTGTGATTCTTGATCCGATATAGCAGATGCCAAATTTTTGGGGATTTGGGTGAGTGATCAGATCACAAAAAATGAGATCCACTGATCCACAGAATCTCAGAGTCAATTAGCATGGAAACAAGCCATTCGGCTGTAACCCTCCATGCTGTCTCAGCTGCATACCTGAGCTTGTCTCATTTGTCCATCTCCCTCAAAACATTTCCTATCTAATACCTATATCGATTACTGTCATTGTATCTGCCTCTACCACTTCCTCTGCCAGCATGTTCCCTCACTCTCCTTCTCCTTGCCTCAACCTTGGTAGTTAGGGTAAATTATTTCACCTCTGATTGATCAGCTGGTGACAAGTCCACGTGTGCACTGAATAAAGGCTTATGTGAGGACTAAAATTATATGCTTTGCCTTGTCATGAATGCTGTTAGAAGTATAGTCCAATAATCTAACTACTGGGTCAAGGCATCATTAGGGAAGGTAATAAATGCTTGCCTTCGCATCGAAAGCCACATTCTGAAAATGGCTGACAGCAAAATTCTGATAATCCGGCATCCGATGGTATGGGAATCCCGATGCTATGCCATCTGGCTCACCCAGAGGTGAGCCGGCACTCGTGAGGGCGCTGAGGCCGAGAAGGGGTGCTCAAAAAGCCTCGGTGCTGAAAGGCTTCCGGATCGTATTGGCGGCTTGGACCTGGAGCTTGAGTGGCCAATAGTTTGAGCAGAAGTCTGCTGTGGCTACAGAGGCTGTGGGAGCGCTGGAGGTGAATCTACGGGCACGCAGTGTCTCTGAAGGGACTCCCTTCCTTTTATTACACTTATCACTGGGGCTACCAGGCAATGCTCATGGTGACTCTTTGTTTGCCTTTGTGGCAGGGAAAGGTGGAAATATATCACATTATTTTTGCATTAGTACATGATATGAAACACTGAATGCCCCATCTCTAGTGCTTATTAATAAGTACCAGGATTTGGTCTGGCTGGTGGTGAGAGGAATTACCATGGACATGTCACAATGAACTATTGAGATGGAAGAATTTGGCCACGTCCTTTTTTTCTTTTATGTCCTTTGCTTTTAATTTTTGAATTATGGTTAACTAATTAATTGATTAACTTTCATGAGCTAAGCGATTAACGTTTTTATATTTTGAATGTACCAAGGGAGTTGGGAGGAGTGAGAGGTGTTGGTTTCTGCGGGATTTTATGTATGTGTTTGTGATTTTTGGAGACAACCCATAAAATGGAGGGAGTTAGTTTTGTATAAGACCACACTTATTGGGAGGGATTTCTCTTATACTGCTGTAGGTGTGAACTTGTAGACATTCTTTTGGTACTTTTGCTTTTTCCTTTTTTCCTTCTTTTGGATGGCTAGAGGAGGTGTGTACGGACACCCAGATATTTGGAGGAGACTTGCAGGGTGAGGTGAGGGAGAGGGATTGATAAATATTCCATCGAGATGAGTAAGGTAATTAAGTTTGTAAATTTCAATGTTAATGGGCTAAATGGATAAATAAAAAGAAAGACAGTGTTACCATAAATTAAGAAATTAGGAGTTGTTGGTTTTCTTCAAGAAACGCAGTTATCAAAAAAAAAGAACATTAAAAAAAGGGATTGGGTCTGATATGTGATGTCATCTTCATTGAATTCTAAAGTAAGAGTGGTGGCAATTTTAATTAAAAAGAATCTTCTGATTAAGGTCCAGAATATTGTGGATATGTAATGATACATTGCCAAATATTATTGGAGAGGTGGACATTCTTGAATTTGGATGCTCCAAATAATGATGAGGAGATCTTTAGTTGAGATGCCTTTTTTTAATTTAGCAGAGGCACATGAAAATATTTTAATAGGAGGGGACTTCAATTTTTGCTTAGATCCATTGTTGGATAGGCCCACTTGAGAAACGATGGGAATGAAAGGTGCCAAAGCTACATTGGATTTGATGAGAGATTTGAATTTAATTGATGTATGGAAAAGAATCCACCCGAGAGAGAGAGAGAGAGAGAGAGAGAGAGAGGAAGAGAGAAAGAGAGAGAGAGAGAGAAAGAGAGAGAGAGAGAGAGAGAGAGAGAGAGAGAGAGAGAGAGAGAGAGAGAGATTACTCATTTCATTCTCGTAGATTTGATTCTTATTCTGGAATTTATTTATTTTTTGTTTTGGCTCAAATACAAATTAGGATTTTTGGAGTGGACTGTAAGCATCCTATCTGACCATTTGCCTTTATTAATAATAATGGAAATGCCTTATAAGGCTAAATCATTTATATAAATGAGGATTCATTTGTTTATTGTTGAAAAGGAAAGATTTTTGTGATTTTGATCTAAACCATATTAGGATAATTTTGTGATACACACTTGAACTCCATAAACGATAAATTTATTATATGGGATGCTTAAAAGGCATATTTATAAGGTCAAATTATGTTTCACATCTAAAATGAAGAAAGATTATATGAGAGAAGTAGATCAAATAGAAAAAAATAAAATGAAGGTTTGAAAAAGGATCTACAAAGCGTGTTTCTGAAGATAAGCGTAGACAAATGATTAATAAAAAGTTTCATTATAATGCATTACAAACTTATAGGACTGTGAAAGCTGTTATTAGAATGAGGCAAATATACTCTAAGGTATAAAGTATTAGACTGGCGATTAAAAGTGGAACAGACTTCCAGAATAATTAATACAATTAAAAAAGATTCTAATGTAATAACAAATAATCCTCAAGAAATAAACTAATTTTATAGAAATTTTGATATGAAATTATATACTTTGGAATCTTTAGGAGATGAAATTAAAATAAATGATTATTTATCACAGATAATAAATACCAAGTTTAGAAAACAAACTGAATTTAATGCTTCATTTACTGAGGCAGAAGTAAGGGAAGCAATGAGCTCTTTACAAATTAATAAATCTCCAGGAGAAGATGGTTTTCCATCTAAATCATAAAGTATTTAAGGATTTACTTATTCCTATATTTATGTAACTACAAGATCAGGCTTTGCAAATTTTACTCTTCCAGAAACTGAGAAAGATAGAGACCCTTTAAAATCTTCAGCTTAGAGAACTATCTCACTACTAAATGTGGTTTATAAAATTGTAGCAGAGATTTTTGCAAATAGAATGAATAAGGTTATTTAAATTAATTAATATGGATAAGTCAGGGTTTGTAAAAAAATGAGAAAAGTTTCATAAAACTTAGCTGGTTTGATTAGTATAATTCATCCAATGCAAAGCAAAAGGTGATTTGAGTGTTGCAGTGGCCTTAGATGTCGAAAAAGCATTTGATAGATTAGAGTGGGATTTTTTTCTTTATGGTTTTAGAACATTTTGGATTGGGTTTAAACTTTTTTAATTGGATGAGAGCATTACATAATGGACCTAAAGCTAAAGTAGTAACAAATGGATAAGTGACTCTGCCATTTAAGTTAATGAGATCAAGTAGACAAGGTTGTCCTTTGTCACCAGCCTTATTTATTTTTGCCATAGAAACACTTGCCCAGATGATTTGTTCTGACTTACAAATCAAGGGCTTTAGTGTAGGCCAGGAGGAACATAAAATTAGTTTATTTGAAGATGATGCTTTAATATACTTGACTGACCCCGAGTCATCTTTGCGAAGTTTGCATGCCCAACTGGAAGAATATGGAAGAGTTTGGGGTTATAAAGTAAATTGGGATAAAAGTGAAATTATGCCATTGACAGTAGTTAATTATATTCAATGTCAGATGGATACGCAGTTTAAATGGCCAAAAGAAGATATTAAATATTTATGAATGGTAATTTGAAAAATCTATATAAATTTAATTATTTGTCATTACTTAAAAAGATTGAGAAAAATAGATAAACTTACCTATAATTTTAGTTGGAAGGGTGAATTGTATAAAGGTGAACATATTTCCAAGAATATAATATATTTTTCAGATATAACATATTAATACCTCAAAATATTTTCAAGAATTAAATAAACAAATAAGGAAATTTTTTTGGAAAGGTAAAATGGCAAGAGTTTCTACGGATAAGTTCATGTGAAAATATAAATTTGGAGGATTACAGCTTCCTAATTTTAGGAATTATTATCAAGCGGCACAGATGAAACTCCTGGCTTCTTTTTTTGAAGATAGAAAGGCAGCATGGGTTAATATAGAACTGAATCATATAGGAGTGTTACAAGCCCAGAGGACCCCAAAACACAGTAGCAATAGATATTCACAAAGACTAATGGTTAATTATATAGGCATATCTGGATAGGCAGGGATTGATTAGGGGCACCCAGCATGGGTTTGTGAAAGGAAAGTCATCTTTGATGAATCTTGTTGAGTTTTTTGAGGAAGTGATAAAAAAGGTGGATGAAGGTAGAGCAGTGGTTGTGATCTATTTGGATTTTAGTGAGGCTTTTTATAAAGTTCCACATGGAAGGTTAATAAGGAAGGTTTAGTCACTAGGAATTAGTAGAGAGATTGTGACATGGGTTCAGAGGTGGCTGGGAGATAGACATGGTGGACAACTGTCTGTCAGGTTGGAAGCCTGTGACAAGTGGGGTGCCTCAGGGATCGGTGCTGGGTCCCTTGTTGTTTATCATTTATATTAATGGTTTAGAGGAGGGTGTCTTTAACTGGGTAAGCAAATATGCAGATGATATGAAAATAGGGGGAGTGGTAGATAGTGATGTAGATTTTCTTGGATAACAGAAGGATTTGGTTTGTTTGGAAGAGTGGGCTGAAAGATGGCAGATAGAATTCAATGTAGACAAGTGTGCATTTCGGTAAAAAATAACCAGAATAGGACATATACAGTTAAGGGGAGGGCATTGAGGCCCACAGGGGAGCAAAGGGACCTGGGGGTTATGGATTCCCATGTCGACAGGGTGGTTAAGAAGGCATATGGTATGCTAGCCTTCATAAATCATAGTATAGAGTATAGGAGCTGGGAGGTGATGCTGCAGCTGTTTAAGGCATTGGTGAGGCCAGGTTTGGAGTACTGTGCTCAGTTCTGGTCTCCAAATTATAGAAAGGATATAGATAAGGTGGAGAGGGTTCAGAAAAGGTTTACAAGGATATTGCCTGGCTTACAACATTTGGATTACAGGGAGAGATTAAGGAGACTGGGACCTTATTCATTGGAACATAAACGAATGAGAGGGGACTTGATAGAGGTATTTAAAATTATGAAAGCAATAGATAGACTAGACATAAACATACTCTTTCCCCTGAGGGTAAGGGAGGTTGGAACAAGAGGCCATGAGTTAAGGGTAAAGGGGCAAAATTTTAGGAGAAATATTAGAGGTGACTTTTTCACTCAGCGAGTGGTGGCAGAATGGAATGAACTTCTGAAAGAGATAGTTGTGTCAGGGTCCCTTCTGTCATTTAAGAGAAGGTTGGAGGTGTACATGGAGGTGAGGGGGTTGGAGGGTTATTGGTGGTGAGTGAGAGGTTTGAGCTAGTGGAGTTGTTCTAGTGAACCGGTGCGGACTTGAAGGGCCGACATGGCCTGTTTCTGCCCCTTAAATTGTTATATATGGTTGTATATACATTGATTAAACAAAAGATGATTTTAATTATCTTTAAACATGTAAACAGAATCACTATTGACTTAACTACTATAACTTAACCCCCTTCTAATTCTAAACCCAAGTTTATGTAATGTGTGTATAAGTTTAGAAAAGTTCTTTCATTCACAGTCCAATCTCACTTCTCATTCTTCCAAGTTCACTGATTGAAGGCAATTCTTATACTGTGCACAGAATCTAACATTTATGAAGTTCACCAGGCTTTGTTGCTTGAAAGGTAAATGGTTACCACTCAGGAAGGTTCTGTCGGTTTTCTGAGAGAGATTTGTTGTTGGCTGGACAGAAACTGATTCCTTCTCATCATATCAGTGTCTTTCTGAAGAAACTTGCCTCCTCATGGTTCTCCAGATGATAACTTCTTTCTTTCAGGTCACCACGGAGTTTCTTTTAGTTTCTCCTATTTCAAGCGAAACATTAGGCAGCCAGTCCTCTCCTCTTGTATGAACCACAAGGGCTTTGATCAGGCTGAACTAAGCACTCACATCCCAACTTCCAAATGGGGTTTTTCCACAAGTTTGCCAGCTTGTCCTGTTTCAGTCCCAGTTGTTACTGCTGACTGTAAAACTGCAGAACTGAATTTCCCCCCACCTCTCTCTCTCTCTCTCTCTCTCTCTCTCTCTCTCTCTCTGTCTCTCTGTCTCTCTGTCTCTCTCTCTCTCTCTCTCGGGCACACCCTAAAGTTTTGCAGAGGCTCCCAGGAGCCACCCTGTCTGGCTTGAGCAGAGCTCCAGTATTTTAAATAAGATCTGTTTTGAAGTGTTTGCATCTGACCTACATTTTTAAAAAATCTGCCCCAATTTATCTCCAAAAAACTTATTTATATTAAATACAAAGACAACATAATCTGTCACAGGAGAAAAGAAAGCGGAAGAATTTGTATATAAATGGGAATCAAAACTGTTAGTTGCCGATAAAGAGACACTACTATTGAGACAAATTAATGTTTGGAAGGTTTTTGCCATCTAAAATGCCATTGATTAATCCTCTTTTGGTTTTCTCAAGAGATAATCAGTTCCTAAATATATGGTACCGTCAATTAATGTCACTTGAGCAATTGAGAAACAAATATTCTATACCATGTAACACTTAATTTGTTATTTTTGTAACAAAATGGAACATATTTGAGAGTTAAGTTGAGATCAATGATATTTCTGTCTAGCTGTACTGAGGTAGAACTTCTTATTAGGAGTGGGACTGCTAATTTAATTTTAATAATATTTATTCTTTGATATATTTATTATTACAAGCAGGAACTCCTAAATTGGGATTATATAGTTCTAGACAGAGATGGGAAATAGATTTGTAGATTACAATAGACCAACAAATGTGGGAAAATTTATGTGGGGATTGTATGACTAATGTAAGATATCGATTACAATACAATTTTCTACATCAATTTATATCTTACACCAAAGAAGTTGAATAGATTGAAATCAGATATATTGGATCAATGTTTTAGGTGTGTAGGTAGGATCATTTTTATACCTTCAGCATGGTCTTGTCCCAATATGAGACCTTTTTGGGTAGTTAAATGTAACTTTTTGGAAGAAGTTAGAGAAATTGGCTTTCTGCCAAGTTCTGATTTATTTTTATTAGGAAATATTGAAGGTACAAATCCTAAATTGAAATGATCAATTTATCAATTGAAATGTGTTACATTAGCATTAGCGGAAGCAAGGAAATGTACCGAAAATTACTTGGAAATCGGATATATCTTTAAATATGCTGAAAATTTTAAATATTACATAATTTAGGAAATAAATACTCATGTTTTTTTTACAAATTTGGCACCTGTAGACTCAAAGAGTGGGATTAAATTTGTTGTGTTATCCTTTTAATCCCTCTAGTCCTGCAGTATTCTCCTCCGTATGTTTATGATAGAACTGATGAGTTGTACTGGACGACATCTCCCTCTGCAATCCAAAGATCCATTCCTCTTTCTTTTTTTTATCCTTCCTTTTCTTTTTATCTCTAGAAAGTGTTTACTTTCTTCACTTCGTATATTTTTTTTGAGGGGGAGGTTGGGTAGGAGGGAAAGGTTTTTTGGGGTGGGGCGAAAACTATAATGTATGTAATCAATTTGTCCTTTTTGAAAACTGTATTATTTTAAGAATTGCAGTTACTGCATGTACGAAGTATTAATAAAATATTCAAAAAAAGTGTTTCGAGAGGCTGGTGTTGAAGCATATCATCTCCTGTCTGAGCAGTGACGTGGATCCGTTCCAATTTGCCCACCATAGCAACAGGTCTACAGTGAATGCCATCACAATGGGTCTACTCATAGCCATGGAACACCTGGACAGCAAAGATGCAAACGTCTGGAATGCTCTTATCAACTACAGTTCAGCATTCAACACCATAATCCTCTCAAAATTGATCAGCAAACTCCAAAGAGCCGGGTCTCAATACGCCGCTGTGTAATTGGATCTTGGATTTCCTCACCTCTAGATACAATCTGTAAGGATTGGTAAGAACATCACCTCCATGATCTCCATCAGTACCAGAGAACCACAGGGCTGCATTCTTAGCCCCCTACTCTAATCACATTACACCTGTGACTCTTTTTTTATCGTACCTTGAAGAAGGGCTCAGACCTGAAATGTTGGTGAGATATCTTTACCTCCTATGGATGCTGCGAGACCTGCTGAGTCCCTCCAGCATTTTACTACAATATTTCCCTCATACACATCCTATTCATGTATCTGTCCAATTTTTCTTAAACATTGCAATAGTACCTGCCTCCATCACCTCCTATAGCAGCCTATTCCTTACACCAACCACCCTTTGTATAAAAAAAATTACCCGTCGGTTTCCTGTTAAATTTCTCCCTTCTCACCTTAAACCTTTTTCTTTGCACTCGTATCCCACTTTAAGTAATCCCTATGCCATAAGTGCTCTGTGATTAGTAAGGGATTACTTAAGGTAGGATGTGAGTGGGAAGGGAAGGTTGAGAATCACTGCTCCAGACCCAATTGTTACTGAAAATATTTTGCTTGAGAAAAATTGTCATTGGCCCATTTCCTTTGGAGTTCTGAAACCATGCACATAACGAGTCAATGAGGGACGATTAAAACAATGGTTTTCAAACTTTTTCTTTCCACCCACATCCCACGTTAAGTAATCCCTTACTAATCACAGAGCACCGATGGCATAGGGAATACTTAAAGTGGGATGTGAGTGAAAAAAAAAAGGTTGAGAACAGCTGCCTTAAACCAATGTCTTCTAGTCACTGATTCCCCCTACTCAGGGCAAAAGATTCCAAGTTCACTCCATCTATTCCTCATGTTTCTTTTTTCTAAAGAGAGGTAACTGAGGGAAGGTTGAAATAAGGTTTATTAAACTGTGAGGGAAATAAATGAAATAAATAGCCTTTTATCAAGTGTAGGCAATCTAAACTCAGAGGAAAGATTAACATTTACAGGACAGTAGAAGCAAATTCCAGTCATTTAAACCCATGCTGCCCAATTACCATATATTTTGGTGTATATGTCAACTTTCAGATAAGTAGGGTCCCCATTTTCAGCCTCAGTTTCATGGTTTTATCATATATCGGGTATACACGTTGACCCCCCCCCTCCCAATATCTCATTGACAGAGCTGTTGGGTGTTGCTGGAAGGTGATTGTTATCAGGGAGGCTCCATCAAAACGACGAAAGAATGAAGGGAGCTTTAAATTACATGTCATGGAAATGGCCAAGAAATCCAGTCACTGCTGTTGCAAGGACATTTGAAATATACGAGAAGTTGGTAAGAGATTGGAGAATAAAAAAATTCCTTTCCAATTACTGGGTAGCATGAAAATTTGCTGTAGGTTGGGTTCTTTACTCCTGTTTTAAGGGTTGACTTATATATGGCAATCTGCAGTGAGCATTTTTTGTTTGAGTTGAATTTAATGTCTCATTTTGGTATCTGAAGTACAAATCGACCTCCAATTTTTGAGGGTTTCAAGACTTGACTTATTCGTCGAAATATACAATACACCCAAATTAACCTGCAACCCCGTAGGTTTTAGATAGTGTAAGGAAACTGAACCACCCGGGGAAAACCCACGCAGGCATGGGGAGAAGGCACAAAGTCCTTGCAGAGAGCGCGGGATTCAAATGCGGGTCGCTGACGCTGTTTCAGCGTTAGATTAAAATGAACTTGAGGGTCACCTTCTTTACACCTTGTGGTGGGTACGTGGAACAAGCTGCCAAAAAAAAGCTGTAGGGTCGAGTATATTAAAGGACATGGGTACATGGATATGATGGGTTCCGAATGATATGGGCCGAATGCAAGTAAATGAGTCAAAACTGGGTAGACAACTTGGGCAGCATGGACAAGATAGGTCAAAGGGTCTGTATTCACGCTGTATAGCTTGACGACCTGAGGACTCTAAAGGGTGGCACCATTACCGTAGCGATTAGTGAAATTCCTCACAGCACCAACAATTGGGGCCGGACTGGGGTTCGAATCCCACTCTGCCTGTAAGGAGTTTTTAACGTTCTTCCTGGGTCTGCGTAGATCTTCTCCAAGGGCTCTAGTTTCCTTCTACTATTCAAAACATACTGGGGATGTAGGCTAATGGGATGTAAATAGGGTGGCATGGACTCATGGGCCAAAATGGCCTGTTACCGTGCTCCATGTCTAAATTTAAAATAGTCAAACATAATACAGATAATATTTGATAACAAAATGTGTAAATATAAATGGGGAATAGTTGTGCCCAACTGAAATTAATCTGATAAACCACCTTCATCAAGCATCTTGGTGGCAGGGATTAAAATCACACCGAAATGCTGGAGGAATTCACTAGTCTTTCAGCATCCATAAATGACAAAAGATATATTGCCGACAGTTTTGTCCTGTGCTTAATATTTATCCTGAGCCTTCATTCTGCCTATCCCTTGAAGAAGGGCTCAGACCCAAACCGTTGGCAATATATCTTTTGTCTTTTATCAACGCTGAAAGACTGGCTGGGTTTCTCCAGCATTTTGGAGGGTTTTTTCTATAATCGTAGCATCCGCGGACTTTCGTGCTTCACCTGGTGACAGGGGTTAACAGTCTGACCTTGCCAAAGTAAGAGAGAGTTCTCCCTTGGTGGCACACAGCTAAAGGAAGTATGAGACTAAATCCTCAAAGGATTAAAGTACATTTGAGTAAAATACGAAAGTCTGTAGACACCTCGAACGAAGCAAAAACACAAGGCTGGAGAATCTCAGCGGGTCAAACAGTGTAAATGATGTAGCAAAGATAAAGATACATAACCACCGCTTTAGGCTTGTGGCCTCTTCCACCGGAAAGTCTGGACATAGACTGGGAGATGGCTTCGCTGAGCCCCTTTGCTCTGACCACATCAGTGAAAGGGATCTCCTCATGTCCAACTGATTCAATTCTGCACTGACATGTCTGTCAAACTACAACCATCATAAATTGGAGGAGCAGCATTTAATTTTCCCTCTGGGTACTTTTCAAGCAGATGGCATTAACATCGACTCCAGTTTCTGCTAGCTTATTCCCCATTCTCCCTCTCTTCCCCATCCATCTGTCTTCTAAGGTCTCAAGGCTGAAACATTGGTTATGTACCTTTATCTTTGCTATATAAAGTACACTGTTTGACCTGCTGAGTTTCTCCAACATTGTGTTTCTACAACATTGCCTTCCACCATAAAATATGCTTGATATCTTACCTCACTGCTTTGGAAAGAGAGTATCCATGATGATTGACACAGCTAGTGGGAACATTTTAAGTTTAACGTTGCAGCTCCTTAAAGCTCTGGTTAGACCACACTTGGAATATTGCATTCAATTCTGGAAGGATGTGGAAGCTTTGGAGAGGGTGCAGAAGAGATTTACCAGGATGTAAAATTTGAAAAAATGAGCATGACATCCAATCTATCTACACTTCCTTCACCCATACTGAAGGTCTTAAGGCCCTTTGTAAAAGGGATACCTTACCAGGATGTTTCCTGAATTGGAGAAAGAGTTTTATGATGCAAGGAACAAAAAAAGATGAGGTGACTTGATGGAGGTCTACACGATTATGAGAGACAGATTGGGTAGACAGCCAGCATCCATTTCCCAGAACAACAGTGGTAAATATCGAAGGACTTCTCTAAAATGAGGGGAGGAAAGTTTAGGGGAGTTTCCTATGCATTCCTCTGGAATGCATTGCTGGGGGTGATGGTGAAAGCTGGTACAATCGGCACATATAAAAGACTCTTAGACAGGCACATGGATGTAAGAAATATAGGGGGTTATAGGTGTGATGTAGGGGTATAGGTTGTTGTCTAGACTTTTATAGGTTAGCACAACATCATGGGCTGAAGGGCTTGTGCTGTGATGTCTTGCTCTATGTCAGCTTATTTTCCATAAAATCCCCGGTTCATTGAGAAGGGTTTCTGCGAGTAATAATGTAAATGAGTAATAATTACCTGCACTTTAATAAAATAATAATTGGGGCTCACATTCCAAAATGATGGGAATGGGTACAATATGTACAAGAGGAAGCACATATTATATAAGAGGCGTGCAAGGCTTTCTGAAGTTTTCCTGACTTGGTCCTGAGTGGAAAATAATAAACGATCCAATTTGAGAAACATCAGAGACGGATGGTGTCAAGGGAGTTCAGAGCCTGTCTGCTTGACGGCTGGTCTTGCTGCAAATCAGGGGATGTTTGCGCTATCCGTGACGAATCATTGCTGGAAAAGAATGCTTGCGAGAATGTTACAGGCAGCTTGCAGAACAAATCCAACTCCCTCCCCCTGCAGAATGGGCCACCGTGGTATTTTGCAAAACATAGCCATGCTTGCACATAATTAATGTTGCTGCATCAACAATAACCTGCCTATCGAAGGCTTCAGTCAAGTCAGTTTTACTACATTAATAACTCCACCTTTTAGAGTATGAGAGTCATTTAGCACAGACACAAACCTTTGGCCAATCTTGTGAGTGTCTGCATGATTGAAAGACCATTTTGCTTTTTGGAATAACTGCAAATATTTTTATCTTGAGCAGGGTTGTTATGGTTACAGCTCGAGGACTAATGTCGTTATAGCTTGAGGTTGAAGAAAGAAGACTCGCACAATGGGAGTGTAATTGACACTGAATTTATTGGGCTGTAGTTCTTCCTTTTATCAGGGCTGGCTACTGATTGGCTATTTCGGATGCACGGGCCTGGATTGGACCCCCTGCGATCCGCTGGAGGTGATTGGTCTATTCTTGCAGCCTATTGGAACGGGTGTCTTGTCCCATGCGCTGTTTGCTCGATTGTCATGCTCGACAGCTGTTTCCTGTGTTATGGGGTAGGTTAGAATAGTTATGGGTAAAATATGTCTTTAGAAGAGATAGATTGTGGGGGTGTTAGTGTAGTTTACATGTCACAAACATAGTAACACTTCGCAAAAGACATCTCATTTAAAATGCCAGAACTTTGCTGAAGCGAGACGTTGAGGCACTGGTTGGCTTTGCGGAAGCCATGAAGAATGCTGATCTATTGTGTATAGGCAATAAAGTCCAGACTCAGAAGTACTAATAAGATCTTTCAAAGATTGGGTTTAGAGCCCTGTAAGAAGTCATTTGGTTTTTACAAGCAGAGAGAGGAAAAAACAAACAGGTGAGACTGCAAAATGGCAAGCTGGCATCTTGTTGAAAACCCCCATTTTGAAAATGGGTTGTAAGATCTAAGTTCAGCCTGTTCAAAGACCTCGTAGTCCCTAGATATAATTAATTAATGTGTATCAATTAACTTCTGCTTTCAGTTGTTTGCTGTGTTTTTCTTTTCCAATGTTTTAACATGATTTAAACATAATTTCAAGCATTACACACCCTTTTCAGTAGTGATAAAAAAATTGTTAACATTTTTGTCAAGTGTTGACTTTATTTTTTTTTAAACTGCTCTTTTTGATAAATGAAGCATGCTGCATTTGCCTGCAGTTATCAAAATTTACCTGTTACTTATCAAAAATGCATCTCTTCTTTATTCCACCTTAAATTTGAGTTTTAAAGGTACTGCCCAACAATTCAAAAAACATCCAAGAATCTGCACCGACCCAATCCCCAAGCAGTCCAAGATTTTCAGACTTCTATTGTGTACCTTTGCTGACATAGTGGACTAGAGCACGAATAAAACAATTTTGCCTTTGCCCTGTTCAAACTGACCATTCTATGTAATTCTGCATCCTGTATTTATTCCAATTCAAGATCATGTTCAAGTTTATTATCATAAACAACTCGACAAAACCCTGGACCATGGGGCACACACAATGCACAATACATAATAATCACATATATACAGTAAAACACCAGAACCTGGCACCTGCAGGGATTGGCAGATGCTGGAAAGTTAATTTCCCAATTGCTCGAGATTGTATGTAGCATTAATGGAAAACAAATAGCAAGGCGGGCCAATTTTAAACTTCCCATATTTTTTATCCATTTACATTCTGCAATTTTATTTTTGCCGGTTGCTTGAATTCCAGTTAACAGGGATTTAACTGTGCATAAAAATATAATATACTCTATGGACCACTTTAAATTGCAGTAAGCAATGCTGTGAACAAAGGGAGGTAGATCAATCAGATTAGAAATGGGGCTCAAAACCTCATCAGAGAATGAAAGATTCAAATCCTGTTCCCAGTCTCTCTTAATCGTAACTAACGAGGTTAGCCTTAGGTCAAGCAAACTGTTATAAATAAGAGATAATGAACCTTTAGGAGAAAGTTCAACGATCTTGTTTTTATTCTCCATATGACATATGTCAAATTGCCGAGGCTTCTTTGAATCACATGTATTGGACTTGCCCTAATTTAGAAAAATTTTGGAAAGATATTTTTCAAACATTATCGGCGATTTTTAAGGTTGAATTGGAACCTTACCCTTTAATTGCTCTTTTGGGATCATTTTACTGATTTCAAATCAAAGCCAAATTTTATCTTTCACTTCATTGATCACCAGATGTGCAATGTTGATGAAATGGAAAGATAATACTCCACCTACCCATACACAATGGTTAAATGATATTATGTCTTGCTTCAGTTGGTAGAAAAAAGTTAGATATGCCATTAAAGATTCAAATACTAATTTCCTAAAGGCATGGACCCTTTTATGGACCATCACCACATTCTAAAGTTTGAAGATTATTTTAAGCTTTGATGCTGTGCTGTCTATTTGCAGGCTGTCCTCACTTCATGTTACAATTTTTTAACCCAACCTTGTATAGTGGTCGACGTTTGAATTAACAGGGGTGTTTTTTTCTTCTTTTTTCTTGCAATTTGTATTTCAATTTTTTTTCTGTTATTGCCAACTTGAGTAAAAATATCTTAAAAAGAAAATACAATATCAAACAAATATGTGTAAATATTGCATAATAATTTACTCATTTCATTAATAAGAGACCCAAGGCCTCAGGATGCCTCATTGAATCAGCCTCTTGAATCTTCCACTGTTACTCCAATCATGCGCTGCTCCAATGCCACAACAGGACTGACTGCACTTTTTTCCCACTAAGTATAAATATTTATTTACTAGCTTTTTTTTGTATTTATTATCTCTTTTAAAATCAATTAAGACGAGTGGAATTGCTACTTTGCTTGTTTATTTACAGCTTTTTCTATACAAGTTACCAATTAAGAATCACAGTGTATGTATGTCAACCAATGAACTTCTGGGCAATAGGCTTTGTAAGAAAAATTATGACATCTGTCTAACATTCATTGCCAGAGCCACCTCCCCGTTTAATATCCAATCCATGGCATAGAATGCTTCTAGGTGTCTATCCATGCATGTATCCACAAAGCAATCTTCCTTTTTCCAGCTACCATCTGTGTAAAGCACTTTTGCAGAATTCCCTGTCTGTTGAATTTATCGGTAAATTTCAGCAAAGAATGGGGAAAATACTTAGAAGATGAGTTTCAAAGCAAAATCTGAAGGTTTTTTCTTGGCTCCTTCCATGTGACAGTTGGAAAAGAATTGACCTACACTGGGCAAAGCTTCAAAAGGCAATCAAGTCATTGAGAGCTCAGAAACCTACCCATCAGCCCATCTTATCCATGCCAAGTTGATTCCACTCTCAGTTCAGTCGTGTGTGGGTGGAGTTTTCATACTTTCCCCCTTGACGTCAATGGATTTTTTTGGTTGCCATGGTTTCCTCACACATCCCAAAGATTTTCGAGTAGATTCAATTGCCAAAAGGTAGTTGATGGATTGCTAAATAATTCATTGTCATGTGCACCAGCACACAGTGAAAAACTTTGTTGTGCCTGAATTCCAGGGAGGTCAATTTCTACATTGTACAGCAGGTAAGTGCAAGCATTAAAAAAAAATAATGTTACAGTCAAACAGATGTGCAGGGTGTGGTGTCAATGAGAAAATTACATTTAGAGAGTGCAGAGCTGAGTGGCTAAATAAAGAGATGGGAAGGTAGCAGTTTACATCAGAGTCTATAGGAGGTGATGAGAGAGGTTGTAGGATCCTGGCAGTTTGCTAGCTCATGGAAAAAGTGATGCCAATCCCCTATAATGCCCACACTCACTATGCCCCCTATGGTATGTTATGAGTCCAAAGGACCCCAAAACACAGCACCAATAGATATTCACCAAGATAAATGGTTACTTAAACAAAAGTTACTTTTAATTATCTTTAAACATGAAAACAGGATCGAACTTTAACATTTCTCTATTGACTTAACTAACCTAACTTAGCCCCCTTCTAATTCTAAACGCATCTGTATGTAATGTGTGTGTAAGTTCAGAAAAGTTATTTGATTCACCATCTAATCTCACTTCTCATTCCTCAAAGTTCACTGGTTAACTTACTGTGCACAGAATATAACATTTATAAACTTCGCCAGGGTTTGGTTCACCACTCAGGAAGGTTCTTGTCAATTTTCAGAGTCATTTGTTGTTCCAGAACATCCACAACTGATTCTCTTTTCATCAGCCACTCCAGTGTCTTGCTAACGAAACTTGTCCCCTCAGAGTTCTCCAGATGATTACCTCCTTCTTTCAGGTCACCACAGAGTTCCCTTTTTTTTCACTTATTCCAAGTGAAACATTATATAGCCAGTCCTCTCCTCTTGCATGAAACACAAGGACATTGACCAGGCTGAAATAAGATTTCAAAACCCGTCTTCTAAATGGGTTTTTTCCACAAGCTTGCCAGCTTGTCCTGTTCCAGTCCCAGATTCAGTTGCTGGCTGTAACACTGTAGAACTGTTCTCTCTCTCTCTCTCTCTCTCTCTCACACACACTCTCTCAGATATAAAAAGCCTGTTTAACTTTCTCTCCTTGAAAAAAACACAGCTCCAGACAATCTGTGCTCTGACAAGATCTTTCATCTGTTGCCTTTTTGTAAACAACAATCCATTAGTGAAGTCTCTTGGGCACTCTCCAAAGCTCTTGTAAAGGCTGTGGGGCCGATAGGTCCAGCATTAGCAGAGCTCCAGTATTTCAAATTAGATTTGTTTTAAAGTGTTTGTATGTGACCTACTCTAACAAACCTTTCCAAAGTTATCTACCAAAAATATATCTATATACTCTGTCACAGGTACAACAATCAGCTTTACACATTGTGCTCTCATACATGACAATCCACACACACACACACACACACACACACACACACACACACACACACACACACACACACACACACACACACACATGCCCACCCACAAACATGCACACTTGCCCAAGCATACACACGTGCATGCGCGCACTCACACACACCTGCTTTCCAAAACATTCACAGCCCCCATGACCAAACACAGAAAGTGGCAAACCTTCCCAAGTCCATCACAGGCCTCACATCCACTGAAAGCATCCATGCCTCAAGATGGCAGCCATCATCATGAAGGACCCCCATCACCCTAGTCACAAACTCACAGGCAGATGTGACAGAAGTCTGAAGTTCACCTCCTCTTGGGTCAAGCACATTTTTTTATCCAACATCTATCAGATCTCTGTACCCTAACCACAAACTACACCAGGATCTGCAAAATATACTTTTGTACTATTGAATGTTGCTTTTCTTCTTGCACTAACTGTGATTACTTATCTGCCTGTTATTTTGTACTTATAATCCCTTTTTATATCTTGGCATATTGTGGTAATCACATATACATTATTGTTAGTATCTTACGTACCTGTTTGGTTGCCATGTAAGAATTGCAGTGCATCTGTACATTGGACATGCATGCACTTTCATTACTCATGGTTATCCAGTTTATCTCTCCTCCCCACCCATTTTTTTGTCTCTCAACCAGACACTCAATCCATTGGGTTCTCTATCCCCTCTCCTCCCACCCATTCGAATTTGTCCACCATCCCTTCCCTATCTGGTTCCACTCTCACTTTTCATCAAATTCTGTAACGCGCAGTCCTATATTTAATTCACCTCCCAGCCAATCCCCAGCCTTTTCTCCTCCACCCAGCTCCATATAAATTTCCTCACTTGGATCCAAACATTGCTTGCCAACTCCTGTTCCACTCTTCCCTTTACACTCACTCCCCTCTACTCTCTCAGTCCTGGTGCAAGATCTCAACTACCCCTATATTACATCATAGAGCAGCAGTAATTGAAATTCACCAAGACAATGGAATCTTCAAAACAATAATTCTAATTAATAACTATTAATAATCTAACATCTCACTTGAACCTAAACTTAAGCCAACTATGTGTAAAATGTGTGCGTGTGTGTGTGTGTGTGTGTGTGTGTGTGTGTGTGTGTGTGTGTGTGTGTGAGTGTGTGTGTGTGTGTGTGTGTGTGTGTGTGTGGGTGGGTGAATGTGTGTGGGTGAATATGTGTGTGTGTGTGTGTGTGAGAATGTGTGTGTGTGTGAATGTGTGTGGGTGAATGTGTGTGGGTGAATGTGTGTGTGTGTATGTGTGTGTGAATGTGTGTGTGTGTGTGTGTGTGTGTATGTGTGTGTGTGTGTGTGTGTGTGTGTGTGTGTGTGTGTGTGGATTACCCAAACCATCACAGCTCAGGCACAATTCTGAAAAAAGTCATTTTCAAAGTTCAGTTTTAGAAATCTTGTGTTGAAACTAAGGATCTTTTAACTTATGTTCAGAAGAAATTAACACACACAGAGATTACTTCTACAGTGTTACAGTCAGTAGGTGAGACAGATTTCTCAAAACTCATGAATTCTTGTTGAGCTGCTTTCAGAGAAATGTTTCTTCATGCAAATGATTTTTCACAATTCCTTTCTTCCTTGCATAAAGGTTACAGAACTTATGACTTCCATGTTGTTTCCACAAACCCAGGCAAGTGTTAAATGAAAGAACTATCAAAATGGTCATGATCCAAATGCAAGAATTATCTTGTTTTCTTTACTCTGATACAGGTTAGTCAAAAGTGACTATTACAATGGCCACTGCAAATTACAGCTCTCCCCTGTCAAAGAGAAAAAGTAGAAGTGACTGTCTTCCCTGAAGTCACTTTAATTTCACTCTCCAGATGACCTGATAAATTAAAATGCTTTCTTGAAGTGCCTTAATCTCACGACTGGCTTAAGGAATACTGGTTCAGTTTCAATTTCCCCAAAGCCTGAGTCATATGGCAGGTGGTCCCTAATTTTAACAGGTGCCTTCTTTGTGCAAACATTCATTGTTTCAGCCTTTCAATTGAGAATAATAACAATAATTTATGGCTCTGAACTAAATGCCAGGCTATCTCCAAAATGTGGTTATCTATAAGTGTCTTTCCCCGATCCAACCTCAAAATAACTTTAATAAAAAGTAACACATAAAATAAAGATAAAGAATAACAGAAGCCTGCAACATCTCCTTCCAACTGAGAAAATGTTAAGCTTTTAAGAACAAACTTTTTTAACTGAAATCTACAATTTTCATTTTAAATACTATATTCTAATGTTATATCACATAACACAGACAAATATAACACTTTCAGCAACTTTTCAAATTTAACATCTTGAAAGTCAATCAGCAATTACATTATCCTTGCCTTGAATATGAGTTATCATCAAATCGTCTTCTTGTAAAATTAAACTCAGTTTAACAATCATATATTTTATTTTTCATTTTACTCAAAAATACTAAAGGATTATGGTCAGCATAGACAACAATTGGTCCCTGAGCAGTGCAAATGTAAGCATAAAAATGCTGCAAAGCCAGTGCAAGAGACAGTAATTCTTTATCTATAGTAGAATAATTCTTTGATATTCATTGAATTTCTTAGATAATTAAGCCACTGAGTGGTCCATATTATCACAATCATTCTTATGTAATAGCACTGCAACTGTAGTTTGATGACCAGCATCAACTGCTAAAGAAAATGCCTTGTCAAAGTAAAGTGACATAAGGACAGGTTTGTGAGATAAAATGGCTTTCATTGTATCAAATGCTTCCTGACAAATGGTTGTCCAAATAAACTTTTCCCTCTTTTTCAAAAAGTTACTCAAAGGAAGGGCAATATCAGCAAATATTTTACAGAACTTTCTAAAATAGCCTACCATTCCTCCTAACAGCTTTCTTACCCATGGGAATGGTTGTGACAGAGTATATAGATATGTTTTTAGGAGATAAACTGGGAAAGATTTGTTAGTGTAGGTCACATACAAATACTTTAAAACAGATCTGATTTGAAATACTGGAGCTCTGCTAATGCTAAATATATTGGCGTCATAGCTTTTGCAAGAGCTTTAGAAAGTGCTCAAGAGTCTTCACTAATGGATTGTTGTTTACAAAAAGGCAACAGATGAAATAGCTTGTCAGAGCCACAGACAGTCTGTAGGGGAACTTCCTGTTCTAAGAGGCAATGTAGTTTTGCAAGCAGAGAGAGTCAAACAGTCTTTTTCTCTCTGAGGGAGAGAGATAGACACACACACACAGAGATTACTTCTACAGTGTTACAGTCAGCAACAACAACTAGGACTGGAACAGGACAAGCTAGCAAGTTTATGGAAAAACCCCATTTGGAAGACGGGTTGTAAGTGCTTTGTTCAGCCTGGTCAAAATCCTTGTGGTTCATGCAAGAGGAGAGGACTGGCTGTCTAATGTTTCACTTGGAATAAGTGAAACAAAAAGGAACTCTGTGAGACCTGAAAGAAAGAGGCTATCATTTGGAGAACCCTGAGGGGACAACTTTCTTCGCCAAGACACTGAAGTGGCTGGGTGTCCAGCGTACAACAAATCTCTCTCTGAAAACCGACAAGAACCTTCCTGAGTGGTAGCCACTTACCTTTCAAGCACCAAAGCCTGGTGAACTTTATAAATGTTAAATTCTGTGCACAGTATAAGGATTGCCTGCAACCAGTGAACTTGGAGGAATGAGAAGTGAAATTGGTCTGTGAATCAAAGAACATTTCTGAACTTACACATACATTACATACACGTGCACTTAGAATTAGAAGGAGGTTAAGTTGGGTTAGTTAAGTCAATAATGATAAGTTAAAGTGTGATTCTGTTATCATGTTTAAAGATAATTAAAAACAACCTTTGTTTAAGTAACAATTTGTCTTGGTGAATATCTATTGCTGCTGTGTTTTGGGGTCCTCTGGGCTCATAAAATGGTAAACTCAGAAATCATCTGAAATTTATCCTGAACAGGCGCTAATTTTCCTTGACCAATAGCATAACCAAGATAAGTCACAGTAAATATATGTGCTTCCCAGATGTAATTCCTTGTAGCCTAACCATCAATATTAGCATCCATATGCTCTAACTCGTGCATCACATAATTGATCATTCTTTGGAATGTTCCTGGAGCATTCTTCATTCCAAATGTTAGAATATGGAATCCATATAAACCTGACAGGGTCACAAATGGAGAAATCTCCCTACCTCTCTCTGTTAAGGGAATATACTAGTAACCTTTTAATAAGTTCATCTTCATAAAACAACAGCCTTTCCAACCTTATCCATACAATCATCCACCATAGGGATAGGATAAGCACCTGTCTTTGTTACCACATTAACTTTCCTATAATAAGTGCAAAATCAAATTGTCCCATCTGTTTTAGGCACCAGGAAACAGGGGTAGAACGTCATTCTTGAACATGTATTCAATCTCCTAATCTACCAGTTTACACTTTTCAACATTCATTCGATAGGGATGTTGTCTGATAGGTTTTGTATTCCCAACATCATGACAAGCTATTGAAATTCTCTTAGGCAGAACTGGAAAGAAGTCCCTAAATTTTAAAATTAACTGTTTCATTTGTTCCTTTCCATGGGGATGAAGATGAGCCAATTTATCGTCCAAATTCTGCAAAAAACTCAAATTAGACAGGCAAGTGGGACCATGTTTTGTTTGAAGTGACCCTCGCAAGGGCCAGCTTCTGCTGCCCTCATGATCCCTAATCTCCTCATGTTTATCAACTGCCAACACCTCTGGAGAAGTCCTGCTTCTTGCTAAATATCTGGGCCACAAGGTCAGGAGGGAGTGTGTCTTCCACAAAATCCAAATTCTCAAAATAAAATCTTGACATGTTGACATGACATCTCTGCATTTTACATCTCCCATCAGGTGTTTCAACTATGTAGATTACTTCATTTACCTTAGACTAGTGGTTCTCAACCTTTTTTCTTTCCACTCTCATCCCACATTAATTAATCCTTGTACCATCGGTGCCCTGTGATTAGTCAGGGATTGCTTAAGGTGGGATGTGGGTGGGAAGAGAAGGTTGAGAATCACTGCTCTAAACCCAATTGTTACTGAAATATTTTGCTTGAGAAAAATTGACATTGGCCCATTTCCTTTGGAGTTATGAAAGCATGCACATAACGAGTCAATGAGGTACCATCAAAGTTTTCAAACTTCAACTTTCCATCACATGCCACCTTAAGCAATCCCTTATTTATGTGCCATAGGTGCTCTGTAAGGGATTGCTTAACCTTTGGGTGGAAAGAAACAGTTTGGAAACCACTGTTTCAATCATACCTCATGGACTCGTTATGTGTGCGGCTTCAGAACTCCAAAGAAAATGGTCCAATGACAATTTTTCTCCAGCAAAATATTTCAGTAACAATTGGGTCTGGAGCAATGATTCTCAACCTTCCCTTCCCATTCACATCCCACCTTAAGCAATCCTTTACTAATCACAGAGCACTGATGGCATAGGGATTACTTAAAGTGGTATGTGAATGGAAAGAAAAAGGTTGAGAACCATTGGCTTAGACTCTATCTCATTCAAGCCTGAAGATTTTGCCCTAAGAGGATTGGAATTTGTTGGAAAAAGAATTAACACTTTATCCCCGGTTTAAAAATTTTCTTTCTTTTTCAATAATTTTATTAAAATTGAAATTTCACATCCAAAAATACAGATATATATTAAAATTCAAAAGGATACATTACACTTAAATCAAATCATTTCATCCAATGTACTCCACATTTTAATCAAACACATTATATTGTATAGATATGTTATTATTTTATTATATAAATAGAAGGAAAATCCAAATTCACCACCAAGAAAGAAGCAGTTTGGCCAAAAAAAAGAAAGGGATGATAGAATTCTTATCAGATGGTAAAGTTGTCTCTGCAATGAAGTTAACAGTCATTGATGAGATAAAGACAGATTCTGACATATATCCAGCTTGTACAGAAACACAGAATATGGCTAAAAGGCTTGCCAATGAAGATGGTACTATCCAGACTGATTTAGAAGGGACATGATAGTGCTCAACAGCAGTCAGGTTGTAATGACTTGCCAGAGCTCTGGTGTTAAACCTGAGAGTAAGGATTTGTCATTATCTAGAAAGGAATTTCTAGAGAAATTCTTTCTCTCTTCAAAAAAGATCAAAAGTAAATCAAAATGGATCCCGACTGTGCTTGTAAATTTACATTCAAATGAGAAATTGATCATCTAATCTTCTCTAGCTTTAAACATGACATGACATCACCAAACCATCGAGCACGATTAGGTGGAGTAACGCCCCTCCATCTGAGCAACACCGCCCACCTATCCATAATAGAATAAAAGCTAATACATGTAGCTTAGATCTCATCACCATTATGTCGCTCTTTCCAACAATACCAAATAAAGCAGTTAAGGGATTTGGTTTAAAATTGACTTTAAAAAGTGCAGAGAAAGTTTGAAATACTTCAATCCAACATTTCTTAAGAATCTGGCATGTCCAAAACATAGGAATTAATGAAGCATCTCCATTGTTGTATTTATCACAGTGAGGAAATACATCCACATAAAAACGAGAGAGTTTGGCTTTCGACATGTGAGCCCTATGGACTTCTTTAATTGTAGGAGAGAGTGGCGGGCACATAAAGAAGAAGCATATTTAACTGAAAGTTGTCCAAAGGAAACGAGATTCCCCTCAACAAATAAATCTTGAAGACATTTTATGCATAATCTATACAATTCTTTAAAAATTCTCACCTAGTTTTTTTAATCATACCAGATTTTCATTTTCTCTTGAGTCGTTTTCAAATTCTCTTCAGTTATTTTACAGACTTTCTGCAAACAAATTTCAAACTTTGATACATAATCTAACAAATTCAACTGCACATCCTCATTAAGCCATTATTCTTTCAACAACATTAAGATCCTCTAACTTGATATCCAACTACCAGCTCAAAAGGACTTAAGCCTAATAATTATTGTACAGACTCCCTTACTGCAAACAAAAGCAAATGGACACCCTCATCCCAGTCCTTCTCATTCTCACAATAGGTCATACTGGTTTTTAGGGTTGAATGGAACCTCTCCAAGGATCTTTAAGATTCTGGATAATATGCACATGATGTGATCTGTTTAGCTCCTAATTTTGAAACTATCTGCTGAAACAGTCCCGTCATAAAATTACTCCTCTGATCTGATTGTATCTCTTTAGGCAAACCAACTTTAGGCAAAAACTTCTCAAGAGCTCGCACCACAGATTTAGCTTTAATATTTTTAAGTGGTATTGTTCCTGGAAACCTAAGAGGATTGTACATATGACAGCAAATACTGATTCCCACTTTTCATCTTGGGAAATGGGCCAACACAATCCACAACAACTTTAAAAAAGTGTTCAGCAAAAGCAGGAATAGGTTTTAAAGGAACCACTGAGGGACAAAAATGAGGTTTCCTTGCAACCTGACAAGTGTGAGAGGTCTGGGAAAATATCCCAACATCTTTTAAACTAGGCCAATAAAATAGTTTCATAATCTTATAGAAAATTTTCTTTATACCAAGATGGCCACCTAAGGGCGTGCTATGGACCAAGGTTAAAATGGCATCCCTATAGTCTTTAAGAACTACAAACAGGTGAACAACTGCCCATTCTTCATTGGCAGAATTATCAGGAGGTCTCCACTTCCTCGTCAAAACACATTCCTTGACCAGCACTTCCTTAATTTAATCAGCAAAGAGAGCCTTATCTCACATTTCAATAAGATCAGGACCTCTGCTCGGCTGCTCCAGAAATTCCTTTCTAGATAATGACAAATCCTTACTCTCAGGCTTAACACTAGAGCTCTGGCAAGTCATTGCAACATGATTGTGTTGTACACTATCACGGACTCCTGCCCCTTCTAAGTCGGTCTGTATAGTACCATCTTCATTGGCAAGCCTTTAAGCCATAGTCCACATTTCTGCACAAGCTGGATATATGTCAGAATCTGCCTTTATCTTATCAATGACTGGGTTATCTGTTAACTTCACTGCGGGGACAATTTTACCCTCTGCGAGATAATTTCCTAATAACAACAAAATCCTGTCCACAGGTAAAATTGATCTGATCCCCATCATAACAGGTCTATTAACTATTCTGATTTCAACATTATCTTGTACAGAGATATCTCCGAATCCACCCCCCCCCCCATTCAAATACCTTCCTAATTTTACCAGCAAGTCCAGAATCCTTTTTATTTCAATGTGTTTCATCTACTTGCTGCTACCTCTCAATCATAGAACAATCTGCTATCATGTGACCAGGTTTCTTACAATAGTGGCAAAGTGGACCCAAAAGTTTTTCCCTTCCTTTCTTTCCTTCTTCTTCCCCCTAGTACTACTTCCCCATTTATTTTCTAACTTACTTGGATATTCCATATTACCCTTTTGGAAAGTTATATTTGATAACAAATTTAACCTTGTGGGTTAAAACATACTCATCTGCTAATTTAGCAGAATCCTGCCAGGTTTCCACTCCCTTTTAACCCAAATATGCTTTATGCCATTATGAACACACCTTTTAATTTTAATTTTCTCAACTAACACCAACTCTTTAGTCTGTTATAGTCAATATTTATCTCTTTTGATGTGCACTATCGATCAAAGCACACAGCTTTGTCATATACAACGTCCATATATGATTGGGTCACCAATTTTCTCAAATTCCTGAATTTTTGTCTATACGCTCTGGAACCAATTCATAAGCTTTAAGCTCAGCTTGCTTTATAATATCATAATTCGCGTCTTGTTGGATATAAAGGGCAGAGTAAGCCTATTTAGCCTTGTCTTTAATTATGCTCTGTAACATGAAGGACCAATGGTCTCTTGGCCATTTTAAACTCTCAGCAACTTTCTCAAAATGCTGAAAGCATTTATCAATGGAGGAACTAATTTCATTTCCCTACTAGTCATAAAACTCTCACAAGCTCTGAAGTAGAAGTAATGAAGGTTGACCTAGTCCCTGTTGATTCTGAAGATTAACTCCACTACATTTAGAAGCCTGTTGGAAATGAAGTGGTCAAGCAAGGCACAAAAAACTTAAGCTTTAAAAAATCTAATTATTTCCTGCTTTTATCCAAGGAAATTAGTTTATTTTACAGCATTGGAGTTTTTGTGTGCTTTTTTTCAATTACTCAAGATTCCTTTACTGCCAGGTGTAATATTACATGAAATTGATTTTAGTCTGCCGGAAGGCAGACAAAGATTCGCTATCAGCAGAAATTGCTCAGTGCCTCTTAGAGTCAGGAATAGAGTCACTGAGACCACGGAATCACCTCCAGCTCTCCCGCTGCCCCACAGGCTTCAGTCCAAACCACCCATCAGCAGCCCAGATTCAAAGTTCCGACACGATCAGGAAGCCTTTTGCACCTTTTGACATCCTCTCGCATTCCCAGTTCTGACACCTGGTACCCCTTCGGCCAGTCTCGGGACAGTCTCCAGCAGCCCTCACTGGCCCGCCGCCATAGTCATCATCCCGTAGGGTCATCTGCTCAACAAATCTGGCAGCATCTGTGGAGTGCAGGAGAATATTTCTGATTAATAATCTTCAGAAATTGGAAGAAGTCAGATAGGTTTAAACTTGCAGAGAAAGAGGAAGGATGCAGAGGATGAAAATAAGGGAAAAGGATTTAGCAAGGAGTTTCCACATTCTCCCCGTGTCCATGGGGTTTCCTCTCTGTGCTCTCGATTCCTCCCATGTTCCAAACACTTCTGGGTCGGTATATTAATTAGTCAGATGGGTGTAATCAGGCTGCGCAGACTTATGAACCAGAAGGATCTGTTTTTCTGGTCTGTATCTGTATGGTGATACAATCACCGAACTGTCTGTGACTGCCTGCGCCTGTCTGCATTCCTACCTGCCTGCTGCAGGGGGTGCCCACTGTACCGGCAGGGAGGGAACCTGGGAGGCTGGCTCCACCAACACCCTGCCAATCACTGGCCCCATATAAAGGTTCACACTGGCCCTTGTGTAGACAGTGGAGCACATGCAGCCAGAAGGGAAGCTGAACCTCGTATGCAGGTTTTAAGCTAATTAAAGCCTGTAGTACAGCCTTCATAGTTTGAGCTTGTTTGTTCACACTGCAGCGCACCGCAATCTCTAAATTAAAAAAAAATGGTCCAAAGACAGGAAAACAGTGGGCTGACAGGTCTGTTTGCATGCAATATCTCTCTCTGACTCCAGGACTTTTCCTCCTACGTGAGGTGCCAGTTTAAATGCAAACATAAGCCTTTGGACGGATCAGATGTTAACTGCAGGGAGGCAACTTCACGGTCACCAATCGAGTTACCTAAAATGCTGTGGCCTGTTTCAAGAATTCACTCTGTCAGATGGCGTCAGTTTGTGTAAACATCACGCAATTGCCACTTAAGTTGAAACCAAGCTTTGTGACCCACAGCTATGGTCTGTCTGATTCTTCTGTAAATAGAAGATTAGAGGCTATTTAATATCAATATTGAATGTAAAATAAGCTGGCCTTTCCTGATTATCAATGATTTCTATGTACCCTGTGACCATCATTCTCTCTCTTTCTCTCTCTCTCTCTCTCTCTCTCTCTCCCTCCCCCCTCCCTCCCTCTAACAAGTGCGATCAAATTTCATGACAGAATTACTGTGCAGATGTTCAACAGGAAATTGTTGGTTTTTGAAAAGGAAGTTGGTAAATTCCTGTATCTGAATGGTTTCTGGTTTTCAAAAAAAGAGATGAGTAAATTTGAAAAAGGTGGGCTGGTCTTTGCTTGAACCCAAGGGTTACTATGGTTTAAAAAGGTAGGTATGGTCAGTGGCAGGGCTTCATGTGGTTGGAGATGAAAGTCTGGAAGGTTTTTCCTCTTGTCTGCCACAGTGGGGTAAGCTAAATGTCAGAGAAAATAGTCTCAGGTTAAGATGGCATGTTCGTTATTGTGTACTTAATAACGAATCAAGTCGGTGGGTGAGGTAAACCTTTACTGAACACAACCAAACATGATAAACAGGGTAGGGAGAGAGAACCCACTCAATTTAGATGGAAGCTGCCTTTATGGGGGTTGAGCAGCAGGTTTATCTTCTGTGCCCAATTGAGCACCTTCCTTAGCTTGGCATCTTGCTCTTTTAGTGTCCTGCCACCTACTAGTACGTCATCGACTATGATGGAACAGGGTCCCTTTCAATGGCTTCCGGGCCCGCCAAATTTAACAGAATGTACGCCTTGGTATGGGGAGGCTTGTTGCCAAGTGCTGCCGGTATGAATGTCATAGTCCTGTTCAAAGATACGCCAGTTTTCTGCCACATTTACATAAAACACAAGTGGGTCGGGCCGCCTGAATCCATCCGCCATTATGCCGACTGGTTGCAATTGATTGGAAGAATTTGGGCTCCTGATCCCACTTCCGACATCATGTTCGTCATCGTGCACTCAATAACGAGTCAAGTCGGTGGTTGAGGTGACTTTACTGAACACAACCAAACATGATAAACAGGGTAGAGAGATAGAGAGCCCACAGTGTGGCGTCTGCTCTCTGCTAGTACTCGATCGAACTAACACGTCCTCACCGTACTCGCACATGCGCAGCGTGCATTTATGCCACATTCCACCCATTGATAATTGTACAGACTTTATCCCATCTGCTTGTTGGAACTCCTTGAGTTGGTCAATTTAGTCATGGAGCTCTACAGAATGGCTCTTTCACCTAATTATTCTATATTGCCTAAGCTAGTCCCATTTGCTTGCATTTGACCCATATCCTTCAAAACCATTCCTGTCCATGTACTTGTCCCTAAGTGCTTTGAACTTTGCAATTGGCCCTGTCTCCACCGTGTATTCTTGATGAAATGGTTTATTGAGTTTATTGGATTTGTGCAAAGTCATGGTGTATAGGTGTGCAAGTTTGTGTGGGTGGGTGTATGTGTGCACACACGTGTGCACTTTTGTGTGTGTGCATGCGTGCATGTATGTATGTGTGTGCATGCATATGTGTTCATGTGCTTGTGTGTTTGTTAGTATGTCAATGTGTGCATGCATGTGTGCACTTTTGTGTATGTGTACACGTATGTATGTGTAAGCATATGTGTGCATGCACATGTGTGTAAATGCATGTCTATGCTTGTGTGTTTGTATGTGTGTGTGGGTGGGGGGATGTGTGAGAGAGAGGGAGAGAGAGAGACTATTAGTCACTGTATAATCAGCTCTTGCTGCTTTGTGCAGGTTGATTTTCTCTTCAGGAGCTCCTTGCTGTAGGTTTGGCTTCACTGCTGAGAGGAGGGAGCTAAACCATGCACCTTATTGTGGCCGAAACTGACTTCAGCCGCACTCCGTGATAGGGTGGGACCAGGCAGTTCTGCCAACACCAGGGGAGACACTAATGTTGGACAAGACCACGTGTTCCTTGTAACCAGGGTAACCTCGTGTCCTGGACAGCTAGCTCAGTTCCGGTCTCACAGGTGCTGTGCTTCCAGGATTTTCAAGTTCAAGTACATCTGACTGTATGTACACAACCTGACGAAACAGCATTTCTCTGGTCCACAGTTAAAATAATTATACATAAATATATTGGAATGATTTACTTGGTTTCTGAATACTGTTCATCAATCTCACAGCCTGCAGACAGAAATGGGACAGTCCCCATTTTGAAGCTCCTGCATCTCCTTCCTGATGGCAGTGGGTCAAGGATGGGAAGGGTCCATCCATCTTTAGGCTTGCAGTGTTTTTCCATTTATGTTTCCAAATTCGAGGTTGCAGAATATAGAGGAAGGGGGTTGGTGGTGGCTAAAACCACATCCAAAGCAGCGTTGAGAAATAATTTATCAATAATGAAAGAACACATCTCCAAAACTCCCTTCTCAATGGCAGAAACTGTTGTGTAGCTCAGTATTGCAAAAGCCAAAGAAAATCAGTTATTCTGGTGCAATTCCTTTGCATCAGAAACCACAGGTTCAAGGTCAAGTCAAAATCCGTCAGCATGGACCCACATCCTTCACGCAACAAGACGACAAAGAATTGCTAGAGGAATTCAGCCAGTCTTTCAGCGTCCATGAGAGACAGAGATAGACAAAGACGACTGGGTCTGAGCCTTCTTCCAGGGATAAGCAGAATGAATGAAAACAGGAAATCTCAGAATAGAGGCAGTGCCGGTGGGGGAAGGAATCTAGACCAACAAAGGTGCTAATTAGATATGATAAGAGGAGGAGAGAATCAGAATCAGAATTTATTGTCATGAACAAGTCATGAAATTTGGTGTTTTGCGGCAGCGTCACAGGGTAAATATTCATATTATAACCATCTTACGACATTACTATAAAAAAAATAAAAATCATTGTGCATGAAAAGTAAGACAGTATCTCTGGTTCATCGATTATTCAGGAATCAGATCTCAGCGGGGAAGAAGCTGCCCTTGTGCTGTAGAATGCTCGTCTTTAGGCTCCTGTCCCTTTTTTCTCGATGGTAGCAGTGAAGAGCACATGGCCTGGGTGGTGGGGGTCTTTGAGGATAGAGGCTGCTTTTTTAAGACACCACCTCATGTAGATGTCCTTGATGGAGTGAAGTCTGGTGTCTGATGTCACAGGCTGAGTTAACAGCCCTCTGAAGTTTATTCTTGGGCTGAACATTGGCACCTATATACCAGCTAATGAAGCAACCAGCCAGAATGCTCTCCACGACACACATGTAGAGTCCTCAGTGACTATACCCAATCTCTTCAGAGACCTCACAAAGTATAGCCACTGGTGAGCCTTCTTTGTAATTGCATCAATGTGGAGGCTCCAGGACAGTTCCTTGAAGATGATTACACCCAAGAACATGAAGTTCTTGACCCTCTCCATGACTGAGCCCTTGATGAAGATTGGGCCTTGGTTTTGCTGACTGTGGTGGTACACCACCGGCATACCGGCAAACTCTGTACCTGCAGGAGTGTAAGGGGACAGGACAACACCTGGCCGGCTGTCAATCAGTCGGCCTGAATGGATCAAACCCCACCCTGTCGGGTGTCAATCACCCTCCGGGATATAAGCCTGCACCAGCCTCCTGAGGCCTCACATCGAGTTGCTGCAGCTACAGCCAGCCTGGCTCTGTGGAAGTCTTTGTGGATTAAAACCTGTTGTACAGTCTTTACTTTGTGTGTGTCTGATTCTGTCTAACAGCACACCACACTGACGTTGAATGCAAGGTTGTTGTCATTACACCATTCAACAAGCTAATCTATTTCCCTCCTGTATGCTTCCTTAAGGCCGTATGTGATTCTGTTGACAACTGTGGTGTCATCTGCAAACTTGTAGATTCCATTGGAATTGTGTCTGGCCACACTGTCATGGGTATATAACAAGTAGAGAAGTGGCTAAACACATAACCTTGGAGTGTGCCTGTGTTGATAATCAGTGATGAGGAGATATTGTTTCCAATTCGTACTGACTGATCTTCCGATGAGAAAGTCAAGGATCCAGTTGCAGAGTTGGGTACAGAGGTCTAGAGGAGCTAATTTCTAAGGAGATAGCATATAAACATATAACAGTTTATGGCATGGAAACCAGTCATCTCAGCCCTACAAGTCCACACCGGTTCACTTAAACAACTCCGCTAACTCCCCCACCTATCCTCCACCCATAACCCTCCAACCCCCTCCTATCGATCCATATATCCAGCCTCCTCTTAAATGAAAGAATTGACTCTGCCTCAACTATTTCCTCCGGAAGATTATTCCATTCAGCCACCACTCTCTGAGTGAAGAAGCATCTTCTAATGTTTCTCCTAAGATTTTGCCCCCTTACCCTCAACTTGTGTCCTCTTGTTTCAACCTCCCCCTGCTCTCAGGGGGAAGAGTCTACTTGCATCTAGTCTATCTATTCCCTTCATAATTTTAAACACCTCTATCAAATCCCCTCTCAACAGTCTCTGTTCCAATGAATAAAGTCCTAACCTCTTGAATCTTTCTCTGTACTCTAGGTATTTTAATCCAGACAACAACCTTGTAAATCTTCTCTGCACCCTCTCCACCTTATCAATATCCTTTATATAATTAGGAGACCAGAGCTGAACACAATACTCCAAACCTGGCCTCACCAACGCCTTAAACAATTGCAGCATCACTTCCCAGCTCCTAAATCAATACATAGAAGAGCTGACTAGAGATGGGACAGTATTGGATCTCCTATTAGGGAATGAGATAAGTCAGGTGACAAAGGTTTGTGATGGGGAACCCTTTGGGTCTCATGATCAAAATACAATTAGTTTTAGGTTAATAATGGAGAAAGATAGGGCTGGGCCTAAGGTTGAGATTCTTGATTGGAATAAGGCAAATTTTGAGGAGATGCAAAAGGATTTAGAAGGCATGGATTGGATCATTTATTTTCTGGGAAGGATGTAACAGATAAATAGAAGATATTCAAAGGGGATATTTTGAGAGTACAGAGTTGGTCTGTCCCTGTGTGGATTAAAGGAAAGGTTAAAAAATATAGGGTGCCTTGACTTTCACGGGATATTGGGAATTTGGTTCAGGAAGAGGGACGTGTACAAACAGGGAATAGATTAAGTACTTGAGTGGAAAAGAAATATTAAGGAAGTAATTAGAAAGACTAAAAGGTAAAAATAAATCCAAAGTGTTTCTACAGGTATGTTAAAAGTAAAAGAATAGTGAGGGATAAAATTGGTCCCCTTGAGGATCAGAGGGGTCGGCTATGTGAGGAGTCAAAAAAGATGGGTGAAATTTTAAAATGATTTTTTTTCTTCAAGATTCACTAAGGAAAGGAATACTGAGGCAGGTGAAGTCAGGAAATCTGGTAGTGAGGTCATGGATAATATACAGATTAATGAGGTGGTATTGGCTATATTGTAAAAAGATCAAGGTGGATAAATCTCCAGGTCCTGACAAGATATTCCCTAGGACCTGAAGGAAGTTAGTGAACAAATAGTGGGGGCTCTGAAAGAAATATCTAAAGTGTCATTGGCCAAAGGGGAGGTGCCAGAGGATTGGAGGGTAGCTCATGTTGCTCCGCTGTTTAAAGAAGGCTGCTAAAGTAAACCTGGTAATTATTGGCCTGTGAGTCTGATGTCAGAGGTGAGTAAATTAATGGAGAGTTTTCTTAGAGATGGTATATACAATTATTTGGTAAGACAGGGATTGATTAGAAGTAGTCAACATGGTTTTGTACATGGTAGATCATGTCTAACAAATCTTAAATGGAGCTTTTTGAGGAGGTTACTAAAAAGGTTGATGAGGGGAAGGCTGTGGATGTTGTCTATATGGACTTTAGTAAGGCCTTTGATTGGGTTCTGCATAAGAGATTAGTTAGGACGGTTCAAGCATTAAGTATTAATATTGAAGTAGTGAAATGGAGATGTCAGAGAGTAGTTGCGGAAAATTGTTTGTCAAATTGGAGGCCGGTGATGAGTGGAGTGCCTCAGGGATCAGTACTGGGTCCACTGGTGTTGGTCATATTATTAGTGATCCAGAGGACAGGGTGGCAAATTGAATTAATAAGAATGCAGATGATACGAAGATTGGTGGTGTTGTGGACAGTGAAGAAGATTATCAAAGCTTGCAGTGGGATATTGGCCAGTTAGAAGAGTGGGCTGAAAGATGGCAGATAGAGTCTAATACTGATAAATGTGAGGTGCTACATTTTGGTCGGACTAATCAAAATAGGGCATACTCGTTAAATGTAGACAATTGAGGAGTGCAGTGGAACAAAGGGATTTAGGAGCCGTGGTACATAATTCTCAAAGTTGAATCACATGTGGATGGGGTGGTGAAGAAGGTATTTAGTATGTTGGCTTTTATAAATCAGAGTATAGAACACATGAGTTGGGATGTTATGTTGAAATTCTCTGAGGCATTAGTGAGGCCAAATTAGGAATATTGTGGGGAGTTTTGGTCGCCAAATTAGAGGAAGGATATAAACAGTATAGAGAGAGGGCAGAGGAGGTTTACAAGAATGTTGCCAGGGTTTCAGGGTTTGAGTTTCAGGGAAAGGTTGAGCAGGCTGGGACTTTAATCGCTGGACCGTAGAAGGTTGAGGGGTGATTTGATAGAGGTATTCAAAATTATAAGGGGAACAGATAGAGTCAATGTGGACAGGCTTTTTCCATCGAGTTGCAGGCAGGAATGTTTAGGGGAGATGTCAGAGGTACGATGTTTCCACTCAGAAGGTGGTGATTGCATTTCCAGGGTTGGTGGACCATCAGGGACATTTAAAAAGACTTTTATATAAGCACATAGATGCAGGAAATAATGAAGGGTTAAGGATGTGAGGTGGAGAAGGGTTAGATTGTTGAGTAGGTTTATACAACACTGGGACTGAAATGTTCTATGCTCTAAAGCAGTGGTTGAGAACCACTGTTTTAATCATCCCTAATTGACTCGTTATGTGCATGGTTTCAGAACTCCAAAGGAAATGGGCCAATGGTAATTTTTCTCAAGCAAAATATTTCAGTACAATTGGGTCTGGAGCAGTGATTCTCAACCCTTCCCTTCCCACTCACATCCCACCTTAAGCAATCCCTTCCTAATCACAGAGCACCGATGGCACTGGGATTGTTAAAGTGGGAGGTGGGTGGAACGAAAAAGGTTGAGAACCATTGACATAACTAAACTGATAGATAACAAACAGTGTGAAAAAAAAATTTTTGACCAACATTAAAACATAGCAAAGATAAAAAATGGAATATAAAATTAAGATTGATGTTATATAAAATATACAGTGAACCCCCCACCCCATCTGTGGCTTCACTTTCTGCAGTTTCTGTTACCTGCGGTCCAAAAATATTAGATGGAAAATTCCAGAAATGAACAGTTCATAAATTTTAAATAATGCGCCATTCTGAGTAGTGTGATGAAATCTCATGCCATCCTGCCTGGGGCGTGAATCACCCCTTCGTCCACCATATCTATGCTGTATACACTACCCGCCCATTAGTCAGTTAGGAGTCGCCTCGGTTATCAGATCGACTGTCGCGATATCACGGTGCTTGTGTTCAAGTAACCCTTTTTTTAAAATATTCTTATCGTTGGTCTATTTTATTATTAGTTATTGTTGCTAATCTCTTACTGTTGCCTAATTTATAAAGTAAACTTCATCATAGTGTAGCCGCAGGCTATCCCAAAGAAAGTCACACACCCACACGTATAGTCAGGTTAAGCTGTGTTTTATTGGGGGCTCAGGCCTGACTTTCATACCTCTCATATTCCCGCCATTTCCCCTTTTTACTGACAACAACCCGCACAACAAAAGCATAACAATCCCTTCTTCCCCGTGTGCTGTCCCTGTCCATTGGCTGTGCAGTGGGGGCCAGAGCCATTTTGTTATGGCATGCCCTTAAGCTGCCCTTGGCATTCATCCGCCAGTTCGCTGGTTAGGGCCATCGCCGCCGCATGGTCTGCTGGCTTTTAGGTGCGCTCGCCACTTGGAGCACTGGTTTGATTGACACGGTGGCAGGCCGCCACATGACCCGTCACCCCCAGCACCAGTGATATTGTCCTTGGTGCCCGGAGCAGAGTCTCTGCAGGCTTTGGTGGCCTTCCTCTTTTGCATGGTGCTGGTGTCTCGACTGGGCGCACCGGTCCAGGCATGCCGGCTTTAGTCTGTCCATGGTGAAAACCTCTGTCTTGCCTCCGACCTCCAGCTTGAATGTAGTTCTATTGTTACATATGACTCGGAACGGGCCTTCGTAAGGTCTCTGCTGCGGTAGTCGATGCCAATCCCTGTGAATGAAATTGTACTCACAGTCTGGTACATCCTTGGGTATGCTTGTCCTTGCATGTCCGTGCCTGGACATTGGAGTCGGGGCCAGATTGCTGACTCTTTCCCTCAGTGTGCGGAGGAGAGCTGCCACGTTGTCCAGCCGCCTGTCTGGAGGCCGTACAAATTTCCCCGGGACCACCAGTGGAGCTCCAAAGACGAGCTCAGCTGAAGAGGCATTGGGTATCATGCAGATACCCAACAGCACCCATGGTAGCTCATCTACCCAATTAGGTCCTTGGAGTCTGGTCATTGAGTCGCCTTGAGATGCCTGTGGAAGCGCTTCACCAATCCACTGGGCTGTGAGGAGTAAAGCAGTTGTGTGAGGCAGCTGCCTGCCCACAGGCTGGAGGTAAACTGGGCCCCGCTGTCAGATGTGATGTGGGACAGTAACCCGAACCGTGCCACCCAGGACGAGATGAGAGCCCTGGATCACAAGGTTGTGGACGTGTCTGTCAGAGGGACTGCTAAGGCAGCAAGCATGAGGGGAGGAGGGAATAGAGAGGGAAGAGGGCGGAGAGCTGAGCGAAAGAAGATAAAGGGAAGGGAGGGAGAACGGAAAGTAGGTTAGCAGATACCGTAGAAGTCGATGTTAATGCCTTCCAGCTGGAGAGTCCCCAGACCATAAATCAGGTGTTATTCCTCCAATTTAAGCGTGGTCTTGATGGGATAGTACATGAGGCCATAGACAGACATGTGAGCATGGGAGTGGGATGCAGAATTAAAATAGTTGGAGTGACAGAATGGATTAATAAGATTATGATAAAATATATCTTAAAAATGTATAGATTGTGGGGGTTTGGTTTAAGTATTAGGTTGGGGACACCACAAACATACATCTCAATAGCAATTCTCAAAAGAGATCTCATTTAAAATGCAAGACCTATGCCTATAAGGTGGAGCCTTCATGTCTGCCACTAGGCCCTTTCATGCAGTCAAAGAGCCCATGTGTAAAGGTAAAGATTCTCAGCCTTTATTTCTGGAGACTTACGTCCATGAATGTGCCCTGACAGGCTCCAAAGTGCCGACTGCAATCCCTCTCGGAGGAATGGTCAGCGCTCCGCCACCTAGCATGAATTAAATTCCACTGCAAGCAGCTGGCTAGGGTGGGCAGATGATGTCATGGTGTTGCTGTCAGCCCGTGACCCATCTCATTGTTCTCTCTCCCATTTGCTCACCACTCTCCAACCAAGACCCCAGAAGGGTCTGGCAGGGCAGTGGGAGCCAGGCCATCATGGGGCGGCCAGGGCAGGCTGTGTACAGCCCCGTCGGCCACTCCAGCCACCTCACCAGGCTGCTTTGGCCTTCAGGGCCACTCGTCAGCAGCAGCACCTAAATACGCGGCAGAAAAATGACCATCTACCCGACCCATAATCCCCCACGCAGCTGGAACCGTTCTGAGAAACGCAGAGGAGTTTCAGCTGCGTGGGGGGGGCGATTATGGGTAACAAAGTTGGCCATTGCTTGGCGCATATGTATGGCATCATGGCACCAGTAGCCGCGCCTCCTGACACTGCCTCCATTCCCTCCAGCTGCCTCCAGGCTGAAAGGGGAGATCAGAGAAGGCTTTTCCGGGGCTGCATGAGAAGATAAGAAGTACCTTTTACAGTTAGGCTTTTAGCCAGCCTCCAAGTGGCAGACAACTATGGAAAGGCCCAGTGTCTTTACACTGACTTTGAAGAGTGTGCCTATGAAGACTTCACAAGTAGGTGTTAATTGGACTGGTGTTGCTCTTGGTTTCTTGTGTCCTCTGGGCTCGTATGTGGCTGAACCGCTCCCGGACATGTTTGAAATCTTGTATGGGTGCTCTGGTGTGCCTTTGTACCTTGGAAATCTGGTAATGGGTGCAGGTTCTCGCCCGAAGCCCGTGCCAGATGAAACGTTCTGCCACCATATGAACCGTGGACCTGATGGAAGGGTGGGAAAGGTCATGGATTATGGTGGAAGACTTGCCTGCAACTACTGCTGGGGAACCACTGGTCACGGGGTGCTCATGGATACATCACACAGGATGGTATCATCACCGAAAGGAGTCGGGAAGTCCTGGAACCTCAGGCCCGTGATGGCAGTCCTGAAGTTCTGCACCTCCTCGTTGGACTTCTGATCCCAGGCAAGCTGGTCGGAGTCTAGGACGGGTTTCAGCGTGCAAATGGCCAGTCAGGAGAGCATGTCAGCGACCATATCGTCTTTCCCCACCTTGTGCCAAATGTTGGTGGTGAACTCCGACTCAAAGGACAGGTGACACTGTTGGCGGGCCGACCAGGGATCTCTAGCCATAGTGAGCACCTGAGTGAGGGGTTTTGGTCGGTAAAAATGGAGAAAAGCCTCCCCTCCAAGAAATAGCAGAAATGATGCACCACCAGGTACATGCCCAGCAACTCACGATCAAAAGCTTTATATATGCGCTCTATCGGACAAAGAAATTGGCTAAAGAATGCCAGTGGTGTCCACTGTTGATTCACCTGCTGCTCCAGGATGGCGCCGACGGCTGTGGCAGAGGCATCGATGGAGATTGCCATATGAAAGTGGGTGCATGGGTGGAGGAACAGGGTCCCCTTCGCGAGGACATCTTTCATGGTTTCAAATGCCCTGCTGGCCTCTGGAGTCCAGGTGAGTGTCTTGTCTTTGGCTGCAATGAGGGCGAGGAGTGGCTGTATGATGCACGCAGTGCCTGGAATGAAGCGGTTATAGAAATTGACCATACCTGCAAATTCCTGTGGGTTGAGGTTGTCAGGAACTCCCTGATTGCAGCGAGCTTCATAGTGACAAGTGTGGCTCCTTCGGCCGTGATGGTATGGCCCAGGAACTGCATGGACTCTTTCCCAAACTGGCATTTGCCCAGATTGATCGTTAGACCGAAGTCAGCCAGTCGGGAGAAGAGGGTACGCTGGTGAGATTTGTGTTGTGCCCGGTCTATGCTGGTGACAAGGATGTCATCCAGGTAAATTAATAAAAAATTCAAATCCTTGCCCACTGTGTCCATAAGGTGCTGGAAGGTCTGGGTGGCGTTCTTGAGCCTGAACGGCATGCGTAGGAACTTGAACAAGCCGAAGGGGGTGATGATGGCCATTTTGGGTATGCTCTTAGGGTGCACAGGATTTGGTGATACCCACACACCAGGTCGACCTTGGAGAATAACCTCGCGCCATGCAGGTTGGCCATAAAGTCCTGGATGTGAGGGATCGGATAATGGTCAGGTACTGTCGCATCGTTAAGCCATCAATAATCTCCGCAGGGGCGCCAGCCGCCAGAGGCTTTCGGGACCAGGTGGAGTGGTGAGGCCCAAGGACTGTCAGAGCGCTGAATGATCCCCAGCTCCTGCAGATGCAAGCACTCTTCCTTCGCTGTCTGGAGCTTGTCCGGCGGGTGCCGGCATGCCTTGACATAGACCGCTAGGCCTTGGGTGGGGACATAATGAAACACCCCGTGACGTGGTGAGGCAGTGGAGAACTGCGGCTTGAGGAGGGATGGCAACTTGTCCAGGATACGCTGAAACTCGTCCTTGGGCGTGCTGACTGTGGCCATCTGCAGCTGTTCTGGGCGGGGGGCATTGAAGCAAATGGATTGGAAGGTACGGGCATCTACCAGTCGCCTACCTCAAATGTCGACCAGGAGTCTGTGGACGAGGAGGAAGTCGACACCCAGGATGGCGGTTGGAAGGGATGAAATGGTGAACTTCAACGAGAACTTCTGCTGGCTGATCTGGAAGTGGACGGTCTTGCCTCCATATGTCCGGATCTCCGTCGAATTGGCTGCATGGAGGGGAGGTCCTCGAGACCGGTTCCGGGACTCAATGGCTGTGGCTGGGATGACGCTGATCTGGGCCCCGGAGTTGACGAGGAAGCATCGGCCGCTGACTGAATCCTGCAGAAGGCTGTGTTCTTGGCTAGCCGCCGCAGCCATTAACAGCGGCTGGCCTGCTCGTTTCCTTGGAACGAGCAGGGCTGATGACACTTCTGAGCCATGGCTCCCCAGCACTGGTGGAAGAAGCAAAGGCCTGAAGTGGATGGCTTGCTTCTGGCTATGCTCTTTGAGGCCCCTGCAGGGGCTGGGTGTTCCACCGCAGCGCTAGAGGAAGGCTTGGCGTGGTCATGCCCATGGCTCGTAACCTGCTGGACTCCTGAGCCCTCTAGGAATCATTCAAGCCATAGCTCCTGAGCCTTTTAAGCTACCTTCCTAGGGTCGATGAAGCTCTCCTGGGACAGTAATGGTCAGATATCTTCATGCAAATGGTTGAGGAAGATGTGCTCAAAGAGTGGGTAGTTGGAATGATCGCCCATGAGTGCGAGCATTTTGTCCATCAACTCGATTGGAGTTCTGTCCCCTAAGGTGTCGAGTCACAGCATCCGAGCGGCCTGCTGACGCCTGGAGTGGCCAAGGGAGCCGGTGAGCATCCACTTGATAGTCCCGTACTTATCTTCCGTGGGTGGGTGCTGAACGAGGTGCAGTACTCATTTGGCAGTGGCCTGTTCCAGGGCGGTGACCACATGGTAAAACTTGGTTGAATCCAATGAAATCTGGTGAAGGTGAAACTGAGCCTCTGTGTGGCTGAGCCAGGTCTCCAGCTCCTGAACACAGAAGTCAGGAAGCTTGATGGCTATAGCATTGATCGTTGTTAGAAATCAGTTTAGTCAACTCGATCAGAGACATCCCTGACCCTGGCACCTGAGAGGCAACATAGCAACCAGGAGCCCCAATTTTGTCCAGCAAGCCTCCTATCTCCTCCCTCA
This sequence comes from Narcine bancroftii, assembly GCF_036971445.1. Classification (NCBI taxonomy): domain Eukaryota; kingdom Metazoa; phylum Chordata; class Chondrichthyes; order Torpediniformes; family Narcinidae; genus Narcine; species Narcine bancroftii. The sequence goes on along the minus strand of NC_091474.1, from coordinate 239,333,307 downwards.
ACCAGCAAGTCCCCAACTACAAAAGCCCTCCTTCCCTTCTGAGCCAAGCATCCAGACCCTGCGCCAGAGACCCGATCTCCATGACTTGGCCCCTGTAGATTGTTCCACCCAACAGAATCCAAAGCAGTATTCTTGTTGTTGAGGGGAACAACCACAGGGTATTCTGCACTGCCTGTCTCTCACCCCCCCCCCCCCAGAGGATGATGCGTTCGGAAATCCAAGGGTTAAAACACACAGATGCTTATATTAGTGGAGTTTCACGTAAATTGGTGCGGACGATAAGGGCCGAGCTGGCCTGTTTCTGTATGTAAATTGTTGTATGGTTATATTGATGACTTGGTCACAAAAAGTGACACATGGGAAGAACACCTGATGGAATTGCAAAAAATATATTTGCAAGATTATCCAAAGCAAACTTAACAGTCAATTTAGCTAAAAGTGAATTTGGACATGCCACTGTGACATACTTAGGATGTGTAGTTTATCAGGGCAAAGTTGCGCCTATTCAAGCGAAAGTGCAGGCAATTTCTGAATTCCCTATTCCCAATGACAAGAAAGCAGGGTGAAGGTTTTTAGGGATGGCAGGATATTATAGGAAGTTTTGCAAGAATTTTGCAGAAATTGCTCTTCCTTTAACCAATCTCTTGAAGAAGGGGTGGGGGAAATTTATGTGGACAAAATCTTGTCAAGGAGCTTTGGCGAATTTAAAGGAGAGGCTGTTTCATAACACTGTTTTATAGTCTTTTGATGTTGACCTACCGTGGATGCCAGTTGTCAACTTGTCCAAAAAAATTCAACGTTCTTCAAAGGAACTATTCTACTATTGAGAGGAAGTGATGTCCTCTCCCAGAATCACAGTGCGGCTTTCGCGCAAACAGAGGAACTACTGACATGGTCTTTGCCCTCAGACAGCTCCAAGAAAAGTGCAGAGAACAAAACAAAGGACTCTACATCACCTTTGTTGACCTCACCAAAGGCTTTGACACCGTGAGTAGGAAAGGGCTTTGGGAAATACTAGAGCGCCTCAGATGCCCCCCAAAGTTCCTCAACATGGTTATCCAACTGCACGAAAACCAACAAGGTCGGGTCAGATACAGCAATGAGCTCTCTGAACCCTTCTCCATTAATAATGGCGTGAAGCAAGGCTGCGTTCTCGCACCAACCCTCTTTTCAATCTTCTTCAGCATGATGCTGAACCAAGCCATGAAAGACCTCAACAATGAAGACGCTGTTTACATCCGGTACCGCACGGATGGCAGTCTCTTCAATCTGAGGCGCCTGCAAGCTCACTCCAAGACACAAGAGCAACTAATCCGTGAACTACTCTTTGCAGATGATGCCGCTTTAGTTGCCCATTCAGAGCCAGCTCTTCAGCGCTTGATGTCCTGTTTTGCGGAAACTGCCAAAATGTTTGGCCTGGAAGTCAGCCTGAAGAAAACTGAGGTCCTCCATCAGCCAGCTCCCAACCATGACTACAGCCCCCCCACATCTCCATCGGGCACACAAAACTCAAAACGGTCAACCAGTTTACCTATCTTGGATGCACCATTTCATCGGATGCAAGGATCGACAACGAGATAGACAACAGACTCACCAAGGCAAATAGTGCCTTTGGAAGACTACACAAAAGAGTCTGGAAAAACAACCAACTGAAAAACCTCACAAAGATGAGCGCATACAGAGCCGTTGTCATACCCACACTCCTGTTCGGCTCCGAATCATAGGTCCTCTACCGGCATCACCTACGGCTCCTAGAACGCTTCCACCAGCATTGTCTCCGCTCCATCCTCAACATTCATTGGAGCGACTTCATCTCCAACATCGAAGTACTTGAGATGGCAGAGGCCGATAGCATCGAATCCACACTGCTGAAGATCCAACTGCGCTGGGTAGGTCATGTCTCCAGAATAGAGGACCATCGCCTTCCCAAGATCGTGTTCTATGGCGAGCTCTCCACTGGCCACCGAGACAGAGGTGCACCAAAGAAGAGGTACAAAGACTGCCTAAAGAAATCTCTTGGTGCCTGCCACATTGAACGCCACCAGTGGGCTGATCTCGCCTCCAACCGTGCATCTTGGCACCTCATAGTTCGGCGGGCAGCAACCTCCTTTGAAGAAGACTGCAGAGCCCACCTCACTGACAAAAGGCAAAGAAGGAAAAACCCAACACCCAACCCCAACCAACCAATTTTCCCCTGCAACCGCTGCAACCGTGTCTGCCTGTCCCATATCGGACTTGTCAGCCACAAACGAGCCTGCAGCTGACATGGACATTACCCCTCCATAAATCTTCGTCCGAGAAGCCAAGCCAAAGAAAGATGATTGCTCTGTAGAATTTTGATGTGTATCTGGGAATCACTCATGAACCAATTGTGATATTTACTGACCACAATCCTCTGGTTTTTTTTAATATAATGAAGAATAAAAATAAAAGGTTGGTAAACTGGAGTTTGATCTTGCAAGAATATAATCTGCAAATTAATCATATCAGAGGTGCCCGCAATGAAATAACAGGTTGCTTGTCTACATGTTAAAATTACCATTTAAAGAAAAAACTCATGATTGTAATTCATTGTAACTTGATACATATTGTGTATTGTTATCCCCGAGTCGTGATTGTGAAGTTAGAAATCAGTTTAGTCATAAAATAATTTTAACTCAAGATCTTAAACTCCTTTGTAGGGGAGTGTGTCACAGGTTGGGTTAATGAAATTATATTAAAATATATCTTAAAAGGTATATATTGTGGGAGTTTAGTTTTGGTATTAGGTTAGGGACACTTCACAAACAGACATCTCAGTAACATTTCACAAAACACATCTCATTTGAAGTGCAAGAGCTGTGCTGAAGGTGGAGCCTTCATGCGTGCCAGTGTCTTTAAAATGACTATGAAGAATACGTATGAAGACTCAACAAGTAGGTGTTCATTGGATTGATGTTGCTGGTGGTTGTTGGAATCGTCTGGGTTCATATCACTGGCCACTGGGAAATTCCTGTCACTTGGCCCTTTCATGCCAGGCCTCCATGTGGAGGCCGGCTTTAAACACGGAGGGAAAACATAAACTTACCTTTCATGGAGCAGCTCCTGCATCACATTCATGTTGAGCAGCGCCTCGTAATGCCATCAGGAGCCGATGGAGGTGGAGTGACTGGTGCCATAGCTCCACCCGTCATAAGAACGCAGCAGAGCAAAGGCCGTCTTCCCTACCCATAATCCCCCACGCAGCTGGAACCACTCTGTGTTTCCCAAAACAGTTCCAGCTGTGTGAGGGATTATGGGTAGGGAAGACGGCCTTTGCTGTGCAGAGAGCGGCCCCAAAGGCCAAAGCGGCCTAGTGAGGTTCCGGAGCAGTCGGTGGGACTGTCACAGCTCTGCATCAGCTGCCCTGTGACGGCCCCCACCCTGATGGCTCCTGGCGGCCACTCCTGCCCTGAAAGCCCCTGCCCTGGTGGCCCCTGTCCTGACAGCCTCTGCCTTGCTGACCCCCGCATTGACATCCCCTGCCCTGAGGGGGTCATGGAGGGAGAGGGGTGAGGGGGTGGAAGAGAGAAGGGAGATGGGTCGCTGGTTAACTGTTCGACTGATTATCCTTCCCCGAGAAGGATGTGGATGGAAAGAAAAAGTTTGAAAACCACTGTTTTAATCATCACAAATTGACTCATTATGTTCACGGTTTCAGAACTCCAAAGGAAATGGGCCAATAACAATTTTTCTCCAGCAATATATTTCAGTAACAATTGGGTCTAGAGCAATGATTCACAACTTTCCCTTCCCACTTACATCCCACCTTAAGCAATCCTTTACTAATACAGAGCACTGATGGCACAGGGATTACTTAAAGTGGGATGTAAGTGGAAAGGAAAAGGTTGAGGACCACTGATCTACAGCAACCGGGGGTACTCATTCATGAGTGACGAGCTGCTGGCCAAGGGCATTGCCATAAGCAGGGCCACCAGCTACAATCCTAGAGGATTATCCTTCCCCCAGTTGGCGTCTTGGAGCTGGCCACGGCGCATTCATAGAGGTAGGTCTCCCAACATAAGGGGGGACAATCTGCATCTTTAGAGTTGGGCTTTTTCACCGCATGAAAGGACCTAATGATACAGACATAGTGAAGGTGCTCAGCGAAGTGATCTCCTAGTCTGTGCCCAGTCTCTCCAATGTACAACAAAAGGAGTACCAGATGCAGTAGATCACTGTCATGGATGTACAAGTGAAATGTTGCTTCACTTGAAATGACTAGTTGGAGCCCTGAATTCTCATGAGGGTGCATGTATGGCGCTTTCTGCAGCCAGAAGGAAAGGTGCCGGAGGGGGTGGGGGGGGGGGAATGGTTGGGGCGGGATGAGAGGGAGAGGGAAAGATGTGTCTATTCATGGGATCATGTTGTAGGTGGCAGAAATTACAGAGGATAAGGTGATGGATGTGGAGGCTGATGGGGTGGCAGGTAAGGTCAAGGAAAATCCTGTGTTTGTAAGGCCTGGGGGAAGAGGGGGCCAGGGAAGATGAGCTGGAATTTGCGGACATATGGGTGAGGACTGAGTTGATGATGGGAAACCACATTTGTGGGTTGGACATTTTGGTCAACAGGGGAGTTGTGCCATGTTTCCACACTGAATGACTCTGTAACCTTGGTTAACCTCTGTTATACTACGATTGGCAGCTGCCAGCTGGACAAGATTCCTGTCCATACCCCTTTGCATGATTCCCATTCATCCTGCCATGATTGGTCAATGAGGTTGATGGTTGCTCCTGTCCATAGTCAACAAAAGCCTGATAGTTCCACAACTTCAGTTTTTTGTGATTATTGATGATGATCAATTTTATTGACTATAAGTTTCAAGAAAGGTGGAGCAGAACCAGAAACCAGAAAGGCTCAACATAGAGCCTTGATCATCTGACTCCCCGAACACATTCAAACTCTGGCTACGCTGTTTTGAGGACTTCCTGATGGTGACCGTGAATGTTTTCACCACAGACAAAAACGTACTGATATTCCTCTTCTCATGGGTCCCAATGATCAATGACACCAGTGTGCACACAGAGGTCATGGGTACACTGAAGGTCCAGTATCACAAAAGGGTGAATGAAGCCTATGCTAGTCACCTCCTGGCCACCAGAAAGCAGCGACCCAGTAAGATGAATGCTGAGAACCTACGGGCCATCCTGGCCCTTTCCAGAGCATGCAACTGCAAGGCCGTGACAACCACTCAGAATGCTGAGGACCTCATCCGGGATGCCTATGTGGCATGCATCTGCTCCGGGTACATAAAGCAGAGAGTCTTAATGCAGAAGGTACTTGATCTACAAGGGGAAGTTGACCACACAGAGATGCTGGAGGTGGCCCTCCAAAACTTGGATGGCTACTCGGCTGCCACTTGGCCGCCACAAACACTGCCATCTTGGGATGGGAATTGTCCTGTGCCATGAGCGACTGGTTGCTGACACCATCCCACTCCACTAGCGATCTGACTTCAGCCACCATGCCAGGTGATTGAACCAAATGCTACTTCACAGACAAGGCAAGCACCCGATGAAACGTTGCCTTGCCAAGGAGGTGGTATGTGCTCAGTGTGGTAAAAGGGGACTTTTTGCCAAATTCTGCCAGTCTAAACTGCCTGCAAAACCTAGCAGGGTCATGTGTGGACAGCGCAATCGACGGCATCTCCTCTGTGGATAGTAACACCACATGTGAGTCATTTGGGCCGCCAGTTTGGACTGCGCAATTAGCGCCATCTTCTCAGGCCTACATCATCACGGGGGATCAGCAAAGGTGGCCATCTTGGGAGCACGAGGACTTATCGGATTCAGACAGTGAGTCTATACTGGCCTCCATCACCTGAACCAAGTGGGACCACACGACCGTGCCAGGTCCATGATTGACATTACGGGTGAGTTAGAAACTGTTTGTTTGATAGTGGGAGTATAAAAAAACTTTATTCACCCTGATACCACTTAGCGCCTATCCCTCGAAGTGCGGCCAGTCAGCCATAAGATATCACTCATGACCAAATCCCATACAGCAGACACCATGGGTCCTATACGGTGACTTTGACCATTGGAGACAGCTTACAAACACTAGTCATGCTACAACTCTGGTCCCGGAGCTGGATTTCTTGCGCCAACTTCAGGGCGTTTGTGTGATAGTACAGATTCTATCACCAATGTGTATATGTACATATGTACAGATGGTCGTGTAGGATGACTGTGATTGGCTGAGAGTGTTGCCACACCTACTGGCAGGTCTTAAAGGATTGCTCCTAGCCAGACCAGGTCATTTTGGACTGGTCGAGCTACCTGTGATATGTTCCAGTCTTTTAGTTAATAAAAGCCTTGGTTTGGATCAACAAGTCTTTGGTTCTTTCGATGCGCTCTACAGTTACATTGAAATTTGATGGGCCCCCCTCTTCATTTGCAACAAACTGTTCACAGATGGCCCTCTGCATGTGGCCTGTGGCCTCTCGTTCCTCAAGGTCAACTCCCCTTCAACTGTTCGCGAGCCTCACCCCCCTGACTGGAAGCCAGTGCCCACCAGAAGCAGGCGATACGATGCCACAGACAAGGCGTTCATCAAGTCGGAGGTTTAGCGTTTGTTGGGCAAGGGCCCAGATGTTCATGGTAAAGAACGGGGTAAACAATATGATGATCATAGATTACAGCTAGACCATCAATCCATAGACGCAACTCGATGTACACCCACTTCCTCGCATATCCGATAAGGTCAATCATATTGTGCGATATTGGGTCTTCTCCACGATCAACCTGAAGTTGGCCTATCATCAGCTCTCGATCCACCCAGAGGATCGTCAGTATATCACATTCTACTTCCTAACCATCATTGACGAATACTCGTGCTTCCCTTTCACCATTCCCTGTCTGGACATGACCACGTCTTCTGCAATGTCTTTGCTCTCTCTGAGTATCCTGACTTCATCTACAGCAGTGGTTGTCAACATTTTTCTTTCCACTCACATATCACTTTAAGTATTCCCTATGCCATTGGTGCTCTGTGATTAGTAAGGGATGTGGGTGGAAAGAAAAAGTTTGAAAACCATTGTTATAATCATCGCAAATTGACTCGTTATGTGCACGGTTTCAGAACTCCAAAGGAAATGGGCTATTGACAATTTTTCTCCAGCTATATATTTCAGTAACAATTGGGTCTTGAGCAATGATTCGCAACTTTCCCTTCCCACTTACATCCCACTTAAGCAATCCTTTACTAATACAGAGCACTGATGGCACAGGGATTACTTAAAGTGGGATATGAGTGGAAAGAAAAAGGTTGAGTACCACTGATCTACAGCAACCGGGGGTCCTCATTCATGAGTGACGAGCTGCTGGCCAAGGGCATTGCCTCAAGCAGGGCCACCAGCTACAATCCTAGAGGGAACGGGCAAGTGGAAAGGGAGAATGCCATGGTTTAGAAAATCATCCTCCTGGCACTGAAGTTACGGGGCCTTCTTGTCTTCCAATGGCAAGAAGTCTTCCCAGGCATGATCCACTCTGTATGGACACTCCTATGTATGGCCGCAAATAACGTGCCTCTTGAACGAATGTTTGCCTTCCCTAGGAAGTCTGCGTCAGGGACGATACTGCCCAACTGACTCCCTTCCCCAGGACCGGTCCTGCTTCAAAAGCACGCCAAGAAATCTAAGACTGCCTCCTCCACGCAAACCCACAGTACGCTTACATGACCTTCCCTGCTGGGCGAGAAGACACGGTTTCGATCCAGGATTTGACACCATCAGGTTACCACGATCGACCACCAACAGACACTCCCCCTCACTGCTACTTTGTGCGTCCCTGAACCTGCTGTTGACCCCACTCTACCCCCAGCAACTTTTGTCACCCATAATGCACCAGCACGACACTCTCGCATCCCTTCAGCTGTCCGTCCCGTGTCGTTTCCCCCCCCCCCCCCACCGATGAACTGTAACTGGTGATGAAAGACTGACCCCACAGGCTGCTCCCCACATTGCTCGCTGCGACAAAAGAGACACCTGACAGGCATAATCTGTAAAAATGTATATTCGCTTCATTTTTTTTTCTTTTCACCCCACAGGACTCTTCTTAAAAAGAAGGGATGAATATGATAAATCACTGTTATACTATGATTGGCTGCTACCGGCTGGATACTCCTCCCAAGACCGATCCTATCCATAACCCTTTGCATGCTCCCCATTCATCCTGCCATGATCGGTAGACGAGGCGTCTGCTCCGGTCCATAGTTAAACAAAGCCTATCAGCTTCACAACTCCAGTCATTTGTAATTATTGATAGTCCATCAATAACTTTTATAATTAAAAAAAAATCTTGAAATAAACGTCTGAAAAAAGAAAATCCACTGATTCACTATAAGCTTTTCAGATCCAGAGAGGTTGGGATGTAGTCATTAAGATCAGTGCCCCATTGAAAGTTCATTCCGTTTTATTTTGTAGGGAGGACCTATTTGTAAATACTTCAATCACTTGACCTATAACGATTGGCCTGATGTCAGTTGTAAAGCAGCACAGCTCATGGATGGGTGGTGTTACCCTGGCACCATCTTCCACCTTTCATTGCTTAGCCCTATATTTGTGTTCACTGGACAAGGCAGTCATTTATCCTCTATTTAGAGCTCCACTTACATCTCTTTCCTCGTCGAGAATTGCTGGCTGCTATCTGGCAGACCAGCATGAGGTTTTGCCTAACGGGGCATTGCTTAGGTGGTTTGGGATGGTCCTGCACTGGAGGTTTACCTGAATGTTGCTTGGAATGGAGTATTTCAGTTATAAAGCGAGACCGGGTGGGCAGGGCTTGCTTTCCTGAGACAGAGGAGATTGATAGGGAGAGCCTGAGAGAGGTGTGCTAATTTGTGATAGGTTTCATGGTTAAGGATAGGTCATTAGAAACATTTTGCTTCGGCAAAAACACCTAAAAAGAAGGGGTGGACTTATAAGAAGTTAAACTAGAACATTTTCTTTCCACTCACATACTACTTTAAGTAAGAAAGCCATAAAACAACTTTTTTATTGTTCCATTGAAATACTAAAGCAATGAATGTTTACTAAGAAGGAAATCTGTTTAAACAGAAGGGACATTCTGCTTGTTGTTTCATGCTTTTGGGAAATTGAATTGCTCAAGCCAGTCATGTGATTCAGGCACTTCAGAATGCAGCATTTTAGTATCATCAATGAGAGTCACCTGGAGACAGAATTAAAGTGACTTTGGGGGGGGAAGATGGCCACCTCTGTTGCTTCTCCTTGTCAAGAGAGAGCAGTGCTACTATGGCCATTGTAAATGTCACTTCTGACTGACCCATATCTGGGTAAAGAAAGCAAGATTATTTTTGCATCTGGGTCATGAGCATTTTGATGGTTACTTCATCTGACCCTTGCCTGGGTCTTTGAAAGCATTACAGAAGTCACAATCTTCATAAATCCAGTGCAAGAAAGGGGGAAGTTGTGACGAATCATTCGTATGAAAAAAAAACATTTCTCTGAAAGCAACTCAACAAGAATTCATGAGTTTTGAGAAGTCTGATGACTCTACTCCATAATTACTTTTGAACATCAGTTTCTGAGTTTCAATACAAGATTTCTAAGAGTGAACTTTGAATTTGACTTTTCAGAATTGTACTTAAGATGTTCTTCCTCTTCTTCTTTCTTTCTTTGGCTTGGCTTCGCGGATGAAGATTTATGGAGGGATAATGTCCACGTCAGCTGCAGGCTCGTTTGTGGCTGACAAGTCCGATGCGGGACAGGCAGACACGGTTGCCGCGGTTGCAGGGGAAAATTGGTTGGTTGGGGTTGGGTGTTGGGTTTTTCCTCCTTTGCCTTTTGTCAGTGAGGTGGGCTCTGCGGTCTTCTTCAAAGGAGGTTGCTGCCCGCCAAACTGTGAGGCGCCAAGATGCACGGTTTGAGGTGATATCAGCCCACTGGCGGTGGTCAATGTGGCAGGCACCAAGAGCTTTCTTTAGGCAGTCCTTGTACCTCTTCTTTGGTGCACCTCTGTCACGGTGGCCAGTGGAGAGCTCGCCATATAACACGATCTTGGGAAGGCGATGGTCCTCCATTCTGGAGACGTGATAATCCACATGTACACATATATACATTTGCACATGGTTGGGGTTAAGTTTAGAGTTAAGTAAGATATTATGTTATTAATAATTATTAATAAAAATTATTGTTTTGAAGATACCATTGTCTTGGTAAATTTCTATTGCTGCTGGTCTATGATGTAACAGTGCTCAGTCAATAAATCTGAATCTGTCGATTAATTGACTATGGTGAGTAATAAATGATAAGAAACAGGGAGGTTGTTTCCATTGGTGGGTGTGACTAGAATTTGGTGACATAGCCTCAAGATCCAGGGGAGCCAATTTGAGTGGAGTTAAGGAGTAATGAGCCTGTGGAATTCTCTGCCCAAGGACTTAGCAGAAGCTGCCTCATCAAATGTATTTAAGATATAGATAGATCGAATTCTGAATGATAGGGGAATTAAGGGATCTGGGGAACAGGTGAAGTGTGTCCACAGCCAAATTAGCAACAATCTTATTGAATGATGGAACAGGTGCGATAGGCCAGATGGCCGACTATGGCTCCTACGTCTTCCCCTCTTAATCATCCTTCGTGTTGCTCATGTGGGCGAGCAATTAGGGCCTGAGGGTACAGATTCAGTGGGGAGATCAGGGCAGCAATGAGAATGCCCCAAGAGCCAGCATGCACTCAAGAGGATGAGTGACCTCCTTCAGGAAGGAATGGCAATTGCCCACGCTCACAGCTTTGCTCCTTTACGCTAGCATTAAAATCACGAAGAGAGAGGGGGGCCTTATTTCAGCTGCACCGTGGTAAATCTGGCACTGGAAAAAACTCTATGGTGCCCCCCCCCCCCCCCACTTCCCTTGGAGCCCTGAGCATGTGCTTATTTTGCTTAATGGTTAATCCAGGCCTGTAAGAAAGTAAATCTTTTCTGGCAAGGATGAGTGCAATCTGAGCCAAAGATCACAGACATGGCTCTCTGGCAACAGCACCACTCCTTCCTTTTTGATATCTGACACATAATTCATGCTCTGCTTCCCCGCGACGTCTGTCTTCCCCCGCAGCCTCGATGACCCCAAGTCGCAGCTGTCGAAATGCCTCTCGCCCAGCTATTTTGGCCTGAGGGCCTGAGGGGTGCAGGAAAATTTCACAAAGAAGCTGATGGGACTGGAGGGCTTGAGTGATAAGGAGAGCCTGGATAGATTGGGACTTTATTTCCCCCCTGGAGTGTAGGAGACTGAGTGGTGAAGAATCAGAATCAGAATTTATTTAAACATCATGGAAGTCATGGCTGAGTGGAAGCAGGCACAGTGCAAATGTGTCTTTAAACCACATTTCAAAATAAATAAAGAAATAATGCAAGAGAAAAAAATCAGACAAAAGTGGGTGTGTCTTTGGTTCATTGACCATTCAGAAATCTGAAGACGGAGGGGAAGAAGCCGTCCTTGTGATGCTGAGTGCTCGTCTTCAGGATCTTGTACCTCATTCCCAATGGTAGCAGGGTGAAGAGGATGTGGCCTGGGTGGTGGGGGTCCTTGAGGATTGTGGTGGTACACCACCGGCCTACTGCAGGTGGCAGCCTCTGTACCTGCAGGAGTGTAAGGGGACAGGACAACACCTCGCTGGCTGTCAATCAGTCAGCCTGAATGGATCAAGGCCCACCCGGTCGGGTGTCAATCACCCTCCGAGATATAAGCCTGCACCGGCCTCCTGAGGCCTCACTCAGAGTAGCTGTAGGCTGCTTTTTTTTTAAGACAGCTCCTCTTGTCGATGTCCTCGACGGAGTGAAAACAGTTGACATAGCAGTTAAACGCAACACCTCTGCAGCGCCAACATTCGGGACCGGGGTTCAGATCCCACGCTGCCTGCAAGGAGTTTGTACGTTCTCCCCATGTTTGCGTGGGTTTCCTCCAGGGGGCCCCGGTTTCCTCCCACCATTTGAAAAGTATCATAGTTGTAGATTAATTGGGTTGAAATGGCCTGTTACCTCGCTGTATGTCTAAATTTAAATTAAAAAAATATAAAGACTGATGCCCATGATGTTGCAGGATGAGTTAACAGCCCTCTGGAGGTTTTTTCCCCTGTTCTGAGCATTGGCACCTCCATACCAGAGGTTTATAAAATCCCAAAGGAACTGGATAAAGTACATAGTCTTTTATTCCCAGGGTAGGGGAATCAAAAGCAACGGGACATAAATTTAAGGTGAGGGGGGAAGATTTAAAAGGAACCCGTGTGGCAACTATTTCACCCAGAGTGGTATGTACAGTAAAACCCCTGTTATCTGGAATTCAAGCAACTGGCAAAAATAGGTAAAAAATACGGAGGTTTAAAATTGGCACGCCTCTCCATTAGTTCTCCAATCACGCAAAATATGGACTCAAAAGCAACTGGAAATTTCACTTATCGGGCATCTGATCCGTATAGGTGCCGGATACTAGGGGTTTTACAATTTATGAAAAGATCTGTCAGAGGGAGTGATGGAGAGGTGAGTACAATTACAACACTTAAGATACATCTAGTCCAGTGGTTCGCAACCTTTTTCTTTCCATTCACGTACCACTTTAACTAATCCCTATGCCATCAGTGCTCTGTGATTAGTAAGGGATTGTTTAAGGTGATATGTGAGTGGGAAGGGAAGGTTGAGAATCATTGCTCTGGACCCAATTGGTACTGAAATATTTTGCTGGAGAAAAATTGTCATTGGCCCATTTTCTTTGGAGTTCTGAAGCCGCGCACATAACGAGTCCATGAGGTACGATTGAAACAGTGGTTTCCAAACTGTTTCTTTCCACCCAAAGGTTAAGCAATCCCTTACAGAGCACCTATGGCACAGAGATTGCTTAAAGTGGTATGTGAGTGGAAAGAAAAAAGTTGAGAACCCCTGATTTAGTTGGATAGGGACATAGGCCAAATGCTGACTTGTGGGGCTATTTTATGTATACTTGTCCAGAATGCATGAGTTGGGCTGAAAGGCCTGCTTAAGGGCAATGTAATTCTATGAGACTGACTGGAAGGAATGCATTACTGCTTTTGTGAGGCGAGGGTGTCACTTTGTACTGAAAATGAATGGTTTATTGTCCCAGGTTGATTATTATTTTGGTTTCCATGCTATCCAACCAAGTCAACCAATTCCTAGATATATAATGAAACAGAAGTGTTGGGTGTAGTAAGTTTATAAAGTGAGGGGTATTGCTTTAAAAAGGTAAAGTCTAAAAAAAAACATTTTAAACAATGCAGGGGCATCATCTTCTACCAGTGAGAGGTCCATTTAATGTCTGATAGCAGCAGGAAAGAAACTGCCCTTGGATCTGAACTTGTGTATCTTCTGTCTAATAGAAGGTGGGGGGGGGGGGGTGCAGAGAATGGAAGTGACTGCAATGGGATGGGCTGTTTGATATTTTTATATTTAATAATTTGGGAGAAGAAATAGATGGGCAGACTATTTAGATGGGGAGAAAATTGAAAATGCAGAGGTGCAAATGGTCTTGGGAGTCCTCATGCACGGTATCCCCTATGCCATAGGTACTCTGTGAATGGTAAGGGATTATTTAGGTGGTATGTGAGTGGATATCTAAGTCTGTTGTCATGCTCTCAGCACTCCACAGTGGGCCTGCTGGGCTTGCCTTCTTGACCGTTGCACCATTAATTGGTCTCTTCTGCTCAATCCATCAAGGCCAGACTTCACACACTGGGATAGACAGATCCCCTACCTCACCGAGGGCCAAAGACCCATCAGCTACCCTCACCTGGTTTAGCCCATCTGACGAGACAGTTTACCGGGCTGTGGCCGCTGAGCACGCTGCAGCTATTTGGAGCCACAGGTGAAAGCTGAATTTCAGGAAGGGACCAAAGGTGGATGAGCTGTTTGAAAAGGGCTCGACAGCACCCACCTCCCCCCCCCCCCCACCCATCACCAGAGATGCTTCCCCTCCCTAGACACCCTATACACCCCATGACAAGATACTTAGGCATCCTGGTCATCCAAAGCAGCAAGAGAGGACTCCAGCTGTAATGGTTGGCTATGCCACTGGATTAAGGTCTCCTCTGCCGAGAGAGTGGGATCGCCCCTGTCCAACGGCTTTTCCACTTATAACTCCATCATTCTGTTGTGCGACTCATCTCAGTTAACCCAATTCATCCAGTCCTGCGGTGATGGGGGAGTTTTTTGTTCACAGATGAACTGCACAACAGCGTGTTTTCAATGAATTGAAGGACGACCAAAATGCTAGTGGAAAGAAAACGTTTGAAAACCACTGAGGGATATTTGTCGGCGTGTGGACTGTACTCGTTGGAGTACAGAAGGATGAGTGGGGGGCCATTCCAAACACTGAAAAGCCTGGACAGAAAAGGTGTGGCAAGGATATTTCCCATGGAAGCAGAGTCGAGGGCAAGAGGGCACAACTTCAGGATAAAAGGGTGTCAATTTAAAATGGAGATGAGGAAAACTCTCCTTGGTTAGAAGGTCATGAGTTTGTGAAACTTCTTGCCGCAGGTGGCTGTGGAAGTGAGGCCGTTGGGTGTATTTAAGGCAGAGATTGGTCGGTATTTGATTAGTTGGGGCATCAATGGTTACAGGGAGAAGGCCAAGGAATGGGGCTGAGTGGGAGGTTGGATAGAATGGCGGAGCAGATTTGTTGGGCCGGTGGGCCTACTTCTGCTCCTAGATCTTGTGCTTCTCCCAAGTCAGTGGGATTATTCCACAAAACCTGAGGACAGGCAGTTTAGAGGAAAAATCTGTTTGAGCAACATGGGAAAACCAACGTTTGGGAAAACTAAAGCATCACTTTCATTTCCTGTGCTTTTCCTCATGGGATTAGCTGGAGGGCAGGTGATCTTATTGAAACATACTGTACTTTGTTTTTTAATTTTGGGGACCCAGCTCGGTAACAAGCCCACGAGGCCATGCCACTCAAATACACCAATTAGCTGCAAACACTATTTTGGAGGGTGGAAGGAAACTGGAACAGCTGATGGAAACCTACAAGGTGACAGGGAGAATGTACACATGCCTTACAGGCAGGGCTGGATTCGAACCCAAATTGTGTGGTGCTAACTGGAGATCAGTGAAGTGCCCAACATTTATTACCCATCTCTAATTGCCCTGGAGAAGATGATGGTGAGCTGCCTTCTTGGACTGTCGCAATCTTTCAGTTGAAAGACGAGGGCATAAAGGGAGCTATGCTGCCTGGCAGTGGAGGTGCTCATTTCCAAGCTTCTCAGCACTGTCTTCTGTTCAGACACATGATCGATCTATAGACTGATCAGCATCTGCAACCATTTGGAGTATATTTGGCCACCAGGGTAAACCAGAGCAAGAGCAAGGCAACGCTCTTCGGTAACTTTCTGACCGGTCTACCATCCTGTTCACAGTCTGATCTAAAGGTGCTAGGGGCAAGGTTTTGAGGGGCCAAGGTGAGCAGCAAAAATTGGTCAGAGTAGATCGCAAAGGTCCACTGGAAACTGGGTCTGTGAGCATGGTGCTCCCTCTCAATAACAGGGAAGAGCCTGGTCATCAGGTGCGAGGTGCTCTAAGTGCTGCTCTACATGGTGCAGGTGTGGCCCATCACCCACACTTCCACCCAGAGGATCCAAGATGGAAAGGATCCGAAGGGTCACAATGTACGAATTGCCAGACAACAGGGACAAGAGCTTACTCAACCTGGCCCTCATCCTGATCTTCACCTTCGTGTGTGGCTGCATCAGGTGTGCATGGAACCAAAGTACGAAGGCACCAAGTGCCGCTGTGTGCTGGGGTTCTACCTGCCTCAGGTGTGGCAAAGGATGGGCCTGGCCCCATTGCCACTCAATGCCCCAGCTAGCTGAACTTTGCCACACCACCTATCCTTTTAGTGAAAAAATATTTTTTCCAGACCGACACCTTTGACCAGAAGCCCATTAGGTAGTGGTCAGTATAGAACATCCTGCAGACACTGAGATGAGGACTCAATGGACACAGTAGGGGTGGGATCCTGAACAGACCTTCTAGGTCATCTGGCAAAGCACATCATCACCAGCGTACATAAACAAGCATTAGGACTTGGACTGGCTGGCGGTGAGAGGAGTCATCCCGGTCACGTTAATTTTTTTTTTTAATTTAGACATAGAGCACGCTAACAGGCCATTTTGGCCCACTAGTCCATGCCACCTAATTTACACTCCATTAACCTAAACCCCCAGTATGTTCTGAATGGTGGGAGGAAATAGGAGCCCCGGGGAAAACCCATGCAGACACAGGGAGAACGTACAAATTCCTTACCGACAGCATGGGATACGAATCCTGGTCCCAATCGCTGGTGCTGTAAATGCGTTGCACTTAATGCTGTGCCAACATGCTGTCCTTGTTGTTCTGTTTAGTACATCCTTTCTGCACAAGGAGAACAACTACCCATAATGCACATTGTCCCCAGGTTGAGTGGAGTGGAGTGGAGGCATTTTTTGCAGAATACAGGTTCACCAAGAGTGTGTGGGGAAGGATGCAAGGAACGGCCCCAGCAATGGTGTGACAGATCTATGGGCTGTTCCCATGAATGCACACAGAGGCAGACATCCAGAACTGCTGGAAGACCATCAGCCCGGTGAAAAACATCTGCCCGAAACCTGTTGGTCTTTTAGAACACAGATGTCGGTGAGGAAATACTGCCGACTGGCACAATCCAGGCTGCAGGAGTAAATGCTGAGGGATGCACTGAGGCTTGGCGCAGCCAACGTGAGGACGCTGTGGGGAAGCATCACCGTCTAGTCCTTCCATTACCGGGCATTGAGGGCCTGAAACTGAGGGAAGCCCATTAAACAATGGGGGCGGGGGTGTAACTACAAGGTACCACAGCAGTGGCAATGCTAAATAGAATTGAATGTGACTATGTCCAGTGATGGAAATGCATGACCATGACTCTAAGAGACTTCGACTGATTTCCCTTTTGTAAATAATATATTTTGAATAAAGTCTATTTTTAGTTTAAAAAAATCCTTCTGGTAAGGGGGTTCCCACAATGCAGTTATGGAGAGCTGAGACCCAAAGACAATGACGGAAAAGCAGCAGATTTCCAACTCAGGATAGTGTGGGACTTGGAGGGGAACCTGCAGAGGGGTTGGTGTTCCCATACACCTGCTGCCCTTGCCATCTTGGTGGTAGAGGTCACATGTTTAAGGAGTGCTCTCAGAGTAGCTGGTGTGTTTACCAGCAGTGGTGGAGGGAATGAATGTCCAGGGTGTTGGATGGGTTAGTAATCAAGCGGTCCGTTTGGTTCTGGATGGCGATCACTTGTCCAGGGCCATTCTCATCCAGACAAGTGGTGAACCCATGTTCCTGATCTGCCTTGTAGATGATGGAAAGGCCTTGTGTTATCAGGGAGTGGATACTTTGAGTTTAACAAGGAGTAGAAAAGGAAGGTGTGGAGCATTGTTTCCTCTAAGTTGTGCCTGTGTGCACGCGCACACCCTTTTTGCAACCAGTGCACAAAGGAAATTAATGTGCACTTAAAAGGTTAGAAATTTAAAATAATGTAGTCATTAATAACCATCTAACCGTATAACAATCACAGTATGGAAAAAGGCCATCTTCCCTCACGTTTCCCCCCCCCCCCCCCCACCTCCCGACTCGTACTTGCCGGATTTTGGAGCTTTCCGGATTTAAGTGATCTCCTCTAGTCCCACCTACCTGCTCCCTGTCCATAACCCTCCAATCCCCTCATTAGCAGAAATACAGTTTTATTAGCCATGGGAGGTAGGCTGCACCAAAATTATCCATAAACAATTCCAAGTTCACATTTGCACAAGCATTCAGTGCACATGTACTTTTATAGATTTGCACAGCATAAGATTTTCACACACGATGACTACTAACAATTAGAGGGAACATTGGTGTGGAGGTGGAGGAGGAGAAGGATGGGGAAGAGGAGAGGGAGAGGAGTTGAAGAGGAGGTGGCAGATGGGGAGGAAAAGGAGAGGGAGGAGAGCAGGGGAGGAGGAGGAATCATGGTCTTAATTGTGCTCGTAATAGGAAATCATTAAAGAACCGACACTCCGACCCTGTAGGAAATTTCCTCACCCAGAGGGAGGAACTTTTGGAATTATCCATCTTCGAAGGATCAGTCACTTAATGTATTCAAGAAAGAGCAATAGACAGTGGATATCAAAGGAATCCTCTTCAACTCCTCTCCCTCCCCTCTTAAAATCCAGAAGCCTAAGTCCTTGCAATTTATAATCCCATGTTAGCTTTTCCAATGAGATTCTCGGCACTTTGTTATTCCATAAGAATTGCCTTATGTAATTATTTAATAATTTGGATAGTGCAATAGGCAACAATTCAAAAAGATACTGTAATCTTGGCATCACCTTCATTTTAATACAATTTACTCTTCTTACTAGAGTAATCAGCGGGTCTTTCCAGTCTGTAAATCTTTCTCTATTTTTTCAAAAAGAGGAGTACAATTACATTTATATAATTTATGTGAATTATTATTTAATTTTTCCTATATATTTGATTCTGTCTGTCTTCCATTTAAATCTTCTACCTTTTTGATTTCTTACATAATCAAAATTCTTCAATCGCATGTCATATTTATTTTATAACCTGATACGCTTCCATAATTTTCTAATATTGCTTATAATTTTATCAAGGCTTCAGCTGGGACAGACACATATAATAGCACATCATCATCAAAAATGCTAATTTTATGCTCTTCCTCTTCATCTTTGAAGACATTAATATCTGGATCTCTCCCTGATAATCTCCACCAGTGGCTCAATAGTTAGGATAAAAAGCACCTGAGACAGAGGACACCCCTGTCTACTCGATCTACTCAAGGGAAAAACCACTGACATCTGATTATTAGTTATAATGTTGGCTTGTGGTTGATAACTGAGAGTTCTAATTTATAAATTTCCTGCCTATGCCAAATTTTTCCAATGTTTTAAATAAGACAGACCATTCTAATTGATCAAATACTTTTTATGCATATAGGGAAATAGTTATACTTGGATTCAACTTTGATTTTGCCATATGTATTATATTAAATAGTCCTCCTAGACTATTTGAAGAATATCTTCCTTTGAGAAATCCAACCATGTCTGTATGTATTAATTTTGGTAGATATTGTACAATCTATTAGCTAGTGCCTTTGCCAATATTTTATAATCAGCATTCAGGAGTAGTATAGGTCTAAATGTTGAAGTTTTTAATGAGTGTCTACAATAGCACTGTAATGATAGCAGTTGAGAAAGATTCTTGGAGAGACTGGGTCTCCACTGGCCGGTCCAATACATCTATCATAAGAGGCGTCAATAAATCTTTAAATGGTCTGTAAAACTCAGGTGGAAACCCATCTTCCCCCAGAGATTTGTTAGCTTGTGAAGTACCCAAAGCTTTCTTTATTTCTTCTCTTGTGTAAGGGTCATCTAAACCAACTCATTCTTTATCTTCTAATTTTGGAAGTTAAACATTTGTTAAAAATTTGTCCACTTAATTTTCATCTCCTAATAATTCTGATTTATATAGTTATATGTTGTCTAAAATAGTATTTATTTATTTTTGATTATATGCTATAATATTGGGCTCTATTTTTATTGCATTTATCATTCTAGTTGACTCGTCTGCCTTTACCTGCCAAGATAAAATTTTATGTGCCTGTTCCCCAATTCATAATATGTTTGTTTAGTTTTTAATATAATTTTTTTTCTGTTCTATATGTTTGTAATGTGTTATATTTCAGTTTTTTATTCTCTAATAATCTATATTTTTCTTGTAACCCTGTTCTCTGATATTCTTTTTTCCAATTTTGTTATGTCTTTCTCTAAACCATCCAATTCTGTAGCATACCCTTTTAATTTTTTTTGTGTAAGAAATAATTTAGATAAGCTTTAAGTATAACCTCATATTAAAATGCTATTATCAGTAGAAGGAATAATAGTTTACAAAATAGTTATAACTGTCTTTTAAAAAATTCCCAAAAGTCCCTCCTTTTCAACAGGGCCTTTGATACTCCATCTATGAACACTTTCTTGTTTTTGCATTCTTGTGATAGTTAAAAGTTAATACTACTTTTTCCCAAGTTTTCACTCTTCTCTGAGCTCCCTGTGATCTGTTAAATAGCTTCGCCAAATATTCTATTTTTACCACTCTACCTTTTAACTGGGCAGACATTGAAAATAAATAAATCCTTGTATGTGAATCATGTACCCTTGAGTAGAACAAACAATCTCTTTCAATGGGGTTAAGCTGCCTCCATATATCATATATGTTGCTTTTGCAGCTTTTGCCCTTAGAAAGGATGTGACATTGTTGTAGAGGGTGCAGAGGAGATTTGCTCTGGAAAAAGGCCATCTTTTTTAGCAAGGGCTAATGTACGAGGAATGTTTGGCATCTCTTGGATTGCATTCATTGGAGTGTAGAAGAATGAGAAGGGATCTCATGGAGACATTTCAAATTTTGAATGGTTTTGACAGAGTGGATATAGATAAGAGGTTTCCCCTTGGTGGGTGAATCAAGGACAAGGGGTCACAGTCTTAAAATTAGAAGTTATCCATTCAAAACAGAGATGAGGAAGAACTTATTTAGTCAGAGGGTCAGGGATCTGGCGAACTCACTCCCGCAAACAGTGGTGGAGGCCAGATCACTGGGAGAATTTAAACAGGAAATGGATAAGTTCCTCATTAGTAAGGGTATCAAGGGATATGGGGAGAAGGCTGGAAATTGGAACTCGCTGTGAGCATAGTTCAGCTTAGTGTAGAGTCATGGAACAGATTCGATGGGCCTAGTGGCCTGTTTTTGTTCCTTTATATTGTGATCTTGTGTTATTCTTCCAGCTGATTTATCCAATATTGGATCTAGGAAGAAAATTACCAGTATGTTTTGTCTTCCTTCTGCTGTTTTTAAAAAATTATCCTTCATAAAGGCTTCATTGTCATAATTTGGAGCATAATTATTCATAAAAAGTTCATGATTCTGTATAACATTTACAATGTGCCATTACAAATCTTCCAACTTGGTCTATCATTATTGGTATTTTTTATCATTTACAATCGGTACTCCTCTGGCTTGTGAGCCAAATGAAGATATTTCTTGTCCCACCCATTCTCGTTTTAATTTAGTAAGATGTGTTTCTCGTAGAAAAACTATAATTTTTATACGTGTGCAAAGACCCATTTCCTATTCACTCTCCCGTTCATCCCATTAACATTAAGACTAATACATTTTAGCATTCTATCCATATTGATTTTTTAAACAAATATAATTTAACAATAAACCTTCTCGATTGTTTAAATGATGCAGTGATCTTTCCCCTTTAAAAACACATGCAATGTCCCTGCCCTGATGGTGATGTAAAAAGGAAACCCCGAAAGCCCGTGGAATCCTTCAAGGAAGAAGAGACCCTCCCTTTATAGATACTCCTCTCCAGGTGCCATTCTCCCCCTTATTCCAAAGTCTCCACCCTGCTACTAATTTTTCCCAAGTTTTCACTCTTCTCTGAGTTCCCCGTGATCATTTCAATAAAATTTACTTTTCAACAATAAATAGAAAGATGGTTTAAAAAATAAAACTTTGACTTAGTCCCATTGTCAACATTCTTCATAGTCTTCTTCCTTGACAATACTTGCCTTTTCATAAACCTTGCAGGAAGTCTTCCACCTCATTCTTAGTCTTGAAAAATTGCCGATTACCTTCTGCTACTTCGACCTTTAGAATCATGGGGTGAATCATCGAATATTTCAAGTTTTTGGAATGCAGTTGTCTTTTTACGTCATCAAACTCCTTCCTTTGCTTAATCAAAGTAGGACTAAAATCTTTTTTTTTAAATACCGCATTTTCACGGTCAATATCGGGCAGGCCATTATTTGGCTTATTCATCTGCCTGCTCCTAGAATTGTCTCCCATTCCCAGTAACTCAAAAGTCTTACCAGGACCAGTCGTGGTCACTGATCGCCGGCTCTCCTGGATCCAAGGGTCTGGTGAGCCCTTTCAATACGTAATTTTTCTCTGAGTTTGTCTTCTCCCAGCACATGGTATCCATGTTTCAGCAGATCTCTTCACTCAATCCCTCCTTTCAGTCCGATAATTTGAACATTATTTCGTCTGCTAAAATTCTCCATGTGGTCGATCTTGCCCACCAGACCTTGTCTGTCCAACTCCCAGTTCTTTACATCTATTTCCAAAGCTTATAGCTTATTTTGTGTTTTTACCAAATACGCTTCTGCTTGGTTCATTCTTTCCATTAAGTCTTCGAGAATTTCTTCAATTTCAGTCCTCCTTTCAGTCATGTCTCTCATTACAGTTTTGGCGCCTGCAAATTCATTGCTCAAGTTTTCCATTTTCTCCAGGATAATATTTAGTTCTTGTCCCAACCCCCCAGCTCTGCCAGGGTCTGCCAGTCCCGAGGTCATGCTCACACTTCCCCCTTTCAGGCTTTTGCTTGATGTTCCTGGCTGAGTAGAAACTTCTTCAAGTTTTATTCTTAGCTGCCTTGGTTTCTTAGTACTTATTATGTCCACTTTTTAGTGAAAAATTCTATTCTTAATTTTAAGATTATAACCATCTTTTTGATACTCCTCACAGTGACCTCGATCAAAACACGCCTGTCTAAGTCCTTCGCATGGCAACGCCCCACCCCCCCCCCCCCCACTCCAAGGAATTTGATATTATTAACGTCAAGGATTGAACCGCCAATGATCAGCAGACCGTTGTACCCCCTGGGCTCTCCTGAAGTCAACAACCATCATTTTTTTTTAATGTTCACATCCAGGTTGTTGGCTCTGCCCCAGTCTGTTAGCGACTGCACCTGATCTCCTTATGTTGACTCCCCAGTCTTACTAATCAGGCCCACCACGGTCATGCTGTCAGCAAGCTTGATGATATGGTTCGAGCTGTGATTAGCTGCACAGTCACGAGTCGGCAGAGTGAACAGCAGTGGACTCGCGTGCTCAGTGTGATGGTCTTGGAACTGCCCAACAGGAAGTCAAGAATCCAATTGCAGAGGGAGGTGTTTAGACCCAGCAGGTTCAACCTCCCTATCAGGTACTGAGGTGTGACTGTGTTCAATGCCGAACTGAAGTCAATAAACAGCATTCGAGCATTCGAGTCCTTATTTTCCAGGTAGGTGAGGGGTAGATGGAGGGCAATGGTGATGGCATCATCCATAAAGCAGTTGGATCTGTATGCGAACTACAGGGGATCCAGTGAGAGGGCAGCAGGAGCTTGATGGGCCCCACGATGAGTCTCTCGAAACACTTCATGGTGACGAATGTTAGTGCGACAGGGAAGTAGTCTTTGAGGCAGGACACAGTCGACTTCTGAAGCACTGGACAATGGTGGCAACCTGATGAAACAGTGTTCTCCAGTCCTCAGTGGAAAAGATACAGACACACAACCGGGTATAACCCACATAAAGACAAACAATACATGTGCAGAAAAAGTGTTCAAATAAACAAATAAATGTTATTTCATGAATATGAGTCTCTCGGATGGATCATGTGAGCAGTTCCTTTGGTCATTCAGCATTCTCCCTGCTAGTGGGATGAAGTTGTTCCTCAGTCTGGTGGTACTGGCTCTGAGATACCTGATGGGAGCAGCTGAAAGGTGCTGTGTACAGGGTGGAAAGGGGTCCTCCATAATTTTGCGCGCCCTCCTCAGACAACGATTCCGGTAGATCATGCCAATGGGGGAGGGAGACTTAAGTGATCCTCTCTGCCACACATCTGGCATTGTGGATTGTCCTCTGATCTATTTCTCTGTAGCAACCTGATGACACCGTGAGGCAGCTGGCCAGGAAGCTCTTGAAAGAGTTCCTGCAGAAGGTTGATATGATGGTGGCCAGAAGCCTTGCCCGCTACAGTCCTCTCTGGAAGTGCAGTTGCCATTGTGCCTTCCTGATAAGTGATGAGACGTTGTGCGTTCATGATAGGTCACTAGTTTAGTGAATTCCAAGGAACTTGGTGCTCTCCAGTCTCACCCCTGCAGAGTTATTGATGTGTAGTGGAGGTTGTCCATTCCTGATGTCGATGATCATCTCTTTCGTCTTGTCCACATTGAGAATAAGGTTGCTACTCTCGCATCACACCACGAGATTTTCCACCTCTTCCCCGCAGGGCGACTCATGAGACAGGACCACTGTCGAACTTGATGCAGGATCTGATGATGCAGACGTAGGTCAGTAACGCGATCAAGAGTGGGGCTGAGCACGCAGCCCTCAGGTGCTGCGATGGGTATTTGATAATTGGTATGGATATGATGGGCCAAAGAGCCCTGTTTCTTTGCTTTATGCAGGAGAGTGGAACTGAGGTGAAGGATCAGCCATCACCTTATGATCGCACCCTTGAGTGAATAAACTACTTCTGCTTCTAAGTCTAACATTATTGGAAGAGTTCAGAGCAAGAGAAGTAATATTAACTTAGTCTGGCAAAATCAGTACAGCTAGAAGAAGAGACTGGATGAATTGTGATAAAGACCTCAGTGTCTACAGGTTCATGCTATTTATAGGATACCCAAAAATAGATGGAGTCAACTACAGATGCCTTTGAAGGGTTTTACCACAGACATGAACATATTAATGTCACTCCGACATAGCACAACTAGGGTGTGACTGGAAATTGAAAGCCCAGGGATAATCCAGAAGCAGAAGGCTGGAGGAGATGACTTAGTGATACCAAGAGTAACGACATCCAGAGTTCTAGGGCAAGTTAAATCAGGAATCCGGGATCAAGGTTAAGCCATAAAGCTGCCTGTTGCAACTGAGTTCATCGCCATTGGTGTACAAAACAAGAGCCACATGAACATGAGAAATAGGAGCAGGAGTCGGCCATCTGGCCCGTCGAGCCAGTCAATGAAATCACAGCTGATCTGGCCATGGACTCAACTCCACTTACCCGCCCATTCCCCATGGACCTCAATTTCCTGGCCCCGCCAGCATCTCTCTGTCTGTGTCTTAAATATACTTAATGACAGCTTCCTTTGGGCAAGGCCAGATTAAGGTCAATTGATGTCTTAAGCATAGCCCAACAATGGTCCCCACTCAACCCTTCCATTTGTCTAACTTTCAAGACATTAAGTGCTGAATGTGAAATAATAGATTAAAAATTCAGTTTTCTTCCTGGCCAGACCCCACATCTATATTACATATAACCTGTATATCTATTTTTTGTTTCACTTATTGTGGAGCATTTTCGTGGGACCCTAGTAAATCTGGCACTGGAAAAAAAAACTCTTCCCTTGGTGCCTTAAGCACATGCCTATTTTGCTTAATGGTTAATGCAGGCCTGCCTTCGGGTTTACACCATCTTTAACTATGGCCTGCTGTAGTTACTGATAAATTAGTCATCTTTGGCGAAGCTTTTATGTGAGTATTTCAGTGTTTATAAGTGACAACAAGGAGATGGCATTCCAGACTTGGAACTATGATGTATTCCAAGTCTCGCAGAGAATTGTTTTGTGTCTGCAATTTCAGAACAATGACCCACAGACCTCAATTTTTAAAAAAAATTAGGCATTGCAGCGCTATCAATTACACTGACAGGCCAGAAGTCGAGATTAACAGGCTTTAATCCCTAGAAACTCAAAGGCCTTACATGCTGTAGGCCCAATTCCAAGGCAGTACTGAGGGAGGGGATTGGGCGATAATGCCTTTATTAGGGAGGGGAGAAGTTACAGTCTCAGAGGCGGGCCAACCACTACAATGACTGCAATACAGTGTTCCACCACATTCGTACAGCACAGTACCAGGCCCATGAGACCGTGCCGCCCAATTGATCTACAACCCCGGTACGTTTGGAAGGGTGGGAGGAAACTGAAGCCCCTGGAGGGAACACAGAATGTACAAACTCCTTACAGGCAGTGCCGGATTTGAACCCTGGTTGCTGGCATTGCAACAGTGTTAAACTAACCACTATGCTCACTGTACCACCCTTTGTCCACATTTTGTTTTTTTTTATTTTCTAAATGTAATTTATAGCTTTAATATTTCCACCAGTAATTAATATTTTCACCTGAAATAAATATTTGCCCCAATAGTAAATATTTGCACCTGTAATAAATATTTTCATCTGTAATAAACATTTTCACCTGTAATGAATATTTGCATCTGTAATGAATTATTTGCACCTGTAATTAATATTTGCATGTGTAATGCTGTCGCAAAACAAAGAATTTTGTGACATGTTCTTGACAATCAATTATGATTCTCTTTCTGGAATGTGTGTTGAACATTTCTGGGGAAGTGACTCATTACATGTGCTTGGAATGGACACATGAACACAGCCAATTGTAGCCCCTTTGGCCCATGATCTTGTGTTGATCTATGTAATCCTACTCCACATCAATTGAATCCTTGCCTACCTCATAGCACATGACCATCCATGATTCTTACACCCATGTTCCATCCTAACAGTCTTTTAAATTTCCCTATTGTACCAGTCCCAACCATTACTCCCGGCAATGCATCCCAGGCACCCATCGCTCTCTGAATGAAAAATGTACCTCGCACGCCTCCCCTAAATTTTCCTCCACTCGCCTCCAACAGATTTATCAAACTATTGGCAAGATTTTTGTTTTAAAGTATCCACAACCGGACGGACGGATGCAAACTCAACAACGTGATCAGGCAGATGTTACAATGCCCAAGGTTAAATAAACAACAAGAAAAATACTTTCCAAATAGAAGGTCTTCTGAAGTCAGCTGTAATACAGCTGGTTGAGGATCTCAAAATGCAGCAGCTCACTCACACGTCAGCTTTGATGCTGACCCTCGAGGTAAAGCAATTGCAATACACAAGAGTGCTGGATAAACTCAGCAGGTCGCGCAGCTCATTTCCTTGTAAGCCCACCCTATCCTCGCATCGGTCCAATCATTTCATAAACATTGTAATAGTACCTGCCTCAACCACCTCCTCCGGCCGCACTTCCCATCCACCCACCATCCGCTATGCAATCGCTGTTCAATCGCTCCCCCATCTTCAACCTGCATCCTCTAATTACACTAGGCAGCGAAGACTTTGCTTCCTGAACACTTCTCAGTGTATTCTATGGATTTTTGGCTATTGATCAGAAAAATCACCTAAAAAGAGTTTCCTATCATGTCCCTTTTTTTGAGATAGTTTGCGATTTCATCATATTTTAGGTCTAAGCGAGCTGGTTTGGTCAGTCCAAGCACACCTGGGGATGCAGTCAGTGCGGGTGCTCTGCAAATGTTTTCTTCAGTCTAGGCATTGCTTAGTCAGAATAAAAGCAGCTCACATATACAGATACTGTGCATTACATTGATTATAGATTGAAAGCATGTTGATGCACATGTTCTTCAAGTGAGTGTACTTATATCTATATTGTATTAGATCCTGATATATTTTTATTAGGAAATATGCAATCATTAATCAATTTAGGCTTAAATGATTATCAGATTTCTTTTATCTATTTAGCCTTAGCAGTGGCTAAGAAATGTATAGCGCTTACTTGGAAAGATAGAAATATACTAACCTTATGTAGGTGGTATTTAGAGATGAAGTCTTGTTTAATTATGGAAAATATATCTTTTTTAATTCAAGATAAGATGTCTTTTTATAAGTTGAAGTGGACTCCATTTGTTAAGTACTTGCAATTAAGTCTGATTTAAATATGTTTTATGTGTGATATTTTATATTTGATAACTTTTTTTAATTAATATTTTTACTTGTTATTTTCTTTTGTTTGTGAGTGTTTTTTAATATATAATATTACTAACTTTATTAATTCTTCACTCTTTATTTTGGGGGAAGGGTGGTTTTTTATATATAGTTTTTTTTTAGTGGTCGTATAAATGGGGGGGTTAGATTGATTTAAGTTAGGTTATTAATGTTGTGTTGTAATAATTACTTCATTTTTATTTTTTCTTTAAATGTAATTTCTTTGTTTTATTCATGTAATAAAATCTTTAAATAAAGTTTCAAAAAAAAGTGAGTGTACTTAATAATAACATTTATTGGCTTCAGGAAGATTCAACACAGCAGAAATATCTCATCAATGTTGGAAACAGCTACGATACCTTCTGTTACATTTGTGCCAAGTATATGCTTAATACTAAGTTCAATAAAGGTTAATTTATTGTTTCTCCAGTTTCCTACGTGATACAGAAAATCTGAAATTAGTCTTTTGTTCAGCTTGCAGTTTCTAGTATAATCCCCCAATATTTTTCAGAAAACAAAGCTTTTGAAACAAAATGATTGTCCCTACTCTGGACCAAACAATGGATGCATTCACTCGATCCCAAATACAGGCTGGATCGGCCTGAACTTTTCTTCCTAGAACATAGGAGTGACCTTACAGAGGTTTATAAAATCATGAGGGACATGGATAAAATGAGTGTCTCCCCCCCACCCCAGATTATTGCAGGCACAGAAGGCATAGGTTTAAGGTGAGAGGGGCAAGATTTGAGAGGGACGTGAGGAGCGATTTCCTATCATAGAGAGTGGTGGGTGTGTGGAGCGAGCTGCCAGAGCCAGTGGTAGAGGCATTAAAAAGATATTTATCCAGGGACATGGCAGGAAAGGTTTGTGAGATCTGGGCCGAACTCAGACAAATGGGACTCATTTGGTTGGCATGGACACCTTGGGCTGAAGGGCCTGTTTCCATTTCATAGAACCAATTAAGCTCCCAGCCTACATATCTTTGGAATGTGCAAGTAAGCCAGAGTATCCAGGAGGGGAGGTGGGGAAAAAGCTTGCAGCCACAGGGAGAATGTGCAAACTCCACAAAGACAGCACCTGAGGTCATGAATCTGAATTTTTGAGGATTGACTCTACTCATTGCACCACTGTGCCTTCCTTTATCTCCTGATCACCGCAGTGCATCCAGAAATCTCCTAATTACCACTGTGATCCTAATCTTGCGAGGTCTTCAAATCACCATTGTGTCTTCGTAGGTCTCCAGATCTTTACTGTATCTTCAGCAGGCTCTTAATTAGTTTGATAACAAAGTTCATAGACATATGACTGACCCTCAGCTCTATTTTTCTGCCCTTATTTGCTCTTATTGAACCAAACTCTCTTAAAATTGTCAGAAGCTGGCCTCTTCTCAAATAGCGACTAAGCACAAATTGTCTTGAATTGGTCCCTGAAGATGTCTCATCAGATTGAGCCAGTCTTTCCTTGGGCGATTTTTCTACTTAAAATACATTTGTATGAGATTTTAGGTCTGGCTGGCATATACACTGGACAGGAGCGTCATGGATCAGGCTTCTGGGCCAAAAGGATCATGGCTCAACTCTGTAAAAACCCTGCGAGATTGTCACAGAAGGCCAAAAGTTTGCATTTTGGACAGGGATTAGGTAATTGCAAGATCTTCATGAGCGATTCTGGGGTCTGACGGCCAGCACGGTTGGTGTAGTGGCTCGCGCAATGCCGTACCAGCAATCTGGACTGGGGTTCGAATCCCACACTGTCTGTAAGCAGTTGGTACATTTTCCCTGTGCCTGCATGGGTTTTCCTCAGGGGCTCCGATTCCTTCTCAAAATGTACCAGGGATTGTAGTTCAAATGGGTGTAATTGGGCGGCACGGGCTTGTGGGCCGAAATGGACTGTTACCCTGCTGTATGTCTCAATTTAATAATGTGCAGTTTCAAGCTTGTAATGCACTGCCGCCCTGTGGATATGCTTAGATCTGCAACACCACAGAAGCATTTCAATGTGTGTTTTCTCCTCAGAAGTGGCCTGGATCACTTCCAGCCCAATGGTATGAACACTGGGTTTTTGAAATTCAGGTAGCTTCCTCCCCCCAATGATCTGATACCCCACTCCCATCCACTTATTCTTCCTTCCTCTGTTCACCTTTCCACCCCCCCCCAACACTCCCCACCAGGTTCCACATGCCCATCCCACCGCCCCATCTTCCTGCCGATCCACCCTCCACATCCATCTGCCCATACCTCTCCCCAGCAGGTTTCACTTGCCCATCATTCCCTTCGCTGTGGTTCCATCTCTCACCTACCAGCCTCCATTCCATCCCTCCCTCCTACTGCCACTCCTTAGCACTCCTTCCCTCTCAGAACCGATGCGGCCTCTCAAAGTCATCTTTCGCCTCCCGTCTCTCCAGATGCTGCCTGACCTGTTGTGTCCTCCCAGCATTCTGCTTTCCCATCCAGGTTTCAGCATCTGCCGTCCATGTATCCTCCCACTGCCATCGACACACAGTCTGCTGAGGGAACTCGATGGGTCAAGCACCAACAGTTTGACCATAGAACATTTGAATGTAGAAGACAGGCCCTTTTACCCTTCCAGACTGTGCCGCATTATATTCTGCCTAGTCCCACTGATCTGCACCCAGTTCATATCTCTCCATACCCCTCGCATCGATGAACCTGTCCACATTTTTCTTCAATCAAATAAAGAAATGGGGCGACAGGGTGCAGTGAACTGCGAACCTTTGTGGGGTGCTGTGCTGATGGCTGGCCCTGCCTTCCGGCTCCACCCCCATTGCCCACATATAACCCTGGTTTCCCGCCTAAACCTAGAACCCTTCCGAAGACTAATGTTGAATCCTACCCTTAGTTATAAGGTAATAAAAGCATTTGTTCTCCCTCTAGTTGTGAGAGCTTCTATTCGCTCCACAATTTTATTGTCTTATTCCCTAATGATGGAAGCTCTGCTCAAGCCTGGTCTGCTACTGACAGAGCCTCTGTCCCCAAACACAGCTGAGGAGTTCACATACTGGATAGACTACTTCCAGGCCTACCTGAACGTGACCAGAGATGTCTTCCACACCAATGTACTCAGGAGGTCCGCACTCGTTTCGAGGGTAGGAACAAAGGGTATGCGGTCATCAGGGACTGCTCTATGTATGATGTTGCTATCAAAGTATTGAAGGCTAGGTATCTGAAGTCGCAAAGCGAGGTCCTAGTGAGGCACTGACTTGCTCTACGTCACCAGCAGCCAGGAGAGATTATTGATGACTACCTGCTGGATCTGTGGACGCTTGTCAATGTGCAGGTACGAAGTGGCTAAGGCCATATTCATGAAGAAGAACAGATCCGGGACACTCTATTCACAGTAGTCCGCTCGACGTACATGAGGCAGCGACGGCTCGAGTCGGGAAAGAAGGACCTGGCTGGCCACATTGAGCTGGCCAAATCGCTGGAAAAAGCCAAGCTCGAGAATGATGACCTCGAAGCCAGTGAGCCCGCTCACTCAGGTGACCCCTTCCAAGACCCCTAACGGTTGCCGCTTCCTGTGCTAGGGAGGGCTTTATCTGCGGCAAGAGCTAGCATCTCCGATCTCGTTGCCCGGCTGAAGACTCAGAATATTCCAGCTGTGATAAGAAAGGGCATTTGGCAATGGTTTACCATGTGAGGGGAAGTCCGGGGTATTCAGCAGCCTGCACCGCTCCCGGATCTGATTCCAGCCCCAAGCCATCTGCACAAATTCACTAGAACCCGCTTGCTACGCAACTCACCAACAGAGTGTAGGGGTGAGGAAACGGCATGAACCTGAATTCAAATTCAGTGCCATCATCTTCGGAGGAGGCGGCCATCTTTCCACTCCACGAGATCAACACCATCTTACCCACGCAGGGCAACCCAGGATGGTGGGGGCTACTCGAGAGAAGAGCATGGAGACTCCGGGGACCTCGCCTTGATGGTCGTAGATCAGGACAGACCTCACAAGCTCAGCAACTCCATAGTGACTGTGAAGGTAAATGGACATTCCACTAAATACCTAATCGACACGGGCTCTAATGAAAGCTTCATCGACTCACGGACTGTGCAAAAACACAAATTTCATATTTCTCGCATCTCATTCACATTCCAACATTGGAGAGCATCTGTCGTTTGAAGGGGGGGATTTCTGTAAATTTCGCTTTTACCTGTATTTTCTTGATGAACTGTGTTGGGTCTGGACTTACTGTGTCACCTTAAAAGCATAACCTTGGAGTATTTTGGTCCTCTCCCCCCAGTAACGATTCAGAACGGAATCAGTGCCATCATCTTGCAAATTCAGAACCCACATGCAGCCTCTCCACACTGAATATAAACCCCCCCTCCTCTCTTCCCAAATCTGTCCCCAGTCCGCAAGACCATTGCAGGAGGTACAGTGCAGCAGACCGAGAGTTTATAAAGTCAGAGACTCAACTTCTGCTGGCTGAAGGTATCATCGAACCTAGCACCTGCCCGTGCAGAGCGCATTGGTAATGGTAAAGGGGGAAAACAAGTCCAGGCTATTAATTGAATATAGCCAAAATATTAATTGGTACACACTCCTGGACACATACCCCCTCCCTCGTATTTCGGACATGGTGAATGATATCACGCAGTATAGGGTCTATTTTACCATCGACCTGAAAGCTGCCTATCACCAACTGCCAATCCATTCCGAGGTCCATCTATATATGGCATTTGAGGCAAATGGTCGTCTCTATCAATTCTGGAGGGTCCTTTTTGGTATTACTAACAGGTTTCTATCTTCCAGTGGCAGATGGACAGAATGGTGGATGAGTATGGGTTGAAGGCTACTCTCTCCTACCTCAATAATGTGACCATCTGTGGCCACACCTTGGAAGACCATGATACCAACCTCCAGAGTTTTCTCCGCGTGACAAAAGCCCTGTACCTCACTTATAACTCTGACAAGTGCAGGTTCAGAACTAAACGGTGGCTATTCTTGGCTACGTGGTAAATGGTATAATTGGCCCTGACCCTGATAGGATGCGCTGCCTGTTAGAGCTCCATGTTCCCAGAACCACAAAGGCTTTGAGGAGAAGCCTGGGATTTTTCTCATATTTACGCCCATTGGATCCCTCAATACATTGATAAAGTTCACCCTCTCTTAAAAGCCACTAATTTCCCCCTCTTGGCTGAAGCCCAAATGGCTTTTAACTACCTCTGGAACCACATTGTGAAAGCCGCCATGCATGTGGTCAACGAGAATGTACCTAGTGGAAAGTGACGCTTTGGACATAGCCCTCGCCACTACCCTCAACCAGGTGGGCAGGTTGGTTATATTTTTTTCACGGACATTACAAGGCGACAAGCTCCGGATCCCAAGACTCAAACCTTGTAGAAGACATAAGGCACTGGAGACAGTACCTGGCTGGTAGAAGATTTGCACTCCTCACTTACCAGCACTCGGTTGCATTTATGTTCAATAATGTCAAGAGGGGAAAAAAATCAAGAATGACAAGATTTCTAGGTGAAGGATCGAGCTCTCCACGTACAATTATAACATCGCCTATGAGCCAGGAGCCCTTAATGACCCTCCAGATGCCTTATCCAGAGGAAGTTATGCCTCTGCACACACCGGCCAACTGCAGTCTCGGCATAATGAGTTCTGCCATCCAGGGGTCACCCGCATGGCTGATTTTGTCAAGGCACACAATCTGCCCTACTTTATGGAAGATGTTAGGGAAATGACCAGGTCTTTCCAGGTCTGTGTGGAGTGCAAGCCTCACTTCTATCGCCCTGCAAAGGCGCACCTGATCAAGTCGTCCAGGCCCTTCGAATGGCTCAGCGTCAATTTTAAGGGTCCTCTCCCCTCCACGAACAGGAACAGCTTCTTCCTCTCTGTCATTGACGAGAACTTTCACTTCCCATTCACCATTCCATGCCCAGACACGTCCACCTCGTCAGTCATAAATGCCCTAGACTCCATTTTCACCCTGTATGGGTATCCCAGCTACATTCATAGTGATATGAGTGACGAGCTACGTCAGTACATGCTGGCAAGGGCCATCGTGTCCAGGTGGACTACAAGCTACAACCCCTGAGGGAATGGACAGGTTGAAAAAGAGAACTCCACAGTCTGGAAGGCTGTCAAACTCACCCTGAAGTCAAAAGGCCTGCCAGACTCATGCTGGCACCAAGTCCTCTCTATCGTGCTCCATTCCATCCGGTCACTACAAAGTACTGTGACCAATTCTACTCCTCACGAGCCCCTATTCTCTTTTGAAAGAAGGTCGGCATCGGGAACTACACTCCCAATCTGGCTCACCACTCCTGGTCCAGTCCTTCTTAGGAAGCACGTGAGAAGAAGCAAGACTGACCCCCTGGTGGAAAGGGTGAAACTGCTCCATTCCAATCCCACGTATGCCTACACGGAGTACCCATATGGCAGGGAGGACACCATCTTCATCAGGGGCCTGGCACCTGCCAGAACAGAGGGTTCGTTGCCTCAGGTGCCCTGCAAGGCATAGAGCTCATTCTTGCCACCCCCAGTCAGGGCCTTGGGGGATCTGGTTCAGGAGGAAAGTGCATCCCCCTCCACCATTGAGCCGAAGACGCAGCCCGCCTCTCCTCCCTCACAAGGGGACCAGGAGACCAAAGGAGTCCAAGGCCCCCTGGTGCTAAGGCACTCCACCAGGATCTCCAGACACCTGGACCGCTTAAATTTGTTAATTTGTAATAACTGTATATTTTTTTTAACCATATGTTTCTGAACCCATGTTCTCTGTCTTCATTCACAGTCCCTAAATTCTACAGGAAGGGGTAAATGCAGGGAACTGGGATTCAGTGGTAGGTTGGCCGCGCCTCCCAGCTCTGCCCCCATCTGCTCACATATAACCCTGGTTTCCCGCCTAAACCCAGAACCCTTCTGAAGATGACTGAGACCCTACCCTTAGTTACAAGTGAATAAAAGAATTTGTTCTCCCTCCTGTGGTGAGAGCTTTTATTCAAGCTACACACGATTGGCGTAGCATTTAGCACATGCCTTTACAGCGCTAGCGATCGGGACCAGGGTGTGAATCCCGTGCTGTCTGTAAGGAGTTTGCATGTTGTAGTATCCTATAACTCAGCAGGCCATTCTGATATAAGGACCTTGTGTCTGCAATAATGCTAAGTCATTAACCTCATTGTTTTATATATAAAACAATTACAGCACGGAATAGTCGACACCGAACTAAGTACTCTCCTCTAGTCCCACCCACCTGCACCTTGATCTGTCGATGATCTGTGGCATAATTAGTGCAATATTAACCATATATTGGTAAAATGTAAGCTCTGTACAGCTATGACTGAACCACCTTGGAATGTGAATTGACCACTGCTTCGTCCATGTGCTGTGTGAATTAACCACTTGGGTTTTAGATCTCACTCTATCGAGTCATGGGTGCCTTGTCTCTGTGTACGTTGACTACTGGAACTTCAAACTATGCTCATAGTTTCTCCAGCAGACAAAGTTGGCGATGAGAACTTTTAAAGTCACCACGATGGCCGTTTTAGGTCATGTTCCCCGTCTTTGTGGAGTTTTTGAAGACGATGCTGATCTCATAGATGGCTTTTTCAATGCCAATACCATTGCTGAGGGCAAGAAAACAAGTTTATTTCTTGCAAGTGTGGGAGCGCGGTATTCAAGTTGCTGAAGTATCTGTGCAGTCCACATCAGGCTGGCAGAAAGGAACACACAGACTTGAAGAAGCTGCTTACTGAACATTTTAAGCCGGCGCCTATTGTCATTGCAGAGAGCCATAAGTTTTGGACAGCACAGCAGGGCAATAGAGAGTCCGTGGCCGATTTTGTCATCAGACTGAAACAGTAGGCTTCAACATGTTCCTTTAGCTCCTTTTTTGAAGGAGGCCCCCCGAGACAGACTTATTTCCGGACCACATTCCAAAATGTTCCGTACTCAGAGCCATCCTCTTTTGGTTCATGATTTTATGTTCAATGACACACGGGCTAATGGCATCGCTGACGAGATGGTGGGGGCAGCCAACCAGGACTATGTGGGGAAAGCGTCCAGCAATGGAGAGGCAGACTGGCCCCAGTGGTTCTCAACCTATTTCTTTCCACTCACATACCGCTTTAAGTAATCCCTATGCCATCGGTGCTCTGTGATCAGTAAGGGATTGCTTAAGGTGGTACGTGAGTGGGAAGGGAAGGTTGAGAACCACTGCTCTAGACCCATTTGCGACTGAAATATTTTGCTTGAGAAAAAATTGTCATTGGCCCATTTCCTTTGGAGTTCTGAAACCGTGCACATAACGAGTTAATTAGGGACAATTAAAACAGGGGTTTTCAACCTTTTTCTTTCACCCACATCCCACCTTAAGCAATCCCTTACTAATCACAGAGCACCTATGGCATAGGGAATACTTAAAGTGGGATGTGAGTGGAAAGAAAAAGGTTGAGAACTCCTGGGCTAGGCCAGTAGTAACAGACATCAAAATGTCCTTCCTTCTAACCCATTCAGCAAGGGGATGCAGTACAAGTACTGTGGGGGAAAAGACGCTACATGCCATGGATCCAAGAAGTGGGGGCATATTCACTTGGTGCGTTTCTCCTCAAAGAATGGCCACGAGAAGACAAAATTTGTTGAAGCTGATTCTGACGATGACTTGAACACTGAGTGCCATCAAATGGATAAGGCAATTGGTTTGTTTCAGCTTCATAGTGAGTGCTACTGTACATTAAGGAAATGCATGTATTGAGATGAAGCCTCCAGGTTGACCCTGCCTGGCTTGGTGTACTATGCAAAAT
This sequence comes from Narcine bancroftii, assembly GCF_036971445.1. Taxonomy (NCBI): domain Eukaryota; kingdom Metazoa; phylum Chordata; class Chondrichthyes; order Torpediniformes; family Narcinidae; genus Narcine; species Narcine bancroftii. The sequence goes on along the minus strand of NC_091474.1, from coordinate 239,296,872 downwards.
TGTCAGAGTTTCTATTAGACGAAACAAAGATCATCCTTAGGAGCTCCTCAGTAAGATGGCTGTCCCAGTGCGGTATGAACATTGTGAAACATTCATGCTAGAATTGTTAAAGGCTAATTGTCCAGCTGCCTTTGGGAGAGACTGGCTTACCAAATTCAGATTGAATTGGGAGAAGAACATTTTGGTGATTAGGGATCAGGGTAATAATCTCAGCCCAAGCCAACACCTAAATCACACCATAAATGGCCTGCCTCATCTTCTGCCTGCTCCAGGTTAGACTCAGTTCTAAGAAGGCATGGAACTGTTCGGGAATGAAGGATCGGGCACAGAAGGGTTTACTGCTTCAATTAACCGCAAGCCAGGTGCAAAACCGAGGGTGGTGCACGGAGGTAGCAGCAAGCAAGCGCAAACTCAAAAGACTGCACAACAGGCTTTATTCCTGTAGAAGTCTGAACACCAGTTCATGCCTTGCTGGCTCCCCATGTGACTGGCTCAGGAGGGGCCAGCTCAGGTCTATATTCAGGTCAGCTGATTGACAGCCGGTCAGGTGGAGTCAGCCCCTTAGGTGTTCTTCCTCCAGCTACAGAGATCACCCCTTGCAGTAGGCTGGTGGTCATATCACCACATGCCCTATGCACTGGTGGAAACCCTAAATGAAGAGCATGAGCTGCTCATAAATGATGACACACTGTCCCCAGTTGCACATAGTGAGTGGGCTTCACCCACAGTTCATGTTCCCAAGGGAATAATCATGCGTGCATCGAGGATGATGGCTACAAGCTGCCCAATGCACAAGATGTGTTCGCAAAACTCGCACAAGATGGTACTACGCCGAGGGTGTATTTGGTCATTGACCTAACTGGTGCGTTCAACCAGCTCCTTCTCGATGAGGGGTCGGCTGAACTCCTTGTGCTCGACACTCACAGAGGCTGACTTGCACCCAAGCGCTCGTGCTTTGAAATGAAAACCGTGCCAGTCTCGTTTCCAAGCGACTATGGGCAAGATTTTGTCAGCCAAGGAGCATGCTTCTTGTTACGTCGATGAGATTTTGGATCGCTACGACCAGCACATGAAGGTGCTAGCAGAGCTGTTTTCCCGGCTGGACCAACACGATGTGCGACTCAATCGCGAGACGTGACAATTTCTGAAGCCGGTGATCAGTTACCTTGGACACAGTCTCACTGCTGTTGGTATTAAGCCATTGCAGGACAAAAGGACAAAGTAGGGCCAATCAAAAATTATGTGAAGACCAGAGAATGTCTCTGAACTGAAAGCTTTCTTTGCAATGATAAATTAACTTGGGAAATTGGTTCCGAATCTGAGCTCAAAACTACACCCACTCTATTTGCTGCTGTACCACTCCGCAGAGTGCACTAAATGCAAAGAATCCTTTGAGTACACAAGGAACATGCTAGACCACGATCCATTGAAACCATTAGTTTTGAGTGTGGATTGCAGTCCCTGTAGACTAAGGGCTGACCTAAGTCACAAATTGAATGGCGGCTCATAAAAGCCTCGGGATCACCAAGTGCTGACTAAACAAAACCACATGCAAATAGACAAGGAAGGCTTGCCAAATGTGTTTGGTACGTGGAGGTTTCATCTCTATCTCTATGGTAATTTCACTCTCGCTACAGACCCTCGGCCTCTTTTTCGGGGGAATCCCCCCCCCCCCCCCACTCTGGCTGCTGCTCGCATGCAGAGATGGGCTTTGCTCCTCGCTGGCCAGCGATATCAGATTGAATATCGATCTTCGCCTCGCAACGCAAACGCAGGTCTCTGGCCTGGGTTTCTCCAGGTCCTCCCACCCTTCAAAAACAAGCAGGGATTGTGGGCTAATTGATGGGGTGCACAGGTTTGCGGACCTGAGCGGCCTGCTACAATGCTATGTTTCGAAATTTAAAAGCAGGCGAGCAAAGTCAGCAGGAGTCCTGTGTACTAACATAAGTAGCAGTGAATTTTACTTTAATCCCTTGGGCTAATGTTTTCACAGTAATATGATTTTTTTGCTGTTGAGTTGTGATCACAAAGTTTAGACTGACAACCGTGTTTGACTTGGCCTCAGTATTAGAGAGGCATTGACATAACATCCCCCAGTGCAAATTCCATATGTCTGTCTGAACATTGGAGCTGCCTGGGGCTGCATTTATAATATTCCAAAGCTGGAGGGGCGGCTCCTTACCCAGCGATGGCTCCATGCAGTGAGTTGCGCCTTCTGACATGGTGGAGTCATCGGGGGCAGGGGGTGGGTGGGGGTGGGATCATTCCGGAGGGAGTGTCGTCTCTGGCCACCAAAATTTGGGAAAGGGTGTCCAGCAATAGGGAAGAGTGCAGAGGAGACTTACTGGAATGGAGTCAAGGAAAATGGAAATGATTCTCCTTGGCATAGAAAAACATTTGTTGCAATCTCTCCATTTTGGCGACGGTTTCTCCAGCTCCAATACTTGGCAGGTATCAAACACAAACTTAAAGCAGCTTCTTAATAATTCCCCTGATAATTACATCATATTTCACAAGAAGACCTCGTGTTAGTTCCACCTTCTGTCTTTTCTATTGTGTCCACCTAAAAAATTGCGGAGCAAGCACTATTCATCAGTGTCCAAATTTTAGCAGCCAAGCTTTCTTTGGCCTGCATATGCAGAGACCAAGAATCCATTTCACTTATTCCCATTTGGTTCTGGAGTGGTTCAATAGAAAATATTCCTTTGAAAATCAAAGGGTCACATCAGCCACATTCTCGAAGTCAACAAAAATATTTTACGGGTGTTCGATTTGTATATTTCCATTTAAATGCCATCGGCTCTTTAGATCTCTTTGAGTCTTTGTCTTGCTGTAATGAAATCCATTTGAGTAAAAAGCGTTAGATCTGAATATCCAGAGAAACATGAAGGCCTGTAGTCGCACTCTCCAACCTAACACCATCTTCTCCGGTTTTTAGGCGAGATTTCTGCCTCGTTTTCTCCAGTACTCTGCTCCCTCCCCTCTCCAATCATAGAGCTATCCCCCCCCCCCCATTCCCACTCCCCTGACCTGCCCTCCCTTCCTTATCCACCTATGACTCTTGCCTGTGGACCTGTGCTCCTCCCCCCTCCCCTTCCATCCCCCACTACTATTTTATTCAGGCGCCTGTCTACATTTTACTTATGAATAAGAGTGGCAGAGAGGATCACTGGGCTTCCTCTGCCATTGACATGATCTAAGGGATTGTTCCCTGAAGAGAGACCCTTCCCCACACACACATCATCTTTCATTTGTTCCCCATCAGGTTGAGAAACAGCTTCTTCCCACGGCCAGTGGGAATGTTGAACAACCACAAGAGCTGCCCACACTAACCATCCGAGACTCTCGTATTCATGAAATAATATTTAGTTATTTATCGATTTATATGAATACTTGTCCTGTGTATATATTGTTCATCTACATGTGTTATGGTGGGTTGTGTGTCTGCACCGAGGACAGTTTCGTCGGGTTGTAGTTGTACAATCAGATGACAATAAACTTGACTTGACTTGATCTTGATGAAGGCTTCTGACCCGAAACATTGGTTATACAGGAGTTCCCCTACTTACAATGGTCCAACTTAGGGTTTTTCTAAGTTACGATGGATCAAATGCATACTTTCGATTTAGAATTCTGAACTGTTCCCGTGCTTACGATATGCGTATGCTACTCTCCCACAATGCTGGGCGATGGCAGTGTTGCGGGAAACTGTCGAACAGCACACTCTCAACCTCGCTGGCAGTCTCTGTACCGATCACGTGAACGAGTGCACTGCAAACAACCCATCAGAACTTATGGTTTTTCGACTTACAATGGGTTTTCCAGAACAAAATTCTTGCTGAGTTTCTCCAGCGCTGGAGTTTTAATTTTTACTTTTTTAGTTAAATACCAGATTGCTTTCCAATTGCCAGATTTCACTTAACAAGAAATTTTCAAAGTTTTAATAAGCCAAGCAGTCCAACTCTTTTGGACAGTTCAAAGGCAAATGTGTGGCCCAGAATTTGGCAAGCACCTGCATGGGTGCATTGAGCTTTTGTTGTCAAACTTCATGGAAACAGGCCCTTCAGCCCATTGTCTGTACTGACCATCAAGAGCCCAGTTATACTCACCTTACACCTATTTTATTCTCACATTTCCATCAACTCCCCCCAGATTCTATCATTCACCTTCACATGAGAGAAAATGTACAGGGCATGTGTGGGGGATAAGAGAGAAATCAGGAACATCATTCGGAAACCCACGTAGTCACAGGGAGAACGTCCAAATCACTCTGTGTAACGAACAAAAACAAGACGGCGTGCTGTTGGCGACTTGTGGGCGAGGAACCCACACCAGCTGCCGGCCACTAGAGGACTCGCAGCAGGCTGCGGCTTGCTGGAGACTGGCTCATGAGAACCACGTGTCGGGACTGGGCTTCGAGAGGGCAAGGAGGGCTTGCGTAGGGCCCTGGGGGAGGCTGAAGCCTCCCTGGTCATGTTGGAGGTTTGGATCTGAGCTCGGTTAGCCGATGATTTAAACTAAAACGGAGTCTTATGCGGTCTCAGAGGCCGGGGGAGCGCTGGAGGTGAATCCATGGACACTCAGTGACTCTGTGGGGTGGGGGGGGGGGTCCCTTTTGCTTCTCTTTCTCTGACTGCAAGGGGCACTGCGCAATGCTACTAGCCTTATGTCAAACAGAAGGGACTTTCTGTGTAATATCACCTTTCTGCTTTATTACAGAGCAAAAATTAGTATCTGATCTGACAACGTTCCAAGAGCGTACCTTGCTATTAAGAGCAGGTCTCCAGTTTTTTTTAGCCTCCCACCATCTCTCCCCTTCCCCTACCCTTATGTCTACTGTCCTCTAACTCTCTCTCTCTTTCTCTTTCCCCCTGTCTTCTTTCTGCATTCACAGAGCCACGACCTTCCCTAATTAATTTTCACCTTTCCACTCCTCACTTCCTATCCATGGCCAATTATCACCTTTTGCCTGTTGGCCTGTTCTCCTCCTGACTTTTTTTCTATCCTCCCCAGGCTTTTCTATTCAGCCACCAGCCTGCTTTTTGCTCATGCCTTGAAGAAGGTCTCAGGCCCGAAACATTGATGACATCCTGTGGACACTGTGAGACCTGCTGATTTACTCCAGCATTTCTGTGTTTATACAGTGTCTGCAGACTTTCGTGCTTCACCCCTTAGTCAGATAAAAGCTTTCCCTTCATGGGATTTAGCCCTGAGAGGGAATTAAGACCTGATTAAATCAATAACTCCATAGCAGAGAGAATGAAGAACATCAAGAACCTTGGAGTCCACTTAACTAGTGACCTATCCTGGATACACATCTCCTCACTTGTCAGGAAGGCACGACAGCAACCAACTTCCTGAGAAGACTGAAGCGGGCAATGCTACTGGCCACCATCATGTCACCCTTCCACAGGAGCTCTATGGAGAGCGTCCTGATCAGCTGCATCACTGTGTGGAATAGTTACTGGAGAGAAATGGATTGGAGGTCAATCCACAGGGACCATAAGAATGGCAGAGAGGAATACTGAATCTCCCTACCCCTCCATTGACGAGATCTGCTGGGATCATTTTCTGTCCAGGGCGTGCAAAAGGACCCTTACCACCCTGCACACAGCAACCTTTCAGCTGCTCCCATTGGGGAAGAGATCCAGGAGGATCAGAGCCAGCACCGCCCGGCTGAGGAACAGTTTCTTCCCACGGGCAGTGACGACCAAAGGAACTACTCCCACTAACTATCTGAGACTCTCACATTCACAAAACAATATTTATTTATATGAATATGTGAACACCTGTCCTGCATACGTATTAATGTCTGCATGTGTCTTACGTCCAGTTGTGTTTTGCACTGAGGACCGGAGAACGCTGTTTCGTCGAGTTGTACAATCAGATGACAATAAACTTGACTTAGCGAGATCACTTCAGCTGTAAATATGCTCATTATATACAGTATCATAGATAGATGAGGGTTATACTCATTTAAATTAAAAAAAAAACTGCAAGGACATCTCATGAGGAAATATAAAATATTAACAGAAAGGTTAAACAGGTTAGGACTTTATTCCTTGGAGCGTAGAAGTATGAGGGGAGCTTTGACGGAGGTATTTAAAGTTAGGATGGGTAGAGAAAATGGAAGCAGGCTTTCTCCACTGAGGCGAGGAGAGATTAAAAATCAGAGCATGTGCTTTAAGGGTGAAAGGGGAAACGTTTAAAGGAAGTATTAGGAGGAACTTCCTCCTGCAGAGAGCGATGGTGGCAGTGTGGGACGAGCTGCCAGCTGAACGATAACTGTGGGCTCGATTTTGAAATGTAAGAGAAATTCGGATTGGAGGGCTATGGAGGGATATGATCCGAGTGGAGTTCAGTGGGACAAGGCAGAACAATAGTTTGGCATGGACCGAAAGACCTGTTTCAGTGCTGGTTCAACGGTTCTAATTGGGCAGGTTAGACACAGGAAGAATAAAATCAGGAACAAAGACGGGGGAAAAGCCATTTAGGACAGAGACGGGGAGAAGCTTCTTCATTTAGGGTGTCGGGAACTTGTGGAGCTCAGAAAGTTGCTTAGGCCATTTCATTGGATGCATTCAACAGAGAGTTGGTGCACCCTCATTAGAGATCAAAGGATATGGAGAGAGATAACAGGATAGGGTGCTGAAGATGTTTGATCAGCCTTCATCATATTGAAGGGTGTTACAGGCTTAAAGGACTCAATAAAGTTTTCCTGTTTTTTTATTGCCCTCTGATTATCCCCTTCTATATTTACTAAATCCAAGGGAGTGTTCTTGTTTGTTCCTCCAAAATATTTTTTTTCCAATCTCCATCGAAGACCACATTAAATATTGCGGGGAGAAATTTGTGGAGACTGGCATTGCTGCCTGCCAGATTCGATCCTGATCCCCGGTGCTGTGCCGTGGAGTTTGCACGTCTTCCCTGTGATGTCGTGGGCTTCATCCGGGCGATCCGCTTTCCTCCCACGTCCCGACGGTGCGCTGGTTGCCTCGTGAATTTTGATCGCTTGGTGGGTGAGGATGGGAGGCAGGCGGGGGGGCGGGGCGGGGGGTGGTGGTTTCATCGATGTCTGAGAGAGAAAAGGTGACAAGGGAAGAAATGGGGGAATGGAGTTGTCAGATTTGTTCTGTGATCCGGTATAAGCATGATGAGCCAAATGGCCTCTTTCTTTGTCGTAAGGGTGTATGATGGGCCGGGATGTTGGGCGCAACCTTGCTTAAATCTCACTGGGATTGGATCTACGCCATTCAGCAAAGAAAAAAGGCCTTTCAGCCCAATTTGTCCGTGCCTGCCAAGCTACCTCCCTTGGCCTGCGTTTTTTATATTATTTTATTTTATTGGCCATGTCTCTCCAAATTTTCCTATCCATACACCGATGAACAAGCACTAAAGGAAAATGGAGGCAAAGAAAACAGGCCTTTCAACCCATCTCATCCATCCCGGCCCAGTTACCTCCCTGACAGCAGCGAATCTAAGGAAGATAGCACCTATGGCAGGGGAGGCCAGCCTTTTACCTTCCATGCGACAGGGAGGTCTCGCGAGAGTGGGGCTTGGTGGCCGCCATGGTGTACTTGGCTTCAGCCCTTTAATAAATTGAGAGTGAACAGGAAGATGAGGAAGGGTGAACAAGGTGGAGAAGAGTCTCAGGAGCAGGGGGTGGCGCTGGTCAGGGTTGGGGGGGGTGCGTGGTGGTGAAGGAGGCCACCGGGGGCCTAGATGAAGAGAGTTCTTTTTCCACTATCTGAGGTTGGCTTGTCTGACTTTAATGGAAACTGCTCAGTGGCGCTCCCCCTTCAAATGGTTCCCAGGGCACATCCCATACCTTAGATACACCTCTGCTCCCAGATCTAGTCTAATTTACCCGCATCTGGCCAACATCCAAACTGTTCCTATCCATGTTACCGTCTGGTCAAGGCAATTCTACCTGCCTCTAATCACTTCCTCTGGCAGCTTGATCCAAATGCCCACCAACCTGTGATTTCATTTTCTTTTTAATTGGTGGAAGCCAATTCCAGCCATTGAAATGCGATCTGCCCAATTTCGCCCAGTTAACCTATATTATTGGGGTGGGAGTAAACCTGAGCACCCGGAGGAAATCCAAGTGGGCACGGGGAGAGTGTACAAACTCCTTACAGACAGTGCCAGATCTGACCCTGGCTCATTGTAGTAGCATCACGCTAATCACTACACTGACCGCGGTGCTCTTCATGCTCTATCATGTGGAGGGTCAGTGGATGGTAAAGGTAATGCTTCTGAACATTCAGTTCAAGTAGGATTCATCATGGCCCCTCTTGGTTCATAGAAACATAGAAAATAGGTGCAGGGGTGGGCCATTTGGCACTTCAAGCCTACACCCTCATTCATTTTGATCATGGCTGATCATTTACTTAGTACCCAGTACTTGCTTCCTCCCCATATCCCCCGATCCCCTTAGCCACAAGGACCAAATCTAACTCCCTCTTAAATATGGATAAGAAACCGACTTCAACTACTTCCTGTGGCAAAGAATTCCACAGATTCACCACTCTCTGAGAGAATTTATTTTCTCATCTCAGTCCTAAAAGACATCCCCCTTATCCTTAAACTGCGACCCCTGGTTCTGGTTTTCCCCAAAATCGGGATCAACCTTCCTGCATCTAGCCTGTCCGATCCCTTAAGAACTTAATGCATTTCTATAAGATCTCCCCTCAATCTTCTAAATTCCAGTGAGTATAAGCCTAGTCGATCCAGCCTTTCTTCATATGCAAGTCCTGTCATCCCTGGTATTTATCAAATGAACCTTCTTTTCACTCCCTCTATGTCAACGATGTCTTTCCTCAGATAAGGAGACCAAAACTGTACACAATATTCCAGATGTAGTGTCACCAGGGCCCTGTACAACTGCAGTAGAACTTCTCTTCTCCTGTACTCGAATCCCTCTTGCTATGAATGCCAACATACCATTCCCTGTCCTCACTGCCTACTGTACCCGCATGCCCACTTTCAATGGCTGGTGCACAGCGACACTCAGGTCTCATTGCATCTCTCCTTTTCCTAAACGGACACCATTGAAGGAATAATCTTCTCTCCTGTTCTTTCCTCCAAAGTGGATAACCTCACATTTATCCACATTATATTGTATCTGGCCCACTCACCTAACTTGTCCAAGTCACCCTGTGTCCTCATAGCGTCCTCTACACAGCTAACCCTGCCACCCAGCTTCATGTCACCTGCAAACTTGAAGATGCTGCTTTCTATTCCCTCATCTAAGGGCCGATGACCACAAATGGACACGTGCATCTTTCCTGGAACCTGCTGTACAGTGAAGATCAATTAAGAGGGCAACCAGCACAAGGGAGCAAAGTTGACAGAGGTAGGGATTTGCCTATGGAGGATGAGAGGTGACCTAATTGAGGTATACAGGATTATGAGGGGCTTCGATGAGGTGGACAACCAGTATTTCTCCCCAGGGCAACAGATGCAAATACCAGAGGATGCATGTGTAAAGGAAAGATTAGGGGAGATGTCAGAGGTAGTTTCTGTCTCATCCAGAGAGTAGTGGGTGACTGGAAGGCATTGGCAGGGGTGGTACATTTAAAAGATTCTCAGAGAGGCTCATGGCTGTAAGAAACATGAAGGGTTATGGCTTGTGAGAGAGGGAAGGCTTAGAATGATGAGGTTAACATTGGTCTGCATATGATCATGGGCCGACAGGCTACTTCCACGCTGTTCAAAAAAACTAAGCTCTGAATATGAATGAGGGAAGAAAGCCTTGCTTCAGTTACTTTAATGGTCTATTACCACATCTCTGCATTTTATGACGTAGCACCCTGCTTCAATAGCTCATCCACGTGAGCAATGTTCCCAGTGAGAAGCTCTGCACTGCAAGTATAATCAATAGAGTGGGTCACCCTGACCTATCTGGCGAGGGCCTGAATTCCTTTCAACATTGCAACATTGTGCAGGTTTCTTCACCCCTGGAGAAAGATCCTGGAGCCTCTCCCACCCTTGCTAGGTGGATCCCAATGGGTCTCCTGGTCCCCAGCACACCCTCCCCATCGATGTACATCTGAGAGATTGTTGGAGCTCTCTCCCATGCCTCTGTGACCTCTGTCCCATCCATGGCAGCCACAGCACAGTCTCTGCCATTGTGTGCCCCTCACTGGGGAATGCAGCACATGAGCCTGACTCTTGTCTCCCCCCCCTCCACCCCCGCCACATGTGTAGCGCACTGCCGAGAAATGCATGAATCTAAATGAGGGTTGGTTCTGGCAGTAACCCACCCGGACACCATGGGACACCTAGGAGACTGCCGGAACCTGGCTCTAAACAGTTCGGTTAGCAGTATAACGGCACCAGTGACCCCGGTTCAAATCCGACACCATCCGTAAGAAGTTTGGACTTTCTCCCTGCGTCTGCGTGAGTTTTCTCCGGGTGCTCTGGTTTCCTCCCACCATTCGAAAATGTACTGGGGCTGTAGGTCAAGTTGGTGCCATTGCACTGTACGCGTTTCCTGATCCGGAAGGGCCTGCTAAGGTGCTGTTATCGTTAAAGTTTAAATCTAAATAAAATGTGAACCCAATCTGCTGGAGGAAGTTCGACCAGCTGAGCTCTTTCAGCAGACTGCATTTGGCACCCTAACTCCACGACATTTTGACCAGTGCCGTGGACCCAACTGGACACTGCTACTAATGCAGCACGTTTGATGTGAGAGGACTGCGGGAGGAAGTCAGTGGGCCAGGCAACATGGGTGGACATTCAGCCCTGAAACAAGGTTTCGACCTGAAGCATCAGCTGTCCCTTACTCTCCGGCAGTATTGTTTTTAACCCTGATTCCAGCACTTGAAGTCTCTTACTTCTCCATGCTTGAGGGGTTTGGATCACTTTCTGGGTAGGGGGTGCAGAGGGGTCTTTATCTTGCATTTGGGTAAAGGGCAAAGATTCCATTAATCATTATGTAATACGACATTGAGGAGGGAGCATACTTGACACTCTTCAACTTTTGTCGGCCGTAAGGCAGACAGAGGGTTGCCAATTTGTACAGCGCCCCCTCACAGAGACCTGCTGTCCCTGAACAGCCTTCCCTCTGAGTACTGACCAGCCCTGTACCTGCTCAGCTTCCGAAATCAGACAACCCCAGTCATATTCAGGTGAACTGTACGATCAGGAGCCCTAGAGACATGAGAAATAACAGCATGCATACAAGCTCTTTGGCTCACTGAGATGGCACTAACCATCCAATACTACCCCATTTTGCTGGAGAAACTCAGCAGGTGAGACAGTGCATTTATGTAGCAAAGATAAATGTTTAAGCCCAGAGTCTTTTATTAAGGTATGAAGGGCTCAGGCCTGAAACATCAGTTATATATCTTTATCTTTGCTACATAAATGCACTGTATGACCTGCAATTTTACTTCAATCACGGTGCTTGCAGCTTGTTCCCACTTTGAACTAGGGAAGCAACCCTCATTCTAGGGGAGTAGATTTAAGATGGTGATGAGAAGGAACTACTTCTCCCAGAGAGTGGAATTCTCTGCCCAAGGAAACGGTTGACGTTGCCTCATTAACTATATTTGAGATAGAGACGGATATTTTTTTTGCAAAGTAGGGGAATCAAGGTTGATGGGTCCCACAGCCAGATCTCCCTTGAGCGTTGAATGTGAGAGCAGGCTTGATAACACACATAGTCACCCCCTGCTCCTTACGTTTTGATTCAAATCCACTCCCCCTGGTTCTACCAGCCACCCATAGAGCACTGCAGTACAGAGAAAGGCCATTCAGCCCTTCTAGTCCGTGCCGATCTGCAAGGCCAATGAACCAGCCGCCCGCCGCTGGGACATGGAAAGAAATAGGAGTACCCGGGTTGGGAAGGGGTGGGCGGGTGGCATGTGGGGTAGGTGGCCACAGGGAGGAAGGCGCAGACTCCACGCAGGCAAAACCAGCAGTTGAGGGGCAGCAACACTGCTGGCTGTGCCTTGACGCCCTCCATCTCCCTCCCCACCATCAGACGGGAAAACATTCCAGTGCGCAGAACCAATGCCCCTCCCAATCAAAGAAACCTTGGCAGTAACAGGCCTGAGCATCAGGTTTCTGGGGGTGGGGTGGGGTAGGGGGAATCTAGATACCAACCGAGGTAGTCAATTGAGAGGCAAAACCCGAGACTAAGGGCAGCAATTCTCCCTGGGACTGTGCTTGGTTTCCTGCTTGGATTTGTTTCTGTGACACACTTCAGCTGAACCACCCATTCGATCACGCCACCTCCCAGGTTAAAGAGCAGCGCCAGCCAAGCCAATCCAACGATAATCCACACTCCAGCCAGGCCCCTGTAGATAGAGATGTAGTGTTTGTTCGGATCTGTGCCTGAAGGAAGAAGAGAAGAGGCGTCAAACATCAGGAGGGGTGATTGCAAACTGAAAATAAACTCAGGGCTGAGTTTTGTTCACACCGAGAGCGGTGGGTGCCTGGAATGTATGATGATGGTGGAAGCTGGTATAATCGGGATAGTTAAAAGATTGGCAAATGGATGGAAAAATACAAGTATAAGGTTATATATAGGCTGTGAGTTTGGGTAGGGTTAAATTGATGGTGGAGTAGGTTTATATACAGTAGGTTGGCACAACATTGTGGGCTAAAGGGCCTGTATTGTGCTGGCACGTTCTATGTTCTATCAATGATAAACAATGAAGATAATGTCATAATGTTTCACAGCATGGAAACAGACCTTTCAGCCCATCTATGCTTGCCTTTGGCCCATAGCCCTCCCAAAACCTTCCAGGTCCATGGTCGGGCAGATTGAGTTCAAGAGTTGTGAGGTAACATTGAAGCTCAACAAAACTCTGCTCAAACCACACTTGGAATATTGTGCTCAGCTCCAGTCGCCTCATTACAGGAAGGATGAGGAAGCTTTGGAGAGGGCGAGATTTAGCAGGACGTTGCCTGGATTGGAGAACGTGTCTTGAGTGGAAAAGTTAGCAGGGCTTTTCTCTTTGGAGAGAAGAGGATGAGACTTGATTTAATAGAGGTCTACGTTTACGAGAGGCATAGAGAGGGTGGACAACCAGCACCTTATTTTAACGTGTGACAGTAGCAAAGAAATTTTAGGGGAGATGTCAGGCGTAAGTTTTTTTTAAATACAGAGAGTAGGGAGTGTCTGGAATACATTTCCAGGGGTGGTGGTGGTAACATTTAAAAGACCTTCAGAAAGGCACATGGACCTCCTCTCCTTCTCCTCCCTCCCCCTACCTTTTATATCTGACAGAGGGTCCAGACTACCGTTTACTTCCACTATGTGCTGCGTGACCTGATGAGTTTCTCCAGGATCCAGTGAGGGTGCAGTACTGATGGCAAGACTGAAAGAAGGACTGCAAAGGCTAGGGTGACAGATTGTAATTTGAGGAATGAGAGGGGGTCTCATTGAGACATGCAGTATTCCGACAGAACTAGGCAGGTTGGGCGCTGGGAAAATGTTCCCAACGTTGGGAGAAGTCCAACAGTAGGGAGAAGCCACTGAGATGAAGAGAAATTCTTCACTCAGAGGGCTGTGAGTTCACCACAGAAAGTCAATGAGGGCAGAGGGAGGGAACAAGGGTACGGAGTGAAAGCAGTGAGGTCACACGATGAGCCATGATTGTATAGAATGATGCAGCAGGCTCAAGGGGCAGAATGACCTTCTCCAGCTTCTATTTTCTGTAATCAGACAGCAGGCAATCATTCACTCATTGCCATTTAAAAGACCTTGTGATGTACAAAAAAGAGATCCTACAAATGGCAATGAACTTTATGACAGGGACCACACTAGACACATGGAGTATAAAATAGTACAGAATAGGAAAAGGTTCTTCAGCCCACATTATCTGTGTTGACCATGATGCCAATTTAAATGAACTCAATCTGCCTGCAATTGGTCCATATCCCTGCCTTTTCTTCTTTGTCTTGGCTTCGCGGATGAAAAATGCTTTTTAAACTTATCTTTCAAATCTGCTTCTAACACCTGTCCAGGCAGTGCATTCCAGGCACCTACCACTGTGTAAAAACCTTGCCTTAGAAATCTCCTCTTTAAATTTTAAATTTAGACATACAACACGTAATGGACCATTTTGGCCCATGAACCAATGCGGCCCAATTAAACCCAATTGACCTACAACTCACTGGTCTGTTTCAAACAGTGGGAGGAACCCACGCGGACACGGGGAGAACATCCAAACCCTTTACAGATATCATGGGATTGGAACCGCGGTCCCAATCGCTGGCACTGTAACACTGTTGTATTAACCGCTACGCCAACCCTGCGCATATTTTCCCTCTCACCTTAACTCAATGCCCTCCAGTATTTGACATTACCTGGGAAAAGAGATTCCAAGAATTTACCCTGTATCAGGTGATTCGTTGGCCTCTGAACCTCCAGAAGAAAATGATCTTTCTTTGACAAACTTCTCCTGATCACCAACCCTCTCTCATCCTGGTCATACCTCATCATACCTTGACAAACCCAGGCCCAAAACATTGGTGATGTATCTTTTCCTGTATGGGACCTGCTAGTTTCTCTAGTACTTTTGTGTATTTAATATAATCACAGTATCCAGACTCTCTTGTTTCACAATGTCCTGTTGAACCTCTTCCGCACCCTCCACATCGTTTCTGTAATGCAGCAACCAGAACTCCACTCAGTACTCCTAATGTGGGCATAACCACAGTAACAGTACACTGCAATATGGCTTTATACTGAGTGTTCGAAGTGATGTAGCATGCCATCCGCCTTCTTACCTACTGTTGCCACTTTCAGGGAATTCTATGACATGGCTGATGTAGCGCCAGCGATCGGGACTGGGTTTCGAATCCCACGCTGTCTGTAAGGAGTTTGCACATTCTCCCCACATCTGCGTGGGCTTTACCCAAGGGCTCCAGTTTCCTCCCCACGTTCGAAACGTACAGGGGGTGTAGGTTCATTTGGTGCAAATTGGGCGGCATGGACTTATGGGCCAAAATGGCCTGTTACCATGCTGCATGTCTAATTTTTTTTTAATTAAAATTTAATTTAACACAGACGGAGGTCAGGATTGAACCTGGGTCTCTGGTGTTGTGAGGTAATGGTTTTACTGGCAGCACCACTGTGGCACACGACAACTCCCTGTCAAGGACATGGAAGTTGGGGAAAGATGGGGGAGTGGTTTTGGACTTGCTAAAGCATGACCTGTGCATGTTTAAATGGTAGTCAACATCCTGGTCCAACCATGTCAAGAGCACAAGAGAGAGAGAGAACACCCAGCGGCTTTGCTTTCTCCGAACCCTGAGGACATTCTGTGAGTCCCCATCTTCTGAGGATCTGAAGATCTGAGGATCTGTCTTGGAGCCTCCATGTTGATGCAATCATGAGTGGCCTCACCAGCAGCTCTAGCTTGTGAGGAGATTGAGTATGTCGTAAACCTCCACAGGTGTACCGTGGAGGGCAATATAACTGGTGGGATCACTGTCTCATACAGAGGTGCCAATGCTCAGGACAAGAAAAAAAATCTCCTGAGGGTTATTAGTTTGGCCTGCAACATCACGGGCACCAGTCTTCACCTCATCGTGGACATCTACAAGGGGCGGTGTCTTAAGAAAGCAGCCTCTAATTTCAAAGACCTCTACCATCCAGGCCATGAACTCTTCACACTGCTTCTTCTTTCTTTGGCTTGGCTTCGCGGACGAAGATTTATGGAGGGGGTAAAAGTCCACGTCAGCTGCAGGCTCGTTTGTGGCTGACAAGTCCGATGCGGGACAGGCAGACACGGTTGCAGCGGTTGCAGCGGAAAATTGGTGGGTTGGGTGTTGGGTTTTTCCTCCTTTGCCTTTTGTCAGTGAGGTGGGCTCTGCGGTCTTCTTCAAAGGAGGTTGCTGCCCGCCAAACTGTGAGGCGCCAAGATGCACGGTTTGAGGCGTTATCAGCCCACTGGCGGTGGTCAATGTGGCAGGCACCAAGAGATTTCTTTAGGCAGTCCTTGTACCTTTTCTTTGGTGCACCTCTGTCACGGTGGCCAGTGGAGAGCTCGCCATATAACACGATCTTGGGAAGGCGATGGTCCTCCATTCTGGAGACGTGACCCATCCAGCGCAGCTGGATCTTCAGCAGCGTGGACTCGATGCTGTCGACCTCTGCCATCTCGAGCACCTCGACGCCAGGGATGAAAGCGCTCCAATGGATGTTGAGGATGGAGCGGAGACAACGCTGGTGGAAGCGTTCTAGGAGCCGTAGGTGGTGCCGGTAGAGGACCCATGATTCGGAGATGAACAGGAGTCCTACCATCAGGTAAAACATACAGGAGCCTGAAGACGAGCACCCAGAAGCACAAGGACGGCTTCTTCCCCTCCGCCATCAGATTCCTGAATGAACAATGAACTTTCCTTTTCCTGCATTATTTTTGTTTCTTTGGTAAGGTGGTTTATATAAATGTTTGGACTGTGAACGCTGCTGCAAAACAACGAATTTCATGACATGTCCATGACAATAGATTCTGATTCTTAATTTAATTGGGGTAGTTGGGAAGCATGGGTACGCGGGCTGTACGTCTAAAATCCTAAATCTTATTAACATCACAGTCGAAGTCAATTCTGGCCATTGAAAGCTGTGCCGCCCAATTTCACCCAATTGACCCAGGATGATGGGAGAAAACCAGAGCACCTGGAGGAAGCCCACGCAGACATGGGAGAATGTACAAACTCTTTATGGTCATCGCCGGATTCGAACCCCGGTCCCTGGCGCTGTAATAGCGATGTGCTGTCTGCTACTCTATTGCCATTGCTTACAGATGCACGATTGAAGGTTACCCATCCAGATTCATCACAGCTTGGTCCAGGAACTGCTCTGCCCAAGACCACAGGAAGACGCAGAGAACTGAGCTCAGGCCATCTTGCAGACCAACCTGTTCTTCATCGACCCCACCTGTTCTTCCACTGCTCTGGAAAAGCTGCCAATATTTTAAAGAAGCTAAAGGGCTTGAAATTTCAGACATCCAGTTGAAGGACAGCCTCTTTCCTAATGTTATGAATTTGTGATGGGGAAAAAGATTATGGATGGTTTAACTGCACTTTTTCCAATACCTTGTCTTTGTCTTTCCAATGCTATGTTCAACATTCTTTCCCCTACACCACACCTCATACTTTGTTTGATTACTGCACTAGGTGTATGAAAGATCTTGCCTGGATAGTGCACATATCACATATTCTAAGAGATTAGATATGCAAGTATATTCTAGTCAAGGATTGATCATGACTCTGTATGTAGTAGGTTGTGTCTAACCAATCTTATAGCGGTTACCAGGAAAGTTGTTGAATGAAAGGCTGTGGATGTTGTCTACATGGACTTAGTAAGGCCTTTGACAAGGTCCCACATGGAAAGTTGCTCAAGGTTTAATCACTCGATATTCAGGTTGAGGGAATAAATTAGGTTAAATATTGACTTTGTGGGAGAAGCCAGAGAGTGTTAGTGGATGATTGCCTCTCTGACTGGAGGCCTGTGTCTAGTGGTGTGCCACAAGGATTGGTGCCGAGTCTGTTGCTGTTTGTCGGATGGTAATGCTGTAAATTGGGTCAGCAATTTCACAGATGATAAAAACATTGGTGGTGTAGTGGACAGAGAGGAAAGCCTGCAAACGGATCTGGACCAACTGGAGGAATGGGCTGCAAAATGGTAGATGAGATTTATTGCAGACAAATGTGAGATGTTGTACCTTGGGAGGACTAACCAAGGTAGGATATACACGGTAAACGGGAGGGGACAGAGGAGCGCAATCCACTTGGGGGATCTGGGAATAAGGAGATATAACTCCTTGAAAATGGCATCATAGGTAGATAGGGTCAGAAAGAACCTCTTTGGCACAGTTTTTCTTCATAAATCAAAGTATTGAGTATAGGAGTTGGGATGTTATGGTAAAATTGTATGAGGCCAAATTTGATCTATTGTGTCACACACCTACAGCAAAGGTATCAATAAGATAGAAAGAGTGCAGAGAAATTTTACAAATAAGTTACTACAATTTGAGGAGCTGAGATACAGGGAAAGGTTCAATAGGTTAGGACTTTATTCCCTGGAAATTTGGAGAAAGAGGGGAGATTTGATAGAGGTATACAAAATGTTGAGGGATAAATGTAAACGAGATGCTTCCACTGAAGTTAGATGAGTCAAGAACGAGAGGACATGAGTTAATGGTATTTCAGGGGAACGTGAGGGGGAATTTCTTCACACAGGTCAATGGGATTCAGCAGAATGATCTGTCTGCCGCAACAGCATGGATCGCCCAGTGACCACCCATTTCAATTCTCCATTCCATTTCCTTGCCGACATGCCTATCCATGGTCTCATGTACTGCCAGACTGAGACCACCCATAAATTAGAGGAACACCACCTCATCTTCCGACTGGGGCCCCCTCCAACTGGATGGCATTAATATCGACTTCTCTGGCTTTGTTAAAACAACCTCCCCCCCGCCACTCCCTGTCTTCCCCCGTCGTCTCTCCATTCCCTGTCTCCTTTTCACACAGACATGATAAATTTGACCTAGCCCCTTATCACATCCAATTAACCCCTTCTTTTGTTGGTCCAGATTCCTCCCTCATTGTTTGAATTCTGAGACTTTCTGATATATCCTGCTTCTGCCTTTTTTTTCCTTGAAGGGCTCAGGCCTGAAACGTCGGCAATATATCTTTGTCTCCTATAGATGCTGAAAAGACCAGCTGAGATCCTCCAGCATTTGGGTGTTTTTACGACAATCACAACGTCTGCAGCCAATCATCTTACTCTCTTAGTAGAATAATAGTTCTGCACAGACTAGATGGGCCGAAGGGCCTGCTTCCGTGCTGTAGTGTTTTATGAGTCTTAAAACAAACCCTTCACTGTATCTCAGCACAAGTGACAATAAACAATTCACACGGAGCTGTGAGAATCTTGTTATTGTTGGACGGACCACGGTGACATGAGTCAGCGCTTGGCAAGTTTAGACATACAGCATGATAACGTGCCCACAGGCACGTGGCTCCAATCATACCAATTAATTTATACCCTCCAGTACATTTTGAGGACAGGAGGAAACCGGCACACCTGGAGGAAACCCAAGCAGACATGGGGGGATTTTACAAACCTCTTGCATACTGCGCCAGATTCAAACCCCACGTCTAATGGGCCAGTCGTTCCGCCCAGTGGTGCAGGAGAAGCATGGCCTTGGAATGGGAGGAGATAAATGCCACCAGCTCCCCAGATCTGGGCACTAGCCACACACAGTGGGTTCATTGGGAACCTGATCGTACCTACAACATAATCTCCAAAGCCAATGGTGCTGAGAGTAATGAAGGCAAAGTAAAAGCCCTCGCCGTAGGTCCAACCTTCTACATGACTGAAGAGCAGTGGTGGGAACACCAGGAAGAGAAAAGTGCCAAAAATCAAGAGGGACACCATGATGAAAATCTTCATTGCTTGCTACAGAAGAAAGAAGATGACATTTAATTAGACACTTTTTCCTTAACATATTTGTCCCACTGTTAAAACAATATATATCTGTCATATTTCTATTTCTTTACTATCCCCATATTCCACAACACACATTTAACAAATATCTCGTAGTCTTAATTATTATTGTTAAACAAGAAAAAAATCTGCAGATTCTGGGGTCAAGTGCTGTACACAAATGTGCTGGAGAAACTCAGCAGGTCACACAACATCCATGGAGACCAAAGGGGCGCCGGGTGGGGGGGGGGGGTGGGGGGGGGGGAGAGCAGGAGAGGAGAGGAGAGGAGGGAGGAAGGGGAAGTGGGAGGAGTGAACAGGTAAGAGGTGGAAAGGTGAAAGAGAGGAGAGGTGAGGTGATGGGGAGGAGGCAGAAGACTAAGCAGGGTAGCTCTCTGCTAGGAGATGGAAGGGAAGGGGGTGGGGAGCTGGAAGAAAGGAGACAGCAGGATGAGGGAAAGTGAAAGACTGCGGGGAGGATTACACGAAAACCGGAGAAGGCAATGAGAGGTATACAAGGTATTAATAGCGTGGCCTGTCAACGCCTCCTTCCCAGGGCACCGCTGCTCAATACAAGAGGACATGGCTTTAAGGTAATGGGTAGAAAGTTCATATTAGAGGAAGGTGTTTTACCCAGAGAGTGGTTGGTGTGTGGAATGCACAGCCTGGGTCAGTGGTGGAGGCAGGTACGTTGGTGAAATTCAAGAAACTATTAGACAAGCATGTGGAAGAATCTAAATGGAGGGTTGTGTGGGAGGCAGAGTCTATTGTGGGCCAAAGGGCCTGTACTGTGCTGTACTGTTCTATGTTCTGATGGTGTTTGTTTGGAGACTGGTGAGACGGAATATAAAGCATTCTTTCTCCGATTTCTATAAGGCTGTGCTCCTCCCCCTTTTCCTGACTCCCCCCTCTCTTCTGATCCTCCTCTCTCTCCATCCCCCACCTGGTTTTCCTTATACCCGATGAAGGGCCCAGGTCTAAATCAATGGTTGCCCTTCACTTCCTATGGATGCTGCGTGACCTGCTGAGTTTCTCCAGCAAGTTTGTATATATTGCACTCGACCCCAGCAACATTAAGTTAGCTTATATTGAATTTAGCATGGTTAAGCACATCACAATGTCTTTGTTAAACCGACCTAAAAATGTTTTGTCACTGATTTATGTTTGTACTCAGTATCTGATGCCTCTCATGCCAGTGTCCAACAATAGTCGGCCAGCACTGATGGATTCCAGTTGCCTTGATACTGGTCGCAATGTCCTGGTGAAGCCTTTCACTATGCCCATCACTGACTGCACCCAGATCAGTAGGGAAGACATCCAAGTTCGGATGCAGAAAATAAACTTTCAATGACGTGTTACCCTTCATGGTTTTATACGATTGAAGTTTACTTAAAACATGACAAAAATAGGTTATATCTAAAAAGTTCTACGTGATAGGAAACTTTTAAGGTGATTTTCGTGATCAGCATCCCAAAATCTATAAAATACACCCAAAAGTGTTCAGGAAGCAAACTCTTCATTGACCTGTGTTATCTGATACAATTCATTGAGAAAGCCGGATTAATGGCCAGTCACCTCCACCCCAATTGGCAGCCATTTGTTGCCTGGGAGTGATGCTTACCTGGTGGTTGCTGGATTTCTGAGCATTCCTCTCCAGCATCTTCAAGTGGCCATTCATACTTTGTCCAAGGTGGTTTAAGAAAGTTAGATTCAAAGGGACTCCAAACAATGCATAAAAGACGCAGAAGACCTGTCCACCGACAGTGCTGGGGGAAAGATTACCAAAGCCTAGAGAAAAGAGAAAAATGAGACCTGGGTCTCAATGTCGTCCCACGTACACTGAAACTGCAGTAAAATCTAGGGAGAAACTCAAGAGGATGACATCGTTTGTTTCTTTCTGCAGCTTACTTGACACAACCATATGCAAGTCAAACAAGTTAGTCTACTTCTGCCCAAATCCCTCCAAACCATTCTTTTAGCAGAGACATGGAAAAGGATAGGAAACTTCAGATTCAAGATTCCTTTTTATCATGTAATAAGACAGATGTAATATTACTCGAAATCGACTTTAGTAACCGTAAGGCCAAGATTCGCCTTCAGTATATTGACAAGGACAGGAGCCTTCAACATAGATGTGGACAAGGAGAGGAGGTTTGAGCATAGATGTGGACAAAGATAGGAGCCATCAACATATCCATGGACAAGGACAGGAGGCTTCAGCATAGCCGTGGACAAGGACAGGAGCCTTCAGCATAGATGTGGACAAGGAGAGGAGGTTTGAGCATAGATGTGGACAAAGATAGGAACCATCAACATATCCATGGATAAGGACAGGAGGCTTCAGCATAGCCGTGGACAAGGACAGGAGCCTTCAGCATAGATGTGGACAAGGACAGGAACCTTCAGCAATGCCATGGGCAAGGACAAGAGCAGACAAAATGGGAAAGTTTTAATTAGAGGAGGGATAATTACGATGGAATTAGGGATGAGCTTGGATCAGATGTTCTTAGAGAAATGTACATCAGGAGAATAGAGTTGAGAGGAAAAATATATCAGCCTTGGTTTGAATGGCAGAGCAGTGTCAATGGGCCAAATGGCCTAATTCTGCTCCATGGTCCGATGGTTTAGGGACTATTTAAATGATGTTCTGGATAAGCTTGTGAGTGGAAGGTATATTGTTTCATCCGTTTTGATCATGTCCTTCCCTTTCCATTTATTTGGATAGTATTTTGTGTACCTTGTCTTTAGATCTTAATGTTAATTTGATACCTAATCCTTGCCCTGTTTGGGAAGAGTAAGCCAACTGACCTGAATTTGCCTGGGCTACAATCCCATGCAGTTGCTCTTGCTCCCCTTATCGTTAGAAGAGTCATATCAGTGAGATGCTGTCCCTCCCACTCATACTCAATGGTGATCTGATGGGACGGCATGCCCAACTTTGGAAAAAAATAGATGGTCTTCTACTGAAATGAATTGTAACTTTGTAAGTTTATGGGGACCTTTTCTTAATTATATTCATAATTTATCAGAATATTTAGATCCCATTTTGTGGTTTGGTTGTTTTCCCTCTTCCAGTAGTGGGCCACCTATATTCACCCAATAACTTCACAAGAGAGAGAGATTAATTTTTACATATTATGTCTTTTTCAATGTATCATAGTTTATTTGTACCCATATGTAAGTGTATCTATTTTGTTGGAAACTTATTCTGATAATTATTACCTATGTAAGATTTGTTTATTATAAAAATATTGACAAAGAAATCCCGATTAGACAACGGGACATAGTGGACATAGGTAGTGCATTATTGAGTGTAGATTTTTCAATATATCAGTTAATTTGGGCATTTGTAAATATTTGTATTGTAATATGAATGCATGTATCTTTAAGTCTGAGTCAGGGGTCTCCAAAGTGGTTGATATCGACCCCTGGGGTCGAAGGGACAATCCAAGGGGGTCGATAAATGCCAGGGGGTCAAAAGGGGGGGGGGGTCGATAAACATTGTGCCCACTCCAACCACTTCATCTGGCAACACGTTCCACACACCTAACATTCTCTGTGTGAAAAAAAAATTGTCCCTTGGGTTCTTCTCTCACCTATTCCCATTACTTTATACTCCTCCACCCAGGGAAAGAGACAACTACCATTTACCTTCTCCATGCCCGTCGTGATTTATTACCCCCCCCCCCTGTCAGGTCACTCCTCAGCCTTTCCTCTCCATCTTAAACAGACCCCAGCCCGTCCAGGCCCTCATTGTAATTCAAGCACTCCACCCCCAGTTAGTTACACCAGTTAGCACCAGCGGTTGGGACTGGGGTTCGAATCCTGTGCTGTCTGTATAAGGAATTTGTGCGTTCTCTCCATGTCTGCGGGGGTTTTCCCCGGGGGTTCCGGTTCCCCCCCACCATTCAAAATGTACTGGGGGTGTAGGTCAATAGGGTGTAATTAGGTGGTACGGGCTCGTGGGCTGAAATGTCCTATTACCGTGCTGTATGTCTAAATTTAAAATTTAAATTTTAAATTTAAAAATTTTAAAAACCGTAACTGTGTATAATGCCTCATGTTATTAAGTTGTACTCTGATTTTAAAAAAATATTTACTTACAGTAGTGTAGACACCATTTTAACCTTTGCCACCCAATTATACCCAAAGTAACCTACAACCCGTACGTTTTAGAGGGTGGGAGGAAACCAGAGCACCCGGAGGAAACCCACACAGGACAAGGGGGGAAAGGTGCGAACTCCATACAGACAGCGCTGGCTTTGAAGCGGTGTCGCTGGCGCAGTAGTAGGATCACATTAACCACCACACCAACTGTGCCACCCAGGCATGGCTCCGCGCTAAGTTAGAAAGAAGAAGAAGAAGGCAACAAAGGCAGAAAGCACGTCCTTGAGAAGGAGAGGTTTACCTATTGTGGTCACCACTGTTCCAGCAAAGAAAAAGGAACTGCTGAAGTCCCAGTTGCTTGGATTGGTGGAATTTCCCGATGGGTTTACACCTTTCTCCCAGGCATCTATCATGATCTTAAATAAACGTGAGAGAATGGTTAATGAAGCATTTCCAAAGCCAGCAGAAATCTGAATTGTGCTGATAGGTGCTTGCTATTGTTACGAACGAACAAAGGAACAGCAGTGGAAAATTCACTGGACAATAGTAAATTCAAAATAATAGCTTTTATTAAACTATTAATATTAATAATATTAATTTCTTACTTTAAACTTAACCCCACCATGCGCAAATCTATGTGTGTGTGTGTGTGTGTGTGTGTGTGTGGGTGCGTGCGTGTGTGTGTGTGCGTGTGTGTGTGTGCGAGCGTGTGTGCGTGTGTGTGTGTGCGAGCGTGTGGTGTGTGTGTGTGTGTGTGTGTGTGTGTGTGTGTGTGTGTGTGTGTGTGTGTGTGTGTGTGTGCGTGTGTGTGTGTGCATGAGATTACATCCCAAACTATTACAGTTTAATCTCCATTCTGAAAAAAAGTGCAGTTTCAAACACCTTGTTGAACTTGAGGATTGTTTTAAATTGTGGTTCAGGAGTAATTATGATGCAGGAGTGAAACATCAGGTTTCTTTAAATTGTTGCTCAAAAGCAATAATGAGGTATTTTGAAACATCAAATCATCAGACCTTTAAAACTCATATATTTCTTTTGTAGAGTCATTTTCAAAACAATATTCCTTCATACAGATGAAATTCTTCGATCCTCCATATGAGTGATTTTCCGCAAACTTCCTCCTATTTTCCTTTGGAGTTCACAATGATTTCAAACTTCTTAATCAACAGTGACCCTTCCTCTGGACACAATTAAGCCTCTCTTTGCTTAAAAGATCACTCGGTGTGGCTCTTTTCTTTTAAAATACTACTGAGTATTTCTTCTTTTAATAAGAAGAGCACAGAGATCCTTTTCAAAAGATACTTCTTCTCTTGATAGAGAAAGCAATCCTGTATTCACAGGAGGAACGGTTTCTTCCAACTGACTCAAAATGTCTGATTTCTTCAGTAATATCCTTTCTCAAAATCGTGACATGACATCATCACTAATTCAGCTTCATTTCTTCAAAATTGTCTGACCTCATCTTAGTCCAAAACTGTAGGTGGATGATTCTGAATCATCTGCACAGGTCACTCAAATGGCACTTGAGTTTTGAAACAGCTGCCAGCATCACGTTGAATGTACACAAAAATGCTTTTAAGAATCGCACATAGTATTTGACTTTTCAATTAAGACCACCTCAATTCTTCTATAGCTCTGCCTTTCCAAGACATTTCGACCCCAAAAATGACTTCAATTCTGAGTGTATTGTAAATGCGATGTGACCCTGTATCTAGCCCACAAACTAACTTTACTAAGGAATATATATTTTATAACTAAAGATCAACACAAATCCATTAAGCTATTGAATCTATTAAGCTATTAAATTCTTTTGACAGAGAGTTGTGGGTGCCTGGAATGCATTGCCAGGGATGGTGGTGGAGGCAAAAACATTAGGGAGATTTAAGAGACTCTTAGACAGGGATATGGATGGAAGAAAAATAGAGGATTATTGTACCTGTGTCAGCAAGCAAGAATGTCTGTCATACTCTGTACTTGTGAGTATGACAATAAATTTATCAGGAAGAGTATTTAGGTATTTAGGTAATGGCAGCATGGGTAGATAAGGTGGTGCAGCAGGCATGGGAGCAGGAAGGTTCCATTACAATTTGATTTTTAAAAATATGGATTAAGCTGGAGTACTGGGGACAGTTCTGGCCCCACTGGCGTCACTAGTGGGGGTGCGGGGTGTGTGGACCACGCCGGGTGACACCATCAGAGGGGGTGCAACAAAATGATTGTCTATAAAATGTTTGTGCCGTGTGTCAGCAGAAATGTACTTTTTAAATAAAAATATCCCTGTAGTTTGATATAACAACAAAAAAAAACATTTTCTGTAAGCCCAGATGACATGTATCAATACACCTACAAGGCTAAAACTCAATGCTCATTTACTTTTCGAACCTTCTAAGAGCTGCCGTTATTACCCAACGACAACAGCGCTTCAAACCCCGTGGTTTCGTCTGCACGTGCCACGTGCCACGCGCTGTTGTTTTCATTCCTGCTAGTGTTTTTATAGTCGCTGCTTTGCCACATTTTCTGGAGTTTTAGGTACGATATTGTGGACATTATTGTTTGTGAACCAACGTCAATAACTTTTATGAGAATTAAGTCGTAATTTAAAGGAAAAGGAGAAAAGTCAAAAAAGGTTTCCGTTCAGTTACTAATAATGTTGTAACTAATAATGTAATTCAATTTTCACTTTAGCCAGTATGAAACTATGTAAATAAAATACATTTAGGCTGTGCGTGTAGTATTGTGATTTAAAGGTGTAATTTAATTTTGCTACTTGTTAGTATTGCTATTACATTCAGGGATATACTGAAGGTAATATCATTTAGTGGAATTCTGTGGACAGTTCTGGTCCCACTGGTGTCACGATGGGGGGGGGGGGGGGGGTTTGCAGGGGCTGCGGACCACACAAGGTGACACCATCGGGCAGGGTGACACCAAAATGACTGTCTATAAAGAAGAAGAAGGATGGCACAGTTAGCAAAATGGCCATCACCATGCCATTTAAGCGACAGTGACCGGGATTAAAACCCTGCGCTGTCTGCAAGGAGTTTGTACATTGTCCCCGCGTCTACGTGGGTTTCCTCCAGGAGCTCTGATTTCCTTCCACTGTCCAAAATCGTGCTGGGGGTTGTTAATCAATTGGGTGTAATTGAACGGTATGGACTCATGGGCTGAAAGGGCCCGTTGCCGTGAAGTATGACTAAATTTAAATTTATAAAGGGCATTGCCTTGGGGTTTTGTGAAGGCAGGCATTTTCACAACATTTAACAAGTATTTGAATGACCAAGCCATGGAAGGCTATGATAGAGGTGCTGTGAAATGTGGTCAGAATAGACTGCAGAGGTAGTCTGAATGATTATGGCAGGCCAAAGGGATTGCCTTTGGCTCCAAGAGACAGGATGCAGGGTTGGGCAGAGAAGTGGCAGATGGAGTTCATTTGGGATAAGTGTGAGGTGATGTATTTTGGAAGGACAAACAAAAGGCTGAGTACAAGGTTAATGGTTGGTTATTTAAGAGCGTGGATGAACCTTGGGGTCCAAATCCATACATTCGCATAAGTTGATAGGATAGTTAAGAAGGCCTATGGGATACTGGGCTTCATTAATAGCGGGAATTGAGTTCAAGAGAAGAGAGGTCATGTTGAGACTCCATAAATGGTGAGACCACACTTGGACCATTGTGTTCAGTTCTGGTCAACGTATTACAGGAAGGATGTGGAAGCTCTGGAGAGGGTGCAGAGGAGATTTACCAGGATGTTGACAGGCTTAGAAAATAGGCAAGGTTAGCAGAGCTGGGACTTTTCTCTTTGGGGCGTAGAAGGATGAGAGGAGATTTGATAGAGGTCTGCAAGATTTTGAGAGGCATAGATAGGGTGGACAGGCAGCACTTGTTTCCCAGGGCAGGATCAGCAAACACCAGAGGACATGAATACAAAGTGAAGGGAGGGACATTTAGGGGAGACATCAGGGATAAATTCTTTTGACAGAGATTTGTGGGTGCCTGGAATGCATTTCCAGGGATGGTAGTGGAGGCAAAAACATTAGGGACATTTAAGAGACTCTTAGACAGGGACATGGATGGAAGAAAAATAGAGGATTATGGGGTAGGGAGGGTTTAGTACTTTTTTTAAGGAATATATGGGTTGGCACAACATCGAGGGCCGAAGTGCCTGTACTGTGCTGCAGTGTTCTATGTTCTAGGAAATAGTGAGGCATCTGGAGCGAAATGGATCCATCAGGGAGAGGCAAGATGGATTCAGCAAAAGCAGGTCATGAGGATATAATGAGCGGGGCAGATGGATGTTGTTCAAGTGGCCTTCCAGATTTCAATAAAGTGTCGCATAAAAGACTTAAACAGAAGGTAAAGAGGCCTAATTACACAAAGGGCAGGTACTTCAGAGAGGGTGTAGAGGAGGTTTACCTGGATTTTGCCAAGATTGATGAACATGTCTTCTGAAGCAAGGTTGATAGAGCCAGGGCATTTCTCTTTGGGGCAACAAAGAAGGAGAGGTGACTCAATAGAGGAACATAAAATTATGAGAGGCTGAGATAGGGTGGACAGCCAGCAACATTTTTGCAGCACGACCGTAGCAAATACCAGAGAGCACCTATATCAGAATGAGAGGAGGAAAGTTTACTGGAGATGTCAGGGGTAGGTGTTTTTTTCACACAGAGTGGTGGGTGCCTGGAATGCATTGCCAAGGGTGGTGGTGGAGGCTGGTACAACTGGAACATTGAAAAGCCTCATAAACCAGGCACATGGATGTAAGAAAAATAGAGGGTTATGGATGGGAGGCAGAGAGGGTTCAGATTGTTGTGGAGTAGGTTTGCAACATCATGGCAGAAGGGCCTGTACTGTGCTGGAATGTTCTATTTTCTGTATTGGGCACAAGTCATGTTGCAGCTGGTTTGTCCACCTTTGGAATGTAAAGTTTTGCTTTGCTCCATTACAGGAAGAACATGGTAATTTTGGAAAAGATACAGAGAGGCTCACCAGGGTGTGAACTGAAGTGTTAGGTGGCCTGGTTGGCATAGCATTCAGTGCAATGCCTTTACAGCGCCAGCAGTCGGCACTGGGATTCGAATCCTGCACTGACTGTAAGGAGCTTGCACGTTCTCCTCTTGCCTGCGTGGGTTTTCTCCAGGGGCTCCGGTTACCTCCCACTGCTCAAAATGTACCAGGGGTTGTAGGTCAATTGGGTGTAATTGGGCGGCATGGGCTTGTGGGCTGAAAGGGCTGTTTGTCTATATTTTTAAAAAGTAAAATAAAGCCGAGGTCGGACAAACATGAGCTGCTTTCTCCGGTGCATCAGCAGCGATAGGATGACCTGGTGAAAGTAGGTAGAGTTATGAGAGGCATTCGGCAAGGCAGGAAGTTCAGGCTCTTTCTCCCCAGTGCTAAATCCTGGAGGGCACGGGTTTAAGTTGAGAGGGGAACGTTTAAAGGAGATCGATGAGGCATGGGAATCTTTTTTGGAATATTTTAATTTTCGTAAACTCGTAAAATTCAAACCAACCTTTCTCGAACATGCATGTAACATGAAGAGTCTGTTTTTATGCACCCCTCCCACCTCTCCACTTCCCCCCCCATCTTCGTACCATTGGCAGTGATGCAATTAAATTAAAAAGAAAGTAAAACAAACTCAAAACGAAATGGAAACAGCTCGCCTGCACCATGTCCCACTTCTTTGATCACATTCATTTCCCTGCTGGGTGGGGTTGGGGTGGTGGGGGAGGGAACTAATCAATCTGAGTGCCAATATATTTTAAGTAAAGGTTACTGATGCACCCTCAATCAACACGAAAGATTGAGACTGTGAAACCATATAACCATATAACAATTACAATACAAAAACAGTCCATCTCGGCCCCTCTAGTCCACACTGATTAAAGTGAACTTCACTAGTTCCACCTACCTGCCCCTGCCCATAACCCTCCAATCCCCTCACATCCAGGGAATAAAGTCCTAACCGATTCAATGTTTCCCCATAACTGGTAAATGGTTACCACTCAGGAAGGTTCTTGTTGGTTTTCAGAGAGAGATTTGTTGTTCGCTGGACACCCACAACTGATTCCTTTTTTAATCAGCTACTTCAGTGTTTTGCCAAAGAAATTTTCCCCCTTAGGGTTCTCCAGATGATAACCTCTTTCCTTCAGGTCACCACAGAGTTCCTTTTTGTTTCACTTATTTCAAGTGAAACATTAGACAGCCAGTCCTCTTCTCTTGCATGAACCACAACCCATGGCCTGTTACTGTGCTGTATGTCTAAATTTAAATTAAACTAAATTAAGCTGCAGCTCGCAGGTCAATTGGGTCACTTACAACCCATCTTCCAAATGGGGTTTTCCACAAGCTTGCAAGCTTGTCCTGTTCCAGTCCCAGCTGCTGCTGCTGACTGTAAAACTGCAGAACGAATCTCTGTGTGTCTCTCTCTCTCTCTCTCTCTCTCTCTCTCTCTCTCTCTCTCTGCTTGCAAAACCACATGATGCTCCTAGAACAGCAAGTTCCATTCCAGACTGTCTGCGGCTCTGACAAGTTCTTTCATCTGTTGCCTTTTCGTAAACAACAATCCATTAGTGAAGTCTCTTGGGCACTCTCCACAGCTTTTGCAAAGGTTCTAGCATGAGCAGAGCTCCAGTATTTTAAATAAGATTTGTCTTAAAGTGTTTGTATGTGACCTATACTAAAAACCCTGCCCCAATTTATCTCCCAAGAACATATCTATATACAATACAAACACCACATAATCTGTCACAATTCTCTTTAAACATTTCACCTTTCACCCTTCCCTCTTGCCCTCTAGTTCTTGCCTCCCTAACCTCAGTGGAAAA
This sequence comes from Narcine bancroftii, assembly GCF_036971445.1. NCBI lineage: Eukaryota > Metazoa > Chordata > Chondrichthyes > Torpediniformes > Narcinidae > Narcine > Narcine bancroftii. The sequence goes on along the minus strand of NC_091474.1, from coordinate 239,266,482 downwards.
AGTCTGCTTGAATTTATTTTATCTCTGCCCCTTATAATTTTGTGGGCCTCAATCAAATCTCCCCTTATTCCTCTGTGCTCCAGGGAATAAAGTCCTAACTGATTCAACGTTTCCCCATAACTGTGCTCCTCGTCCTTGCAAATTTTTTCTGCACTCTTTCAATCTTATTGATGACTGTCCTGCAGATAGGTGTTCAAAACTGTACCCAGTACTCAAATTTGTCCTCACCAATGTCTTGTACATCTTTGACACAAAGTCCCAATTTCTGTGCTCCTTTTGAAGGCCCTAAGCACTCTTCGTGACCCAATTGACCTGCGAGCTGCAGCTTAATTTAGTTTAATTTAAATTTAGACATACAGCACAGTAACAGGCCATTTCGGCCCACGTGTCCATGCTTACACCCCCAGTGCATTTCGAACGGTGGTGAGGGTCGGGGGGGGGGACTGGAGCCCCCAAGGAAAACCCACGCAGACACGGGGAGAATGTACAAACTCCTGACAGATAGCGCGGGATTTGATTCCCGGTGACGATCGCTGGCGCTGTAAAGGTGTTGCGCTAAATGCTATGCCAACCGTGTCGCCCTGGTTGGTTTAATCATGGGCAAAATTTTGTTTCTGTTACTTATTCATAAAAACACTATTTAGTTTGTAATGTGGCATGACCCACAGAGAATTGTTGATTTTTTGGAAAGCCTGAATGAGGAGGGCAAAGTTTTGTTCCATATTAAGCTATGTGCTGCCATCTTGTGGTGTGTCTGCACATTACTCCATTACTGCTCCCCACAGCTGGGAGTGCTGGCGATTGAAAGGGTCATGACTCAGATGCTGCGGCCTGATACTCTTCTTACGAACACCTCAGAGAATTATACCTCAGATATTTTCATCAGGGTTCTGAGTCTGAGCCGCCTTGCTTCTTGAATTTCAGAAAGAAGCAGAGAATTTAACAATTGAGAGTGTCCTGGCTGGCTGCATCATGTGGGATCAGCGACAATGTAGAGGATCATCAAAAACGACCGAGAAGATCACCAACCAGCACCTCCCTTTCTTCTGTTGATGACATTCACTGGGATCATTGCTTAATTACTGCTCAAAGGATTATTGTGGGACCCAGCACACAGTATCTTTGACCCACTACCATCAGGAAAGAGGTACATACGGAAGCATCCAAATCAGGACGGCCAGCTTCTTTTCACAGGATGTGAGATTAATGAACTGCATCCTGGAACTGAGTCAAATCATTAGTTCTCAACCCTTTCCCTTCCACTGACGTACCTCTGCCGTCGGTGCTCTGTGATCGGTTAGGGATTGCTTAAGGTGGGATGTGGGTGGGAAGGGAAGGTTGAGAATCACCGCTCTAGACCCAATTGTTACTGAAATATTTTGCTTGAGAAAAATTGTCTTTTGTCTTCCATTCTCTAAAGGAAAGGTTATCTATTGAGAAAGGGATTAGTTGATTTTGCATCAATAATAATTTTGGTAGTTGGCAATTTGTTTTTTTCCTTTCTACGTGAATCTTATTCCAAATGTTGAGCAGGTGGTGCAGTACTGGTGAACTTCTATATTTCACCAGTTTTTCAACCCACTTATAAAGTATCTGGTACCTTCTCCCCTATTTTATCGAGTCCTGGTCCAATCTGGTTTTTCCCTTGTTTGATAAAAATCTGATAGGTATCTTAATTGTGCGGCTCTCTAATAATTCTTAAAGTTTGGTAGCTGCAAACCACCTTGTTTGTACCATTCTGTTAATTTATCTAGTGCTATCCTCGGTTTCCCCCCCTTTCCATAAGAATTTCCTTATTATTTTCTTTAGCTCATTGAAGAATTTCTCTGTTAAGGGAATTGGTAATGATTGAAATAGATATTGTATCCTTGGGAAGATATTCATTTTAATGCAATTTACCCTTCCTATCGGTGTTAGTGGTAAATCTTTCCAATGTTCAAAGTCATCTTGTAGTTTCTTCATTAATGGCTGATAATTTAATTTGTATAGATGGTCGAGATCAGGGGTGTCAAACTCAAATTCACGGAGGGCCAAAATTAAAAACTTGGACTAAGTCGAGGGCCGAACTAAATATTTATTGAAAATTTTCAACAACATCTGCATGTTTTCTCTTCTTTCAACATATGTAATGTTAAACTTTTTCTTATTAAAATAAATGTTTAATAATAGTTTTGGATAAACTCTTTCCAGAGCATTAACAAATGAGAAATAAAATATTCAATAAATAATATTTCTCTATAGAGGATTTGTCAAATGTTGCTAGTGTGCTGTCGAATAGTAAAATCTGAGGGCTATTGAGAATGTGGGAGAATAACATGATTCCTGAAACAATCAAATGGGTGACTGATTGTGGGCATGAACTCTAGCAGGGTTATTTGCCATGCCCTTTTTCCATTGGTACAGATATCCTTTGATTTACACACTTTTCAAGTTTTATGCCTAATGAGCTTGTATCCAGGTGCAGGACCATTTTTAACCAGGAATATATTTATCTCTGTGACATGAAACTATTGGAAGATCGTTTTATCCTGAGATTAAAGTTCATAATCCTTACTCAGGCCTGTGTGCGGGAGGGCAGGGTTTGCGGGCGATCGGGTTGGACAACGACAGTGCGGGGGCATCGGCTCTCGCTGCAGGGCGGCATCTCGGCGGATCAGCGGCCCCGTCACCGTGAGTCGCGGATCGGCCTGCGGCAGGGAGGGGGAGTGGGCAACGGTCCTGGCGAGGTCAGGCCCGAGGCCTCCAGTTCCGGGCGCTGGGAAGCGGCCTTGGCTTCCCCTGACACCGGCCAGGCCCCAAAACCAGAGTCCACGGTGAGATCCTGCAACGTAAACAGAGGAGGTGGGGGCGATTAGCAGGCTGACGCCAATGCATTCTGGGATTTGTTATATTACTGTGCATGCGCTATACTGGCGCGGCGGCCAGCGGGCCACCTCTAATACATTTTTGAAATGATCTTGCGGGCCAAATATAATTATATCGCGGGCCAAATTTGGCCCGCGGGCCAGAGTTTGACATGTGTGGTCTAGATTATTATCTAGTCTAATACCTAGGTATCGGATTGCTTGTGTTTGCCATTTAAATGGTGATTCTTTTTTAAACTTTGTGAAATCCGCATTACTCATTGGCATCGCTTCACTTTTATTTGTGTTGATCTTGTACCCCGATATTTCTCCATATTCCTTCAATTTCTTATGTAATTCTTTTATTGATAATTCTGGTTCTGTTTAGTATATTATAATGTCATCTGCAAATAGACTGCTTTTATATTCCCTCTCTTTTAGAAAATTGTTTTTTGGGAAATAATTTATTATCTTTTGAACAAATGAAGGACGAATATGGTATAACTCACGGTACAATGTTTGCATACCACCAACTGAAAACCTACTTGAATGACAAATTAGGAAACAGACTGAGGTTACCAGAAGGAAGCAGCTTTGAATATGTGATTTAAGATACAGTGATAATTAAAAGATTTATAACAAACATGTACATCAAGCTGCAAGAGAAAGAAAATGATGAAATAAGTTACAAACCCAAACAAAAGTGGGAACAAGATCTAAACATAAAGATAAAAAATGAAATATGGGAGAAGCTATGCTCCAGAACTATGAGAAATACAATAAACACGATGTAACATATGATACAATATAGTTAGTTACACAGGCTATATATCATGACCCAAAAGTTAAATAAATAGGACCCAACAGTATCAGACAGATGTTTTCGCTGTAAAAAGGAAACGGGAACAACAGTACATGCAATTTGGGCATGTGAGAAAGTGGAAAAGTTTTGGGAAGATCTAAACCTGGTATTAAATAAAATCACAAAAAGCAATATACCAAAAAATCCAGAGATCTTTCTTCTAAGTAATATAAGAAATAAAGAATTAGGCCTCAAACTGGATGAAACACAAAAAAAAGATTTATTATGATAGCCTTAGCTGTAGCAAAAAAAATGTATTATCTCAACTTGGCAATCAGAAGAGAGCCTGAGAGTACAGCAATGGTACATGGAAATGAATAAGAAAATTGGAAAAAATAACATATAATTTAAAAAATAAAGTCACATTATTTGAACAAATTTGGGAACCGTACATGGAACACAACAGAGAGAGCTTGTCGCGGACCTTCAACCCCTAAAATGACAGAATGAGAAGAAGACGAAATGAACGGACCCAATGTGTAAAAGTAGATGACACAATTTTCTTGTTCATTTTCATTGTGTGATGACATTGTTTAATGGGTTTATTGTCTTGTATATTTTGAACGTTTAATGGATTTGGATGGGGTTGGAAGGGAGGGAGGGAAGGGAGGGGGGAAAAGAGGAGAAAATGACACTGTGTATATTCAAGAGGGAAATGTTTGTGTGTATTTTGATTAATATGGTTCATAGTGTGAAAAATTTAAAAAAATTAAAGAAATATGGGCATTGGCCCATTTCCTTGGGAGTCCTGAAACCGTGCACATAACAAGTCAATGAGGGATGATTAAAGCAGTGGTTCTCAACCTTTTTCTTTCCACTCACCAACCACCTTAAGTAATCCCTATGCTATCGGTCGGTGCTCTGTGATTAGTAAGGGATTGTTTGAGGTGGGATGTGAGTGGAAAGAAGAAGTTTGAGAACCACTGTTTGAATCGTCCCTCCTTGACGCGTTATCAAGTTGCCATGGTGGCAGGCATTAACTAAGAAAGTGTGAAGATGCTGGGTTTGAGAGCAGTATACCAAGTTGCTGGAGAAATTCGCAGCATCCATAGGAAGGAAAGATATCAGGCCTGAGAAATTGGTCAGGTATATTTTTAATTTACTTTGCAGATACAGAATGATAACAGCCCCTTCCAGTCCATGAGTCTGCGCTGCCCAAATACACCCTTCGTGGCCAACGAACCTATCGGCTCTGTACATCTTTGGAGTGTGATAGTACAGATCTATCACCAATGTACATAGTGTATATAGTTACTGTATCTAGACTGTGCTTACAGCGATTGGCTGAGAGCTAAGCCATGCCTACTGTCTGGGCCTTAAAGGGTTGTGTCCCTAGCCAGGTCGGATCATTCCCGACTGGTCGGCCACCTGTGAAGAGCTCCGGTCTTTTGCTAATAAAATTGTAGAGCTCGTCGAAAGAACCAAAGGCTTGTTGATCCAAACCAAGGCTTTTATTAGCAAAAGACCGGAGCTCTTCACAGGTGGCCGACCAGTCCGGAATGATCCGACCTGGCTAGGGACACAACCCTTTAAGGCCCAGACAGTAGGCATGGCTTAGCTCTCAGCCAATCGCTGTAAGCACAGTCTAGATACAGTAACTATATACACTATGTACATTGGTGATAGATCTGTACTATCACATGGAGCATGGAAGTAAACCGTAGCACCGTGAGGAAGCCCACACCATCAATGGAAGAATGTACAAAGTCCTTACAGACAGTGGCAGATTCTAACTTTCTCATCAATGACTTTTCATTGAAACGAGGAAATGTTATAAAGCTGGTGGGCCTTTGCAGGAAATGGGGGGAGGGGAATGGTGGACAGAACATTTGGAATTTGGGTGAGTGGGTGATGGAGACCAGTGCAATGGTGTCCAAAGATTGATTTCTTTGTGATATTTAAAAATGTATGAGCACATAGGTAGGAGGTTCACAAGTTTGCAGATGATACAAAAATTGGTGCAGTTTGAACAGAGTTGGGACAGCACAGTTGGCGTTACGGTCAGTGCAATGCCTTTACAGCGCCAGCGATTGGGACCAGGGTTCTTGTTGCCTGCAAGGAGTTGGTACGTTCCCCCACTGTGTCTGTGTGGGTTTTCTTTGCTCCCTTCGAAACATTCCAGGGCTGAAGTTTAATTGGGTGTTAATTGGGTGGGACGCACTCGTGGGCCGAAATGGCCTGCTGCCATGATCTATGACTAAATTAAAAAATAAATTAGAAGTGTTGATGGCTTTTGAGGAACACAAAAGGGTATAGATCATTTGCATTTATGGGCAGAGAAATGGCAGACAGAGTTTAATCTCGAGAATTGTGAGGTGATGTACATTGAAAGGTCAAATAAGTGCAGCTAATTGCAGGATTCTGAAAGACATTTGCTATGAAGCATGTGTAATGGGGCAGCAATAGGCAATGAACCAGATGGTATTTAATTTTAAAACACTAATTTTATTTCTAACTCTTAAACTATAGTCTTAACACTAAATCTATCCCCAACTCTGTGTATGTGTGTGTTACCCAAACCATTACAGTTCAGGTCGAAATCTACAACGTTACTTCAAAGTTCAGTCTTTCACATTCAGTGTTGAAACTGTTACGAACCCAGAGGACCCCAAAACCCAGCAGCCATAGAAATTCACCAAGACAAATGGTTACTTAAACAAAAGTAGTTTTTAATTTTCTTTAAACATAAAAACAGGATCAAACTTTAACTTATTGCTATTAACATAACCTAACTTCTAATTCTAAGCGTACGTGTGTGTAATGGATGTATAAGTTCAGAAAAGTTATTTGATTCACAGTCCAATCTCACTTCTCACTCCTCCAAGTTCAGGGGTATCAGGCAATTCTCATACTGTGCACAGAATTTAACATTTATGAATCTTCACCAAGCTCTGGTCCTTAAAGGTAATTGATTACCACTTAGAAAGGTTCTGGTTGGTTTCAGAGAGAGATCAGTTGCTTGTTGGATACACAAACAGATTTCCTCCAATCAGCCACTTCAGTGTCTTGCCGAAGAAACTTGCTCCATCAGGGTTTTCCAGATGATAACTTCTTTATTTCAGGTCATCACAGACTTCCTCTTGTTCCCCTAATTTTAGGTGAAACACTCGAGCCAGCCATCTCCTCTTGCATGGACCACAAGGGTTTTTCAACTGGCTGAACTCAGAACTCACAACCCCTCTTCAAAATGGGGTTTTAAAGAAGCTGTAGAAACCAGTTCTCTCCCTCTCTCTCTCTCTCTTTCTCTCTTAGAGAAAGCCTGTTTTGTCCCTCCTCTCTCTCTCTGTTGGAAAAACCACATGACCTTCTTAGAACAGCAAACTGCAACCAGAAAGATTGTGGCACCGGACCCAAACTTCTGAGTCCATTCATCTGTTGCTTTCAAAACAATAATCCATGACTCCACAGCATTCCAATTAACACCTACTTTTGAAGTCTCTTGAGTCGGGTTCTTATACTTGCACCTCATTGTGAAAACCTTTAGCAAAGCAATTTTTATTGTCTTTACGAAGGTGTTGGGCCTGGACTGTCTGGTTTGAGCAAAGCTCTTAAATTTTAAATGAGATCTGTTTTATGAAGTGTTTGTGTTTGTTTGCGACCTACACTAAACCCCCACGATCTATCTCCTTCAAAAACATATCGATACATAATATAAAATATAATATAATCCATCACAAAACATAGGCCTTTGAATTAATGTTGACCTGATGGGAAGACTGAAGTTGTGGACGCTACAGACTCACAAATTCTCCTTGTGTTGCCTGAGAAGGAATGTCCATCCACACGAGCTGTGGTAACAACACTCCACAACACTCTTGGTCCTTTTTGCAGGCAAGTCTCGAACTGGGCGGCCTCCACGAAGCTTCCAAGACCCTGGTACCGGTCTCTCCAAGTGACCTCCACTGTTATTCACAATCAAAATGAAGCACTTTGCTTCCCAAAAAGAGACTCTCCTGTCACAGGTCAATCCACCGAAAAGGGCCAGTCATTCACTGAGCATGTTTTGCTCTGAATTTCACAATAAATGGCCACATGAGCTGCTTCAGAAGTGTTTCCTCTTCAGCCGCCAGAATGGTTCTCCCTTGGATAGTCACAGTGACTTTGCAAATGTATCGAATTCTGGAACAGACTGTGACAAAGTTTCCCTCAGTTCTTCCAAGGTATTGAATTGTTGCCGGGATGTGCCCATGTTGCAATGGTACTTGTATGAAATGTTAAATGTTAACTGTACCCATTCAGTTCCTCCTGTCTATACTATCCCTTACAGTGATAATCCCATTCTACTAAAACAGGAGCTCATAATATATTGAAGAGCAGAAAGATCTGGAAGTCCAGGTCTTCAAATAGTACTATACGGTATGCCTGCCTTTATTCATCAGGGCATTGAGTACAAGACTAAGGAAGTCAGGTTGCAGTTCTATAAAATTTTGGTTACTCCTTAATGGTTTGGAGTATTGTAGGCAATTTTGGTCTCACTCTCCCACCCCCATTGCAAGAAGAATGTGGAGGCTTTAGAAAAGGTACAGAAGAGATTTAACAGAGTGGATAAAAGGGTGTGAGTTACAAGGGAAGTGGGGGGGGGGGCGGGTTTGGACAAACTTGGGCTGTTTTCTCTGGAGCATCGGAGGCTGAGGGGAGACCTGATCGAATTTTATAAAATTATAAGCGGCATAGACAGGATAGACAGTCAGAATCTTTCTCCTAAGTTAAAAGAATATCACAGGTACTCATGGGGGATGTTTTCACATAGATAGTTCTGGGTGCTGGGGGCAGTTACATTTAAATTTATTAAAATTTTATATTTAGACATACAACACACTAACAGACCCTTCCAGCCCATGAGTCCATGTCACCCTAATACAGGTATACCCCGCTTTATGAAACTAGAGCATTCCTATGAAACCTTTCATAAGCCAAAATGGCGTAAAGCGAAAACCCATTCACTACTTTTAAAGGCTGCAATACATCAGGATGCTCTTTATCGACTACAGTTAACACCATCGTCCCCTCAAGATTGATCAGCAAACTCCAAGACCTGAGCCTCAGCACCCCACTCTGTAATTGGATCCTGGAATTCCTCACCACCAGACCACAAATCAGTGAGGATTGGTAAGAACATCTCCACAATCTTCATTAGTACTGGAGCACCACAGGGCTGCGTTCTTAGCACCCCCCCACTCTACTTGCTATACCCCTATGCCTGCCACATTGACCACCGCCAGTGGGCTGATAACGCCTCAAACCGTGCATCTTGGCGCCTCACAGTTTGGCGGGCAGCAGCCTCCTTTGAAGAAGACCGCAGAGCCCACCTCACTGACAAAAGGCAAAGGAGGAAAAACCCAACACCCAACCCCAACCAACCAATTTTCCCTTGCAACCGCTGCAATCGTGTCTGCCTGTCCCGCATCGGACTGGTCAGCCACAAACGAGCCTGCAGCTGACGTGGACTTTTTACCCCCTCCATAAATCTTCGTCCGCGAAGCCAAGCCAAAGATGACTGTGTGACTCCGTACGACAACTTCACCATAGAACATTACATCACAGAAAGTGATGCCCTTTGGCCATTCTAATCTGTGCCAAACCATTTTTCTGCCTGGTCCCACTGACCTCCACCCATTCCCTAAGTAAAACACAGACATCTGCAGACACCGTGGTTGAAGTAAAAAACACAAAATGGTGGAGAAACTCAGCAGGTCAAGCAGTGTCCTTTATATAGCAAAGGTAAAAATACATGACCGACATTTCAGGCTTGAGCCCTTCATCAAGGTGTGGAAAAATGTTGTCAGGCATCTGAACAAAAGTGTAGGGGGGAGAGGTGATTGCAATGGCAGGAGGTGAGAGGTGGAGAAGGGAGGGGGGGACAACAGTGATCAAGGGGAGAAGGGATGGATAGAGCGGGAAGGGAGGGAAGAAAACTGGCCAGGGGAAAGGAAGAAGGGAATGGGGAAGTGGAGAGCAGGTTAGCAGAAACCGGAAAAGTCGAGGTTAATTTACAATGTTTTACTGATGAAATAAACATTTAAGATCTCCCCTATCCCTTTTGGCTCCATACTTAGCCAACCATTCTTCAGTGGGACCAATTTTGTCCCTAAATATCTTTTTGGTCTTAAAATACCTGTAGAAACCCTTCAGATTTTCCTTCACATTGTCTGCGAAAGCAGCCTCATGTCTTCGTTTAGCCATCCTGATTTCTACCTTGAGGTTTTTCTTGCATTTTTTGCACTCCTCAAGTACCTCATTTGCTCCGTGTTGCCTATACTTGCAATACACCTCTCTCTTCTTCTGAACCAGATCCCCATTATCCCTCAAAAACAAAGGTTCCCTATACTCTGTACTCTCAAATTTTCACCTTTGAAGTTATAAATTCGCTGACAATACCAGGGTAGTGGGTTGTATAAAAAGGATCAATCAGTCAGTGTGCAGGAGGGAGATTGAAAACTTAGCTGAATGCTGCACCAACAAGTTCACACTCAAAGTCACCAAAACAAGGAGTTGATCATTGAGTTCAGGAAGGAAATACCAGAGGGGTACAATCCAATGATCATTGGGAGATCAGAGGTGGAGAGGGTGAACAAATTTTAGTTCTTAGGAGTCACCATCTCGGAGGATCTTTCCTGGGCCCAACACACCAACGGCATTGTGAAGAAAGCACATCAGCACTTCTACTTCCTCAGGAGTTTGTGGAGGATCGGTACGACACCAGAAACCCTGGCAAATTTCTACAGAGGGGTGCTGGAAAGCGCAGTGACTGGCATGGATCCTGAGCAGAAAGCCCTGTGAAAGGTAGTGGACACAAACCATGAAGATTGCAGGCAAAACCCTTTCCAACATCGGGCCCTCGACAGGGATCGCTGCCGTCAGAGAGCAGCAGCAATCATCAAAGACCCTCGCCGCTGGCCAGCTCACCAGAGTGGGGGGCGCTGCGGCCACATGCTGCTGAGTCGGGTGCCGACTTCAGAGCGCATAGCCCGTCTCGGCCGGCAGTGTAGGCTGCGTGCTTCGTCGGTCACCGCTTCGGCCATGGGGCGTTCGGCGGCCCGCTACAGTACATGCTCTGATAATAAATCTGAACTTTGATTTTGTCTTTTGTACTTTATTTCTCTTGTGATGCACTGAGTTAATTATGCATTGTAGCGGCAGCTACATTGCTATTGAAAGAACACATAACCAGACAGGTTGAGCTCAGTGAGCAGAAAACTGGTTTATTGCCATCTGGAGTTAGACTCCCAGCCCGAACCTGGCTGAGAACCGCGCTGGGGGGTGCCGACATCACTCGGGCATCACATGGTTCCCCCAGCATGGGCTTCTGAGCCTGGTGCTGAGAAGAAGGGGAAACCCCCGACAGTGCCATTTTGGCCAGCTGCCCCGCCGCGTGGATTACAAGTGGGGCCGGTTCGCCTGCCCAGTGGCATGCTGCCACAGCATCATGTGTTATGACTGTACGTGTGTTTTGCACTGTTCTGCAGCGTGGACCAGAAAAGGGGGATTTATCGGAATGTACTGGTGCAATCGGATGATAAATATACTTGAAGTTCTGTCAGCAAGTATGAATTTCATTGCATCTGTACACTGCAGATACTCTCATCGTCATTTAAATGTTAAAAATAATTCTTTGTTTTAAAGGAATAAAGCAATTTCAATCTCCACCCCAAGTCTGAAGATAAACAAGCAACAACACTCAAACAGCTTCTTCCCTTCCACCATCAGATTTCTGAATGGACTATAGCCCCTTGTCCACTGGCATCTGGTCCCAGGAATTAACTGGGACAGGGTCCAGTGGAAAAAGAGAACATTTAGCATGGCAGGGTCCAATGAGGTCATTTCACGCCAGGGATTGATGGCCTCCACCCCTACCCATCACCCTGGCATCAGTTGACACCAGTGAAAAAAGAACATCAGAAAGTCACCCATTTCCAGTTGAAAGTCGAACCCTCCAATCACCAGGGATGGGTGTGTTCAGTGAAAAAGTGGTTAAAGGGTGGTCCAGTGGAAGCAGCACAAAGGGCTTCCTATCCCGGGACACTGCCTGGCCAATTTACTGGGATGCCCATGGAAAAGGAGCTAATGGCTCATGGATTCCACCTCGAACCCATGTCCTCTGGTTTGTATCTCACCTCACCTCACTTTCTCTCCTTATTGCACTTTTACATTTTTTTCAAAATGGAACTTATAGCAATGTTACACCTGCTGCTGTAGAACGACAACTTTCATGAAAATATCCTGATTCTGAAGCCCTTTTCCCCAACTTACAAAGATCACTTTGCCATACACGTTGTACAACGTACACATGCACCGAACTTCTTACTTGTTGCAGCCGAGCACGAACCTTGTGAACAAAAAAAATCAATAAATACAGTGACTGCAGTAGAACGGGGAAGGATTTCACATCTCGACGACAGGCAGGCTTTGAGTCGTTCAGCCACGATCCTTATGAGGCAAAACAAAGGGTAAATTTTGCTGACGTTATAGATTGTTCCCCACCTCAGAGTCTCGCATATTTGCAAAGGATTAGTGTTTGTGTACACTACAGTTCACCTAAGTCTTTAATATCTAATATCTATAGTTTGCTTTAAGAGACACTTTGGAATGAGTCTTCAGTGAGTGCCTGATAGAGGAAATACTTCGAAAATGGCTTGTCTGTCTGATGATGAAGTTTGCAGCCTGCTCAGTGGTAATTTGGGCAAAGGGAACCTTCACAGCTCAGTAACTCTATATGTTTAACAACACAGTGAATGTTTGGGAACGTTCAAAGCTCAGTTCCCATCCGATCTAAACATCAGCTAGGAGCCAGTGAGAGAAATGGTTGCAGTGGCTCTGGGAGCATGGGCTGGTATCGTTAGCCTTAGGAACATAGAACAGCACCAAAAACCACCCCTTCAGCTTTTCTGGTCTGTACTGAACTATTAATCTGCCTCGTCCCACTGACCTGCACCCAGTGGCTGTCTGTCCATACCCTTCTCAGCCAGATTTTTTCCTCAAGTTTTAAAATTCAGCCCCCTTCAGCTGTTGGTTCATTCCATATTCCCACCACTCTCTGTGTGAAGAAATTCTCCATAATGTTCTCCTTAAATGTTTCTCCTTCTACCTCGAACCCATGGCTTCTGCTTTGTATCTCACCTAACCTCAGTGGAAAAAGCCCATCATTCGGAATACCTCGATCAAATCTCCCTCATTCTTCAATGCTCCAGGTAACCTGTTTAACCTTTCTCTGGATCTCAGTTCCTCAAGTCCTGGCAATATCATAAGGCCATAAGATATAGGAGCAGAAGCAGGCCATTCAGCCCATCATCCACTCCACCATGAGCTGATCCATTCTCCCACTCAGCCTCGCACACCTGCCTTCTCCCTATGATACCCTGACTATTCAGATACCTATCAACCTCTGCCTTAAAGACACCCAACAACCTGGCCACCATGACATGAAATTTCTCCGCATCTCTGTATTAAATGGGTGCCCTTCATTCCTGAAGTTGTGCACTTTTGTCCTTGACTCCCTTACAATGGGAAACAACTTTCTTGCATAGACTCTGTCCAGGCCTTTCAACATTCAAAATGCTTGTATGAGATTCCCCCCTCATTCTTCTGACCTCCAAGGAACACAGTCCAAGAGCAGTCAAATGTTTCTCATATGCCAATCCCTTCATTCCAGGAATCATTCTTGTGAATCTTTTCTGAAACCTCTCCAATGCCAGCACACGCTTTATTTTTCAATAAGGAGCCCAACACTGTACCCCATACTTCAACTGAATCCTCCCCAGGGCCTTACAAAGCCTCAACATATCACCATATAACAATTATAGTTCGGAAACAGGCCATCTCGGTCTTTTAAGTGATTTAAGTGAAACTCCACTAGTTCCACCTACCTGCTCCCTGCCTATAACCCTCCAACCCCCTCACCTCCATCCACTCATCCAACCTCCTTTTAAATGACAAATCGACCCTGCTGCAACCACCTCTTCCGGAAGGTCATTCCCCTCAGCCACCACTCTTTGAGTGAAGAAGCTTCCTCTCATCTTACTTCTAAAGTTTTTCCCCCAACCCTTAACTCATTCCAATCTCACCTACCCTCAAGGGGAAGAGCCTATTCACATCTACTCTATCTATCCCCTCATAATTTTAAATACCTCTACCAAATCCCCCCTCCACCTTCTACGCTCCAATGAATAAAGACCCACTCTACTCAATCTTTCGCCACATTCTCCCAGCTCCTATATTCTATGCTATGATTTATAAAGGCCAACATACCAAAAGCCTTCTTCATCCTAGTAAATCTCTTCGGCACACTTTCAACCTTATTGATATCTTTCCCATAGTTAGGTGACCAAAACTGCACACTATACTCCAAGTTCAGCCTACCCAGTGTCTTTTACAGTTTTACCATAACATCCCAACTCCTGTACTCAGTATTTTGATTTATGGGCCAATATTCCAAAAGCTTTCTTTACGATCCTATCTGCCTCTGACACCATTTTCAGGATGTTATCTATCTGTATTTCCTAATCCACCGCACTCCTCCTTTTACCACGCATGTCCTACCTTGGATTGTCCTTCCAAAAAGTGATTCCACCCACTTGTCTGCATTAAATTCCATCTGCCATTTTGCAGCCCAATTTTCCAGCTGGTTCAGATCCGTCTGCAAGCTTTGAAATCCTTCCTCGCTGTCCGCTACACCTCCAATCTTTGTGTCATCTGCAAAACTTAGCTGATCCAATTTACCCCTTCAGAATCAGAATTTATGAACGTGTCGCAAAATGTTTGCAGTAACATCATAGTGTGAAGATTTACATAAACCACCATACAAAATATATAAAACGGTGCAAGAAAAATAAAAAAACAATGAGGCAGGGTCTTTAGTTCATTGTTCATTCAGGGATCTGATGGCGGCGGGGAAGAAGCTGTCCTTGTGCAGACAAATCAATGGACTTCCTCTTCCGGAAGTTCATTCCACTCAGCCACCACTCTTTGAGTGAAGAAGTTTCCTCTCATGTTACTTCTAAAGTTTTGCCCCCTAACCCTTAACTTATGACCCCCATTTATTTAATTTTTTAAAAATATTCTTAAAGTAGGAACAGGAGTAGGCCAAAAATGGGCCATTGAGCCTGCTCCGCCATTCAATACAATCATGGCTGATCTAATTTATGACCTAACTCCACCTACCTCCCCTAATTCCTCTATCATGTAAAAATTTATCTAACCGAATTTTAAATATGTTTAATGAGGCAGCCTCAACCACTTCCCTGGTTAGAGAATTCCAAACATTCACTACTCTCTGGGAAAAACTATTTTTCCTCATCTCTGTCCTAAATTTACTCCCCCGAATCTTGAGACTTTTGGGGCATGATATATAGCCTGTGCAACCAATTATATTGTATCATGCATAACCTAGTGTTTATTATATTTTTCATAGTTCCAGAGCATAACTTTTCCCATATTTCATTTTTTATCTTTATGTTTAAATCTTTTTCCCACTTTTGTTTGGGTTGACAACTTATTTCATCATTTTCCTTCTCCTGCAGCTTAATGTACATGTTTGTTATAAATCTTTTTATTATCGTTGTTTCTGTAATCACATATTCAAAGCTGCTTGAGACTGCTTTCTTGAGACACCATCTCTTGTAGATGTCCTCGATGGAATGAAGTCCGGTGCCTGTGATGTTATGTTAACAACCCTCTGGAGTTTTTTTCCTTGCTTGAGCATTGGCACCTCCATACTAGGCAAGATTCAACCAGCTCTCCAAGGTACACCTGTACAAGTTTCCAAGAGTCTTCAGTGGCGTCCCAAATCTCCTCAAACTCCTCACAATGTATAGCCGCCTGCGAGCCTTCTTTGTGATTGCATCAATATGGAGGCTCCAGGCCAGATCCTCAGAGAGGCTGACAGCCAGGAATTTAAAGTTCTTGACCCTCTCCACTACTGAGCCCTCAATGAGAACTAGGTCGTATTTCCCCTGACTTCCTCCTGAAATCCACAATCATCTCCTTGGTTTTGCTAATGCTGAGTGCAAGGTTGTTGATGTGACACCACCACTCTAGATGATCTAACTCCCTCCTGTACGTTTCCTCACTGCCGTCTGTGATTCTGCTGACAATCGGGAAATTTGTAGATAGCATTTAAATTGTGCCTGGCCTCACAGTCATGAGTATAGAGTGAGTAGAGCAGTGGGCTAAGCACATATCCTTGAGGTAATGCCTATGTTGATCATCAATGAGGAGGAGACATTGCTTCCAATTCATTCTGACACATTATCATTTGAATCATTAATACAGGTGACAAACACCAATAGACCCAGCACCGATACATGAGACTCACCACTTGTCAGAGAGGCAATCATCCTCTACCACTCTCTAGCTTCTCCCATAAATGAAATGTCAAATCCAGCTTACCACCTCACCTTGAATGCCAAGCGACTGAACGTTTTTGCCTAACCTCTCACATGGACGGGACCTTGTTATAGGCCTTCCTAAAGTCCATATAGACAGCATTGACAGTCTTTCCTCCATCAACTTTCCTGGTAACCTCCTCGAACTAGAGGCGAGAACAGTTTAGCTCAGGGAGGTTTCACGGAGCAGGCTCGATGGGCCAAATGGCCTGCTTCTGTTCCCTTTTTCTTGTGATCTTACGAATAATGCTATCAGATTGGTTAAACATGACCTACCACCCACAAAGCCATGCTGTCTACCTCTAATCAGTCTCTGACCATCCAAGTACTTGTATCTACAATCTTTTTGAAATTTAAAAAAAATCTGACATAGAGTACTGCAACAAGCTCTTTCGGCCCTATAAGTCCATGCCACCTTAATTACACCCCATTAATCTACAGCCCAGTATGTTTTGAATGATGGGAGGAAACCAGAGCCCTCGGGAAAAACCTACCCAGTCACGAGGAGACCGTACAAACTTCTTACATACAAGGTGGGACTCAAACCCCGGATCCCAATTGCTACTGCTGTAAAGGCATTGCGCTAACCGCTACACCAACCATCCTTAGTTACTGAATTTAACTCTTATTTTCACGTGAACGGAAATGTAGCAAAATGCTTTGTTTTGCATGCTATTCAGGCAAGTTAACTCACACACTCAGGTTGTGCAATAGGTACAAATGAACAAATGACAAAAGAACACACTGGAGCAGTGTTATAATAAGTCAACGTCCTGCAGAGTACTGAGAAAAGTACATTTAAAACAGTTTTCCGATTTACAATCTCTTTTTTTTAAAACCAGTGAAAGATCCAGTGAGGTGTGCGATAGAAAGAAATGGTGCTCATCCCACTTCCGCCATGCCAGGCTTTTACAAGAAGGTTGATTTAACAAAGGGTCTGAATTTTGAAATTATTCAGCCCCGCTTAAACCCAGCAGCACCCTGGTCATAAAGCAAAAGAGTTTCATTGTCCACAGAGCGAGATCCAGGACCCAAGAGTGTTGCCTGAATTGTCAATAAATAATAATGTGGTCACATCTTCTGTTGATCAGCGCATAACGTCATCAATATTTAACAAATATATCCTGGTATTGAATCATATGGGCTGATGGCAAATCTTAGTGTAAATTGAGTTGCAACAATATAATTATGATTCTACACCCTGACTGAGTTATGGGAAAAATTCAGTAGGATTTAATTAAAAAGTCAGATTTTTTTTAGAAAATCTCTCAATCTCAGTCCCGGTTAACAAGCAGGCCGATGTACCGAAGTTTCCCCATCGGGCCCACACCTGCATTAAAACTGTTGACTGACACATACTTTGCAAAGCCTGTCAATGAGAAAAGGGTCGCAGTTGTACAACACTCTGGAAATGCCAACCTCCCACACAACTTGACCTGGAATCTGATTTTCCCTTCATACTGTTTCCCCTGAATTGCATTCAATTATCACTCGATTAGCGACTTGCTTCCATTTTGAGTCGCTCAGTAAGTTAACCGCGTTTCGCCCTTCCTCGTGTGTCTTTCTGCTTACCTGGACAAACTTCTCCAGTGCCGGCCCATCCAGGCAGGTGTAGTTTGTGAGGAACGTCAGCTTTGCCAGTTGGAAGTCGTTCCGGGTGTGAACTTCTGCTTGCTTCTCCAACACCTGGAAGACTGTAGCTCCCAGGAATAAATAAACAAAATATCCCAGCAGCAGAACCGCAGTCCAACTGACCCTGACACCGTAGAGAGTGAAGTAGGACATGGCAGTGACTGCGTCTTTAAAACCCACTCCAGCACTAACTATTAAGCACCATCTCACTTGGGCGGCTGCATCAGATAGTTTGAGCTCCAGATGGGCTCATTCTACCGACGATGGTGTTTTCATTACACCTTGCATCTGGATGAAAACCTTTGCTAACTCTCCACTGGCTGACTGTATTCAACCGATATCTACAGTCAATTTTCTTTTCTTCACAGGCCATTACACACCACTCACCTTACTCAGGCAGTTGATGTTTAGTAGGGCGTAATGTAGGGAAATAAGTTCACCCTGAACAGATGGTTAACAGGATTGTTAAATGGTGGGATTCCATATTTTCCAATACAAATGTTGGATTCATGCAAGGTTTTTTTTTTAGGTGTTTAAAGAAATACACAATATTTAATGTAGCTTATTTTTAGACTCTAACAGCAGGCGGACACATTGGACTTCCCACTGTGGAAAATTTGCACGCTTTAAGGTGAAGAACTAACAATACTTCAAGTTTCAAGTTTCTTTTATTATCATGCAATAAAGCAGATGTAATATTACACAAAATTTGCTTTAGTCTGCACTAAGTCAGACACATTCACCATCAGCAGAAATTGCCCGGTGCCTTTTGAGGTCAGAGAAAGAGAAGCCAAAGCGAGTCGCCCCTGAATGTTTGTGGATTTGCCTCCAGCCCTCCCGCAGCCTCCACAGCTGCACAGACTCCAGTCCAAACCATTGGCAATCTGATCCTCTGATGGTCAGGAAGTCTTCAGCGCCATCTCGCATCCCAGTTCCAATACACGGAACCCTTTCGGCCCGCCTGGTGTGAGTCCTTTGACTGCAGTCGCCTGAATGGGGTTCCTCGCCTCGAGCCGCCACTTGTGTAGTCTTCAGCCGCAGATCCCCCTCACTGGTCCACCACCATGGTCGCTGTCCCATGGGGTTGTCTCGTCTGCCTCTCCTTCTCAAATAGGGGGATGTTCTTCCTGTGTGCTGGTGCCCTTCACTAGTCCTCTGCTCCCCCTGAGTCTGGAAGCTCTCGTGGCTGCTGCCAAAAACAGGCATCGTCTTCTTGGGCCCAGATGCCATTTAAAGCCCATGCAGAGCAGTCAGTAAAAAAGAAACTTGAAACTTGAAGTATTGTTAGTTCTTCACCTTAAAGTGTGCAAATTTTCCACAGTGGGAAGGAGAACCATGCAGAGGGGAGCTGTATCTCCTCTCCCTGCTCTCTGGGGCTCTAGCATCACCACCATTTGTCTTTTAACACAAGGGTGCCACGCCACCTGTGCGACGTGGAAAAAGAAGGAACGTTTTGCCCTTCTGATGGTGACAGGGGTAAGTTTTAAAGGGAACTTCATGCAGAGAGTGGTAAGGGTACGGAACGAGCTGCCCATTAACTTGGTAAATGCAAGTTCAATTTTGACATTTAAGAAAAATTTGGGCAGGTACATTGATGGAAAGGGTATGGAGGGAGATGGTTTGGGTGCAGGTCAGTGAGACGAGGCAAAATAATAGATTGGCACAGACTAGAGGGGCCAAAGGACCTGCTTCTATGCTGTAGTATTCAATGGTTCTATATTCGGCGCAGATAGCATGGGTCAAAGGGTTTGTTCCTCTGAGTGAGGAAACAAGTTTGTTAGGTCTCAAAGGCAAGGACTCTGAACACAGTTTTGGTAGGGAAGGAAAGTGTGGGAATTGGTAATAGATGCATGCGCACACACACACACACACACACACACACACATACACACACACACATACACACACACACACACACACACAGTTTACAGCAGTACAGCAGTCTTGGGAAAGTAATAGCGGGCAATAAATAACAGATGTGGGGAAAATAACGTGGGAACAAAATACGCACGCACGATAAACTGGTGCACACAATGATCCCACTTCCAACTCTTTTAACAATGCACATCTTACCAACAGTTTCTCCAGTGCCCTTCCACATTTCTAGGCCTGGAGTGAAGCAGGTCAGTGCCAAGCTGGGAGAGAAAGTGTACAAAGAATGCATGGCACCTTTATAGTGATGGAGGGTCCAGCCCAGGTCATTAGGAGGTGTTGGCAGGTTAATCCAACTACCACAGCCAATGACCCAAGGCCAAGTACAGGCAGGCTGGAGAGTCCAGTCCAGGTAATTTACATGGATCCAATAGCAAGGTGTGCACTAATGGGTGGGGTGGAACCAAACCTTGATTGGCAGGTGTTGTACTCTCTGACTAAGTAAGGGGGTAGTGCTGTTGCGTGACAGCCACAACCCTTCCCAATACAGTTCCTTTGTTGTACTGTGAATTCATTTCAAATACAGGTGGGGTTAGGGGTGGGGGGGGGGTTTGTAAAAATCTAAGTCACCAGAGAAAAGTATTAGATAAAGTTACAGGGCTAAAGGTATTTGAAGGAAGTGGCTGCAGATCCACTGGTTGAATTTTTGTTCGGAATCTGGGAGGGGGTACCAGAAAAGTTAAAGAAAAATTTGCCGATGTATCTTTCTTGTTCAACAGAAGAGGAAACAGGAAGTGGGGAACGATAGGCAAGTTAGTTTAACAGTTATTGTTGGCAAGATGCTAGAGTCAATAAACAAAGAGGAAATAACAAGTCATTTTGAAAAGCTGAATGCAATCAAACCTAATCAACAAGGTAAATTGTATTTGACAAAATTGCTTAAATTCTTTGAAAATGTGAAGAAGAGAACTGATAGAGGAGGACTTGTGGGTGTAATGTATTTAGATTACAAAGATAAGCTACCATGTAAGCAGCTGGCAGAAGATGGAACAAAATTTAAGACTTCCAAACATACTGATTAAATGAAAGTAGTTAGAAGAGCACATTTTGGTGAGGTCACTGAGAGTCTGCAGTATGATATACCCTCCATAATGTTTAGGGAAAAGACAAAGCCTCTGTATTTCTGTTCATGAAGTCTTCAGCGGACAATAATGACATGTCCACACCAGAGGAGCGTTTCTGATCTGTCGGAAGTATGGTTGGGGGACCCTGGAAGCGCCAATTTGGTGCATCAGTCGACACCTCCCCACTGCCGTGTGCCACCATAGCCCACCCAGACATTCTACAAATGATTGAGCCCGAGGTCCCCGCTCCTCCTACCCAGCAGCCTGAGGTTGCCACACCTGCTCCGGTAAGCTGAGGTTCCTGCTCCTACTGCTGCTTCTGCTCCAGAGAACAAGGTAACCGCTCCTGCCACGTAGGTCCTGAGGTTCTTGCTCCACTGGGAGAACAAGGTCGGGCAAGGTTATTTTTTTAACTTTTCTTTTCACCTGCTTACAGTAATTTACAGTTTTGTTACTGGGCGATTGGGGTGTTTTTTTTTAAATGGGTTGTTTCTGGGAGTTCGGACCATCAGAAACTTCAGGTCAACTTAAATGTCATTAAACAGGCTAAAAAAGGTGTGGGGGGGAGGGTAGGGTTGACCTATCTGCCGATATGCCAAAATATACAGTATATGCATGTATGTATGTAGATATACTGTAAATGCATGTGTGTACACAGACACACACACAGATATACTTATGCATACGTATGCACACACACATACACAAACACAGACATAAATATAAACACACATATAAATACACACACGCACTTATAAATACTCGCGCACACACAAAAACACGCATATAAATACACACACACACACACACACACACACTCACACACACACACACACACACTCACACACACACACACACACACACACACACACACTCACACACACACACACACGCACACACTCACACACACACACACACGCACACACTCACACACACACACTCACACACACACACACACACACACTCACACACACACACACACTCACACACACACACACACTCACACACACACACACACACACTCACACACACACACACACACACACACACTCACACACACACACACACACACACACACTCACACACACACACACCTATATATATAACACACACATAGCTCACAGAGGGGTGTCTATCCTTCAAAACTAAATCTAACCCCTTTCCTTTTAGTTTCCAAACAGTAATCTATCAGAAGTGACATCTATTTACCTTGCATTCAATAAGGTAAAGAGCTGAGCAAACATCACGAGATGCCACAGTGCTGGGTTGGAAAGGCCACTGTAACCCAGTGAACTTTCAACATCTCAATAAATACATAAAAAACTTAAAAGGCTTCTTTATCAATTGAGAGTGCAATAGATGGAGCTCCAGCTATTTCAGCTCAACTGTCACTTTCCTCACTGCCTTGGAATTAATTCCAGTCCATTTTGCACAAGTCTCTTGGCTTCATCCAGCAGCTCCACCGTAAGCAAGGCCACGCACTAGAAGATAGAACAGCGCAGCATAGAAACCGGCCCTTTGACCGACAATATCAGTGCCACTTTGAACAGCATATCTACCTGCATCTTGTCTTTATCCCCTCCATTCTCTGCCTGTTCCACTAGCCTCTCACACACCTCCTCGAGCAGCAGGCCCGAGACACCAACCACTCTTGGTGTAAAATCCTACCTTGTAAATCTCCTTTAAACTTTTCCCCTCACATCTTAAAGCTATGCCCTATAGTATTTGACATTTCCTCTCTGGGAAAAAAAAGACTTTGATGATCGACCTCATCCACATCAGGCTAAGAGACTATCCTTCAGGTGACCAAATATGTTCTTATTATGGGCGTTCAACATAAACCTGTTAACTCCCCATCCAGAAGTGTGCTAGTGGAACCTTGTCACCGCATAGAAGGATGAGAGGAGACTTCATGGAGGACTAGAAGATTCTGAGAGGCATAGATAGGGTGCACAGCGAGCGTCTTTTTCCCTGGGCAGGAACAGCAGGCACCACAGGACATGTGTACAAAGGGAAGGGAAGCGAAGTTTTGGGGAGATGCCATGGGGGTAAGTGTTTTGGCTGTCTGGAATGCCTTGCCAGGGGTGGTGATGGAGGCTGGAACATTAGGCTCATGGATGGAAGAAAAATAGAAGGTTACGGCTAAGGAGGGTTTAGTTCTTTATTTAGGGTATATGTGAGTTAGCACCACATCGAGGGCTGAGGTGTTCCATGTTATACATATGAACAAGGATGGTTGCAACACAGTGGGATTTGCTGGAAAGTTGTTAGTCGATGAGTGTTTTCTTGCAGATGAGTGGTGACCCATAAGGTCACAGAGGAAACCCCGGATCCTCTGTCTTTGGCAACCATGAGGTTTTTAGATAATCAACAGCGGCTGAGCAAAAAGTAAAGAACCCACCCCTCCATTCTCAGATGCCAAAGGAGGCAACGTTCTGCTGGACTTTAAAGAAAACAACGCATTTAGAAATCTCAATTAATGAGGATCGAAATATGGAAACATAGAAAACAGGAACAGGAGGTCATTCAGCCCTTGGATCCTGCTCCACCATTCTATACCATTGTTGCAGATCATATGACTTCAGTGCCCCAAATTCTGCTTTCTCCAAAAGAAGCATGAAAGAAAGGAGACAAATGAGATGGAGCAACACAGTGACCAGAAGACAAGGGAGGGAAATTAGGCTGCCCTGACATCCAATACCATCCTTTTCAACTCCATTCCCCTGCCTTCTCCCCGCAGCCATTGATTCCCTTCCTGATCAGAATGTATCGACCTCTCTTAAATATACTCAATGACTTGGCCTGCACAACCATCTGCAGCATGAATCCCTCTTGCAAAAGAAATTCCTCCTCATTTCTGTTCTAAAGATACTTTTTAAAAATTCTGACGCTGTGCCATCTGGTCCCAGACACTCCCACCATAGAAAAAACTTTCTCCATGGTTACTCTATCCAGTCCTTTCAGTAGATTATAGGTTTTAATGAGGTTCCCACCCCCAATTGTTCTGAACAAAGCAAAACCAGACCCAGATCCATCAAACGCTCCTCATATAAAAGCCCTATCATTCCAGGGATCATTCTTATGAGCCTCCTCTGGATTTTCTACAATGTCAAAACACTCTTCCTTAGATAAGAAGCCCAAAATGGCTCACAGTACACCAGGTAGGGTCTGACTAATGCCTCATCAAAGCCTCAACACTCTATTTCTGCTTTCATATTCTATTTGTCTTGAAATGAATAATAGCATTGTATTTGCCTTCCTTCTACCTGCACGTTAACATTCAGGAATCTTAACAAGCACTCACAAGTCTCTCTGCACCTTTATTTCTGAACTCAATGCCCATTTTGAAGATAGCCTGTTCCTTCCATCAAAGTACATGATCCTACGCTTCTCTCCAGTGCTGTCCTTGCTTGGTGCTCTTCAGCCTTTCATTTAAATCTACTAACTTTGTAAATTATAATCTTTACAAAACTGTATGAATGCGAGAGGTAACTTGTCAGTCTGTTTGCCGGAGAATTCTCCTCATCGTACTAAGTATTTTGTGACAAATAAACAACATCGGGCCACAGAATCTGGAGCAGCACAGAGGGTAAGGCAACATCCATGGATACTCAGTTGCGGATCAGGAACTTTGATTGGGAGGCTGAGAAATTGGGCAGCAGGGTTAACCTAGTGGTTAGTGCGATGCTATTACAGTGCCATCGACCCAGGTCCGAATCTGGCACCATCTGTAAGGAGTTTGTACGATCTCCCCATGACTTCCCTGGATTTTGTTTCAGGGTGCCTTGGTTTCAGATTTACAGGGTTGTAGGTTAATTTTGGGGTAAATGGCTGCAATCAGCTTCCACCGCGCTGTAAATAAAATGTTAATAAAAAAACCTGAAAGACATTGCTTTGGAAATTTTCTCAACTTTAATGACAGTTTCACTGGCACCAATCTAAATTACCACTGCAAATTTGGAACCCAGCAAAGAGGCTTTTCTGAGGCAGAAATATCACACTGACCCAAACCCTAACCCGAACCCTGAGTGCTATAAAAGTCCCATCTCCAGGGCTGATTCATGCACCAGAAGCACGGTGTGTGGATCGGACCTGGGGGTTTACGGTTCGGAGCAGCTCACCTGTTTGTTTTGTCCATATGGAGTAAAACCCCTGATATGCGGCACCTATGGGGATTAGTAGTGGCGGGATGAGTGCATTTCCCAGTTGCTTGATTGGCGAACTAATGGCGGAGACATGCCTTTAACCTTTCATATTTTTTACCTATTTATTGTCCTCGGTTTTTATGTTGCCCATTGCTTGAGGCGGCCAGTTGCTTGAATTCCACATAACTGGGGTTTTACTCTATTTATTGATTGGCAGGATATGGGCAATATTGTCCATTTCTAATGGTCTGACTGTGGAGGCAGGTGTGAAGGTAGAATGGAGTACATACCAGTAGATTTCCTTTCCCTGAAATAGACGAGTGAACCAATGCTTTTACACATTGCTTTTACACATTGATGGCAATTTACCAGGGTAGCTTTTCTTTGAAATCTAAGATTACTTTATAATCTCCACATGTGCAATTCAGTACTCTCACGGAGATGTGGGCTTGTTGTTTGCTGGTATTGGGAAATGTGTATCAGCCACTCTTCATTCTACTGAGGCCATTAGTAGTCCATGCGTTTGAAGTGAAATGAGGGCCAGGTTGGCATGAGTTGCAGGTTACGGTCCCTGTGGGATGTTAATAAACCAGTTCGGCTTTTCCAAACAAAAATTTCACTTGTTGACTGGTCCTTCCCTGATAACCGCTGCTGAATTCCTAGGACTGAGTAGACTTAACCGTTCAAAAACCCACCACTTGGCGCAGTCAGTCCAAGAGAGTACCACATGTGAGCATGTTACATCCCCTCTTCACCTCCCTCCTTCAGCTGTTCATTTTATTCTAAGGGGCAGGTTTTCCACCCAGAGGGAGGTGGCTACATGGTACAAGCTGCCAGATCAAATGGTAGAGTCATTTAGACAGGGTTATGGATAAGAATAGATTAGATGTTTTATAAAGGCACTAAGAATAATCCTGATAATTATAGGCCTGAAATCAATACTGCATAAGTTAATGGAAGGAATCTTGAGAGACGAGATTTATCAGTGCTTGGATAGACAGGAACTGATTAGGAATAGTTTGTATGGCTTTGTGCGTGTCTAACCAATCATACAGTTTTATGAGGAGGTTGATGAAGGAAAGATAGTGGGCGTTGTCTGCATGGACCTTAGAAAGGCCTTTGACAAGTGCCCTCATGGAAGGTTGTTCAAGAAGATTCAGACACTTGGTTTCCAAGATGAGTGAGTTAATTGGATTAGACATTTGCTTTGCAGGGGAAGATAAAGAGTGGATGACTGGAGGCCTGTGACGAGTGGTGTATCACAGCGATCGGTGCTGGGTCTGTTGTCATCTATATTAATGAGCGAGATGATAATATTAATTGGATCAGATTGTGGGTGTAGTAGACAATGAGGAAGCTTTTCAAAGCCTGAAGCAGGATCTGGACCAGCTGGAAAAATTAACTGCAATACGGCAGATGGAATTTAATGCAGACAAGTGTGAGGTTGCTCTCTAGGACAAACCAGGGTCGGACTTAAGTGGTAAAGGATAGGCCACTGCAGAGTGCGGTAGAACAGAACAATCTGGGAATATAGATACATAATTCCTGAAAAGTGGCATCATAGATTGCTAGGGTCATTAGACACATTGGTCATCATAAATCAAAGTACTGAGCATAGGTGTTAGGTTTTGTGTTGAAGTTGGAAACATTGATAAAGCCAGATTGAGAGTATTGTGTGCAGGTTTGGTCACTGATCCAGCAGAAAATACATCAATAAGATTGAAAGGGTGTAAAGAAAATGGATAGGGATGCAGCTGGGACTTGAAAAGCTCAGTTATAGGATAAGGTTAAGAGTTTATTCCTTGGAACATCGGAGAATGAGGTGAGAGTTGATAGAGTTGTACAAAATTATGAAGGGTATATATAGGGTAAGTGCAAGCAGGATTTATCAATGGAGATTGGGTAAGACAAGAAGACGTGGCTTAAGGGTGAAAGTTTAAAGGAAACATTTAAGGGAACTTCTACCCTCAAAGGGTGGTGAGAGTGTGGAACGAGCTGCCAGAGGAGGTGATATATGATCTATGATACATTTGGATAGGTACATGAACGGGAGAGGTATGGAGGGCTACGGTCTGTGTGCGGTTTGATGGGACTTAGGCAGAAAAATATTTCAAATGGGCTGAAGGGCCTGCTTCTCTTCTGCAGTATTTTATGGTTCTATGGATATGGGCCAAATGCTAGCAAGTGGGACTCGCTCAGATAGTCAAGTTGGTCAGCATGCACAAATTTGGCTGAAGGCCCCGTATGTATATCCCATTTGCTTCAGTGTTTAAAGTTCCACTTTCTAACCCAAATTCCCTGTTAGATTTATTAGTAACTATTGTACATATTTGGCCCTGAATTCAATTTGTTACGTTGAACCTCTGCTGTTAGAACACCTAGATCAGTTACTCTGTACCCATAATAACTGTGGTTCACCAATATCAGGGTTGGTCTCCTGCTAAAAGGTAGTGGCAATGCTGTAGGGCCAAAGGACTGCGGAACAGACCACCATGTCCCAAAGGTCTGAAAAGGAATCAGAGGGTGGCTTGGATTTCCCGGAATACCGGGGACAGTAGTTACATCAAAACGGAGAGTGAAGCCTCATAAGCTGCCTGTCCATTGCAGAGAAACTATAATGGTAGACTTGCTGCCAGAAAGCATAGGCAGAGAGAGTGGATTGTAGAATTTGTACCCTGTTCCTTTTGGACATGCTTTCGATAACAGATGCAGCATTTCAGAGTTGATTCCCTGATTCAGAAATACAAGTGCTGTTTCCCAGAGTCTTCTGTCCATCCGCCCTGTGAAACTTCCTGGGCTAATCTTCACCTGGAACTATTTTGTTCTTACACCTGCAAAGAAGGGTTACTAAGGTCAGCATTTTTTTAAAAAATGGATTTGCAGTTTGATTGGTTCCTCAGTCTGACAATTCTCAGTGTTGCTTTCATTTTACTGAACTTTTCCCCAGCTAATTCTCCATAGAGAATTAAATTCACTCAGAAAAACACAGGAAAACGATGGGAATATTCCACAATTCATTATCCCCTATCTTTTCTCTTTATCTTTCCAACTAATGTGTTTTTCTTTATTTCTAGTTCTGACAAAGGGCATCATGCCTGAAATATCATAGAACATTACAGTGTACCCTTTAGCCATAAAGTAAACCTGTTCAAAAGAACTAAGCCTTCCCTATCTTATAACCCTCTATTTTTCTTTCATCCATGGGCCTGTCTTAGTGCCTTTTAAATATTCGTATTGCACCAGCCTCCACCACCACCCCTGGCAAGCATTTCATGCACCCATTGCTCTCTGTTAAAAACTTACCCCTGACATGGCCCCTAAACGTTCATCCACTCAACTGGTACAGATGTCCTCTAGTGTTTGCTATTGTCTCCCTGGGAAAAAAAAGGTGCTGGCTGCCCATCCTAACTATGCTTCTCATAATTTGAAGACCTCTATTAAGTCACCTCTCAACCTTCTTCACTCCAAGGAGAAAAGCCCCAGCTCTGCTAACATTGCCTCAAAAGACATATTTTCCAATCCTGGCAACATCCTGGTAAATCCCCTCCGCACCCTCTCTGTAGCTTCCACATCCTTCCTATAATGAGGCGACTAGATGCTACTTGAGTGTTTCTGCAGTTAAACAACAAAGTCTCCAGATGCTGGCATCGAATGTGATATACAAACATCCTGGGGAAACTCAGCAGGACACACAGCATCCATAGGGAGTAAAGTTAACCAACATAAACCAGCTGTGTATTACAGCTGAGTGGTTCCACCGTTTTCTATCATATTTGAGATTTCTAATTATTCGTGGCTTTAGAAACAGATAGATGCAACACCAGTCTTTCACCTCTTCTCTTCCCATCCAGGGACCCCAACAGTTTTTTTTCCCCAGGTGAATCAACGGAAACTTGCACTTCCTCCGATCTAGTGCATTCAATGTTCCCAATGGTGATTGGACATTGGTGCTTTGCAGAGTATCTGCATTCAGGCCTTAGGAGTGACCCCAAGTTTCCAGTTGCTGCCACATTAATACACCATCTCAGTCTCAGTCAGATCTTTTTGTCGGTGGCCTCCTTCACTGTGGCAAATGCCTGAGGAACAAAACTCTCTGGGTACCTCGCAACCGTCGCGTCCCAGGATTAAATTGCTCAGCTTCATATAACTCACTCCTCCTTTTTGTCTGTGCCAGAAGTGGCTAGAGGTGGACCCCTGCCCTCCATCACACAGTGTCTTTGACTAACTTCAGGTATACTCTGCTTTGCCAAGGTAGAGCGTTCCTGAGAAACAGTTGGGAAACTGAAAATTCATAAAGCGAGGACCCATTGACTATTATTGCAGGCAATTTTTGTAAAACCAAAAACCCACGATAAACCCATTTTAATTTCTTCATGAAAGCGAACATGGGTTTCTTCATATCAGTGAATTTTTGTAAAGTGAGTATTTGTAAAGCAGGGTTTACCTGTACCATCAGGAAGGAGATACAGGAGCATCAAAATCAGGCTGTGGGATTGATGAATGGTATCCTGTAACCTTGGAGTAAATTATTCCATTATATGTATATTTATTTTATTGTATTTTCATACATACATGTGATTATTATGTGCTGTGTATTGTGTGTGCACTGTGGTGTGGAAACTGTTTTGTCAGGTTGTATGTGCACACAGTCAGATGTTAATGAACTTTAACATTTCAGCCTGCCATCATTTTGGCTCAGGTTTATTTTTATTATTGTGTGCTCTGTCTGTGACGGATTTGGTCTCACCCAACCAGAGATATATTTTTGTTCCAGCCGTCCCTCTTTCCCAATACTAATGGAGGATACTGGGCTTGAGGCATTAAGTTTCCTTTTCCAAAGATGATTACGGTCTAGTGCAGTCTGCATAAAAATAATTTCTATTTTAATTATTGTTATGCAGAGGACAGCTGATTGTAAATTTATTTTTGGGGCTAATGGAAGTTTATCCAAGGTCATCTATCATCCATGAGATCAGTGGTTCTCAATCTTTTTCTTTCCACTCACATCCCACTTTAAGTAATCCCTCTGCCATCGGTGCTCTGTGATTAGTAAGGGATTGCTTAAGGTGGGATGTGAGTGGAAATAAAAAGTTTGAAATCCACTGTTCTAATCATACCTAATTGACTCGTGATATGCATTTCCTTTGTAACTCCAAAGGAAATGGGCCAAGCAAAATATTTGTTACAAATGGGTCTTGAGCAGTGATTCTCAACCTTTCTTTCCCACCCACATCCCACCTTAAGCATTCCCTATGCCTCACCATTGTCTTAAACAACTTCACTATAAATCTCAACTCTGATATTCAATTCTTTGATTTACAAAGTCATGGCTTGGCTTCGCAAACAAAGATTAGAAAGGGGGTTCTCCACATCTGCTGCAGGCTTGCTGGTGGCTGACGAGGCCAAATGTATTGAGAAGGGTTGTGGCTGTCATGTGACAGTACTGTCCTCTACACCAGCTGCCAATCAAGGCTTGGTTACCCCCCCATCCATTAGTGCACTCCTTGCCTTTGGTACCATTGTAAATGGTCTGCACTCTCCACCCTGTCTGTGCTTAGCCTTGGACCATTGGTTGCTGTAATTGGATTAACCCTCCCAGCTCCGAGCCATTGTATCTACCCTGTAAGTGATCTGGGCTAGACTCTCCAGCACTATAAAGGTCCCATGTGCTCTTTGTTTTCTCTCTCTTTGCCAGCTTGGGACCACTCTGCTTCACTTCAGGCCTAGAAATGTGGAAGGGAACTGGAGAAATTGTTGGTAAGATGTATCCTGTTTAAAAGGGTTGGGAACATTTAAATGGTGTCCCTTGTAGCATGGAGCCATGTCTGCTCTGAGCCAAGGGCTGGTGGGGCATCATAGTAATTTTTTTCATTGATAATGTATGCACCATATATGTGTGTGTGTGTGTGTGTGTGTGTGTGTGTGTGTGTGTGTGTGTGTGTGTGTGTGTGTGTGTGTGTGTGTGTGTGTGTGTGTGTGTGTGTGTGTGTGTGTGTGTGTGTGTATTTTATTCCCACGCTATTTTCCCCATGTTCATTATTAATTGTCTGCTATTTCTTTCCCACAGCTCCTGTAAACTGTGTGCGCGTGCACGTGCGTGTGTTTGCGTGCTGCATCCGTTACCATTTCCCACACTTGCCTTCTGTAAATAAAATCCTTCCCCATCAAAACTGTGTTCAGAGTCCTTGCCTTTGAGACCTACCAAATCTGTTTCCTTATTCACAACACTAACGTGGGACAGACATGCCCAGCTGCAGTGGCTACAAGGGTAATTCTGTTCTGGGCTTGGTGCTGCTGTATCGTGGTTCTTCCTAATACAACATGCAAAATGCCCTCTTTACGACCCTATATACCTGTGATACCACTTTCATAGTATTGTGTATTTATTTTCACAGGTCCCTCTGTTCTACTCTACTCTCTGCAGTTTACCGTGCATGTCCTACCCTGGTTTGTCCTCCTAAAGTGTAACACCTCACATTTGTCCATATTAATTTCCATTTGCCATTTTGCAGCCTATTTTCTCAGCTGGTCCAGATCCTGCTACAAGCTTTGAAAACCTTCCTCGATGTCCACTATATCTCCAGATTTGTGCCATCTTCCAACCTGTTGATCCAATTTACCACACTTTCATCCAGGTCATTGATCTAGATGACAAACAACAATGGTCCTAGCATAATACCATGGGTCACAGGCCTCCAGTTCGATGGTCAATTACCTACTACCATTCTTTGGCTTCTGCCACACACAAAAAAATCAATGTTTTATTCATTTTACTACTTCATCATGAATACTGAGTGACCAATCTTCCAAACAGCATCTGGTGAAAGGTGTTTCTAAAATTCATGCCTTTCATTCATCAACTTGCTACCAACCTTGTGTATCTGCCCTTGGATGGGGACCTTGTTGGTTAATCTGGCATTTAATGCTCATCTTAAATTGCGCTTGAGTTACGTTGTTCACTGTGGTTCAAGAGCCACTACACATAGCAGATGGTTTTGCCTGCAAGTCACGCTGAATCCAAGGCTCTCTGAGATGGATAGACAAGTGGCTCATTTTAATGGTCCACTAATGGTCCACCAGTGATGCCTATGGATGAACGAAAGGGAAGCTTAACAGGGTATGTCCTGAAGTTCATCGCCCAGTGAATGATGAGATACTATGTATTGTCATGTAATAAAACAAAAACGTAAGATTACATAAATTTGTCTTCAGTCTGTCATAATGCAGACAAAGATTTACCATTAGCATTGCCCAGCAGTTCATACAATCAGAGGAAGAGATGCAAGAGTCCCTTCAGAGTTGCCAAGTGTCCGTGGATTTGCCTCCAGCCCTCCCACAGCCTCTGCAAGACTCCAGTTCAGTTCAGACCATCAGCAAGCCAACCCCGGAACCAAACCTCTGATATGATGAGGAGGCCATTAGCGCCCAGGGCACTTTGGAAGCCCTCCTTGACTTCAGCACCCTCTTGAATCCCAGTTCTGAAACCTAGTTCTCATAAGCCAGTCTCCAGAAGCCCTTTGCTTGTCTGGGTTCCTCTCCTCCAAGCCACCAACCTCCTGCGCACGTCCTTCAATTGCAGAACCCCTTGCTATTCCGCCACCATAGCCACTGTCCTCAGGGTCATCTCCTCCTCATCAGAGTGGGGGTGTTCTCTCCATTATTGGTGCCCTGTGCCAGTCCACTGCAACCCTTCGAGGCTGCAGCCGAACACAGGCGCTGCCATCTTGGGCCCAGACCTCGAGGTCACAGGAATTTAACAGGCCATTTAAAGCCTGCAGGGAGCCGTTGGTAGTTGGACCGGGTGGAGATCCCAATGGAGAGTGCTATATCTCCGCTGTCCCTGGGTCTGCACCAGCGTAACCTCAACCATTACAGCATTTTTTTTTTATCCAGATGAATGACGGATGAGTTCTGGACTCATGTTGGGCAGTGATGATTATCTTGGATTTTCCCAGCATTACGCAGAGAACTCTCATCTTTGTGCGCCAATCAGAACTCTGAGGAAATTCACCATGTCACCCCCACCCCTCAAGACTGCAAGAAACTGCAGCGAGCTGTGAGCAGCTCAGACCACCACACAAATTGCCCTCCACTGCACCGATTCTATCTAGTTTCTCCTGTTCAGTAAAACAGCAAAAATATTACAAGTTTCATCCCACCCCAGCCACGTTGACTTCTCCTTCCTCCCGGTCGGGAAGATTCAAGTGCGTGACATCACCTAGCACCAGTTTTCACTCCATCGAGGATATGTCTTCAGAAAGTAGCCCCTTAGCAGCAAAGGACCCCCCTCCCCAACACCCAGGCCATTCCCTCTTCACATGTTAGAGTCAGAAAAACGGTACAGGAGCCTGATGCCGTATGCATAAGGACAGCACCTTTCCCTCTCCCATCATATTTCTGAATGGACAATGAACGACAGACACTACCGCACATTCTCCTATCTTTTGCACTATTTATTTATTTTTAAATGTAATTTATGGCAATATTTGGACTGTAATGCTGCCACAAAAAGATAAATTTTGCAACATGTACATGACCATAAATTCTGATTTTGATCATAAATATTCAGTTTCTATCGATCAAGAAAAAAAATGTAGTGGCAATAATGCAGAGTCCATTTGCCACTTTTTTTTAACTGTGGTCCCAATACCTCTCCCCTCCTGTTTAACACTGGTAATTTTTTGACCAAACCTTTGATTAATTATCCTGACATCCTCTTTGGTTTAATGCCAATTTGTTCCTGATTCCATCTCTATGATATATCTTGGAATGTTTTGCTGTGTATGGCCATTGAGTTCAGATATAGAATGACTTGTTGCAAGGCAGACCCTTAACTTGGTTCCAAACGTCAGTGGGCCAGTCACCTGGGATGTATTTGGTCCCAAAGAGGAGTCAATACAACTATTCCCAAAGATGCAGAAAGAACAACAAGCAGGAAAAATAAAATAATTTGAATTCAGAAGAAATATCAATTTATTCCTTCTTTTGATATATTTGCTTCCTGTTTCCAATGTGTCATTTCTGCAATCACAATCTCCACTGTTTACTGAGTGCTGGAGGCACAGACAGATTAGATAATAAGGCAATGAATCACATGAGTGATAGCACCATCTGTCCACAGTCAGATATCAGCCAGGCAAATGGAAAACTCAGATGTGAGTGCAAAGAAATATTCTCAATCTATGAACAACCTAATTGCCTTTTCGCTTCCTGTGTTATCAATCCTGGACGTGTGCGACTAATTGGGAAGGCAAATGACGATGCTTAGTATTCACAGGTCTGAGTGCTGAAGGGAGATAAACTTCATTGAAATGCAAGATTTTGATGATCTTCTAGCTTTGAAAATGTGCTGCTCTCTGCCACAGAACTTTTCCACTTGTTGCTAGCCAGTTCCTTAATATCACTGATGGGAAAAGCCAAGTATAATTAACCCATCGAGGCTAGCGAGCTCATGCATTTTGGCAAGCAAATTACATGTCCCATATGCATTATTGAAGCCATTTTAAGAAGACCATAAGATACAGGAGCAGAAATAGGTTATTCAGCCCATCAAGTCTGCCCTGCCATTTAATCATAAGGTGATCCATTTCCCACTCAGCCCCACTGCCTGGCCTTCTTGACAAAACCTTTGATGCCCTGGCTACTTTTTGAGATGGGGGCACTGCCAATAAAATATTTACCAGAGTGTCTGCAATTTCAACCTGTCGTTATCTCCAATATCTCTAAATGATCAGACTGTCAGGCTATGTTCAGTACTGCACAATTCAAAATTTCCATCGACTAGATAATGAGATTACTGTTTTCCTCAGGGAAAATCTTGCTCAACAAACCTACTGGAATTCATTGAAGAAGTGATGAGCAGGGAGATAAATGAGTTGCAGTGTATTTGGATTTTCAGAAGGCCTTTGACAAGGTGCCGCACAAGAGGTGACTTAACAAGAGTCCATGGCGTAACAGGGAACATACTCGAGTTGGACAGTGCATTGGCTGACTGGCAGGAAGCACAGAGTTGGAATACAAGGATCATATTCTCATTGGCTGCCAGTGGCTAGTGGTGCTTTACGAGGGTCAGTGTGGGGGGCACTTCCTTTTATGTTGATATTAATGATTTAGATTGTGGAATGAATGGCTTTCTGGCCAAGTTTGCCGATGGTACAAAGGTAGGTAGAAGAGAAGATAGTGTTGAGGAAACAGCAGGCTGCAGTAGGACTTAGATTAGGAGAGTGGGCATGGAAAATGATTTACAATGTCAGACAATGAATAGCCATGCATTGGTAGAAAAAAATAGACAGGCAGACAATTCCTAAATGGGGAGAAAATGTCAAATTCCCAGATGCAAAAGGACCCTGGGAGTCCTCATGCAAGATATCCTGAAGTAAACCTGCAGGTTGAGTCGGTGAAGAAGAAGGCAAATGCAATGCTGGCATTCAAGAGGAATAAAATATAAGAGCCAGGATGTGATGTTGAGGCTTCATAAGGCGCTGGTGAGATCTCTCTTGAAGTTTTGAGCTCCTCATTTAAAAAGGAATGTGCTGTCACTAGAGAAGGTTCAGAGGAGGTTCACAAGGATGATTTCAGGAATGAAAGGGTTATCATATGAAGAGCATTTGACAGGTCTTGGCCTGTACTCGTTGGAATTTAGGAGAATGGGGGTGGGGGGTGGGGATCTCATTGAAGCATTTCAAATGTTGAAAGACATGGACAGAGTAGATGTTTTCCATGGTGGGAGAGTCTAGGACAAGAGGGTACAACTTCAGGATTGAAGGGTGTCTGCTTAGAACTGAGTTGCGGAGGAATTTATTTGGCCAGAGGGTGGTGAATCTGTAGAATTTGTTGCCACGGGTGGTTATGGAGGCCAGGTCATTGGGTGTATTTAAGCC
This sequence comes from Narcine bancroftii, assembly GCF_036971445.1. Lineage (NCBI taxonomy): Eukaryota > Metazoa > Chordata > Chondrichthyes > Torpediniformes > Narcinidae > Narcine > Narcine bancroftii. The sequence continues at coordinate 239,230,744 of NC_091474.1, read as the reverse complement.
AGAGTTTGATAGGCTCTCATTGAGCCAGAGCATCAAAGGTGATGGGTAATGGCCGGGCAGTGGGGCTGAGTGGAAAACTGGATCAGCTCATGATTGAATTGTGAGGCAGACTCGATGGGCCAAATAGCCTATTTTTCCCCCTATGTCTTATGGTCTTATATCAGTGACCTATCCTGGATACACGACACCTCCTTACTTGTCAGGACGGCGCAACAGCAACTACACTTCCTTCAAAGGCTGATTCCGGCAAGGCTGCCAGCCACCATTCTGTCATCGTTCTACTGGCGCTCTACTGAGATCATCCTGGCCAGCTACTTCACAGTGTGCTACGGTTGCTGCAGAGCATCAGATCAGAACTCAATCCGCAGGACTGTAAAAGCGGCAGGGAGGAACCATGGGGTCGCCCTCGCCCCATCAATGGGATTTGCCAGGATCGTTGTTTAAAGAGGAGTTCAAATCAGCGAGGATCCCTACAACCCTGCAAGCAGCATCTTATAGCTACTCCCTTTGGGAAGAAAGATACAGGAGTATGAGAGCCAGCACCACCAGACTGAGGAACAGCTTTTTCCCACAGGCGGAGAGACTGATGAACGCCTGCTAAAACAACTCTCCATGACTCTGCTATTTATTAATAATATTTATTTTAATATATGAACATACTTAGTGTGCATATGTATCATTTATCTGCGTGTGTGTTTTGCATTGTTCTGCATTGTGGACAGGAGAACGCTGTTTAATCAGGTTGTACTCATACAATCGGATGATAAATAAACTTGATTGCATGGTGCATGACTAGGCATAACAAGGGGAGGTTCAATCAATTCAAAGCCCACTCACTCCCTTGGTTGTGATGTGCTCTGTAGGAGTGTCTGTGAGTTGGGCTCATTCAAATCATTTGGATGTTTGCCCAGGTTCCTTTGGGCAGGTAACCTTCTGCTTTGTTCCATTTTGTGTTGGTTATGTGGGCTGATGGTGGATCACTGCTCCTCTCCTCAACCGCCAATCCCTCACCCCCTCAAGCGCTTATTCCCTGACAGCTTCACTCACTCTTTGCTCTCACCTTTCTTCTGCATGAGGCTCTGTCTTGCCCGCACGAATGCCAGGATGTCCGCGTCAGTCTGCCTGTCACCAGTCAGAGGAATGGACGAGCCAAAGTTTGAAGGCATGCTGGGGTGAGACAATGGACATGCATTTACATGCATTAATACAGGATCTCAGATTAGTCTGTGACCTCCATCTAAATTAATGAAGTAAAAATGTATGTTAGTTTAAGCACGTTTGTGCCTTTTATAGAGAAATACAGGTATTTACGAATACTTGAATTACAAAAATGTGCTTTTACAAAGAAAGGTGTGTTCACTTTTACGAAAGGAATTGAATGGGTTTACGCTTTTCTGAAAATATCTTTCAATAGTAGTGAATGGATCTTCATTTTATGCCATTTCGGCTCACGAAAGTTCTCATAGGAATGCTCTAGCTTCGTGAACAGAGGTATAGACAGGCCCTTTGGCCCAACTAGTTCATCCTGACAAAGTTGGCATTCTGGGCTCAACCCACTTTCCTCCATTTGGCTCCTATCCTAAATTGTTTCTGTCTGGATATATGTTCAAAAGTCTTTTTATCAGTGTATTTGTACCTACGTCTACAGTTTCCTCGGGCAACTCATTCCAGATACGGACCATCCTCTGAGTAAAAAGAAAATACCTCAGTTCCCTCCTAAATCTTTATCCTCGCACCTTAGAATAATTCTCTAATTCTAGAATTATCTATCTTGGGCAAAAACATTTACTTCATCCATGCCCCTCAGTAAGATCATCCTTCAGCCTCCATTACTCAAGGGAATAAAGACCCAGCTTGTTCAACCTCTCGCCTCCAGTCCTGGTGACATCCTGCTGAATCTCCTCTGCACCCCTTAAATTTATTGGTGCCAATTGTGCAATACTCAGTACACAATCACTTTTCCTCCTGCAAAATCAGCTGTTAAACCACACACAGTGCTGGTCTGTACAGATAAAGTACAGTAAAATCCCTGGTATCTGGGACCTAAGAGGATGGTGGATGCCGGATGTGAATTTTCCATTTGCCTAAGACTCACTCTTAACGATGTCTAAATGATACACCTACATTAATAATAAACAGTTTAAAAGACAAAAGACAGTTCAAAATGTAAAGTAATTGGGAAAAAAAATTCAGTATTGTAACCCTATAACCATATGACAATTACAGTACAGAAACAGGCCATCTCGGCCCTTCTAGTCCGTACTGATTTAAGTGAACTCCTCTAGTCCCACCAACCTGCTCCCCGTCCATAACCCTCCAATCCCCTCACATCCATGCACTCATCCAACCTTCTCTTAAATGACAAAATGGACCCTGCTGCAGCCACCTTTTCCGGAAGTTCATTCCACTCAGCCACCATTCTCTGAGTGAAGAAGCTTCCTCTCATGTTACTCCTAAAGTTTTGCCCCCTAACCCTTAACATGACCCCTCTTTCAAATCTCTCCTACCCTCAAGGGGAAGAGCCTATTCACATCTACTCTGTCTATCCCCCTCATAATTTTATATATCTTTTATCAAATACCCCCTCAACCTTCTACGCTCCAATGAATAAAGACCCAGTCTACTCAGTCCTTAATTATGTAAAGTTCACTTTATTTAATTTTTTTATTTATTCTTGTTTCACTCTGTCTATCTATCTATCTGTCCATCCGTCCGTCCATCCGTCCGTCCGTCCGTCCGTCCATCCATCCATCCATCCATCCATCCATCTAGCTCTCTCTATCTATCTCTCTAACTATTCATTCCCTGGAATTTTTTCTCGGTTGCTTGGTGTTGTTGATTGCATAAGTTGCGGATAACGGGGATTTTACTGTATCTAAACTGCGCTGGGTGGGTCACGTCTCCAGAATGGAGGACCATCGCCTTCCCAAGATCGTGTTATATGGCGAGCTCTCCACTGGCCACCGAGACAGAGGTGCACCAAAGAAGAGGTACAAGGACTGCCTAAAGAAATCTCTTGGTGCCTGCCACATTGACCATCGCCAGTGGGCTGATATCGCCTCAAACCGTGCATCTTGGCGCCTCACAGTTCGGCGGGCAGAAGACCGCAGAGCCCACCTCACTGTCAAAAGGCAAAGGAGGAAAAACCCAACACCCAACCCCAACAAACCAATTTTCCCTTGCAACTGCTGCAACCGTGTCTGCCTGTCCCGCATCGGACTTGTCAGCCACAAACGAGCCTGCAGCTGACGTGGACATTACCCCTCCATAAATCTTCGTCCGCGAAGCCAAGCCAAAGAAAGAAAGAAAGAAGAAAGGAACATATGAAATGCATAGTGAACGAATCAGCCTTTACATTTTTATGACCAGCTGTTATCTCACTTTGTCACCTGGTCAATTGAGTGAATCTGTCTTATTATCACTGTTTGACCAATCCCCTTGATATCCTGCCCACTGTCATTTGCTTTGTTCTTCGGAAGAGTGGCAGGTGGGGAGGGGCAATAGTGTCAGAGCTTGATGAATGGACAGAGGAGGTCTGTGAAAGAACATGAGGCAGAGATAAAGGTTGACAACTCCGCTGAAATGCCCTGAGCTCTCCTGGAGAAAGAGTACAACACTGAAATGGGGTGCCTTCAGCTCCAGAGATGCAGTTGCTTGAGCCTACATTTGGGGGTACTTGTAAAGAGCAGCAGGATGACAAGATCACATGGGTATAAAAGGGAAAACATATGCCTGGAGGCAGAGGAGGTCCTTATAATGAATAAAAACACCCCAAACGTGGGCAGAACTCACCCGGTCCTTTCAGTGTCCATAGGAGACAAAGATTATTGACAGCATTTCAGACCTGAGCCCTTCTTCCAGAAATAAGCAGATTAAGCAAGAAGCAGGAAATCTGAGCAAGTCTCAGAATTCAGACCATGCCGGCTGGGGGAGGAAACCAGACCAACAAAAGGTCCTAATTGGATATGATAAGAGACAAGGTAAGAATTTATCATATTTGTTCGAAAGGAAATGGAAGAGACAGAGCAAGGGGAAGGCGATGTGGGAGGAAGTGAGGTGGGTGGGGAGTTTAATGAAAGCCAGAGATGTCAATATTCATGCAATCTGGTTGGAGGGAGTCCAGTCCTCCTATTTGCAGGTGGTATTACCATGCATGAGACCAGACAGACATGTCAGCAAGGGAATGGGATGGAGAAATGAATATCTTGCTTCATTGTTCATGAGGGAGAGGGGCCTTAGTAAATGTGAGGTCATTGTCGAACAGGCAATGCAGCATGTCGAGGATAGGAAAGAGGAAGCGTTGAAGCTTCTGAGGAAAAACATTAGGATAGGTATTTCCTTGGGGCTGGATGGAATTACAACACTCCAGGTTTCTACGGGAAGGGAGGGAAGAGATTGCTGAGGTATTGAGGGTAATCTCTGTGTGCATCCTGGCCCCAGCAGTGGTAGCAGAGGTGTGCAGGATAACAAATGTTGTTCTATTATTCAAGAAAGGTAATGGGATAATCCTGGGAATGATAGATTAGTGAGTCTTAGGTCAGTGGTGGGCAAACAATTGGAGAGGTATCTTAGGAACAGGACTTTGTGAGCCTTCGGAGAAATATAGTCTTATTAGGAATAGTCCACGTAGCTTTGTAAGGGGCAGATTGTGCCCTCATAAGCCCAATTGGAAATAAGGAAATAAAGCAAAATGATGAAGATACAGTAGTGGACGTGGCGCATATGGATTTGACAAGGATCCCCGTGGTAGGTTCATCGAGAAAGTCGTGAGGCAGAGTCTCAGAACTGGCTTGACTACATGGTAGTAGATGGAGGATATTCTGGTTGTAATTCAGTAGCTAGTGACGTTCACCAGGGATCAGTTCTTGGACCGCTGCTCTTTGTGATTTTTATGAATGACTTTGATGAGGAAGTGGAGGGATGGGTCAGTTATTTTGCAGATGACCTGAAAGCCGAAGGTGTTGTGGATAATGTAGAAGGTCGTCGTAGGAAACAACAGGATATAGAAAGGATGCAGAATTTATACCTACGACTGCAACAACACCATCTACAAATTTTCTGATGATCCCACGGTAGTGGGTTGTATAAAGGAAGGGGATGAGTCCACGTGCAGGAGGGACGTTGAAGATTTGGCTGAATGGTGCACTAACAACAACTTTGCACTCAATGACTAAGGAGCTGATTGATGACTTCAAGAAGAGTACGATCCAGTGATCACTGGAGGATCAGAGGTGGAATGGGTGACAATAGACAATAGACAATAGGAGCTGGAGTAGGCCCTTTGGCCCGTCGAGCCAGCACTGCCATTTTACAGATCATGGCTGATCACTACTATCAGTACCCCTTTCCAGCCTTATCCCCATAACCCTTAACTCCTTTGCCCACTAGAGTCTTATCTAACTCTCTTTTGAACATAGTCAGTGAATCCGCCTCTACCACCCTCTGTGGCAGAGCATTCCACAGATTCACACTTCTCTGGGTAAAAAAATGCTTTCTCATCTCCGTCCTAAAGGGCCTACCCTGTATTCTTAAACTATGCCCTCTAGTCCTCGTCTCCCCCATCATTGGGAACAAGTAATCAGACTTCACCTTGTCTATCCCCCTGATGATTTTGTATACCTCAATCATGTCCCCCCTCATCCTTCTAAACTCCATTGGATACAAGTCTAGTTTTTCTAGCCTTTCAGCATATGTCAACCCCGCCATCCCTGGAACTAACCTTGTAAATCTGCGCTGCACACCCTCTATAGCTAGTATGTCCTTCCTCAAAATTGGAGACCAGAACTGGACGCAATACTCCAGGTGGGGTCTCACCAGGGCCCTGTACAACTGCAGAAGGGCGTCTCTGTTCCTATACTCCAATCCCCTCTTTATGAAAGCCAACATGCTATTAGCCTTCTTCACAGCTTTCTGAACCTGCATGTTAGCCTTCAGTGACCGGTGAACAAGTACACCCAGATCCATTTGCACCTCCCCACTCCCTAGCTTGTCTCCATTTAAATAATACTCAGCTTTCCTATTATTGCCCCCAAAATGGATAACCTCACATTTGCTTACATTGAACGTCATCTTCCATTCAGCACCCCACTCCCCCAACCTGTCCAAGTCCCTCTGCATTTTCCTGACATCCTCCTCACACCCCACACCGCCACCCAGTTTAGTGTCATCTGCAAATTTGCTCATGTTATTAATAATCCCCTCATCCAAATCATTTACATTAATTACAAACAACTGAGGACCCAATTCCGATCCCTGCGGCACTCCACTCGTCACATCCTGCCATCCTGGAAAAGACCCGCTTACTCCAACCCTTTGTTTCCTATTTCTTAACCAATTTCCTATCCATGTCAGCACCTTACCTCCAATACCATGCTCCCTGATCTTGCCCACTAGTCTCCCGTGCGGTACCTTATCAAAGGCCTTCTGGAAGTCCAAATACACCACATCCACAGGCTCTTCCAAGTCCACCCTCTTTGTCACATCCTCAAAAAATTCCAGAAGTTTAGTCAAGCATGACTTACCCTTAAGGAATCCATGCTGACTAGCCCTTATACTATTATTTCTGCCTAAGTGTTCTGCATAGAGCTAATTTAAGTCACTATCTCAGAGGATCTTTCCTGGACCCAACACACAAATGGCATAGTGAAGAAAGCACGTCAGCACCTCTACTTCCTCAAGATTTTGCGGAGGTTTGGTATGACATCAGAAACCCTGAAAAATTTCTACAGAGGTGTGGTGGAAAGTGTGCTGGCCAGCTGTATCGCAGCCTGGTACGGAAACACCAATACCCCTGAGCATAAAGCCCTCCAAAAGATAGTGGACACACCCCAGGACATTACAGGCAAAACCCTCACTGTATTGGGTACATCTGGAGGGAACGCTGCCATTGAAAGGCAGCAGCAATCATCAAAGACCCTCATTATCCAGCACACGCTCTGTTCTCACTGCTGCCATCTTGAAAGAGGTGTAGGTACAACAGAACTCACCCCATCAGGTTCCGGAACAACTACTACCCCTCCACCATCAGACTCCTCAACAACAAATTCAATCAGAGACCCATTTAGGACTCTTTCTTGTGCACTTTATTGATTTTCTTTTTCTTCTCTCTTTATTACACAGTCAGTTTGTTCACATTCATGATCTGTTTACAGTTCTTTGTTTGTTTACTTGCCTTACACTGTGTACAGTTTATTTATATTTTGCACTATTAATAAGTGGTCATTCTGCCACACCTGCAAGAAGAAGGGTTGTATGCGATGTCATGTATGTACTCTGACAATAAATCTGAAATCTGAAAATTGTTGGAGCAAGGGCTTTTCTCTTTGTTGAGATGGAGGATGAGAGAAGACTTCGTAGAGGTGTATACGATTATGAGAGGCTTAGATAAGGTAGATAGGAGGCCAATAGCAGAGGACCTCTGTTTAAGGCAGTGGTTCCTAACCTTTCTTTAGGCTCCACCTGGCTTCCGGCCAAACATGCCATGGCCCACTAGTGACAATATTTTCAACTCAAAGGTAGCTCTATAAGAAATATATCTTTATCTAATTTAAAGTATTTTATTTAACATTTTAAAATCCCATATGGAAACACACTGTGGCCCACCGTGGCCCAGTGGTCGAGAGAACAGCAGGGTACGTGGAGGTAAGTTTAGGGGAGATAATAGAGGTCATTTTCTTTTTACACAGGGTGGTGGGTAGTTCAAACGCACTACCGTATTAGTAGTGGCTAATACAATAGACTCATTTAAAAGACGCTAAGTGGATGCAAGAAAAACGGAGGATTATCGTCTGTGAGTGAGGGGTTAGATTGATCATAACACAGATTAATATAGGTCTGCTAAAGGGTCCATACCATGTTGTAATGTTCTTATGGAGAAGCGGGCAAGAGAGGAAAGATTTAAAGGGACCTGAGGAACACCTTTTTCTCACAGAGGCCGGCGTGTGTGCGTGTGAAGCGAACTACTAGAGGAAGTGGTAGAGGCAGGTAGAACTGTAACATTTAAAAGATATTTAGATAGGTGCTTGGATAAAATGGGATTAGAGTGGCATGGCCCAATTACATGGTTCAACTTGGGAGACAATTTGGTCGGCATGGAGAAGTTGAGACTGCAAGCAATTACCAAATAATCTGGAATGAGAGGGGGTAGGAGGAGGTTAATTGTTCACTGAGATGCCAGGTCAAGACTCCGTTTAAGGTTGCAAATTCTGGTCACATGTCCTCCTGGGGAATTCAATACCAAATCCAAAGGATGTCTATCCAACCTGATTTCTGCCATTAGGTCATCTTTTAGAATGCATTCCCCCTTGCCACATACACCAGATGCATATTAGCCTTTTTAAGCCCTTCCTCCCACATTCCATTGCCATAGATGTTCAAAGAATCTTAAAAATTGTTGTTTAATGCCCATTTTGAGATTAATAGGTCAGCACAGACAAGTTAGGCTGAAGGGCCTGATTCCAAGGACTCTCTTTTGGTTCTATTTTTCTTATTATTGTGTCTGTTGGACAATGCTCATGGAGACTCTGTTTGCCTTTAAGGTTGCAAAATGTTGAAGTCTATTGTGTACATTCCCTTTTTTGTAAAAGGTCACGTCTCCAGAATGGAGGACCATCGCCTTCCCAAGATCGTGTTCTATGGCGAGCCCTCCACTGGCCACCGTGACAGAGATGCACCAAAGAAGAGGTACAAGGACTGCCTAAAGAAATCTCTTGGTGCCTGCCACATTGACCACCGCCAGTGGGCTGATCTCGCCTCCAACCGTACATCTTGGCGCCTCACAGTTCGGCGGGCAGCAACCTCCTTTGAAGAAGACCGCAGAGCCCACCTCACTGACAAAAGACAAAGGAGGAAAAACCCAACACCCAACCCCAACCAACCAATTTTCACCTGCAACCGCTGCAACCGTGTCTGCCTGTCCCGCATCGGACTTGTCAGTCACCAACGAGCCTGCAGCAGACGTGGACATTACCCCTCCATAAATCTTCATCCGCGAAGCCAAGCCAAAGAAGAAGAAGAAAAGGAACCTTTGAAGATTGTGATTCATTAATTATTCTTTGGAGTTGCAGGCCGATTGGGGTTCAAACACTTCAACAAGACCTGGTTTCTCTTATTATTTCCACTTCCTCTGGCAGCTCATTCCACCTATCCACCATCATTTGTTTAAAAATGCTGTCCCTCAGATCCCTTTTAAATCTTTCCCCTCTCATCTTAAATGTATGTCCCCTAGTTTTAGCCTCCCTTGCTCTGGTGAAGGGCCTGTCACTATGCACCTTATCTCTGCCCCTCATACTTCTTTAAGGTCACCCATTCACTCCAGGGAGTAAAGTTGCAACCAATCAAGCACGTTCTTCCAACTCAAAGCCCTCGAGTCCTGGTAACATTCTCATTCTGCACCTTCTCCATCTGAATGACATCTTTCCTAAGGCTGGGTGACCAAAACGGCACTAAGTCTCACCAAAATCTTTATTTTTAGACGTACAGCGCAATAACAGGCCACTTCGACCCATGAGCCTGTGCCGCTCAGTTACACCCAATTGACCTAAAACCCCCGGTATGTTTTGAACGGTGGGAGGAAACCAGAGCATCCGGAGGAAACCCACACAGACACAAGGAGAGCGAACAATCTCCTTACAAACAGCACGGGATTCCAACCCTGGTCCCGATCGCTGGCACTGAAATAGCGTTGCACTCACCGTGCCGCCCTTGCTTTGAACAAACAAGTTTGGAGGCTGACCCCTGAAATGTACCTGGCTTTGGATGAAGAAGTTCTGTCACTGTGTTGGACAATGGGTTCTGGGCTCGTACAACTGCTTGTTCCGACGCTGCTGTGAAGTGGAAGAAAAAAGCCACAGAAACAATTAGGGCCCAGTGTATCCAGCACCTGTAGCCTCTCATGTGTCTCTGAGATCCAAACCCGATTCTTGGGATGAGGGACTTTTTTTCCCCATGATTAATTTCCAAGATCAAATCTTAAATTTAGACATATGGCACAGCAACAGGCCCCTCCAGCCTACCTTCCCGTTCTGCCCCAAAACCCGATTAACCCACAGCTTCCGTGTGTTTTGAAGGGTGGGAGCCTCCAGAGGAAACTCTTGAAAGCACAGGGAGAATGTAAAAACTCCTTACAGACAGTGTCAGATTCGAACCTGTGTCGCTGGCACTGTAATAGAGGCACGCTAAGTGCTATGCTAACTGCGCTGCCCTTGTTTTGACCAAACAAGGTTAGAGGCTGACCCCTGAAACTTACCTGGCTTTGGATGAAGAGGTTCTGTCACTGTGCGGGGCAGTGCATTCCGCACTCGTTCCGACGCTGCTGTAAAGTGGAAAAAAAAACCACAGGAACAATTAAAGTCCAGTGAATTCTATGAGCCAAGCATCCCATCAAGCAAGCATTGCTGGTACAAAAGCTGGTCTGACTTCACAGCACAAAACAATACATTCAGCAGTCTTTGGGTGCATTTCCTTGAGGATAATTCCAAGAGAAAGTCTGTCTGCTTGCAGAAAATGGGCACAGGCCACAATCCCTGCGAGAGGACAATGCCTCATTAAATTCGATCTCTTCTGCTAGCAGGTGATCTTAACCCTTTCATTCCCTCCATATTCACATGTCTATCCAAACATGTCGGTCACACTTGCCTCAGGGTACTGGGTACAGGAGTTGGAATGTCCTGTAACAATTGTACAAGACTAGGCGGCACGGTTCTTCTTTGGCTTGGCTTCGCGGACGAAGATTTATGGAGGGGGTAAATGTCCACGTCAGCTGCAGGCTCGTTTGTGGCTGACAAGTCCGATGCGGGACAGGCAGACACGGTTGCAGCGGTTGCAGGGGAAAATTGGTTGGTTGGGGTTGGGTGTTGGGTTTTTCCTCCTTTGCCTTTTGTCAGTGAGGTGGGCTCTGCGGTCTTCTTCAAAGGAGGTTGCTGCCCGCCGAACTGTGAGATGCTAAGATGCACGGTTACCGCAATGCTATTAAACAACAGCAATAGGGACCGGAATTGGAATCCCATGCTGTTTGTAAGGAGGTTGTTCATTCTCCCCTTGTCTGTGTGGGTTTTCTCCAGGTGCTCCAGTTTACTCCCACTGTTCAAAATGTACCAGGGGTTGTCGGTCAATTGGGTGTAATTGGGCGGCATGGGAGAGGGAACGAAATAGCCTTTTACTGTGCTGTCATCTAAAAATATTTTGGTGAAACTTGGTGCAGTTTTGGTCACCCAGCCATAGGAACGATGCCATTCAAGTGGAGAAGGTGCAGAAACGTTGAATGGGATGTTACCAGGACTGGAGGCCTTGAGTTGGAAGAACCTGCTAGATTGGTTGCAACTTTACTCCCTGGTGTGAAGGGGTAGAGATAAGGTGCATAGTGACAGGCCCTTTCCCAGAGCAGGGGAGGCTAAAACTAGGGGACATACATTTAAGGTGAGAGAGGAAAGATTTAAAAGGGATCTGAGGGACATTTTTTCACAAATGATGGTGGATAGGTGGAATGAACTGCCAGAGGAAGTGGATATAATAAGAGAAACTGAATGGATGATTTGTGGATGAAAGTGTTCGAATGCCAATCGGCCTGCAGCTCCAAAGAATATTTAATAGATCACAGTCTTCAAAGGTTCCTTTTATTGTCATGTAATAATACAAATGTACACAATATCTATATATGCTGTAAATACAAAGAGTCCCCATGAGCATCGCCTGGCATCCCCAATAGGCAGAGAAAGAGAAGCAAAAGAGAGTCCTTGGAAACAGGCCCTTCAGCCCAACTTGTCCATGCTAACCAAGTTGTTAACCTACTCTAATCCCAGACTAGGCTTGGAACACAATTCTTCATATTTTTCATCTTCCTTGGGTACAATTACAATTTTAGACAGATTCATGCACAGGAAATGGATAGGGCCAAATGTAGGCAAATGGGACCAACTTGGGTTGACATCTTAGTTAGCATGGACATGTTGGATCGAATGGCCTGCTGCTGTCCTGTAAAACTCTATAACCCTTTGACTATGTTTGTTTTCAGTTTTTCAGGCAGAGCATTATTCTCTGGAGCCTCCCTTTTGACCCTCTCTGGTGCTCTTAAAAGACACAGATTGTAAATTATTGTCTGTTTCGCATGAATAGCCTTATCCCTTCAACACATCCAGGTAAATAGCCAGGTAAACAGATGGATGCTTAAATAAACAGATAAGCTGCCACGATGCTCATTGACACCCTGCAAGTGGCAATGCAGCCTTGGAGCAATATATAAAGTCCAAAGCCATGTGAAATGGAAGCCAAGAGATTCAGATGAATTTCAAGTATAGCGGACAGACCAATAATTTATTATCACTATATTTCCACATGCAGAACTGCTGTGGAGAGTTACTCTGGATTGCACCTTGCGCTCAAAGTTAGCAAGGCTAAGGACTAAGGTTTGTGGCCTTCAGGAGTGGGAAACCAGGAGAACACGAACCAGTTCTCAGCGAGGGGTCAACAGTGGAAAAGGTTAAGAATTTCAAATTCCTGGGTGTCAGCAACTCTGAGAATCTGTCCTGGGGCCTCCATGTCGCTGCAATAACGAAGAAACCTATACTTCATGAGGGGTTTGAGAAGATTTGGTGTGTCACCAAAGACGCTTGCAAATTTCTACAAGTGTACCGTGGAGTGCATTCTGACTGGTTGCATCACTATCTGGCATGGAGGTGCCGATACATAGGACAGAAAAAGTCTACAGAGAGCCCTGAACTCGGCCAGTGCCATCTTCACTCCATCTAGGACATTAAAACCGTGCCTTCAGAGAGCAGCCTCTGTCCTCAAGGACCCCCACCACCCAGGCCATGCCCTCTTCACACTGCTACCATCAGGAAGGAGATACAGGTACTTGATGACGAAGTTTCTGAATGGACAATGAACCACAGTCACTACCTCACTTTTATTTATCTTTTAAACTGTAATTTATAGCAATGTTTGCACCTGTGACGCTGCCACAAATCAACGGATTTCGTGACATGTTCTTGACAAAATAGTCTAATTCTTAACAGATACTTCTCTTGCTTCTACCTACTTGAATCCACACAAAAATACAAGAAAATAGGAGTAGGGACTAAGTCACCTGGCCCTCATCTTCTTCTCTGAGGGTGCGGACCTACATGTTGACATTTCACAGGCCCTAGATGCTTTCTGGAGCAACACACAAAATTGTGGAGGAAATTAGTGGGTCAGGCAGCATCCGTGGAAGATAAAAGATGGTCAAAGTTTTGAATCGAGGGTTTAGGCTTGTGCTCAGGCTTTTTGACCGTGGCTATATCCCAATGATTTCGTGTGGTTAAACGTTCAGATTTATTCTCAGAGTATATACATCACATACAACCCTGAGTTTCTTTTTTCCTGCAGGCCAAGCAGAATTTCTATTTATCAGTTGTGCAATAAAATGAGTTCAAGAAAAAAAATGAATACAAAAGAGTGAAATGTAAACAAGAAGGAAGTGCTAACAAAGGTATTCCAAAATAAATAATGAACAAAATGTCTGTTGATAAGGAGTCTGATGGTGGAGGGGTAGCAACTGTCTCTTGAACCTAGTGGTACGAGTCTTGTGGCACCGAGACCCCTTTCCTGATTGCAGCAAGAACAGAGCATGATCTTGGTGGTGTGGATCCTTGAAGATTGCTCCTTCTCTCTGACGGCAGCGTTCCCTGTGGAGGGTTTTGCCTGTGATGCCCTGAGCTGTGTCCATTACCTTTTACAAGGCTTTCTGCTCAGAGGTATTAGTCTCCCCATACCACATCATGATGCAGCTGGTCAGCACACTTTCCATTACATATCTGCAGAAGTTTGCTAAGGTTTTCGAGCGCAGAGGAGATTCATCGGGATGTTGATGAATTTGGTGGAGATCAGTCCTAGGGGACATTGGATAGACTGAGAAGGTTTTTCCTGGAGCAAAGGAGGCTGGGGGGGGGGGGGGGGGGAGGTGGTGATGGAAGTAATGAAGATTATCAGGCATATAAGTCAAAAATGTTGGGGCATGGGTTTAAGATAAGATGAAGGAGTCTTACAAGGGTTCTGAGGGGTAAGTTCTTTACATTGAGTGGCTTGATATTTGGAAAGTGGTGCAGCACTTAGTGGAATCAGATAAAATACATCTGTGTCTCTTCTTGGCTTCGATGTCTAAGAGGTATTTAGGCAGAGAGCTAAATAGGCAAGGCATGGTTGGGAGGTTAGTCCTAATTGAGGGCAAATGGGATTCATGAAGATGGGCAAAAAGGTCAGCATGGACGTAAACAGCCAAAGGGCCTGGTTCTGTTGAAAATAATAAGGATTGGGATAAAGGAATTCATTTGTTATTGTTTGCTGTTAGAGAGGCAACTCAGGAGTATCTTGTCTTTAGTCCATTTGAGTTGGTATTTGGTCATGAAGTCAGGGGTCCATTACTATTGTTAAAGGAACAGTGGATACATAATGATATACAATCAAATCTCTTGGATTATGTTTTCAAATTTAAAAACAGATATCCAAAAGTTGCATTTCCTGCATCAATTTAATTATAAATTTGATTACTTTGTTCTTTCTGTTAGTCTTTTTTCCAGTTTTATCCATGTTTGAGTCTAAATTAAGGTTAAAATTCCCTCCTATTAGTATATTCCCTTGTGTATCTGTGATCTTCAAAAAGATATCGCATAAATTTTTGATCCTCTTCATTAGGTGCGTATACATTGAATAAATTCCAAAATTCTGAATATATCTGACACCTTATCATTACATACCTCCCTGCTGGATCTATTATTTCCTCCTCTATTTTTATTGGTACATTTTTATTGATTAAAAGAGCTACTCCTCTGGCTTTTGAATTATATGATGCTGCCGTTACATGCCCCATCCAATCTCTTTTTAATTTCTTGTGTTCCACTTCAGTTAGATGTGTTTCTTGCATGAATGCTATATCAATTTTTTCTTTCTTCAGTAAATTTAACAGCTTCTTCCTTTTGATTTGGTTATGTATTCCATTAATATTTAAAGTCATATAGTTCAACATGGCCATTTCATACTTTGTTTATCTTTCCTTTCCGTTTCCTCATCACCACCTTCCCTTCTTATCCATTTCTGCTTTCTTTTTTTGAACACATTGTAAGACAACATTTCTAAAACATTAAGACAGAACAAACTAAAAGAACGATATTGGCATCAAGGAAAAAGGACAAACAAATTACATATAACTCAACGGAGATCAACGAAAACTTCAGGGAATTCTACAAACAACTATATCAAACTGAAAATGAAGGGAAAGAAGACAAAATAGATGAATTTCTAAAAACTACTGAAATTACAAACAGAGGAGCATAATAAATTAATAAAGCCATTTGAAATAGATGAAATACAGGAGATATTTAAAAAATTACCGAACAATAAAACACCGGGAGAGGATGGACTCCCAATAGAATTCTATAAAACATTCAAAGACTTATTAATTCCTCCTCTCCTGGAAGTAATGAACCAGATTGAAAAAACACAAAACATACCAGATTCATGCAAAACAGCAATAATTACAGTAATACCAAAGACGGGGAAAGATCCACTAACACCAGCATCGTATAGACCAATATCTCTACTTAACACAGATTATAAGATAACAGCTAAACTATTAGCAAACAGATTGGCCGACTATGTACCAAAGATAGTAAAACTAGACCAAACTGGATTTATTAAAAAAAGACGAACAATGGACAATATCTGTAAATTCATTAACTTAATCCATGCAGTACAAGGAAACAAAACTCCAACAGTAGTGGTTGCTTTAGACACAGAGAAAGCCTTTGACAGAGTAGAATGGAATTATTTATTCAAAGTACTACAAAAATGCAACCTACCAGAGAAATATATTAATTGGATTAAAGCATAATATAAGGGACCATTGGCGAAAGTGACAGTAAGTGGATATATATCAAACCAATTTAAATTAAGCAGATCAACAAGGCAGGGTTGTCCACTATCTCCCTCACTGTTCGCGTTAGCTATAGAACCACTAGCAGAACTGATAAGAACAGAAAATAAAATAAGAGGGATAAAAATAAAAGAGAAGGAATATAAAATCAGTCTATTTGCAGATGACGTTATAATATACTTAACAGAACCAGAAATATCAATAAAAGAATGACATAAGAAATTGAAGGAATATGGAGAAGTATCGGGGTACAAGATCAACCCAAATAAAAGTGAAGCAATGCCAATGAATAATGCGGATTTCACAAAGTTTAAGGAAGAATCACCATTTTGATGGCAAACACAAGCAATTCGATACCTAGGTATAAAACTAAATAATAATCTCGGCCATCTATATAAACTAAATTATCAGCCATTAATGAAAAAATTACAAGACGACTTAGAGCACTGGAAAGTCTTACCACTAACACTGATAGGAAGGATAAACTGTATTAAAATGAACATCTTCCCAAGGATACAATACCTATTTCAATCATTACCAATTCACCTAACAGAGAAATTCTTCAAGGAGCTAAAGAAAATAATAAGGAAATTCTTATGGAAAGGGGGAAACTGAGGATAGGACTAGATAAATTAACAGAATGGTACAAACAAGGAGGCTTACAACTACCAAACTTTAAAAATTATTATAGAGCAGCACAATTAAGATACCTATCAGATTTTTATCAAACAAGGGAAAAACCAGATTGGACCAGATTAGAGCTAGATAAAATAGGGGAGAAGATACCTGAGCATATCCTCTATAAGTGGGATTAAAAATTGGTGCAACGTAGGAATTCACCAGTATTGCACCATCTGCTCAACATATGGAAGAAGATTCACGTAGAAAGGAATAAAATAAATTATCAACTACCAAAATTAATATTGACACAAAATCAACTAATCCCTTTCACAATAAATAACCTTTCCTTCAGAGCATGGGAGAGAAAAAGGATCAAAAGAATAGAAAATTGATTTTCGGGAAATAAATTATTATCTTTTGAACAAATGAAGGACAAATATAACTCACGATACAAGGTTTGCATACCATCAACTGAAAACCTACTTGAAGGACAAATTGGGAAACAGTCTGAGGTTACCAGAAGGAAGCAATTTTGAATATGTGATTACAGACACAATGATAATTAAAAAATTTATAACAAATATGTACATCAAACTGCAAGAAAAGGAGAACGAGGAAACAAGCTGTAAACCTAAACAAAAATGGGCACAAGATCTAAACATAAAGATAAAGAATGAAACATGGGAAAAGCTATGCTCCGGAACTATGAGAAATACAATAAACACGAGGTTACGCATGATACAATATAATTGGTTACACAGGCTATACATCACGCCCCAAAAGTTAAATAAATGGGACCCAACAGTATCAGACAGATGTTTTCGCTGTAAAAAGGAAAAGGGAACAACAATACATGCAATTTGGACATGTGAGAAAGTGGAAAAGTTTTGGGAAGATCTAAACCAGATATTAAATAAAATCACAAAAAGCAATATACCAAAAAACCCAGAGATCTTTCTCCTAAGTAATATAAGAAATAAAGAATTTGGACTCGATTTGGATGGAGCACGAAAAAGATTTATTATGATCGCCTTAGCTGTAGCAAAAAAATGTATTAGGTCAACCTGGAAATTAGAAGATAGCCTGAGAATACAGCAATGGTACATAGAAATGAATAAATGTATTCCATTGGAAAAAATAACATATAGTTTAAGAAATAACATCACAATATTCGAACAAATATGGGAACCGTACATGGAACACAATAGAAAAATCCTACCATGGACCTCCACCACCTAAAATGACAAAAGGAGAAGACAACGAAATGAACTGACTCAGTATATAAAAGTAAAAGATAAAAATTTCTTGTTTATTTTATTAAGTGACGACATTGTTTAACGGATTTAATGTATCTTATAGATTGAACTTTGAATAAATGGGAAGGGGGGAGAGGGAGGGAGGGAGGGGGGAAAAGGGAGGGAGGGGGGAAAAAGGGGAGAAAATGACACTATATATTCAAGAGAAAAATGTCTGTATGTATATTGGTCAGTACGGTTTATTGTGTGAAAAATTTTAAAAAATTAAAAACAAATTACATCAGGCTTGCGAGATGGCAAGGAAAAATTTAAAAACTGCTCAGGGAAAAATGAAAATTCGGTATGATCAAAAAGCAAAAATTAGGGACATTAAACCTAGCAACAAAGTATTGGTTTTGTTTCTAATGCAGTCAAACCTTTTGAGAGCTCAGTTTTCAAGACCATATAAGGTGAAATCAAAAATAGCCAGATCACCTGTCATTGAGATACATGATCGTCGAAGAGAGACACGGGTCTGTCCCATGAACATGCTTAAACCTTACTTTGAGAAAATGACTGAGGAGGAGACTAGGATTCCAACCAAGGTGCTAGTTATAGAGGAAAGTAAGGAGGAGATAAGTTTTGTAGAAGGTCATGGAGCACAAAAAGTGATAAGCCCCAGGCTGGAAAATTCTATAGTTTTGCAAAACTTAGACACCAAGTTAATGCATTTGACTAAATCAGAAAGGGAAGAAATGAAGACATTACATATGAAATTTATGGATATATTCCCAGATGTTCCAAGAAGAACTACTGTGGCATGTCATGATGTGGAGGTCAGTGATGCTAAGCCTATTAAGTAAGCATTCTTACTGCGTTAATCCAGAAAAAGAGCAGATTGTTGGAACAAGAGGTGGATTATATCCTAAAAAAAATGACATCATTCGAAAATCAAGTTCAAATTGGAGTTCTGGTACCTAAACCAGATGGCTCAATTAGGTTTTGTATAGATTACCAAAAGATTAACATGGTGACAAAGACTGATGCGTTTCCTATTCCCAGAATAGATGATTGTATAGCTAAGTTGGGGAAGGCTATGTTTCTTACAAAGATTGATCTCTTAAAAGGATACTGGAGTGTTCCTTTGACAGAGAAAGGCAGGGAGATTTCTGCATTTGTTACACCTACAGGATTGTATGAGTATAATGTTATGCCTTTCAGGATGAAAAATGTACCTGGCACATTTCAGAGAATGATTAATGCAGTAATTCAGGGTTTAGAGCACACAGGAGCCTATATCGATGATTTAGTAATTAATATGGATACATGAGAAGAACACATGCTTGAATTAGAGCAGTTATTTCAGAGACTGGGGGAATTTGCACAAGAGTGAGTTTAGACATGCCACTGTAATTTATCTGGGTTATGTGGTAGGACAGGGACAGGTGGCACCGGTTTGAGCAAAAGTATTGGATATCACTGCGTTCCCTATCCCTGGTAATAAGAAAGCTCTTCGGAGATTTCTAGGTATGATTGGCTTCTATCATAGATTTTGTAAAAACTTTGCAGAAATTGGACTCCCATTAACAAAACTACTTGGAAAAAAAGAAAAATTTATCTGGTCAGATACATGCTCAAGTGCCAGTTGATGAAGTAGACAAAGACGATGTGGTCAAAAAATAATCATGGCTCTTATTAGCAGAAACTCATGGTGCAATAATGAAAGACAATAGGTGCATATACAGTTATATACAAGGGGAGTGTCCTTAACAGTGGAGATAATGCACAGCCAATGTTAGTACAGCAAGGCTTGCCAGAGGGGGAGACAGGCAGCTTGGCAGACATTCACCATAGTCTTCCCCCAGCAGAAGAAGGGTTAAAATTAAAAGGACAGTTGCTGGGAAAGACTGAAGCAAGCAATACATGGATACCATGGTTGGCATTGAGAATACTCTAACAGCCAAAATCTGCCAGTATCTAGCAAGCAATCGAAATATAATGAGATGTTTTATGAATATGTCAGCCTATCAGGTTGTTTATGAATTCTGGTGCTTCGTCTCAAAACAGGTGGCTCCTTTGCAACGTTGGGAACTGGTACAGGTCCTGGGTCAGTAGTGTGGGCAGGACTGGGTTCTGAACCCGCTCCAGAATCGCCAGCATGAGGCAGTGGAGCCTCAGCATGGCCATCTGAAAGTTTACTAGGGGTCACAGGCTGAGGGGGTGAGTCCAACCTCTCAGGTTCACTCTGAGTAGGGGTGTGAGGAAGGGGAAAACCAGGTGAGGATGGATATCAGCCAAAGTTTTTTGATAATCCTAAAGAAGCTATGGACTTTGCTCAATCTTTACCGATTACGCAATTTCAGGAACGACGTAGTCCTCCACGGTCTCCAAAGAGAGTGGAGACACAAGATGGGAATCAGATTTCAAGAAGAAATGGAAGCAATGGTGGTCGAAGTGGCAAAGTTGATTAAAAAAAAACAAATCTTTTTTGGGTTAAGGAGTGAAGTTTTTTTTATTACTTTTTAAAAAAATAAATATTTTTTTTTCTTCTTTTCCTTTTTTTGTTTTTGATTGTAGTTTTAAGATGGGGGGTTTTTCCTTTATTTTCTCTTTTTTTGGGGGGGGGTTCTTTTTTTTCTCTTTTTTTTCTTCTTTTTTTGTTGTTGAGTTGTTGTAAGGAATGTCTAAATTGAAGTTTGCTTCTTTTAATGTCCAGGGTTTAAATAATCCTATTAGGCGTAAGAAAGTACTTGCTTACTTAAAAAAATTAAAAGTTGATGTGGCTTTTTTGCAGGAAACTCATTTAACAGATAAGGAACATTTGAAACTCAAACGTGAATGTGTTGGACAAGTTTTTTATTCTTCATTTAATTCAAAGGCAAAAGGAGTGGCAATTCTGGCGCACAAGAATTTACCATTTCAGTTACAGAATGAAGAGAAAAATGGTGGAAGATTATTAAAATTGAACTGTACAATTTTTAATGAAGCTTGAACTTTGCTTGATGTTTATGCTCCAAATGTTGAAGATACAGCTTTTGTTGTAGATGTGTCTTTATTATTTGGACAAGCAAATTCCAATGTGATGATTGGGGAAGATTTAAATGTGGTATTGGAGCCTTTATTGGACAAGTATCCAAGAGTAATTAAGAAATCTAAGATGGCAGTTCATGTAACTAATATGATGTCAGATTTGAATTTAGTTGATATTTGGCGAAGATTTAATCCTACAGAGAAAGATTTTTCTTTTTATTCTTCGCGCCATAATTCTTTTTCTAGAATTGATTATTTTTTAATTTCAACACATTTGCAGGATAGGGTTATATCGGTGGATTATAAGGCAAGACTGGTTTCGGACCATTCTTTATTATTATTAGAATTTCAGAGTTCACAAGATGTTCAGAGAGCTCCAAGATGGAGATTTAATACTATGTTATTACAAAAACCAGAATTTATTAGTTATTTAAAACAACAAGTTGAAGTTTTTATTAGTAATAATATTAATTCTGTTTCTAGTCATTTTGTTTTATGGGATGCAATGAAAGCTTTTTTACGAGGTCAAATTATCAGTTATGCTTCTAAAGTAAAGAGAGAGAGAATTAAAGAGATTGAAGATTTAGAGAAAAAGATAACTGCTACTGAAAAAGAATTTCAAAAAAGCGCTACTGAAATGTAAATGAATCGGTTAACTAATTTAAAATTTAAATATAATGAATTACAAACTTATCGGTTTGAATGTTTAATGAACCGAACTAAACATAAGTTTTATGAATGGGGTGAGAAAGCTCATAAAGTTTTGTCATGGCAGTTGAAAAAGAAACAATTATCTAGGATTATACCAGCAATTAGAAAGAAATCAGGTATTACTTTTAGCCAAAAGGAAATTAATGAGGAATTTTTAAATTTCTATAAAAAATTACATACCTCGGAATGTAAAGATGTAACTGAAGATGTTATAGATTCTTTTTTGAAAAATATTAAATTGCCACAATTGAATCAAGAAGACAGACAAGAATTAGATAAATCCTTTACAGAAAAAGAAATAGAAATGGCGATGAGATATGACAAATGGAAAGGCACCTGGTGAAGATGGGTTTTCTATAGAGTTTTATAAAACTTTTTATTCTGATATATCTCCTATTTTTAAGGATGAATTACAACAAATTTATAATACTTTTCAATTACATGAGTCTTGCTCTAATGCAATAATTACAGTTATACCAAAAAAAGATAACGATCCTTTACAGGTTTCTTCTTATAGACCAATATCGCTGTTAAATGTAGATTATAAAATTGTAGCTAAAGTTATGGCTAATTGATTAGCTCAATATTTGCCTAAAATAATACATAGTGATCAAACAGGATTTATAAAAAATAGATATGCATCAGATAACATTTTGCGTTTAATAACTTTGATAAATAAATCTAAATCTCAGATGAATTATCCAATAGTGGTTTCACTGGATGTAGAGAAGGCTTTTGATAGAGTGGAATGTAAGTTTTTGTTTAAAGTACTTGAGAAATTTTGTTTTGGTTCTTCATTTATTGGATGATAAAGGCTTTATATAATAGTCCAAAGGCTAGAATTGCTGTCAATGGGCAGATTTCAGAATCTTTTAATTTAACAAGGTCTACTAGACAAGGATGCCCATTGTCGCTTGCTTTATTCACTATAGTTGTTGAACCTTTGGCATAATTAATACGCCAAAATGAAAATGTTAAAGGTATGAGAGTTCTGAATGAGGAATATAAGATTAATTTATTTGCTGATGATGTTTTATTATATTTGGTGGATCCGGATATTTCTTTACCAGCAATTCAAGAATGTTCAGAAAATTATGGTCAATTATCTGGTTATAAAGTAAATTGGGCCAAAAGTGAAATTTTATCAATTTGTAAAGATGATTATTCAATATATAAAAGTATTACCAATTTGAAGTGGACTACACAAATTAAATATTTAGGAATTAATGTTAATACAGAATTTCAAGATTTATATTCAATTAATTATTTTCCTTTAATAAAAAGGATTAAATTAGATCTGATTAGGTGGAAGGATTTACCTTTGGGTTTATTAGGGAGGATTAATACTATAAAAATGAATATCTTTCCTCAAATACAATATTTGTTTCAATCAATTCCTTATTTTTCAAACAAAAGTTTTTTTAAGGACTTATATAAAGCAATTAGAGACTTCTTATGGAAGGAAAAATTTCCGAGGGTAGCGATGAGAAAGTTGATGTGGGATTTCCAATTTGGAGGTTTAAGATTACCGAATTTTCAGCATTATTATGAAGCAGCTCAATTTAAATTTCTTAGTGCATTAATGAATATGGATGATCCGCCCAGTTGGGCAAAGGTAGAAATGGCGGTTATTTTAGAAAAATTTCCTCATGAGTTTTTGTTTCGATGGAATAAACATTTATTAAGAACTTATGATGTACCAATATTGAAGCATTTATTGAATCTATGGACAAGTAAACTTAACAAATTGGGGCTCAAAAATAAATGGTCTGGACGATTGCCATTATATAATAATCAACTTGTTCCTTTTACAGTCTCCAATATCACCTTGAAACAATGGGAAAGGAAGGGAATAAAAAAAATATCTGATTGTTTTTCTGAGGGATGTTTTTGTTCCTTTGATGAATTACAAAGGAAATATGGTATTAGTGGAAATTCTATATTTGTATATTATCAATTAAGATTTTTTGTAAAACAGATATGTGGTCGTCATATGATCTTACTGCCTGATTCTAATTTTGAGGAATATGTGCTTTCAATACCAAAAAAGGGATATATATCTGATTTGTATTGTATTTTACAAGAAACTGAAAGTAAAAAAGATTGAGATAAAGATAAGTTGAAATGGGAAAAAGATTTAGGTTTTACAATAGCTGAAGAACCCTGGATGGAAATTTGCCGGAATAGTATTCGGAAATTGATTAATGCTAGATTAGCGAAGATTAATTATAATTTTATACATCAGTTATATTTAACACCAGAGAAACTAAAAAAGTTTTGCCTTAGTAAGTCAGATTGCTTTTTTCGTTGTGACCAGATGGCTAATACTTTTTTGCACACTGTCTGGCTTTGTGATCAATTGCAACAGTTTTGGAAAGGTATTCAATCTATACTTAATAGTTTATATAATATCTGTCTTGTATTAGACCCTGATATATTTTTATTAGGGAATATGCAATCACTAATTGATTTATGTTTAAAGGATTATCAGATTTCCTTTATCTATTTAGCTTTAGCTGTGGCCAAGAAATGTATAGCACTTACTTGGAAAGACAGAAATATATTAACTTTAGATAGGTGGCATTTGGAGATGAAATCCTGCTTGACTATGGAAAGGATATCTTTTTCAATTCAGGATAAGATGTCTTTTTATAGGTTAAAGTGGACTCCGTTTGTTAAATATATGCATTTAAGTTTGCTTTAAATATGTTTTTAAGTGTGATATTTTAGTATTGATAACTTTTTTTTTGTTAGTATCTTTACTTGTTATGTTTTATCTTTTTTTTGTAAGTGGGCTTTTTCCTTCTTATATATATAATATTGTTCACTTTATTAACTCTTCACTCTTTATTGGGGGGGGTTAGACTAATTCTAAGTTAGGTTATTAATGTTGTGTAATAATTATTGGGGGGGTTAGTTTATTTAGTTTACCGATGTGGTACTGTAATTTTATTATCTTACTTTTATTCTTTTTAAATGTAATCCTCTATTTTATTCATGTTATAAAATCTTAAATAAAGTTTAAAAAAAAAAGAAATTAGACCTGCCACTTCCTCACGAAGACTGTTGGTGCCCAATGACTCTAACGACCGTCGCAGCTCCTGTGCAAGGCATTGTCAGGATACATCGCATAATGTGCCCCAAATCACTTGTGGCCCTGTCACAGTTTAACTTTTTTTTCACAGTGCTTCATTCCAAACAACAGCATGACTTACACCCTCCTGCACCCATTTTAATTAAAATGTAGTTTGAAACAAAGAGATTTTCTTGCCCATTTATTTTGTCTGTGAAATTCTGCTTATAGAAAGGAGAAAGGGATTTACAATTATATTATTGGATGAGGGCTTGAGTTATAGGATAGGCTGAACCTTCATTTTTCCCTCTGGAGCCAGAGCGGTGATTTATGGGGATTGATATGGTGACAGACTTCATCTGAGGTTGGGGGAGTCTGACCAAGAGGGGAAAGGTTTAGAACAGAGAAGAGTTATCATAACCTTAAGAGTTAGCGTTGGTTTGGAATTTTGGTACGATGCTGTCTCTCTCCAAGATTATGCCCCTTGAATTTTTAAATGTCAACCTTCAACCTTGCTAAGGGGAAAAGGTTTAGAATTGATCTTATTTTTCTTTTTTTGTTAGGTTCTATTGTATCACTAGATTTTGTGTTATTGTACTTCTAAATTTCAACATTTGATCATTATTGCAGCTTTTTTTTACTAGTCCTGTAGCATATATCATAATTGTATTGTTCATTTGTTTCTCCATTGAATAAATGTCAACAAAAATCTTTTAAACAGAAAGAACATGGAACAGAAAATTACAGAACAGAACAGGCCCTTAAACCTACTCCACAACCATCTAATTGACGGGCAACTTTTTCACAGAGGACGGTGAGACGGAGCTGCCAGAGGATACCAAATATTTAGTGTTAATCTGGAATTTTCAACCTTGCTTAAGAGAAGGGGTTTTGAATTTTTTTTGTTGTTTTCTTTTGTTATATTCTATTTTATTATTATTGAGTGTGGTTTGGAACTTGTACGTAGGAACGTTACTAACTTTTTTCTGATCTTGTGTCACGCTTTATAATTATGGTACAATTATCGTAAAATATCAATAAAAATTTTTTAAAAGATAAATGAAGCATGCTGCTCATTTCACCACAGATTTGAATTTTTTTAAAAACTGCCCAAGAATCCACAAAATCCAGACCTACCCATTCATTGAGCAGTCAGGATTTTAGGAGTTTTACTAGGCCCTTTCAAATTGCCCTGTAAAATGGAGTGATTTACAAGGTTCAAGGGCTATTTGAAAGGGCCGAGCCGGGCAAGCCTGGTCAAAATCTACCCGGGTCTCAGACTTACCTCAGAGGTGGTCAGGGAACCCAGTAAAACTTACCCAGGTGTCCTTCCTCCTCCACCTATTCGAAAGGGGAAATGGCTCACCCGTTTACTCTGGAACTTTAAACAGAAAGAACACAGGGATTCCCTGTGGCTGCGTGACCCGCCACTCACCCACGTTATCGCAGGGCGGGACCCCCCCTTAAATTGCCGGGTTGGCGATTAAACCGGTAGGTTAGGCTGCTATTTGAAAGGTGCAGGAGGCACACGTGACCCAGTAATCTCACCCGAGTCCTAGGAGGACCACCCGGGTACTGCAATCTGAAAGTGCCTATGTATCAGGAGCTACTTAGTCAAGTACACGGATAAGGAAGTTTCAGAGAAATAACTTGGTTGGCATGACGTTAGCTGGAAGGGCCTGTTTCTATGCTGTTAGAACTCTTTGACTTAATATCACCCTGAATCCTCTTTGCACCTTCTTCACAACCCATAACTACCATCTAGCTTCATTTTATCAGCAAACTTGGAGACATTTGATCCACTCACCCACATCATTGATATAGACTAGGAACAGCTGAGACCCAAAGCACTGAGACCCCTGTAACAACCTCCAGACCACTGCCTCCCAATATAACTATTTTTTCTCCGCATTAACCTAGTCCTTATTCCATGTAAGTACATTACACCCAATGTCATGTTCTAATGTCATTTAATTACGAGGATTTGGGTAAATTCTAATTTACTGTATCTACCAGTTTCCCATTATTTATGCTGTTAAGTTACAACCAGGAAAAAATTCACCAGGCTTGTCAAACAAGATTTCCTTTTTCTAAATTGCAATTCTATAATTATGCTCTCCCTCCCCTGCTATCACTTCCTCAGTGGTAGATTCCCCATTATTACTGTCATGCTTGCTGGAGATTAATGTCCCCCTCCCCCATCAAATAGTCAAAGGGCCACATTTACTCAACAGATCAAAGGAAAATGGTTAAAGAGCAGTCAAACCCGATATTTGGAAAATGTCAGAATTCATGAAAGAAGGGCCAAGATTCCAATGAGAAGGCAAAAGCAGAATGCAGAAGTATACAGGAGAAACAAGAGACTACAAATGTAGGACCGGGAGCAAAAATGAAAGGTGTCAATGCAAAATGACAACTCTTCATTTCCTTTCACAGATGCTGCCTGACTTGTTGAGCTCCTCGAGCAACACATTTGCTTAATTTTTGGCTACTGTAAGGTAAAACATCATGAGATGGGAATGTGTAAGGAGTTACAGGGAGTGTTTGGGAGATGGACAGGGCTGTAACAAGATGTGAATGCATCCTTGTACTTACAAGATAAGAGAGACATTGATGGATTGAGAGGCAGGAAGCTAGCAGGGAAAGGATAGCAACAGTTTTAGTCATTGGACAAGTAATGATATGATGATGTTCTAAGCACATATCCAAGGGTATAAAAAATCACCATTTTGCTGATAACGGCAGAATGCATTCTCCGACTAACATGGTTAGTCGCAAGTGTTACAATCCGGTAATAAAGAACAAAGAACCCTGATTTCGACTCAGCCTGGTGTTTGTCTCACTCATTCATGAACAAAGCAGACCTAACACTACAGAACCTGTTATTCTTCCGCTGCACCACTGAAAGTATCCTGTCAGGCTGCATCACTGCCTGGTATGGGAATTGACTCCATCCGAAGCCTCAAGAAGCTGCGGAGAGTTGTAAGCATAGTTCAAACCATTACACAGACTCCCCTCCCCTCTAACGGCTCCTTCTACACTCTCTGTTGCCTTGGAAAAACAGCTAACATATTAAAAGACTTATCCAAATGATCTCATTGGTGATGAGGATTCTAAATTATCTCAACAATCATGTCTCTGTCCATACCCCTTTTCCTTTTCAGTTCCGTAATGAGACCTGCTTCTGCATGTAGCTTTGTGCACTAGCGTATTTATGGGGAGGGGGGTCCGCCCCAGGTGCCAGCCTGAGGGAGACGCCAAAATCAGAAAAAAGGGACCCCAGAAAGTAAAGCAAGAGGCAGGTGCAGTTTTGATGCACTCCCTGCAAGAAAAAAATTTGATTAATCTGCTTCAGGGAACTTGTCTTGTGGCATACATCTGTTTCAGGGAGCTTGCACTGTTGTATATTCAAAATGAGCAGACCAAGCAAGCAAAATGTTCGGCAATATTCAGTGCAGTTCTTGAAGTTTGGGCTTATACCTGCTGAACACAATAAAGGAGTACCTTTTTTCTTATTATGACAACAGACTTTGACAAACGAATCAATGAAAGCAGGTCGTCTTGAAGCTCTTTTGAGGGTAAAACATCCTAACCATGTCAATTCGAAATTGGAATATTTTAAATCACTGAAAGAGAAGTTTGAAAATAGATCAAAAATCACTTCATTATTTACTGTGCAAACTACAGCCCTGAATCGTACCTATGAAATTTCACTGTTGATGGCAAAATATGGGAAGAATCATACAATTGGGGATGAACTGATTCAACCCGTAATAACATTGTTCCTCAAAATAGTTCTGCAAAAGGATGACATAGATGTCCGAGCAATGCCATTGGGTAATAGTACGGTCTGCAACAGAATAGATGACATGGGTCAAGATGTTGAATAACAGCCTATTGAGAAGTTGAAATCACAAAAGTTCTCAATACAACTGGATGAATCTACTGTGGGGCTCTGTTATTGGAATACGTGAGATACATTGATTGGGATCGAGTTTCAAGAAGAGACGTTGTTTTGTGAATCATTAGAAAGAACCACTACTGCAGTTGATATCTACAGCAAGCTCAAAAATTATTTGGATTTCAGGGTCTGAGTTACAGGGAAAGGTTGTGCAGACTGAGGCTTTTTTCTCTGGAGCGTAGAAGATTGAGAGGGGACTTGATAGAGGTGTTTAAGATTTTAAAAGGAACAGACAGAGTAAATGTGGATAGGCTTTTTCAATTAAGAATGGGGGAAGATTCAAACTAGAGGACATGGTTTAAGATTGAAGGGGGAAAATTATAAGGGGAACATGAGGGGAAATTTCTTTACGCAGAGGGTGGTGGGGATGTGGAATGAGCTTCCGACAGACGTGGTCGAGGCGGGATCATTGGTTACATTTAAGGAAAGACTGGATAGTTACATGGAGAGGAGGGGACTGGAGGGGTATGGACCGGGTGCTGGTCAGTGGGACTAGGAGGGTGGGGATTTGTTACGGCATGGACTAGTAGGGCCGAACTGGCCTGTTCTGTGCTGTAAGTGGTTATATGGCTATATGGATGAAAATGAAATACCAAAAGGAAATATTGTATCTTGTGCTGCAGATGGTGCACCTGCCTTGATGGGTAAAAATAAACCAGGATGTCTAAAATTAATGAAGGATGAAAATCAAAACAGGTTGGTTGTGTTATCCACCAAGAAAACTTAGTTGCCAAGAAAGTTTCCCCTGTTCTACACGAGATACTGCTTTCTGTGATCAAGTGTATTAATGCCATCAAAGCTAATGCCAAATGTAAACATCTGTTTAAGCAGTTTTGTGTCAATAAAAATGCAGGATATGTGAGATTATTGCTTCACACTGAAGTAAGGTGGTTGTCAAAGGGAAACTGCTTCAAAAGGTTTATGGAACTGTTTGATCTCCTCAGCGAGTTTTTGAAGGACAACCCTGAAATGAAGCTCTTGCTAACAACAGATGGCAAAGCTTATGTGAGTTACTTGATGGTCATTTTTGAGAAAGTACATTGAACAAGCAACTCCAAGTAGCAAATATGGTGCTCGTTGATGCAAAAACAATGATATTTAGATTCATGACACTTCTAGAATTATGCCAAAGGCATATTTCTGCAAGAAATGTCAGACAATTCTATTGGTTGAATAAGTGTGACATAACTAATGCTGCTACAAACATCATTGATGACCATTTGAAAGGTTTGTTATTGACTTCAATTGTAGATTTTGTGATTTAAAGGCAATGGATTTTCCCTCTTTGTTAACTCAACCATTGCTGGTGGATTTATCTGAAGTTCCAGGGCAATACCAAGAGGAGTGATCTAAGTTGCAACATGATGAATCTGTGAAAACACTGTTCAAAGTGAAAAGAACCAGGATGTGGCCGTCTAACAAGATCAAAAAGAGACCCAAACTCAACAACTTTAGCAAGGGAACTATTGTTACATTTTCCATCATCTTATTGAGTAGAATGTGGCTTCAGTGCCGTTAATGATTGGCTACAAGCTAAGAGAAACCTACTGGAAATTACAAAATGTGGCGATTTAAGGTTGAAACTAACAAAATTAGTCCCTTGAATCAAAAAAATCTCCAGCCAGCGTCAGGGGGAAGGTTCCCACTGAAGTGACGACAGTTGTTGAATGTGTTTTTGAGATGGCTGACATATTGAAGTAGTAGCTGAATGTGAAATACATGTTCCAGTGTATTCCCGACCTTCACTGCATTGATATACACTTGCAGTAAATGATTTAATTAAAACTTCTTTTGAATATATCATTTTTTTTTCCACTGATGGTGGGGCATACGTTTTTGTGCAACATTTAAGTGGGGCCTAGTGCAAAAAAGTTGAGGACCACTGATTTAGAATGTAACATACATGAAATTCTTCGACTCCTATCTACTGTAAGGTAGACAGAGAGTTGTTGCTTTGTCCAACGTTCCTCCTCACAGAAATCTACAGCATATGGTGTTCCTAAGTGGTTGCCCCTCTGAATACTGACCAGTCCCGCGCTTGCTTTGCTTCCGAGATCAGACCATCTCAGGCGTATTCAAGAACCACTTATAGACAAGGAAAGGAAAAATGATCTTGGAAAGTAAAATAATGGCAAAGAAATAAAACACATATTTTGTATCTGTTTTCACTAAAAATGGAGCAGTGAACAAGGAGTTGAACAAAATGAATAATAATGATAAATAGTGGTAAACTATTGGGCGGCATGGTTAGTGTTGTAGTTAGAGCAAATGCTGTTACACCGCTAACAACTGCGGTTCGAATTCAACCCTGTCAGTAAGGAGATTGTACATTCTCTCCATGTCTCTGAGGGTTTCTTCTGGGTGCTCCAGTTTCCTCCCACTGTTCAAAAACATACCGGGATTGTAGGTTAATTGGATGTAATTGAACAGCACGGGCTCATTACATGTCTAAATTTAAAAATATAAATTTAAAACAGAGGTAAAAGCCATTCAACCCTAGTACTTGAGGAGTAAAAACACAATAATTAACAAATTCAGCAAGTCAAATAGTGTCCTTTATATATCAAAGATAAAGATATATACTTGGCTATGCATTTTGGGCTTCAGCCCTTCATAGATGTGAAATCCTTGATGAAGGGCTGAATCCGAAACATCGGTAATGTATCGTTATTTTTGATATATAAAGGACATTGTTTGACCCACTGAGTTTCTCCAGAATTGTGTTTTACTTCAACCACGGTGTCTGCAGACTTTTCTGTTTTACTTCCAGTACCCAAGGAGTACATTTAAAAATTTGGAAGGAGGTGATTTTGGAAGGATAGGTTGCTTTGGTTGTTACCTTCCAAAATTCTATAGATCCTGCAACAACGTGCAAAAAGGCAGCGGCAAGATATAAACCCCAAATTCCAGGAAGGAGGAAGACAGGAAACAGAGAACCGCAGGCCAGTCTGCCTTGCAGCAGTTGCTTGGGAAATATTGCAATCAATCATTAAGGGGTAAAGGAAAGGAAAAGGAAATCATGTTTGACGAAGCTCTTCCAAGTTTATGAGGTTGTAACGAGCAGAATAGATAGAAGATGTCAACCAGAGATATAAGAAAGTGCAGGTGCTGAAGTATTGAGCAAACTGTTATGGAAGACGTTAGAATAGTTATGGGTAAAATATGTCTTTAAAAGCGATAGATTGTGGGGGTTTAGTTTAGGTTACACTTCACCAAAGACTTCTCATTTAAAATGCAAGAGCCTTGCTGAAGTGAGACATTGTTTCACCAGTGACTTTGCAGAGACAATGCAACTGGTTTAGAAAGAACTTCAAAGGGAGGTGCAAATGGAATAAAGTCCAGGCTCAGAACTACTGATAAGATCTTTCAAAGATTGAGTTTGGAGCCCTTTAAGAAGTCATTTTTTTTTAGCAGAGAAAAATAAACGGTCACATGATTCTTCTCTTTTGGAGAGAAGTCAGTTCCACAGCAGCAGTTGAGGTTGCAAAATGGCAAGTTGGCAGGCTTGTTGAAAAACCCCATTTTGAAGATGGGTTGTGAGTTCTGAGTTCAGCCTGTTCAAAACCCTTGTGGTCCTTACAAGAGGAAATGGCTGGCTGGAGTGTTTCTCCTGAAATAAGGAAAACAAGAGGAACTCTGTGGTGACCTGGAAGAAGATGTTATCATTTGGAAAACCCATCATGGGGCAAGTTTCTTTGGCAAGACACTGAAATGATTGATTAGAGGAAATCAGTTTGTGGGTGTCCAATGAGCAACACATTTCTCTCTAAAACCAACAAGAACCTTCCTGAGTGGTAAGCATTTAACTTTAAGCACCAGAGCCTGGTGAAGATTTATAAATGTTAAATTCTGTGCACAGTATAAGAATTGCCTGTTACCGGTGAACTTGGAGAAATGAAAAGTGAATGATTGGACAGTTAAACAGAGAACTTTCCTGAACACATACACATGCACTTAAAATTAGAAGGGGGGTTAAGTTAATAGTAATAAGTTAAAGTTTGATCTTGTAATTATGTTTAAAGAAAATTAAAAGCAACTTTTTTTAAGTAACCATTGTCTTGGTGAATTTCTACTGCTGTTGGGTTTTAGAGTCCTCTGGGCTCGTAGCAAAACAGTGAGAGGCTGAGGACTCAGCAGGTTCGACACCTTCCATGGCGAAAAATGGACACTCAAAATACCAGACATCTGTTTAAGGTGAGGTGAGGAAAGTTCAGGGGAGCCGTCAAGGATAGTTTTTTTTTAACCTAGAGAGTGGTGGATTCCTGGAATGCATTGCCGGGGTGGTGGAGGAGACTGGTACAATAGGGATATTTGAAAGATTCATTTGAAGGAACCTGGAGATAAGAAAAATAAAAGATTATGTTTGAGAGTTAGGAAAGTTTAGATTGTTGAGTAGATAGCTAAAAGGTTGGTGTAATGGTTAGTGCAATGCCTTTACAGCGCCAGCAATTGGGACTGAGGCTTGAATCCTGCGCTGTCTGTAAGGAGTTTGTACGTTCTCCCCGTGTCTGCGTGGGTTTTCCCCAGGGGCTCCGATTTCCTCCCACCGTTCGCAACGTACCAAGATTGTAGGCTAATTGGGTGTAAATTGGATGGCATGGACTTGTGGGCCAAAATGGCCTGTTACCATGCTATATGTTTATATTTTGATGTAAAATTTAAATCTAAAATTTAAAAATTCATCATTTTGGGTCAGGAGACTCTTTCTCAAGGGAGATAGAATGATCCAAATTAAAATAAACAAAATATCTTTCTATTTGATAAGGTAACTTATCAAAACTATCTCATCATGTTCCAGGACACAACGTGAATGAAGAGCTTACACATTAAGATTTCAAACACTGCACTTTTGCTTTATTCTTGCACCACCTGCTGTTCTATGTATAGGTTGACTGGATTAGATAGCATTCAAAACAAACTTTTTCACTGTATCTTGGACCACATGGCAATAAGCAATTCAAATACTTTGAGGATGGATGGTCATGGCCAGAATTAACTCTTAACTTGAAATAAAGATCACCTACCATCACAGCAGATGCAATATCACAGGCTCGCCACTCGGCTATGGGTAGCTTAGACTACAGCAACATGTACATCAGGCTACCTGTCATCGACTACAGCTCAGCTTTCAATCCCATCACACTCTCTGTACTGGTCAATAAGCTGCAAGACCTAGGCCCCTGCATCCCCCTCTACTGGATTCTTGACTTCATCACAGGAAGACTATAGTCAGTATGATTCGGAAAGAACATCTCCTCCTCACCAACAATCAACAGAGACGCACCTCAAGGATGCGTGCTTATCCCACTGCTCTACTTGCTCTACACCCACAGCTGTGTGGCCACGCACAATTTAAATGACGTCCACAAATTTGCCAATGACACTATGGTTGTCAGCAGAATCATAGATGGCAATGAGGAACTAAGGGACTAATTGTGGGCTTCAGGAGGGGAAAGCAGGAGAACACAAACCGGTTCTCATCAAGGGATCAATGGTGGAAAGGTTAAGAACTTCAAATTCCTGGGTGTCAACACCTCTGAAGATCTATCTATCCTGGGGCCTCAATGTCAATGTAGTCATATTTCGTGACGAATTTGAGGAAATTTGGTTTGTCACCAAAGACTCTTGAAAATTTCTACAGATGTACCACAGAGATCATTCCGACTGGTTGTGTCATTATATGGAGGTGCCAACATACAGGACAGAAAAATACTACTGAGAGTTGTGAATTCACCCAATACCAACGTGGGCATCAGTCTTCACTCCACTGAGGACATCTACAAGAGGTGGTGTCTTAAGAAAGCAGCCTTATCCTCAAGGACCCAGGCCATGCCCTCTACACACTGGAAGGAGGGCATGGAAGGAGGTACAGGAGCCCAAAGACAAACTCCCAAGAGCACAAAGACAGCTTCTTCCCCTCAGAATTCAGAATGGGCCATGACCCACAGACACTAACTCACTTTCTCTTCTTTCCACTTATTGATTTATTGTTAAATGTAATTTATAGTAAGTATTTGCACCTCTACCACTACTACAAAACAATGGATTTTGTGACATGTTCGTGACAATAAATTCTGATTCTGGTACCTTCAACCACTCCAAGAGAATCGAACTTTAAGGAATGACCTGATGTTTCAATGACAGGGAGTGAACTGGTTTCACTGATTGTCACTGGTACTTGATTCTTCATGCTTGGATTATTGAAAAAAAACTATTTTGTAAATAAACATGAGCAAATTGCATTTAAAAATGCAATTTACTGTTGCATGATGAAGAATGACCTACCCTTTTAGATTAATTTCAAGCTTAGCTTCACTATCCCTTTGCAAAGGTGTGATCATTGGTTGGCGCCTGCCATCTGGCTGCTCTCTTCGAATGGGAAGGGGAGGCAGCAACTGAGGTCCATGGTGGATGACCACACGGAGGTCTTGCCCTGGGACAGGTTGCCAGTAGCAGCATTTCACTGTGAATGGGTGTGGGTTGAAGGAGTGAGACATGAAAGTCTGCAGACTCTGTGATTGTAGTGAAAACACAGAAATGCTGGAGGCACTCTATTGTTCTCGCAGCATCTATAGGAGGTAAAGATATATTACCAACGTTTTGGGACTGAGCCCTTCTTCAGTGTAAGAGGGAGCCAACTGTGGGCAAGGGTGAGAGCATTGCTTGAGGAGAAGTGATGAATGGAGCAATGCTGTAATTTGCAGAGCCAGTTAAACTATATACAGTAGATAGAAAGTTATTATTGCCGTTCTGCCAGTGGAAATTGGCTATACAAAATCACAGGATTACAAGATAAAGGAACAGAAGTGGGCCATTTGGCCCATCGAGTCTACTCCACCACTCCACCATGAACTAAACCATTCTCAAATCTAGTTCCAATTTCTGGCATTTTCCCCATATCCCTTTATACCCTGACTAATTATATACCTATCAATCTCCTCCTTAAGCTCCCCTAATGATCAAGTCTCCACAGCTGCATGTGGCAACGAATTCCACAAATCCACAACCCTCTGGCTGAAGAAATTTCTCCTCATCTCTGTTTTAAAAGGGTACCTTCTAATTCTAAGACTGTGCCTTCTTGTCCTGGACTCACCCACCAAGCGAAACATCTTTTTCATATCTACTCTGTCCAATCCTTTCATCATTCGAAATGTTTCCATGAGATCCCCTCTCATTCTCCTATACTGAATACAGTCCAAGAGCCAATAAACGCTCCTCATATGTTAGCTCTTGCATTTCAGGAATCATCCTCATAAATCTTCTCTGTACTTTCTCCAACATCATGACATCCCTTCTAAGATAAATGGCCCAAAGCTGCACCAGTACCCTGTAGAGCCTTATCAATACCTCTTTACTCTTATACGCTATTCCTCTTGAAATGAATGCCAACATAACATTCACTTTCTTTACTGCCGATCCAATCTGGTGGTTCACCTTTAGGGTATCCTGCACGAGGATCCCCAAGTCCCTTTGCACTTCCGAGTTTTGAATTTTTTCCCCATCTAAATAATAATCTGCCTGTTTATTTCCTCTTCCAAAATGTACACTTCTCAACATTGTATCTCATCAGCCATTTATTTTCCATTCTCCTAAACTGTCTGAGTCTCTCTGCAACCTTTCAGTTTCTTCAACATTTCCTACTCCTCCACCCATCCTGGTGTCATCTGCAAACTTAGCCACAAAACCATTCAATCCATAATCTAAATCATCAATCTACATTGTAAACAGAAGCGGAGTCAACACTGACCCCTGTGGAACACCACTAGTAACCAACCAACCAGAACAATCCCTTTATTCCCACCCTTTGCTTCCTGCCTGTCAGCCAATGCTACATCCAATCTCATATCGTTCCTTTAATTCCATGGGCTCTCATTAAGCAGCCTCTTATGCAGCACCTTATCGCAGGATTTTGAAAATCCAAATGCACAACATTCACAGCCTCTCCCTTGTCCACCCTACTTGAGGTTTCCTCAAAAAATTCCATTAGGTTGGTCAGGCAGGACCTTCTCTTCATGAACCCATGCTGGTTTGGACCTATTATATCATGCACCTAAAGGTATTTTATTGCCTCGCCTTTGAGGATCAAAC